>NC_073308.1:7654427-8291927 GCF_027595985.1 Sorex araneus | reverse complement strand
TCTAGTAGAGGGCAACCATCAGCATTTTGAATGAGAGCCACACTCAGAGTTGCAAAACACAAGGGAAATTTTTCCTGTCCTTTACAGAAGCTCTTCTAATGCTTCTTGAATAACTGGTTTCAAGACTCTGAATTCCCTCCATCTGCGGGAAATCAAATGGGTTGCTTGACTTTCCCCACCACCCTCCCCCACCACACACACACCCCATTCTTGCCTGCATTCTGGTGCAACTGTGAGCTGTCCACCCTGGGGCCCCTTTGAATTGCCAAAGGGTGTTGAACCATCTCTGGTCTGCCTGTCCTGGAACAATCTGCTGTCAAATGACTTGGCAATGAAGTAGGCTGAGGGGGGCTGTGATGAGCAGAAGCAGCTGCCCGAGGAAAGTGCAGCGCAGGGACCTGCCCCTGGGACAGCATCCTTCCTGTTCTCAGAGTGTCACAGGGGGCTCGAGCAGCACTCAGGCCTTTCCGGTGCCCACGCTAGCATGTCTGTGCCCACCTAACGTCCCACCGCTCTGCTCACCCTCTCAGGCACTCGAGACATTCTCCTCACTGACCACAGCCCAGGCCATCTGCAGCACCGCTCACTCTCCCTGCTCAGAAGGCTCCTGTGCATCCTCGTTTGACGCACCTTTATGGCCCCTTCCAACCTCTGCATGAGCCACCCATCTTCCTGAGTCTGTCTCCACGTCCGGCTTCTCCAGTGGGAACAAGTGGCGAAACGCTTTGGAAACTTGGCAAACAGGACAGGCCTGCACTCCAGTCCCTGACTTAGTGAGTCTGGGGAGATCCAGGAACCTCAATTAGACACAAAGTCAAGACAATTCTGAAGCCAGGCCCAAAGAGAGTTGCCTATAAAAGTTCTGTATGGGGGACCAGGGAGACTGTATAGGGGTTAAGACATATGCCTTGTATTTTCTGACCCCAGCTCAATCCCAATGCCACCCCCATGGCACCCCCACACCAAGTATTGCTAAGTGAAGCTCTGGAGGCCCCCCAAACACCACTGGATGTGACCTTAGAGGCATCTGAAAATCATCAGAGTCGCGCTGATGTTCCATGGCACCTCAGGTAGTAAGCAGCACTGCATCCTCATTCAACCAGAAGCCAGGTGAGTCAAGTTAGTACAGAGTCTGGTGTTTCATTCCAAAGCTGTGTGAGTGACCACCTATGTCTATCAGTCCTAGGACTGCAGAAATGGGGGCTCAATGAGACTGAGCGATCCAACTGTGTTCTTGAGCATGGTAATACAATCTTAAATATGAGTAATAAAGTGAACTTTACCGTCAAAGTATCTGCAATAGGTTTTTTGTTTTGTTTTGTTCTGTTGTTTATTTATTTCATTTATTGAATCACCATAAGATACCATTACAAAGCTTACGTGTTTGAGTTTCGATCATACAATGATGAAATACCCATCCCTCCACCATTACACATTTTCCACAACCAAAATCCCCAGTATTCTGCCCTTGCCCCAGCCCAACACTTTCCCTGCCTGTGTGACAATCTCTTTCTCTACTTTGATTACATTTAATATTTAGATATTAGTCCCACATTATTTTTTTTTATTTTATTAAATCACCGTGTGGAAGATTACAATGCTTTCGGGCTTAGGTCTCAGTTATACAATGCTGAAACAACCATCCCTTCACCAGTGCCCATATACCACCACCAAAAAAAAAAAAAAACCCACACAGTACACCTCCCATCCCGCCCCCCCACCCCCTACCTTGTAACTGATAAGTTTCATTTTACATTCTGTTTACTTTGGTTACATTCAATATTTCAACACAAACCTCACTATTGTTGTTAGGAGTACCCCACTAGATTCAGACCTACTGTGAAGACAAATACGGGCTACCGCGGCCGCGCGGTTTTGAATTTCTGTACTTTAACAAGAAGTCCAGGGAGATTTCTTCCAGATATTAGATAATTGCAGGCTTGAAAACCCAATCTGTGGTCGTCTTAATATGGCGGCCACCGCGCCCTTCATCCCCGGAGAGAAAGAGGCGAGAGAGAGAAATACCTTTCCCCTCCTGGGCGGGCACGGGGCCGAGGCTTAGTTCTCAGGCTGGAGACATTCTGCGAGGAGTTGCCCACGCCGAAAGGTTTTGCTGGGTCTGGATTCACGCTTGTGCAGCTGCGGAGAGGCCGCACATGCGTGCGGCCCCCGGGATCACATCTCGGCCACATTATTATTGGGAATTTTCCCAACACCACTCAAACCTGCCGAAAAAGCAATGCTAGACAATTTGTTTTATATTGCTTATTATGAATAATCAATATAATATCAAGCAGCTTCTCTCCTGGAATTCTAAACTTTTAATATGTAGGTTCTGGAGAGATCTCTGCAGCGAGCTGCTCAGTTCTGGGGTTCATTTGTATGTCTCTGGATCATGGTCATTTAGGTGCTTAATAAGTAGCCGGGGGCATTTTGTGGGTGTCATCTCAGAGTCCCATCATGGCAGTGGGAAGGAGAGGGACCAGCTCCTCCCCTGTCCTGTGAGGCGTGGCGTTTGCTGCTACTGCTCTCACATACCTGGGCTTTTTGTTGAGTTCTGGAAGATGGCGGCTGCTGGATTTCCTAGGGGGCAGGCGGAGGGACAGCACTTGCTCCCATCTGGAGTAGCCCGGTGAAAGTGGCCTATTACAAAATCTGGAAGCATCTCTGCAGCTAGCTGCTCAGTTGCGAGATTCGTTTGAGTGTCTCTAGTATCTGCAGTAGTTAGAAAATTATAGGACTAGTATGTAACAGCAGACTGCCCATTTAGATAGATGGTTTTCTAAGTAAATATAGAATTCAGAGAGCCAATGAATACGACGAAAGGATTGCAAGTATCAACCATAGTCTCAGAAGAGCAACTTGACCGTCATACAACTTCAAAGTAAGTCAATGAATGACAAATATTGGTAACGGTGACTGTTTTGTGTCATTTCTTTGTGACACACCAGGCAGCACTGGGTGACTACTCCTGGCTCAGGGCTCAGGAACCACATTGCATATGGAGAGCCAGGGATCAAACTTATTATGGGCTTGTGAAAGCAAAGTGTCTTAGCTGCTATAACCTTGCTTCAGGCCCTGATTGAAGCACACTTAAAGAATATGAAATGAAAATAATATTGCACTGGACTCTGTAGAGAAACTTGGCAGGCCAAGAGAACAAAACTGCTAGACATGGTGAAGAATGAAAGGGTGCAGGGTTTAGTATTCTCTGAAGCAACTGCTGTGTCAAAAACAAATGGGAAATTTGTCAGGTTAGGATCAAACATAATGTGAAACTCAGGGAAAGGAAACAGTGTGCCCAAAGCACTTGGCATGGGCCCGAGTCCCCTGTGAGGATGATCCTGAGCTGGGCCTCCACCCCCAGCGCCCAGGGCACCTGCTGTGCCACAGGTTCTACCTGAAGGGTCGACTTGCAGCGCTGTCTCCAGGGGGCGCTGCTCCCCCTTGAAACACCAGCAGGGCTCCAATAAGCCAATGCTATAGGAAATCATTCCATAGAAAAGCTCCACCACAGGGAGGGAATGGGGAAGGGCGGGGCGGGGTTTGAGCCCACTAGAAGGTTCTACACAAGAGACTAACTTCTGAGCAGAGAATTAAGTCTTAATATTCTGGCACATCCTAGACCCCAGGATTCCGACAGAGAGGCCTACGCTGCAGATGCCTGTCCCTACCCCACCTCCCCACTCTTGGTGGATACTTTGTGTTTACCTAATAGGGCTGGGACTTTGTTGCCACAGAGAAAGTGTAGCAGTTTCAACTCAGATGAAACCAACCAGTTCCCAGGTCCCAGCAATTTTCTAATATCAGGAAAAAAATAACAGAAACCTGGTCTTAGTGCTGATTGCACAATCATTTCCCAAGAAGCTGCAAGGCTCAGATCCCTCTCTACATCCCTTGTGTTGGAGAAAATAGAGCTTCCAGGACCAGTACTCAGTGGCCAGAGGTCTATGGGTAATTCTTGAGACTATTGATCCCTGTCACTTCCCCATTACAGACACATTGCCACCTCTGGAAACCACTGATCTCTGGAGAAAACAATATAGGAGATAAACAAACCAGCTACTATTCCACACCCAGCATGGTGTTGGAACAAAAGCAGATCCATAGACCAGTGCAATAGGTTTCAATATTCTTACACATCCTCTCAAATATGTGATCATCTAATCTTTGATAAGGGAGCAAGAAATGTAAAGTGGAGCAAGGAAAGGTTTTTTTTTAACAAATGGTGCTGGCAAACCTGGACAGCTACATTTAAAAAAAAATGGCCTCAGACCTCTACCTAACACCATGCACAAAAGTCAGATCAAAGAGGACTAAAGACCTTAACATTAGTCCAGAATCCATCAGGAACATTGAAAAAAAATCAGAAAACTCTCTAGGATATTGAAGCTTAAAGGTATCTTTCGAGACAAAATGCCATTGACCAAGTAAGTGGAAAAAGAGATAAACAAATGGGACTACCTTAAACTAAGAAGTTTCTGCACCTCCAAAAAACCAAAAAAACAGTGACAGTCTGTTTACAAAGAATGCAATGACAGTCTACAGGATGGGAAAGGATATTCACCCAATAACTCTCCAATAAGGGGCTAATAACTAGAATATAAAAGGCACCGGTTGAACTCTACAAGAAGAAAACATCCAATCCCAGTAGAAAATGGGGCAATGAAATGAACAGAAACTTTCTCAAAGAAGAAATCCAAATATTCAAAAGACACATGAAAAAATGCTCTTCATCACTAATTATCAGAGAGATGCAGATCAAAACAACAGCCAGATATCATCTCACACCATAGACTGGGACATATCCATAAGAACATAAGTGTTGGCATGGACGTGGGAAGAAAGGGACTCTCCTTAACTGCTGGTGGGAATGCAGACTGGTCCAGCCTTTTGGGAAAACAATATGGATATTTCTCAAAAAACTAAAAATTGACCTCCTATTTGACCCAGCAATAACTTCTGGGAATATATTCTGGAGATGCAAAAAGTACAGTAGAAATGACATCTGCATTTGTATGTTTATTGCAGCACTATTTACAATAGCCAGAATCTTGGAAAAACCCGAATGCCCAAGAACAGACGACTCGTTAAAGAAACTTTGATATATCTACACAATGGAATACTATGCAGCTGTTAGAAAAAATGAAACCATGAAATTTGCATGTAAGTGGATCAACATGGAGGGTATCATGCTAAGTGAAATGAAACAGAAAGAGAGTGACAGACATAGAAGGACTGCACTCATTTGTGGAATATAAAGTCACAGAATGGAAGACTAACACCCAAGGATAGCAGAGATAAGGGCCAGGAGGTTCACTCCAGAGCTTGGAAGCCTATCTCATGTACTGGGGGTAAAGGCAGGTGGGATGGAGATGAGACCACTAAGTAAATGATGGTTGAAGGGATAGCTCAGGTTGGTAGATGAGTGCTGACAGTAGACTATGGATCAAGCATAATAGCTGCTTAGTACCTATACTGAAAACCATAACACCCGATAGGAGAGAGAAAGAGGGAATGTGTCTGCCACAGAGGCAGGGGGTGGGAAGGGGTGAGGGTGGTGGAGGGACACTGGGAACATTAGTGGTGGAGAATGGGCACTGGTGGAGGGATGGGTACTCCAACATTGATTGAAGCGTAATCACGAATGCTTGTAAATTTGTAACTGTATCTCATTGTGATTCTTTAAAATTTAAAAATAAATAGGTAAAAAAAAAAGAGAAAAGAAAAGGAACCGAAGACATAGTACAGTGGGTGGGCACTTTATTTTATTCAGCCAAGCTGAATTGAATCCCCAGTACACCATAGAGTCTCCTGAACCCACCAGAGGCCACCCCTGAATGAAGTGCAGTAAGCCCTGGGCTCCTGAGGATGTGCCCCACCCCAAATTAATGAAAATAAATCTGCCCAACCTATTCACGCCTGAACAGTGAAGCTTCCTCACAGCACTTCGGGGATCTGGGTTTTTGTGGGACAGAAGACAGCACCATCATAGCTACATGACCACAGACAGGGAGATAGCTCCTCGAGCCTGACACTGCATGTTCCCAGAGCAAAGCCTGGGGTGACCACTCACCCCTACCCCCAGATCCCAAACCGACCCCACACCACCCATATACCCACACCCACAAGAACCACACCCCACACAGAGCCAGCTGTGAGTACTCCTTGAGCCAGACTGCTGTGTGTGGCCCCCAAACCAAAATAAATAAATCAAACAAAGCTAAACAAAGCTGAAAGGCTGCAGTGACCATATTAGGAACTCTGTGTTAGTAATGGCTCTAATTTTAACAGGCATAGTGAACAGGATATCTGGGTTTATCTTTAATCTAGTTGAGACCATCACTGGCATAAGTCCTGGGAAGGCATGCAAAAGCAGAAGAATAAGCAACAGTCCAAGACCATAAAAGGTAAAACACCCAACAGCAGACAGGGCAGGGGAAAGGAAGTCAGGTAGAGTTACCTGAGATTTAGGGCCAGGGTTGCAAGGAAGGAATAAGCCAATCAGACAAAAACACCACCCGAGGGTCCTGGGGGGAGTCAGTCCAAGGAAAGCAGGTGCAAGCCAAGAGGGCATAAAAGGGGCTGCTTACAGCAAGGCAGGGTTCCACTCTATGCAGGGGAATTTGGTTGACCAGTCACATATGCTTGGCGTGAATAAAGGAAATCTGCTCACAATTTTTACTATGTCTCGTTCCTCGAATCACGGACCCTAACAAAAACCAACAACAAAGAAAACTCCATGAGATAGGTGGAGGGTAGTGGATGGTTCACAATGTTTTGCAAGCAGAGAGGGTAGCTCAGGGTTCTGGAACATCTAACGAAGCAGTTTCCTGGCTGACTTTCCAAGGGCAGACTTGGAATGCTGAGTCAGAGACTAGAGATATGAGTATAGAAACAATCCTTTAGATGTTCTGTTAGATCTGTGTCAGAAGGGATTAGTTAAAGGATGGAGGTACTATGCTGTGATGTGGTGGCAAAGATGTATATGAGGTTGGGAAAATCAAACGAAGAAGATTCCAAATACAGAGAAAGGAGGAAAGGGGGGGAGAGAGAAAGAGAGGAAGGGGAGGGAGGGAGGGAAGGGAGGGGCAGAGAGAAGGGGAGAGACAGGAGGCAGGTGGGATATGTAGGAGGATGAAGGGGAATGAAAGGAATGGAGGGAATGGAAGGAGAGGGAGAGGGAGGGGATGGAGGAGACTGTGGCAGGAGGGGGCGGGTGGTACGAAGCCCTAAGCTCTGGTCTAATAGTGACTGTGGCTGAGTCTGGGTGTTCCCAGGAGCGGGAAGGGGAGGCTGTGCTTGCTGGCCTTGGTGTGTTGTTAATGGTTCATATAAACAGTGTCCAGAGCACTTTGTTGTCCCAGTTCTGTTGGGAGGAAGGAGGGCGAATGGTCTGAGTAGAACCTGGCAGGTGTGGGGAGCTGGGTCAGGGAATGGACAGTACTCAGTGCCCTGCAGAAGGCCCTGACCAACCCTCCCACCTCTCTACCCCACAGGACTGAGGCAGGAAGTGGGGGGGAATCCCCCACCGGGCTCAGCCTGCCTCTCTGGCCTGCGGAGGGAGCTGGTTTGTGGGCTGGGGGCTGAGACTGGAGGGGTCCAGCAGCCTGCAGTCCCTCACAGTGTGGCAGTCAGGCGGGTGCTCAGCAAGGCTCCAAAGACAGTTCACTACATCCCCACCAGAGAGCTGGAATAGCTGGAAACTGGGCTGCAGGGCCAGAGGAGGAGGCGGTGTCTCAAAGTAGACCGGCCTCAGTGTCTGCGGGCAAGGAGGGCAGCATCCAAGAGCAACAGAACCCCAGCTCCTCAGCCTGGAACTCTGGAACTTGAGGTGCCCAGAGCTCAGTCACCTCTGAAAGCCATAAGAGGACATCCAGTGGCCCCTCCGGGCCCTCCTACAGTCCTGCTTTCTTTTGCTTCAGCAGAAATACTGAAACATCTTAGCTGAGACGTTGGTTCATGATCAAAGAGACGAGCTCAGAGGAGCTGTGGGCTGCTGAAGTGAGCAGACCGTGGAACAGAGGACCAGACCGCACACGCACACTTCCACCCGCCAGCTGGCACTTGTCAAAGCAGGCCAGAACACCCGCCCCCCCGACAACCACCACTCATGGATGGCTCTATGGGGCCAGGGGGTGGCACTGTGCTTTCAGGGTGAGGCTCTGGGTTCACATTGGCCTCAGGGTGCTGCGTGTGAAGTGCGTGTCACAGGACACATCTCTAGGTCTCCTGGTGACAGCCTGACCCTGGAGCAGGGAGGAGGCCCTGGGACTCTCAGTTCAGGTGGGAATGTTGGTTTCCTGGGGGAGTCCGAGTTCTCCGGGGTCAGAGGATTGTGAATCAGGAGAATCCAGAGGGTCTAGAAGGAATCGCATCTGACATGGGCGGGGGCACGGGGGGGAGTGGAACAGCTGCCAAGAATCAGTATAGACCAGCCCCTCCTGGGCTCGGTGCTGCAGGCGCCATGACAGAAGTGCCTGTCGGACCCAGGCAGACAACTGAGCTTCTTCCTCTGACTCCCACACAGAGAGGAGCACCGTGAACTCCCCTGTTCGCCCAGGTGAGCCCCACTGTGCCTGGCACCAACGCTGGCTCACTGCCGTAGGAGGCATCAGAGAGGGAAACCCCTGTGTCCCCAAGGCATGACACTAGCCGTTCCAGGGAACAGGGGCTCACCCTCCTTGAGGCCTGGTGTTGGGAGGAGCCAGGGGCAGGCCACCTTGCTTCGGGAATTGGTACTCCCAGACCTGACCCTGGCACCTCCTCTGAGGTGTCTGAGGTTCAGAGCATCCTAAATGCCCCCAGGCAGATAGGCCAGGAGACAGGTCAAAGGGTGAAACACATACCTCACACAGTCAAGGCCTTAAGTTTGATCCCCAGCACCAAATGCCTACACACACACACACACACACACACACACACACACACACACACACACACACACATACACACACTCACACCAGCACCTCTAAGGGGGACATTAGTGAACCAACATCACCTTATTTAAAACCAAATAAATCTCCTCACTGGGCATAGAAGAAAGAAGAGAAAGGAAGCTGTCCTGACCAGGAAAGTCAGTCAGTTGCTACTGACCAGGAAGTGAGAGTGATGAGGAGTGAGGGGCCGTCTTAGGCTGAGAGTGTATGCACCTGTGCGCTGCTTATGTGGGGAGTGGACAGTAATCAGGGACTGGTAGACCTTGCTCAGGAGGCATTTGTGGGGAGAGAACAGAAACAAGAGCCTGGGGCCAGAGATAGAGGTCCCTGCTGACACAGTCCTGTCCCCAGCCCGCGCCCCCTACGCATACGAGCTAACTAGAGTGATTTGAATGCAGAGCCATAGGTAAACCCTGAGCTAAGTCTGGGGTGGCCCAAACCCGGTCCTCACAAAACAGGCAGTGGGGAGAGATTGCTTTTCATCCTCCAAGGATTCAGCTTCCCATGCAGAAGAGGAAACCGAGCCTCAGGACACAAGGTGAAGACCCCATGGCACCTCCATCAGCCTCCGCACCAGCCCAGCCCGTGTCCAGGGTCCAGCCACTGCGGGCTCAGTTGGGAACAATGCACCCAGTATCTCCACCTATTGCCACTGCTCGAAGCCCAGCCAGGCGTGCAGCAGGACCAGTGCTCCCTGGGCAGCACGAGTCCTATGGGCTGAGTGACAAGAAAGTAATCGTTTCTGTTTGCAGCTCCCACAGCCCCTCTCTGAGTCTCTAAGTCCCTTCTTCAGCTCCTCAGCTCCATTCAGCCAAGTGTCTCAGCACCACACCCATGTGCATGGCAGCTCTGCCGGCCCCTGTGAGGCCAAGACACAGCCCGGATACAGGGCACAGACAGACTGTCAGGGGAGGAAGGGATCTGGAGGCCTGCTTGGAGGAGGGTAATGCTGTGAGTCCTGAAGACAAGTAGGTGGTCACAAGGTCTGTGTCCTCCAGGAAGACTGGGCATCTGGGGCCACAATTTTCTTTAAAATTAGAAGGAGTGGTCAGAGTGGTCATTCGAAGGCCAAGGCCATTGCCTTGCTCACAGCCGACCCACTCAATCCCTGTTACCCTAGATGATCCCCGGAACCAGGAGTGATCCTGTAGTGCAAAGCCTGGGGGAAGCCCTGATCACAGCCAGGTGTGTCCTAAAAAATAGAATGACTGAGATCAGAAGGCAAAAAGGATGGTAACTATTATTGAATCATAAATCAGACTGGCCTACATTCGTCATTATACCAGTATGGTAAAAACCTAATGTGAGGGCTGGAGAGATAGGACAGCAAGTCGGATGCTTGCCTTGCACGCGATTGAGCCCTGGCTCCACCTAGGATCCCTTATGTCCTGCCATGAATGGTCCCTGAGCACAGAGCACCGAATAGCCAGAGGCTCGGTGTGTGCCATCAGGAGCAGGGCCTCTCTGTGGGGCAGCCCGCATCCACAGGACAGACAAGATGACTCAGGGATGCCACCAGCGCAAGGCAGCGGGGCAGAAAGTGTCTGCACAGTAGCCAGGCACTTTGGCCCAAACCGCACACCGCGCAGTATAACCTCTCACCCTCACACAGCCTGCAAAGGGACAGCAGTGCATGGTCCCCGCCTCCCCAGGGAGCCGACCCAGCCCCGGACCTGTGCCTGCCACAGGTGGGGTCCAGGACTCCCAAGTAGAGACTCCCCTAATAGCAGTCCCCTCAGGCATATCCCACCTGGCTGGCTCACAGCAGCTCCTTCCCGCCACTCGTCCTCTCGCCCCTTTGGACTGGGCAGTGGGCGCTGCCCTCCCCCGTGAGTCCTGCTGCCCCCCTTTGGAGCCCGCGCCTGGGCCTTTTTTTTTTCTTCTTTTTGGGTCACACCTGGCGATGCACAGGGGTTACTGTGCATGAGGGGAAGCTCAGACCTGGGCTTAGTTCCACCAGGCCAGCTCCTGAACTGTCCTGAACAGTCCCCTCTCTGGGGCCCCTGCAATGAACCCCCATAGCTTGCAGACTCACTTCCTCACAAAGACTGTCTCTACCCCTCTCAACCTGGTGCACAGGTATGTGCACACCTCACAGCCACACACACAAACACAGACCAGCTGTGTGCTCATCTCAACCGCCAAACACACAGACTCGCCAGGTATGTGTACTCGCACAGTCACACACACAATTCCCAAGACATTCTTGGTTTATTTTTCCTTTTCTTTTTTTTTAATTATTTTTCGGTCACACCCAATGATGCTGACTCCTAGGGCTGACCCCTGGCTCTCCACTCAGAAAGCACTTCTGGCATTGCTCAGGGAACCATATGGGATGCTGGGAATCGAACCCGGGTCAGCCGCGTGAAAGGCAAACGCCCTACCTGCTGTACTATTGCTCCAGCCACCCCCCTCCCCCCAAGACATTCTTTTGGGCCACACCTTGAGAGACCCAGGGTGGTGGCGGCAACTGAGGCGGGGCTTGCAAGGCAGCTGGCCCACCTGCTGTGCTACTGCTCCAGCCCCTCCCCATACCCTCTTCCTGGCCTGCTAGGTCCAAATGCACCTGGGTTCTTGAAACGCTTCTCCCGGCCTGTTGGCGTAATGCCAGCGGTGGCCACTAGAGGGCAGTGGAGAAGCCGTGCGGGAGAAGGAGGCGCCTTCCCAGGGGTCCTGGCCGCGGGGGGCTGCTGCGGGCCTGAGCTCTCTCCGCAGGGTCGCCGGGGACTGCTCCGCTGAGCCGTCTCGGGTCTGGGGCTTTCCCAGGAGCCCAGGGGGAGTCGGGTGGTGCTCAGGAGACTCGGCGGTGTCTCCTGGCGGTACCTGGTGAGCGCAGAGAGGCGCGTCCTGCGGGGTCTGCAGGACTCGGCAGCAGCGGCCCGGCCTGGCGGGCCCAGGGGTCCAGGGCCACATGCGGCGCTTCGGCCCGAGCCTTTCTGGGCATGGACACCGGGCCCGCTGTGCGCCACCTCCCGCCCCGAGCCTCGGCCCGCGACCCGCGGGTCACCAACAGTCGAAGTTCCGAAGGCGCGACCAGGGCTCGGTCACATCAGATCAGGGACGCGAAGGTGCCCGGGTTCCTGGCGACCCCCAGGAGCTGCGTCCGTCTCTCCTGGAAAGGGCAGAGCCGGGAGGAGGGCTCAGTGCTCGGGCACATCCCGGCAAGTCCACCCCACCTGGGCTTGACCCCCCAGGCCACAGCTGCATCCCCCCAGCAGGCGGCCACAGCTCGGCCTGGGGGTCTTCCTAGGGGCCTCTCCAGCTGGGCCTTGTCTGTAGCCGTTTCTACCTGCTGTGTCTGTCCTATTCCAGGTCGTTTATGTGTGTGATTTGGTTATTCCTTTTTTCTGCTTCACATCTACATTTTTTAAACTATTTTTTTTAAACAGGTGCCATTCTTCTTTTTTTTTTCTTCTGCTTTTTGAGTCAGACCCGGCGTTGCGCAGGGGTTAATCCTGGCTCATGCACTCAGGAATTACTCCTAGCGGTGCTCGAGGGACCATATGGGATGCTGGGAATCGAACCCAGGTTGGCCGCGTGCAAGGCCTTACCGGCTGTACTCCAGGCCCAATAGGGGTCATTCTTAAGACACTCAGGAGGGTTACCTTTATTAAGATATCAGGGTCCCCCTTAAGCCCCCTGTGGGTCAGGGAGCTCAGTGGCCAGGCCTGGCACTGGGAGCCACCAAGGCTACATCCTGTGCTGCTGATGAGGACCGAACGCAGAACACAGGTGCTATGGATGCTATGCATTCCTCTAAGACTTGAGTACTGTACCTGGTCCTGGTTTCATTTTATTGAAGAATTTAATTTATATGTATCATTTATAAATATAGCACAGTAGGAAGGGTGTTTGCCTTGCATGCAGCCGACCTGGGTTCAATTCCTTCATCCCTCTCAGAGAGCCCGGCAAGCTACCGAGAGTATCTTGCCTGCACGGCAGAGCCTAGCAAGCTACCCGTGGCCTATATTATTTGCCAAAAACAGTAACAAGAAGTCTCACAATGGAGACATTACTGGTGCCCACTCGAGCAATTCGATGAGCAACAGGATGACAGTGACAGTGACAGTGAATTAGTGCAAGCAATGTGCTACTCTTCATCAATTTCCCATAGCGCTTGAATTTGTTCACTAGTCAATGGTACAATAATTTCAGTAGGATTGCTCCCTATTAATTGTCTAGTTCTTCTTCTTCCTTTGAAAATTATTTGAGATATTTTATTTACATAAGTAACCAATGTTTTTCTAGACTTGTTATGTAAAAAACTTCATTCCACAATATTAGTTCCTTGTACCAAAATCCCAGTAGGAGAATGTGAAGTACATAATACTATCATATAAAAACTTTCTGAAGAGTCAATTCTATCCAGCTGAACCTTATTAACAATTTCTTCAATTATTTCTAATTCTTTTTCTGCTGCTGGGCTAAGTTGCCTTGGACTATTTAAAGAGGGATCACCTTCCAATGTTTGAAACAAATTTTGTAGGGCATAGGTTGGAATACCCAAAAAAGGGCATAACCAATTTATATATCCTAATAGTTTTTGTTTATATTTTATAAACAAAATTTAGTTTGTATTTAAAGTTTTTCATTTATCTCTCAGAATTTGGACATTTTGAGGTGTAATTTTACTCTCCCATACAATTTGTCCCCAAAATTCCCAAGAAACCTGACATTGAATTTTATCCCGTGCAGTTTTTAAACCCCATGATTCTAGTTCATAAGTTATAGCTTCATAAACTTTATGCCAATTTATTTGCAGTGATTAGTGATTAGAATATCATCCATAAAGTGAATAATTTTTATTTATCTATTTTTATTAGTGAATCACCGTGAGGGTACAGGGTACAGTTACAGATTTATACACTTTTGTGCTTATGCTTCCCTCATACAAAGTTCGGGAACCCATCCCTTCACCAGTGCCCATTCTCCACCACCAGTAAACTCAGCATCCCTTCCACCCTCCCCAATCCCATCTCCCCCCACCCCACCCTGCCACTGTGGCAGGGCATTCCCTTCTGTTCTCTCTCTCTCTAATTAGCTGTTGTGGTTTGCAATAAAGGTGTTGAGTGGCCACTGTGCTCAGTCTCTAGCCCTCATTCAGCCCGCAACACCCTTCCCCCCGCATGGCCTTCCACTACATTATAGTTGGTGATCCCTTCTCTGAGTTGCCCTTTCCCCAGAATGTGAGGCCAGCCTCCAAACCATGGAGTCAACCTCTTGGTACTTATTTCTACAATTCCTGGGTGTTAGTCTCCCACTCTGTTATTCTATATACCACAGATGGGTGCAATCTTTCTATGTCTGTCTCTTTCTGACTCATTTCACTCAGCATGAAACTTTCCATGCCAATCCACTTATATGCAAAATTCATGATTTCCTTTTTTCTAACAGCTGCATAGTATTACATTGTATAGATGTACCAAAGTTTCCTCAACCAGTCATCCGTTCTAGGGCATTTGGGTTTTTTCCAGATTCTGGCTATTGTAAACAGTGCTGCGATGAACATACATGTGCAGATGTCGTTTCGACTATACTTTTTTGCCTCTCTGGGATATATTCCCAGCAGTGGTATTGCTGGGTCAAATGGGAGCTCAATATAAGTGAATAATTTTGACTTCAGGGTACTGTGTCCTAATTATATCCAATGGTTGATTAACAAAATATTGACACATCCATCGTGGGACTATTCATCATCCCTTGAGGTAAAAGAATCCAGTGATATCTCCTAGCAGGAGTTTCACTATTTAAAGAAGTCACAGTAAAAGCAAATTTTTCTCTATCCTCTTCTCTCAATGGGATGGTATAGAAATAATCCTTTAGATCAATTATAGTAATATTCCATTGTTTTGGAATAATGGCCAAATTAGGTAGGCCCATTTGCAAAGGGTCCATTGGTTCCATGCAGTCATTAACTTTTCTTAGATCACTTAACATTCGCCATTTATCAGTCTTTTTCTTGATAACAAATACTGGTGAATTCCAGGGACTGGAGCTGAAAACAATTTGTCCCAATTCAAACTGTTCTGTAACTAATTCAGTTAAAGTCTTAAGTTTTTCTTTTGTTAAGGGTCATTGCTCAACCCAAACAGGCTGAACCTTTTTGCAGACTATTGGGAGAGCAGTTCTTCGAGCAGCGGCCCAAATTAAAAAGGCGATTGCTGAGACACCTCTTTTTCTTTAATGTACTTCACACAAGTTTTTGCAACAAATCTCGTCCCCATAGGGTGATAGCTATTGGAGCAATATATGACTGGATGACTGCCGTGTATCCAGCAGGATCACCACAATGAAGAGGCTGCACACTCTGTTTAACATCAGTGACCACTCCCATACTAGAAAAAGTAACGTCCACACACCGCTTTTGCCAAACCATAGGCCAATGGAGAGAGGCGATAAAATTACATCAGCACCTGAATCTAACATACCCTCCAGTTTTGTCCCATCCTTAAAGGTCATAACTAGAATAGGCTTATCATCAGTAATCTTTCTGCCCCAAATATTTCTGCATTAGTGCTTCCAAAATCACCTCTTCTTTTCATGCCTGTATTTTTTCCTAGTATACACGGAAGCAAAAGCAGTTGAGCAATATGTTCCCCTTTAAATATTCTGATATCCGCTTAAACAGTGGCTATAATTGAGATTTCATTCACAAAATCACTGTCAATGAGTCCCACTTTTACGTTAACACCTCGCAAACTCATACTGCTTCTCCCTAGGATAAATTCTGCTGTTCCTTTTGGAAGGGGGCCATAAACACCAGTTGGGATTTTATAAATTTTATTAGGAATCAGAAACAAATCCTGTAAAACTGAACTATCAGAGGCTACACTTCCTTCTGTTGCTCTCACAAGGTCAATATAAGACAGTTTTTTGCCAGTGTTCTTGGGTTTATTAATTATTATCATTGTAGGGGATGAAAAACTTTTGAATTTAATTTGAGGTTTTATTGACAATTTCCTGCATTGTTGAAGGGGCCCCGGGTCGAGCCCCGACTCCCGTTTCCCAATGACTCATTAGCTTTCTAAATTTTTCTCTTTTCTAATGACATTTATTAGCCCAATGCTTCCCCTTCACACATCGTCTATAGATGCCTGGTTCTTTCCTTACACTCTCAGACTTAACACGAGAACAATCTCGTCTGAGATGTCCAAAGGCTCCCAGCCGTAACATTTTACCTGGTTCATTGTTTTAAAAGCAGCAGCTATTATTTGCACCTGATGGGTTGGTGTTCCGACTTCCCTACATACTTTAATAAAATCATCTAAAGAGTTTTTTTCCCATTAGCTTAGCAGTTTGAATTGCCTTTTGGCAATCTGCTGTAGCATTTCCCACCACTAAAGTTAGCATAAGCATTTCACGAAGGCCTTTGCCAGGTATAGCCTTTTCAAGAGCGTCCTGGAGTCTGGCAATAAAATCTGTTCATTTACTTCCTGAAAGATTTTTGTGAATGACAGTACGTTTTGCAGAGGTTTCAAGATAACACCATGCCTTTAGACAGGTCTTATTAACAGCTTCTAAAATGTTTGCCTCCAAACAGACTCGTTCTTCCGCTAAAGCCCACTTGCCAGTGCCTAAAATCTGGTTCACAGTGATATCAGGGTCCCTACATAGTGCCGGGAATTGACTGTGTCGAGCACAAAGCATCGCCTCCCCAGTATGCTGTCTCGAAGAACCCCACCTCAAAGGTTTCCTGTCTTGGTCACCCCCATACCTCATCACCTCACAGTTCAATAAATGCCCTTTCCTGTTCTAGGTGTAGGTGGCAAAGGTCGAAACAAGATTCAGCTCTGTACCCTGGGCCTGGGGTGAAGGAACCAGCTGATGATGAAACTGAGGTCATGGGTTTTTGTTTGCTAGTTTCTGTTTGGGGGCCACACCTGGGAATATCAGGTGTGACTCCTGGCTATTCCTTCATGAATTACTCCTGTAGGTGCTCAGGGAACGCTGTGGGAGTGCCTAGGTGGGCACCCGGGTTAACTGCTGCGAGGGGAGCGCTTTTCTACCCACCTTTCTCCAGCTCTCTTGCCTGAGTCTTGATCCTTAATCATTGAAGCCAAACCCAGCTCTGGAAATCTTCCCTGTAACCCCAGACGAGGCACTTCCTCTCTTCGCCACAAGATGGCGATGTGGGGCGTTTCCGTCCCTGTCCCAGAACATTTCTCCCAGGATTGTCCACCCCTGCTCCTGACCTTCCTCCAGAACCTGCTGAAGCTCCCCAGACCCTACGAGCTCTTCGTTGAGGGACCCCCGATCCTCGCCGACCTCTGCAGCCCCCCACACTGTCACACCAGTGCTCTGGCTTTATTTGGGGGTGGCCACAGCAGAGCTAAAGGTGTGGGGGGTTCAAGGCTTCCTATGATGTGGGGGATTGAACCCAGGTGGGCCGAGGCAAGGCAAGAGCCTGCCCACATTCCTGACCCCTTTTCTTGACCCTTTTTAAGGTTTCCCATCACGGTCATCCTCACACCTCTTCCCCCTCCGTACATTTCCCTTTTTGCTTTTTGGGGTCACACCCAGCCTTGCTCAGGGGGTTCTCCTGGCTCTGCACTCACGAATTACTCCCGGCAGTGCTCAGGGATGCTATGGGATTCTGGGGATCGAACCCAGGTGGGCCGCGTGCACGGCAAACACCCTCCCTGCTGTACTCTAGCTCCAGCACCCCACTCTGTACATTTTGAAGGACCCCCAAACACTCTCACACTCCCTGCCAGAGTTTTGGGGATTCCCATAGATTTCAGATGTTCTAAACATTGTGCTTGCCCCTGTTCGCCGCAGTGGAGGGGTGTGTGGGGAAATTTCAGTCTGGTAACCCCCGGGTTTTGGGGTGAAGCCGGGGGGATTGTTTAAGAATGAATGTCCAGCATCAGCGCATGGAGATAGAGCACAGATATATCCAAAGTCCTCGAAGGATTTTTCCAAAAGTTTGTTCAGGGGTTCAGTGGTTCCTCCAATGGGGGGGGGGTGGGAGAACGACTTGGAGCTCCCCCTGAATCTTCCACCTCAGAGTTCGTTCGTTTGTTCCTTCCTTCCTTCCTTCCTTCCTTCCTTCCTTCCTTCCTTCCTTCCTTCCTTCCTTCCTTCCTTCCTTCCTTCCTTCCTTCCTTCCTTCCTTCCTTCCTTCCTTCCTTCCTTCCTTCCCTTCCTCCCTCCCTCCTTCCTTCCTTCCTTCCTTCCTTCCTTCCTTCCTTCCTTCCTTCCTTCCTTCCTTCCTTCTTCCTTCCTTCCTTCCTTCCTTCCTTTTTCTGCCTACTCTTTCTTTCTTTCTTTCTTTCTTTCTTTCTTTCTTTCTTTCTTTCTTTCTTTCTTTCTTTCTTTCTTTCTTTCTTTCTTTCTTTCTTTCTTTCTTTCTTTCTCTCTTTCTCTCTTTCTCTCTTTCTCTCTTTCTCTCTTTCTCTCTTTCTTTCTTACTTTCTTACTTTCTTTCTTTCTTTCTTTCTTTCTTTCTTTCTTTCTTTCTTTCTTTCTTTGTTTCTCTCTCTTTCTTTCTTTCTTTCTATCTTTCTTTTTTCTTTCTTTCTTTCTTTCTCTCTCTCTTTCTTTCTTTCTTTCTTTCTTTCTTTCTTTCTTTCTTTCCTTTCCTTCTTCCTTCCTTCTTGCTCTCTTGCTTTTCTTTTATTTTCTTTCTTTCTCTCTTTCTTTTTTGCTTTATTTCTTTCCTTCCTTTCTTCCTTTCTTCCTTCTTTCTCTTTTCTGTCTCTTTTTTGAGTCCTGTTCTTTCTTGCTTACTTGCTTGCTCACTTTCTTTCTTCCTTTCTTCTCTCTTTCTCTCTCTTTCTACTTTCCTCCCTTCCTTTCTCTCTTCATTCTTTCTCTGTCTATCTTACTTTTGAATCTTTCTCTTTTTCTTTCTTTCTTTCTTTCTTTCTTTCTTTCTTTCTTTCTTTCTTTCTTTCTTTCTTTCTTTCTTTCTTTCTTTCTTTCTTTCCTTCCTTCCTTCCTTCCTTCCTTCCTTCCTTCCTTCCTTCTTTCTTTCTTTCTTTCTTTCTTTCTTTCTTTCTTTCTTTCTTTCTTTTCTTATGTCTTTCTTTCTTGGCTTTTGGGGTCACACTCTGTGATGCTCAGGGGTTACTCCCAGTTCTGCACTCAGGAATCACTTCTGGTGGTGCTCGGGAGACCATATGGAATGCCAAGCATCAAACCCAGGTCACCTGCGTAAAAGGCAACTGCCCTCTCTGCATCTATCGCTCAGAGCTGACCTGCTCCCTTTCATTGCAGATCCTTGCACCCCAAGCTTTCAGAGTACTTGATCTTAATCTCCCCTTTATCCTTCATCAGTAGAGGACAGAGAGAAATAACTGGACTGGGGCTTTTTGTTCTCCAAGGAGAGGGGAAGGGGCACCCTCAGACTTGCAGGGAGATGGGGTGCGGGTAAGTCCATCACAGCAAACCTTAAATAACAGGGTTCAGGACAGGGAGATTGGAGAGCCTGGCAGGTGTTTTGATGTTTGTGACCGACCTGGGCTCTCACACCCTTTCTAGTTCCTTGAGACCCCTGGAGCGGGGAAAGTCTATTTCGAGACCCCCAAATCACTTTATCACTGTATCGCTGTCATCCCGTTGATCATAGATTTTCTTGAGCAGTCTCCATTCATCCTAGCCCTGAGATTTTAGCATCCTTTCTTTTCTCATTCTTGCCAGCGGTACCGCATTGGAGGCTCTTTCAGGGAAAGGGGAATGAGACCCATCATTGCTACTGTATTTGGCATATTGAATACACCACAGTGAGCTTGCCAGGCTTTGCCATGCGGGCAGGATGCTCTTGGTACCCTGACAGGTTCTCTGAGAGGGAGAACTAGGCTATAAGAGGTTACTTCTGGGAGCTTTCTTTTGTAGTCTCTGGATCTTGGCTGTTGATGGGATGACATGGCGCCGGGGGCAGTTTGTGGTTGTGGCTGCCAAGCTACTGGAAAATGGGGGATCTGGGTGGAGGAGGTCCAGTCCCGATCTGAGCAGGCTTGGAGATCTCAGTCGTGAGTCACGCACACCTGAGTTCTTCTGCCGATTCGTTCATGCATAAGGCTCACCCGAATGTGTCGAGAGGGGCCTTGCAGGGAGCTGCGTGGGCATGGCTGGGTGGGGATGTGCGGTGCGGGATGGGGGTGCACGATGCGGGCTGTAAGGTGCACAGTGCAGAATGGGGGATGCGGGATGCGTCTTACGAGGTGGGGGTGCTGGGGGGGTGTGTGGTGCACATTGCAGGGTTTGGGTGCGAAGTGCATGAAACGCAGTGCAGGGTGAGGGATGCACATGACTGGGTGGGGATGTGAGTGGGGGATTCAAGTGCGGAGGCGGGGTGGGGTATGGGGTGTAGGCTGGGGGTGCGCGGTGCATGGTGCTCAGTCCGGGGATCTTGGTGCCAGAGTGCGAGGTGATGGCTGTGCAGGGCTGGGTGGGGGTGTAGTGCGGAATGGGGATGCAGTGTGCGAGTGGAGGATGTGCAGTGCAGTGCGGGGTACAGGCTGCCGGGTGGTGGTGCACGGTGCGGGGTGGGGTGGGGATGCACCGTGCACCCTGGGGCCAGATTCCCTTTAGACTTGCCCCACACCTCATCCTGGGGGGTCCCCCCATTGCACCTTCCAGGCTACGGCAGTGAAGGGCTTGCAAGGGGACTGAGTCCCAAGTTCCCAGCCTGGGTCAGGGCGGTAGAAGCCCCAGTTCTTGGTGCGAGACTCTTCCCTGAGGAGAGCCCCACTCCGGGTTGGGGGGTGGCAGTTACTTTTGCTCTAATTTTGGCTGGGGCTCCCGAATTAAGGGTGGGGGCGCTTTTTAACTGGGTGGCAGCTTTGGGGTGTAGATGTGACTGCCAAGGCTTCTGGAAGTACAGGGAGGTGGGGGGCAGTAGCCCATCCTGACCCCCAAGAAAACCTGGAGATTTCAGTCACAAAACCCCATATCAGAATTTTCAGCAAATTATATCTTGGTGAGGTCCATCCTGAGACCATGAAGTCAGGCCAGGGTATGGCGGTGATTTTGGATTGTGAAAGCAAGTGTCTGTTGGGGGCTCTGCTTGGGTGGTCACCAAGCCAATATCCTCCCCTCTGATTTACCCTGGTATGTTCAGCCATGTGCAGGTATGAGATTAACTGTGTTTTTTGATCTTTTTCGAGATTTATTTATGGGTCTCTGAAATAAGGCTGATAATTGAGCTTGTATAGCTGAGCCAGAGGTGGTCTGTGGGTGTGGCTCCCCCACACAGAGCTTTTGGCCTTTTAATTTCTTGGGAAACTTGATCCCAAGTTGTTGGGGTCCAGCCAAAGGTATGGTGGCAATTTTGGGATATCAGGAAGCCTGAAGGCACCATCAGGCTGCTGATGCACTCACCCTGCAGGTATAGGATGACCTGCTTGCGGCACCATACCCCCATTATTTTCTTCCTTGACCAATCTAAATACTTGTCAATTTTGTTGATCTTTTTAAAGAACCAATTTTGACTTTATTGATTTTTTCTCCCATTGTCGACTTTATCTCACTTGTGTCTTTTTAATGTTTATGTTTTGGTTCTGCTTGATTTGGGTTGAACTTTCACTTCCTTTTTTCTAGTTTCTTAAAATGGAAATGTAGATATTGACTGGAGATGCTTCTTCTTCACTAGCATAAGCAGTTGCAGATGTGAATTTCCTTCCAAACACCGATTTAGCAGCATCCTACAAACTCTGTACATTGTGGTTTTCTTGCATCCATCTTAACTTGTTCTCTAATTCCCATATGATTTCTTATATGCATTTGTCAATACCCCAACATTTTTAATTTTCTATGTATGTGTGAATATCTAATTTTAATTATTGTTATTTTTTAATCCTAGAGTGCATGCATTGAATAATTTCAGCATTTTTACACTTATTACGACTTGTTTTATGGCCTTTACCTTGTGTGCTTGAATGGATCTATTCTGCTGTTGTGTAGGACAGTATTTTGTGTTTGTTAGATCTAGTTTGTGGTGTTGTCATATCTTCTATTTCATTGTACATATTATGTTATTTGTCCTATCCACAATTGAAAGCAGCCTTTGGAGTATTTCTTCACTTCTTTCTGTCATCTTTTCCTTTAGTGGAATTCTGTTGTATATATTTTCATATTAAAATTTATTTTACCAGCATTGATATGCCCATAGAAACTCTATTATTGTTAGTTTTACATTGTATAGCTTTTTCTTTCATATATTGTATGAATTTATTCTTTTGCATATGTTCAATTATTTCTTTCTTTGACTCTAAAATCTACAACTTGTAGAAAGTTATAGAGCTGGTTTTTCTTTCATTTCTTCAAATATCTTCTTTTTGATTAAAATGTTTACTCCATAAACATTTAATATAATTGCTAACCAATATTTTTGTATTTTATTTTATAATTACTTTTCTACTCATCCACTTTCTCGCTCCTTTATACCTCCAGGATTTTCATTTTGTATTAAATACTTATTTTGCTTAATCTTAATGAATTTGCTATTTTTTCCACCATAAATGTTTTTTATTTTCTGGGATTTTATGTCACGTGTTAAGAAATTGTGTGGGGCTGGAGAGATAGCACTGAGGGAAGGGCATTTACCTTGCACGTGGCTGACCCAGTTCAATTCTCAGCATCCCATATGGTCTGCTGAGCACCACCAAGAGTAATTCTTGAGTGCAGGAGCCAGTAATAATCCCTGTGCATCACCGGGTGTGACCCCCCCAAAAAAAATGTGTTCTGAGTATACTGGTGGAGGGATGGATGTCAGAATACTGTGTGACTGAAATCCAATCATGAACAGCTTTGTAAAGGTCTGTCTCACATTCAATAAAAAAAGACTTTTTTTTTTAATTCAATAAAAAAGGTTTTAAAAAAGTTTTACAAAGTTTAAATAATACTATTGTTTAATTTTCTCATTTTACTTTTTACCTTACATATTTCATCTTTAAACAGTATAACCCATCAACATGGTTTTATAGTTAGTGAGCATGTAACTATTTTATTATGAGATTAGAGAAAAGTTATAAAAAACACATTGATAGAATTTTTATATACGCCCATGTATATAGTAATTGTCTACTCATCTATGTTTCTTCATGAAAATGTGAGTTAGTGTCCAGCCAGTGCACTGTGTCTTGACCTTTTTCTGATCATGACGGCTTTTGACCTTGTTTCCTTCCTGTGTCTCCCTCCCACCCCATTCTACCAATTAGCTTCCTGGTCTCATGCTCTGGCTCCCCAGTTATGTGACTTTTTATCTGTGACCCCCTAGAATATCTTATGGTCCCTGATTGAGAAATACTTGTTTAATACCTAGCACAGCGGTAGGTAGGGCATTTGTCTTGCATGTGGCTGACCCGGGTTCGATTCCTCCGCCCCTCTGTAGAGCCCGGCAAGCTACCGAGAGTATCTCGCCCGCATGGCAGAGCCTGGCCAGCTACCCGTGGCATATTCGATATGCCAAAAACAGTAACAACAAGTCTCAAAATGGAGACGTTACTGGTGCCTGCTTGAGCAAATTGATGAGCAATGGGATGACAGTGACAGTGACAGTGAATTTGGTTTTAGTTGTAGGGCAGACCTGCTAGATAAAATTTTTTTCAGTGCTCTTTGAATTTCTCTTTCATTTTTGAAGGATGCTTTTGTTATACAAAGAACTCTCTAAGGTCTTTTCCTCCTAGAAATTCAAAACTGTAAGCATATTTGAGAGAATTTATAAATAAATTCCTCTATAGGTAGTGAAAATAATATGTAGGTCTAAAGATCTGTGGAGCCGTATGGTGAGGCACTACTGCTTACCCACCCCATCTCCTTTCAGCCTGCATTGAGACAGCCCTTCCTCCCACACCTGGACTGTGGAACCCACTACCACCACCCTGTGCCTCGATACCATCTCTTTGGACTTCCCTAAGCTGACCCTGTCTCTAAACCGAAGCAGTTCCAAGTGGACCCAGTGGCTGCACTAATACCCCCCCCCCAACACGTGGGCATATCAGCATCCTTGCAACAACTCTACTCCCTCAACACCACTTACAGCATTTTCATAATTCTCTCCCACAATCCTTCCACAATAACCCTGGTATCTAAATGGGAGTAACTAGACCTACACTTGCCTGTCAACTGAAATGTCATCTCAAGATCATGGAACTAGTTAGAAAACAACAGATCACAAGTGGTAGCCCTGGAAATAATGAATTAGATCAATTTAATGACAAATAAGGTCAATATTCAGATAAACAGAATTATAAAGCTCACCTGCAGCATCCACAAAGCTCTAAGGAGGTGGGGATACAAAAAAAAAATCATCTGCAATGGCAGAAAGAGAGAGAAGTCCAGGCAAATTCTCATGCTCAATTCAAATTTTGAGCCTCATCAAAAAGACCCTCAAATCAACACTTTATGAAATGGCAATAGAAATAAAAGGGGAAGAGAAACTCAATCAGATCAAGGAAGAATTGATACGTGTTATTAAAGAGTCCACACAAATGTAATTAAAGGAGGTAAAGAATGCAAGGATAGCACACCACAAAAACAGAATTCTGCATGCAGAGAACCATATCAGTGACAGTGAAGACAAAATGCTAACCAACCGTGATAGTGATGTTGCAAAAGAAAAGAGGTAAGCAAATAGTGCATGTGGAATTTCTCCAGGATAGATAACATATTAGGGCATAACTCAATATGTATAAATTTACAAATATAGAAATCATGCAAAGTATTCTCTCAGACCACAATAACATGAAAGTAGAAAATGATTATAAAAAAGGGGAAAACTTCAAACTTTTGGAAGCTGGACAAGTCACTGTTAAATAGCACTTGGATCAAAGAGCAAATCAAGGAAGAAATAAAAATATTTCTTGAAACTAATGAGAATGAAGGTACAAGATACCAAAATATATGAAATACAATGAAAACTGTACTAAGGGGGAAATTCAGCGTAATGCAGGCCTACATTAAGAAAGAAGAAAGCACCCAAATAGATGATTTAAGCACATATCTCAAAAATCTGTAGAGAAAACAACAAATAAACATAAGATATAATAGACTGAAGGAAGTAATAAAAATTAGAACAGAAATTAATGTTATAGAAAAAAAAGAGAATAAATCAAACCAGAAGTTGGTTCTTTCTTCAAAAGAATAAACAAGGGGGCTGGAGTGATAACACAGCAGGTAGGGCATTTGCCTTGCGTGCGGCCGACCCGGGTTCGATTTCCAGTATCCCATATGGTCACCTGAGCACCGCCAGGAGTAATTCCTGAGTGCAGAGCCAGGAGTAACCCCTGTGCATTGCCAGGTGTGACCCAAAAAGCAAAAAAACAAAAACAAACAAACAAAAAACAAATAGTAAACAGGATAGACAAACCCTTAGACTCATAAGGATAAGAAAGAAAATGTCCAGATGAATTGAATCAGAGATGAAAGATGAAACATTACAACATACTCCTCAAATATTCAAGATATTATGAAAGGTTACTACAAACAACTTTGTGATGTTAAGCTGGAGAACGTAGAAGAAATGAACAGATCCTTAGAAACATCTAATCTCCCATGAGGAGAAAGTAGAAAACTGAACAAGCTAATCACAAATAAGGAAACTGAAATAGTGATTAAGACCATCCAAGAATGAAATTCCCCATCAGAATTGGCTGGCTGGTGAGTTTTATCAAACCTTCAGAGAAAACTTACTGCATTTACTTTTTCAACTCTTCCAATATGTTGAAGAAGCTTCTAACTCAGCTAACATTGCATTAATACCCAAAGTAGATAGAGACACATCCAGAAATGAAAATTTAGACCAATCTCCCTGATGAACATCAATGCAAAAATCCTCAACAAAACCTTAGCAAACTGAATCCAACTGCACATCAAAAAATCATATATAATTATCAAGTGGAATTCATCCAAGATGGTTCAATATATGCAAATCAATTAACATACTATTCCATATCAGTAAAAGGCAAGGCAAACATCATATAAACATAGCAAAAGATGCTAAAATAGACTTGACAAGTTTCAATTTGAATTAATGATAACAATTCTCAATGAAATAGAAGTGGAAAGAACCTCTGTTGCGTGAAGCTATATATCAGTCGGTCAGAAGCGCAGAGGCAAGACACGCGAGAGAAATGTAGAGAGCAAGGAAGGACAAGGCATCAATCTGGCTCGAGGCGAAGAGCGACTTCCAGAGGCCTCCCTTTCTTCTATTTTTTATCAGTTACATCTGAATGACCTCATCACAGTGAGAGAACCACTGATGAGAGTACAGTTATAGGATAAGCATTCGTCAAAAGAACATCAGGGTATACATCGTCCTGTCAAAGCTATGCTGTCAAAGCTATGTTGCAATGATTTAAAATGTCAGAGGAAGATATGGAACTGGACACATAGGCTCTACAGATTACGTCCCTCACACTCTTGTGGTCGGTTACACATAGGGCAAAGAGAAGGCCCAGACTGATACTTGGTCACACCAGATTAAGGATGTGTAAGCAGGGGGAAACTGCTGCTTTGTACTGCCAAGATGAGGTATGTCCAGGCGGGCCTATGAGAGCATGCTGTACTCCTCCAGGTCATCAGACTCACAAGCTTAGCTTGCCCACTTAATTTAAAGTGGGGCCTCGGCTCTGCTTCCTGCTTGCAGGGCAGCGTCCTAATGTCCTGGCTTAGCACCAACAAACCTCCCTCCAGAGAGTAATGGCTATCTATAACTAACCTACAAACAGTATTGCTGCAGAAATTCCCACCAGAAACCTGTGGAGAAACAAACAATCTGTACTGAGAAGTAGGAAAACGTGCCAGCAGATCCGGTGAGCTTGTGCTCAGAACTGGCTCCAGTCCAAAGGCAAAAGCTTCGTTTGATAGCCTATCTGATGGAGGTTGGGGCATTTGCAGGCACCTGGCAGGAGAGGACAGAAGTAGAAATTCCAAAGTGTGTTATTTTGCAAAGCTGGGTCTGGATAACGTCAAGGACCTGAGCACATTTGACAGGTGACCAAGGTGACAAAACGAGACTCAAACCATCTTATGAACATCCCAAATACACCCCATGGCTCTATGGCACAGCCCAGACTCAGTGGTTCCTTGGCAGGTCCTGCTCTTTGGGGTTAACCTCCTTGAAGTGAGACTGTTTGAAATACAGGCAGGGGGTTCTTCTCATCAGTATCACTCTTTTGTTTTGTTTTGGTGTGTGTGTGGGGGGGGCGATCATACCCATGAGGCTCACAATTTTCTATTGACTCTGCAAACAGAAATTACTCCTGGCAAGACTTTTTAAGACTATACAGCATACCGGGGATCAAGCCTGGGTTGGCATCATGCAAGGCAAGTCCTATCTCTCTGGTCCACATCACCAGTATCATTCTTAATGGTGAAGAACTGAAAGAATTCCCACTGAAATCAGGTACGAGGCAAGGATGTTCACTGTCTCGTTTTTCATTCAGTATAGTATTAGAAGTTCTAGCAACAGCAATCAGGCAAGGTAAGTAAATCAAAGATATTCAAATTAAAATAAAACAAAGATATTCAAATTGAAAAAGAAGTCAAATGATCACTATTTTCAGGTGGCATAATAATATACATAGAAGACCCTAAATAATTCACCAAAAACCTCCTAGAAACAATAAAGCAACACAGCAATTTGACTAGCGATAAAGTTAGCCACATAAACACAAAGCACAGAAACACATAAACATAGACAAAAAATTGGTTGTGTTTCTATATGCAAAAAAGAATCATAGAAGAAAGAGATTTAAAATAGTGTCCCAAAACATTAAATACCAGGAATGGACTTAATGAAGGACGTGGGAGATCTATATAACAAAATACATAGGGACTGGGGGGCTCAGTGACTGAGAGCCGCCTCTCCAGACCAGATGGTGGCAACAGACAGACAAAGGACCTGGGGAACGGAGAAACAGGGCCCCAGACTGTTGGGAGTCAGTTTATTTCTCTCTCCTCCCCAGCATAGTTCGATCTCTCCCCTCACCGAACAATTGTAGTCGTGGTCGTAGTCCCAGGCATCACAGTTCCCTCATCCTAGTCCTCATCTTGTCTTTTCGTCCCCTCTCTCCCCTTACAGCACAGTTACAGAGACACCATGAAGGGTGGGGTACTCATGGGTGGGGTTGAGTGTTGTCAGAACAACAAACAGAGGTAAAGCCACCCCTTCAGGGGAAGGTCTAGGAGATGAACTCAAGGTACAAGTCTCACATGAGGGTTCTCCAGATGACTAGGAGATCTGCTCAGGGTTGTTTGCAGATTTCGGTTCT
The DNA here is from genome assembly GCF_027595985.1 of Sorex araneus. NCBI lineage: Eukaryota > Metazoa > Chordata > Mammalia > Eulipotyphla > Soricidae > Sorex > Sorex araneus. Next base: position 8,263,771 of record NC_073308.1, on the reverse strand, counting down.
ATTGAATAGTGCTGCAATGAACATAGGAATGCTGATGCCCTTTCTGTTTGTGCTTTGGGGCCCTTGGGTATGTTTCCAAGAGTGGACTTGTTGATCGTATGGGAGTTCAATTCCTAGTTTTCTGAGGAATGTTCGATTGTCTTCCCAAAAGGCTGGAGCAGTGGACATTCCCCAGCAGTGAAAGAGAGTCCTTCTTTCCCTCTGCCCATGCCAGCACAGGAGGTTGTGTTCTCCGTGATGAGTGTGACTCTGGTGTGAGGCGATATCTCATTGCTTTGATTTGCATTTTTCTAATGCTTTGTGAAGTTTATTTTTCATATGAGTTTTTTTGCCATTTATTTTTACTTTGAGGAATTTTCTGTTCATCTTTTCTTGCCATTTTTTTGATGGGGTTGTATTTTTTTTTTCCTTGTACAGTTCTACCTGGGGACTGGAGTGATAGCACAGCAGGTAGGGCATTTGCCTTGCATGTGGCCAACCCGGGTTCAATTCCTCCGTCCCTCTTGGAGAGTCTGGCAAGCTACCGAGAGTATCCCATTGTGAGATGAGTATCTCCATCTCACAATGGAGATGTTACTGGTGCATGATCGAGCAAATTGATGAACAACTGGATGACAGTGCTACAGTGGTACAGTTTTGCCAGTGCTTTGGCTCTCTTGGATATAAGCTCTTTATTAGTTTCAGGTAAGCAAATAATTTCTCTCAGTTTTTGGACTGTCTTTATATTCTGATCATTATTTTCTTTGAGGTGCAGAAGCTTCTTAATTTAATGTAGTCCCATTTGTTTGCCTTTGCTTCCACTTACTTGGTTAGTGGTATTTCACCCTTAGAGATGCCTTTAGCTTCAATGTCTTGGAGACAATGAATTATGTCTACATTTTTCTCTTTATTTTTTTTAATTAAAATGTTGAGGGCCTGTGTTCTCTGGTCTGTGTTCTCCCCTGAGCTACACTGCACTGCACTGTCGTCCCGTTGTTCATCGATTTGCTTGAGTAGGCACCAGTAATGTCTCCATTGTGAGACTTCTTGTTACTGTTTTTGGCATATCGAATATGCCACGGGTAGATTGCCAGGCTCTGCCATTCAGGCGGGAAACTCTCCATAGCTTGCTGAATTCTCTGAGAGGGATGGATGAATTGAAAGCAGGTCGGCTGCGTGCAAGGCAAACGTCCTACTCGCTGTGCTTTTGCTCCAGTCCTCTCCCCTGAGCACATATCTTTATTGCTTGCCTCTATGTCTCTTTCTTTGCTTCCTTAATTGCTCTCCAAGCCTGTGTTCTCCCTTAAACATGGACCCCACTTGCTTATCTCTGAGTCTCTTTGCTTGGGCTTCTTTCCTCTCTGGAGAAGACTGTGTTCTCTCTTTAACACATGTTTCTTCTTTCTCCCTCCTTACATCTTTCTAAGTAAGTTTTGTTCAATAAAAACTATCTTTCTTTGGGGGTCAGGTGATAGTACAGCAAGTGGGGTGCACATGGCCAACACAGGTTTGATTCCCCAGCTTCCCGTATGGGCCCCCAAGCCAGACAGGAGGGACCCCTGAGTGCTGTTGTCACTCAAAACCAAAACAAAACAAGACAAACAAAAAAACTTTCTGCTTCACTGAAAAAGTATTTTGTGCATATCCGTGTTCGATTCTTCCGCTCCTCTGGCAAGCTACCGAGAATATTGAGCCTGCACGGCAGAGCCTGGCAAGCTACCTGTGGTGTATTCAATATGCCAAAAACAGTAACAATGAGTCTCACGATGAGAGATTTTACTTTTGCCCACTCGAACAAATCGGTGAGCAACGGGATGACTGTGACAGTGACAGTAATTTTATTTTATTCTACTTATTTTAGGTTTTATTTAGGTTAAATAGTATGGTTGTAATGGTGTTTAAGCTCATAGTATTTATAAACAAAGTTACTATGTGCTACCACCTCCAAAACGCCCTTGACCTTCCACCTCTGTCCTTTTGTTATGTCAGGAAAGAATAATATAACCATAATATCAATGTTTCTAAAACAGCCAACTTCTCTCTACTAGCCTCCTCCTCCTCATCATCATCTTATATAAGTATATAAGCATATAACTACCTGTAAGTATTCTGCTACCTTCTTCATCAAACTGTAAGCTGTTCATTAGAGAAAAATCACTATTAAAAAAAATTCAACATTGGGGCTGGATCGATAGCACAGTGGGTAGGGCATTTGCCTTGCACGGGGTTGACCCGGATTCAATTCCCAGCATCCCATATGGTCCCCTGAGCACCACAAAGAGTGATTCCTGAATGCATGAGCCAGGAGTAACCCTTGTGCATCGCCAGGTGTGACCCAAAAAGCAATGAATAAATAAATAAATAAATAAATAAAATAAAAATTTCAACATTTGGGCTGGAGTGATAGCACAGCAGGGAGGGCGTTTGCCTTGTTCTTTCCTGATTTGGGCTTATGAATAGTGCTGCAATGATCATAGGAGTGCCATATGTCTTTTCTGAGTAGATTTTGGGCATCTGGGGTACATACCAAGAAGCGGGATTACTGGGTCATATCCCCAGCAACAGAAGCTCAATTTCTGTTTTCTTTTGGGAAGTGTCTATATTGTTTTCCCAAAAGGTTGCACATTTTGACATCCCCTCCAGCAATGAATGATGGTCTTTTTCCCAATATCCATATCAACACCAGTCATTTTTGTTCTTTGTGATTATGATGTGTGAATTATAATAAATGTAGTTTTCTATCATTTGTTTTTAAAATTTTATGACAGGTATTCCTTGGACTTATGATTTTGCTGGTATGGGTGACCAATTTTACCTTTGAGAAAGGTCCTAACTTGCAGTTTGAATACAAACCACAAAACCCCTGGCTTCAGGAAACTCCCTTCCTTTGCTGTGAGCTGTGCTGCCTGTCGCCTGATAAGAGCCATGTTGTAACCTGCCCTGCCTTGCTGATGCGTGATAGACTGTGAAAGAATGGGGAGCTCGTACGATTACCCTATAAATGCTCTTGAGAGCCTTGATTGGCACCGAGAGCTTCAGGTGCTTTGCCGGGGTCTGGTCAGCCACAAGACTGTCTTAGTGAGTGTGATTAAACAAACTGTCATTTGACTGTTGCAACATGACATGTACTGGTCTTCTATGAGATGTCGTATTGCTGGTTTAATTTGCATTTACCTAATGATAAGGGGTACAGTATATTTTTTATATACCTGTTGGACATCTGCATGCCTTCTTTGAAGAAGTATTTGTAAATGACTCCACCCCATATTTTTTTTCTTTTTGGGTCACACCCAGCGATGCTCAGGGGTTACTCCTGGCTTTGCACTCAGGAATTGCTCCTGGCAGTGCTTGGGGGACCATATGGGATGCCGGGGATAGAACCCAGGTCGGCCGCGTGCAAGGCAAACGCCCTACCTGCTGTGCTATCGCTCCAGCCTCCACCCCATTTTTTGAAGTGGTTGATTATTTTCCTTCTTGTAAAGTTCTACCAGTGAGGAGGATACATATGTATGTGTGTGAATACATATATATGTGTGTATATATATGTAATGAGATGTATATATTTATATATACATATGTATGTGTACATCTTAACCATTTGTACCATGAGTGGTGGGCAACTATTTTCTCCCAGTCTGTGTAGTATCTTTATATTCTCGTCGCTTCTTTCACTGTGTAGAAACTTCTTGCTCTGATGCAGTGCCGTTTACTTATTTTTGGTTCCATTTACTTGGCCAAAGGCATTGAATCATTGAAGATATCTCTAAATCAAATGTTCAAAAGTGTTCAGACTATGTTTTCATCAATATAATTTATGGAATCCTGTATGATACCAAGATCTTCAATTTTAATTTAACTTTTATGTGTAGTGTTAGAAAGGGGTCTGAGTTTGTTCTTTAGCATGTGACCAACCAGCTTACCCAACAACAGTTGTTGAAGAGGCTTTCTGTGACCGCTTCATACTTTTTGGTCTTTTATCAAAAATAAATTGTTCATATACCTAGGATCTGTCTCTGGCCTTGGGTTCTATTCCAAGGTCTGAGTCTGTCCTTAATCCAATGTTACATGGTTTTGATTCCTGTAACTTATACTAAGGTTGGACGTTTAGGGAGAGTGAACTCTCTCATTTTATTTTATCCCTAAAATTGTTCTGGCTATTGTGAAGAGAGGGTGTTATTGCACAATATAAATTTCTAAACTGTTTGATTATATCTTTAATGAACGTCAAGGGTTTTTTTTTAAAATAAGGACTACAATGAATATGCATAATGCTTTGGGCTAGGTTGTCATTTGACATTATTAATCTTTCCCATCCATGAACAGGGGATATATTTTCACTTTCTCCTGTGTTTCAAAATTTATTTTAGTCGTGATTTGTATTGTCAGTAGCTTGCGGGCTCTCCAAGAGGGGCGGAGAAATCGAACCTGGGTCAGCCGCAAGCCTGGCAAGCTACCCGTGGTGTATTCTATATGCTAAAAACAGTAACAACAAGTCTCACGATGGAGACGTTACTGGTGCCCGCTCAAGCAAATCAATGAGCAACGGAGTGACAGTGACAGTGATTTGTACATTTCTTTTTTTTTAATTACTTATTTTATTTAAAATGCAATACTCACCGCCGAGATGTGATCCCAGGGGCCGCACGCATGTGCAGCCTCTCCGCAGCTGCACAAGCGTGAATCCAGACCCAGCAAAACCTCTTTCGGCATGGGCAACTCCTCGCAGAATGTCTCCAGCCTGAGAACTAAGCCTCGGCCCCGTGCCCGCCCAGGAGGGGAAAGGTATTTCTCTCTCTCGCCTCTTTCTCTCCGGGGATGAAGGGCGCGGTGGCCGCCATTTTAAGACAACCACAGATTGGGTTTTCAAGCCTGCAATGATCCAATATCTGGAAGAAATCTCCCTGGACTTAGTGTTAAAGTACAGAAATTCAAACCTTATTTGTCTTCACAGTAGGTCTGAATCTAGTGGGGTACTCCTAACAACAATAGTGAGGTTTGTATTGAAATATTGAATGTAACCAAAGTAAACAGAATGTAAAATGAAACTTATCAGTTACAAGGTAGCGGGTGGGGGGGCGGGATGGGAGGTGTACTGTGTGGGTTTTTTTTTTTTTTGGTGGTGGTGGAATATGGGCACTGGTGAAGGGATGGTTGTTTCAGCATTGTATAACTAAGACCTAAGCCTGAAAGCATTGTAATCTTCCACACGGTGCTTTAATAAAAAAATTTTTTATTTAAAAAAAAATGCAATACTAAGCCTTCAGGAATGCCTGATGAACTCTAGTTGACTAATCTGCCAACCCCTAAAAGACACTGACTTTTCTTTCTTTTTTCTGTGTGTTTTATTTTATTGAATCACCATGTGGAAAGTTACAAAGTTCTCAGGTTTATGTCTCAGTTATACAATACTCAAACACCCATCCCTTCACCAGTGCACATATTCCACCACCAAAATCCCCAGTATATCTCCCACCCCTGCCCCCCCACCCCCACCTGCGTAACTGATGAATTTCACTTCATTTTCTCTTTACCTTGATTACATTCCATATTTCAACACAAAACTCACTATTGTTGTTGGAGTTTCCCCCCAAAAAAGACAGCCCTACTACCAAGGAAGCATTTGATAATTAGTTTTCCATTGCTGAGAATGAAGAGATATGAAGTCCCACTGCTCCAAGTACATAATTCTTTTTTTCCCTTTTTTTTTCTCTTCCCCCTTCCCTCGCCACTCAGTTCATACCTGTTTGATAGACCTCATAATATGGTGGACGCCACGCCGCGTTTCTCCCCGAAAATGGGAAACAACTGGGAAAGAGGGAGATTTCCTATCCTCGGCCCACGTGGGGCTATGGCTTAGTTCACAGTCTAGAGAAATGGCTGCTACTTTGATTATCTTCAATATTTCAACAAAAAACTCACTATTACTATTTGGAGTTTCCCCCCAAAGTCAGGCCTGCTAAAAAGGAACCGTTTCACATTGCTGACGATTAAGAGATGTTAAGTTGCGTGGCCGCTACCGCAGCCTCGTGGATTTGGATTTCTGTATAAAGTCCAGGGAAAATTCTGTCAGAAATTGCATCCCTGCAAGCTTTTACTTCCCTTTTGTGGTGCTCATAAGATGGAAAAGCCTGGAGAGAGAACCCTTCCCCACGGGTGCCACATGGGGGCAGCGGCTCAGCTCACAGTCCAGAGGCCTCTCTGGGAGCTGCTAGCGTCCAAAGTAGTTCAGTTGGCCTCTGGGATCATGCTCGTGCAGCAGCTGAAAGGGATTTGTACATTTCTTTCTGTGAGAATTTTATCATTTTCTTAGATTAATTCCGAAATACTTTTTTTATTTGAGGCAAAGTTGTGAATGGGGATGTTTAAAAATTTTTCTCTCTCTGGGTTGGAGAGAGAGTACAGCAGGTAGGGCATTTGCCTTGCATGCGGCTGACCTGGGTTCGAGCCCCAGCATCCCATATGGTTCCCAGCACCGTGAGGAGAAATTCCTGAGTGCAGAGGCAGGAGTAACCCCTGAGCATTGCTGGGGTATGACCCAAAAAGAAAAAAATATTCTCTCTCTTCTATTTTATTACTTAGAAATAGGACCATGGTTTTGGCAAATTGATTTTTTTAGCTTGCCACTTTACTGAACAAGTTCATAGTTTCTAGCAGCTTTTTGGTATAGATTTTAGGGGTTCCTAGGTATAATATCGTGTCCTCTGAAACTACTGAGAGTTTTGTTACTTTTCTAGTCTGAAAGGCTTTACTACCTTTCATGCCTAACTTTATTGAAAAGATTCATTTCAACTTCTCAGGCTATTGAGAACCTTCACTTGGATCCAAATGTCACAAGTGGAACGGCAACCACAGCAGCCAGAGACCTGGCGGAGAGGACTGACATTACTAGGGAACTCTCTCTAAAAGGAATGCATGGACTACAACACCCAAAAGGAAAGAGAGAACAAAAGGGAATGCCCTGCCACAGAGGCCAGGTGGGCGTGGGGAAGGGGTGGTGGTGGTGGGAGGGACACTGGGATCATTGGTGGTGGAGAACGGGCACTGGTAGAGGGATGGGTACTCGATTACTGTATGACAGAAACGCAAACACGAAAGTTTGTAAGTATGTGACTGTACCCCATGGTGATTCATGAATTAAAAATTTTAAAAAACAAATAAAAAAAACCAAAAGGAATGCATGGTCACAGAAATGGGACTTCTAGCAGAGCACCTGCCTGCAGTGCATGAGACTAAGAGTTCAATTCGGCAGCAGCTCACAGTAACTAGTGCAACACCTCACTGTGCACACTGATCTCCAGAACCCAAACTGGGTGAACCCCAGGCCAACTGGAAAACACGGCAACAGTTATGGAAATCCTGCTCATGGCCAACACAAGGGTGACAACACAGCAAAGGGAAGAGGGCGGGGGAGGTCACTGCACAAAGACAAGAGGGATGTGTGGGACATCCTAGTTTGTGGGGATCTCTGAGGTCATGATGCATTTCCTTAGTACTGATTTCAATGTCATATCTCTCATAATTCCCTTGGGTAGGAAAATGGAAAAAGCTTAATTTAGAGCTCAAGGACATGGATTAAAGGAGGATTCCAATCTAGATGTGGAAGAAAAGATCTAGTTTCAGGAGGGGAAACGGGCCTTGATAGTTCTCCCATGCTGAGTCCGTTTCCAATGGCTTCTGTCTGCTTCCTCAATCCTGATTTATATCCTGAAATGTTTATCCTCATTTAGTGGTGATGTGAAAGCTAAGATTGTATGCTAGGGGAAGAAAGACTTCCAAAGTTTAGTTCAAAGAAATAGCTTCTAGAAAAAAATTCCACACCTAAAGAATAGCCAAGGAACGACAATATCCTGGGGCAGAAAGTGGTTTCAGAGCAGATCTTATTTCAGCCAATGAACACTCATGTCTGACAAGTTATAGATCAGAGGACCAGCACTGTCTGCTCTTGCTCACAGTTACCAGATGAGCAGGATAGCTGGGACAGGGCACCCCTCAGAGGGGTGGGCCAAGGGGAGCCCTTCTCCTCTGTCACAGACAATGAGCTGAGGCTGAAGAGTTAAGAGCCAGGAGCCAGGGAAGCAGTTGCATTTCAGTGAGCGCAGGAAGCAAGAGACCCACATATCACCACAGTCCAGGGAGTTGCAGCTTTACTCTGACCACATCCAGTCAGCGGGTGTTTCACTGAGATGAGAGCTGTCTGCCCACCAGTGGGGAGAATGTGGGGAGAACGTGGCAAGGTTGGACCTTCCCCATCATTAATGTGCCCTAGAGGCTCATTCTTAACATCTGAGCAAGAGGGGTCCCCAGCATACCCTTTGGCCCACTGTGTCATGCTGTTGTGCAATCAGCTGCACGTCCAGCCTGGACAACTCCGTCCCCTGAGGATTCTCCCTGCTGGTGACAGTTGAACTGGCAGCCTCAGCTAGCAGGGCAGGATGCAGCTGGGGGCTGAGAGGCAGCGACTGGTCTCCCAGGAATCACACAGGTGGTGAAACTCCAGGTCAAGGGGAGCCACTGCTGCTGCTTCTCTTGCTCACGACGACAGCACTGACCTGACCATGACATCCAGGAAGGGGACCTGCTCCTCTCAGAAGGTGGACCTGGGGGAGCACTTCATTTCATCCCCACGCGAAGTCAGCCCGTGGCTGCAGAGAGGAGCAGGAGAGGAGAGTCCTCACCTCCCTCTAGGGAGCAGGTGACAGGAACAGAACTGACTAGAACAGCATCAAATCCAGGCCGTGTCCACAGGGAACATGTGGGCACCCCGACTATGGACCGTGGCAGGAGCACTGGGAGGGAGGGAGCTGCCCCATGAGCCCTGAGTGACCCACTACCCTGCTGTTGAGGAAGAGAGCCTGGGTGTGGGCACAGCCATCCATGAGGGGTCTTGATGGTGTGGACAGTTGAGCTGCCAGCCTGGGGCCTGAGGACAGACGCAGCCGAGGGACAGGGCAGTGCTTGGGCTAACTCCAGCCACACCAGCAGTGTCCCTCCCACGGTCTGCCTGGCAGCTGCCCGGGGGTCCAGCAGTAGCCAGGCTAGAAGTCAGGGCTGTGGGAGCTGTGAATACTGGACTCTGTCAGGGACAGGCCCCCAGTCCTTGCCTGACCCAGAGTGTCCTCCCCTACCTGTCCTCCTCCTGAATCTGCTTCAGGTCCCGGAAACAGATAATCAACCGCATCAAAAACACTGGGAAAAAAAAGGAAAGAAAATTTAACTTACAGACTGAGAGAACATTATTTGAACAGGGTAATTACGTGTATATTTCTGAGCATCTAAATGTACATAAACAAAGGACATGAATCACTCTAACAGTTCAGCAGCCACTAGATTATTTCAGACAACAGTAATGTGCAATGCTGAGTCCAGAAACCTTATTAAAGAGTATAAGGAAGCTCCAGAGAACAGGCTCGGAGGGCCTGGCCCGGGCACCCCTCCGGGAGAAGCCCAGGAGCAGAGTGAGGGGGCGCGGGATTCTGGAAGGAAGACAAGGCAATCCTTGATCCCTGTTCCCTAAGGTCTCTGTCCAGCAGGTGCTGGGACTGTGGGGCCACACTTAGCGTCATGATTTGAAGGTCACATGAAAGGCTCAGCCTCTGTCATGGGGTCAGGCTCAGCTTCAGTCTTGGGTGCGTCCCGCCTCCTTGACTCTGGCAGCACCTTCCTGCAGGTTTCTCTGAAACAGAGCTGCCCTGCGCTGTCCCAGGGACACCCCAGCCGCGCCCTCAGAACAAGCCTAAGGAAGCAAGGGGTGGAGGAAAGGGAGGCCACTGCAGGGGTGGTGACAGAGGAAGCAGACGTGGTCCCCAGGGAGCAGCTGGGTTGCACGAGGTCACCTGCCATGGCACTCAGCATCTTTCAGGTGCATACAGACATGACAGTGCCTGTCAGTGAAACCCCCAAGAGGAACAGCCCAGGCCATTTTCTGTCACTTACTCCTCTGGGGACCTGAATCAAATATCAAAGGATGAAATGTCACTGTGTTCACCGTAACTGTGAACAATAGCACTACTGGAAACAGAAAAGGATGGAATGCCGTGTAAATTTTTAAAAAAGAAAACAAAACTGAAAAATGAAAAGTAAAAACTAGAAAATGAAGCTTTAAGGTTTTCAATTTTAAGTCAGTGAGGACCATGGCAAACAATTGTGTGTTCCAATGTAAATATTACATTTTAAAGGTGCTTCATGGCTTACATTTTACATGTGTATCTGTCTGTATAACTAGGGTAAAACCCCGACATCACAGAAGAACCATGGCATGGGGCAGAGGACATACAGCAGAGGATGTGACACTGCCAGTGTGGACACTGGCTTCTCATAAGGGTCTTTCTGTTGGTGACAGTTGAACTGACCACCTGGGCCCTGGGTTCTATGGCCGAACAGGACATGGCTGTGGGGCAGAGGGGCAGTGGTGGGGGACCAGCAGCCACATCAATGATGTCCCTCTCAGGGTCAGTCTGGCAGCCGGCCCATGTGTCCAGCAGTCGGCAGGCTGGGAAGTCTGAGCTGTCCAGGACCATGATATGTCATTGGACTCTTTCAGGGACAGGACCCATGGCCTGGCCAAGTTCAATCCTATCTTTCCTCACCTTGGCCCACGGAGAGCCCCTCCAAGTCCGAAAAGCGGGCTACAAACTGCTCTTCCTCTAGGGTGTGACTCGCTGTGGCCTCTGAGGGCAACGTGATCCCAGTCAGGAGTACATTTCCCTGTTCACATCGGGAAGGGCTGCAGAAAGGGCCTCCGGGGACGGGTGTCAGCACTCTGGGGGTGCAAGGTGAGGGAGGGGGCGAGCACTTTGCTAACAGAGGACGCTTCTTCCATCAGGCTCACGCAGCCTCCCCCGTTCTGACACGTCCAACAGCCGCTCCACCAGAACGTTCTTCAGGCACCTCCTGCTCCCCTTTGCCTTCCTCTCATGTTTATCTCCTTTCCCTGCAAGCAAACAACCAAGTGCATGAGAAAGGGCCCCTGGGCCTCAGAGCTCCTCTGCCCAGCCCTGCCTGCACTACCGCCCGCAGCCACAGGGGGCGCCACACAGAGAGCAGCGGGACCCTGGGCCAGGCTCTGAGCATCAGGTATTAGGGTCCTGGGTGTCAGGGACTCAAGGCCACCCGCCCTGTGCTTGGGGTGTCACTGCATACGTCTCCGAGGTGGATCCTGGCGTCCCTCTGCCTCAGGGGCTCTGAGGGAGAGAGGGCCTGAGGGGTCCTGCAGAGCGTTTCCGCACGGGGGCTCTGCTGTTTCCTGGGCCTGGGGACTCTCGGCTGCTCCTCCCTCGGGACTCAGGGGCATCCCACGAGTCCTTTCAGACTGGCGATGGCCCCGTGCTGAGATGCAGGGTGAGTGTGGGCCCCCGCTGTCCGGCTCCCCCTCCACCTCCCCCAGCGGCCCAGTGCCCGGGTCAGAGGCCACGAATCCCTCCGTTTGCGAGTGTGGGCTCTCGCTCTGCGAGGACCAGGGTTAGGATGGGACCAGCCCTTTCCCCTTTGGGCAGGACCCCCGGACAGAGTGCGCTCCGTCCTCAGAGCGCCTGCGCACACCCCGCTGGTGGCCTCGAGCGCATCAGCCCTGCACACCTGTCCTGAGCCCGCACTGTCCCCTCCAGCAGACCGCCCCCGCCCCATCTCCCCGACAGCACCCTCCCGATGCCTCCCCAGGGCCTGTCTTGCACGTGCAGAGAAGATGGGAGAGTCCCCCAGAAACTCCGTGAGACCCCACTGCCCGGGCCCCTCCCTCTCAGCCTCTCCGCTCAGGCCTCCACCTCCCTGCCTCCACGGGGAAGCAGCTGCTCCGCCCCGTGCTCCCGGCATAGCATGTTTTGGTGCTGGCTGGCATGAAGCTGGGATCCAGAGGCCAGCGTGTGGTTGGAGGAGGGACAGAGCTGCCGGGCCAGGATCCCGCCCGCAGCACCCAGCCAGCCCCACGGTGCGGGCAGGACACCGCGGAGTCACGTGGAAACAGGCAGCGCTGGACTGTCCCTCCTCACACCTGCCTCCCTGCTCTGCCTGCGGGGGCCCCACCCCGCGGCTCCGCGACCCTCCTACTCTGGGCTCCGGGGCATGAGAGGGTCAGATGGACGCCTAGGAAGTCGGGGCTCTGCTGCTCATGCCGAGCTCCCGACCCTGCTCCCTGGGGCTGGGGGCCGTTGGGGGCAGCTGTCAGCAGCTGTGCTCTGGAGCCAGAGGGTGCACTCCGGAGGGTTGGACCGGGGCAGGTGGAGTGAGAGGCAGGCAAGGGAGTTTGGGGCAGTCAGGGGCTGCCCGCTCCCAGCCTGCTCTGGTTCCTGGGCTCTCCGTGACTCAGTGACCCTGGAAGGGGGTAGGGGGGCCCTGCATTCAGAGAAATGATGTGTGAGCTCCAATTTCAACCAGTCCCCCAACATAGCACTGTGTGTCCTCTCTGTCAGTGGGGACAGGAGGGCCCCTTCGATCTTCAGAGACCACTTATTGCTCCAGCAGGACCTGTGGTTTGATGTCACGTTCAAAGCCTGAGAGGAAAATGTCCATCCTGGAGGAAGCCAAGATAGTGGCGAAGGGAATGTTCTAGACAGGATTGTTCAGGATTCTGACCCTTAGATTAGGAATGAAACTCAGGGCAACTCTCTGGTTTGTTCAGTGACGACCTTCGTGTCCCATGACATGTGCATAGTAGGTGCTCACTTCATAAAGTGCTTGAATAAGCACCCTGAGACCTGGAGTTGTCTCTGTCCCACAAACACCCCTAAACTAGCCCCAGCAAAGGCAAACATGGTAGCAGACGAATGAATAAAAAGGTGCTTCTTGAAATTTTTTAGAATCTGCCTTTGGTGTGACTTAGGGATGTAGGAGCCCAATCAGCAGGGGTCCAGGGTTACGCCCTGGTCTGTGCTGGGGTTGGTCCTGGTGATCCTGGGAAATGTGCAGCTCCAGGCATCGAATCAAAAGGACCTTCGTGGAGAGCCTGTGCCCAGTCAGTGAGCGACTCTCCACACCCAGATGCCTTTGTGAATTATCAAAGGTCACAGAGCTTTGTGGCAGGAGGCGGGAGAGCCTTTCGGGGGAGAAATCAACATTACCGTTAATACAGTGCTGGGGAAGTCAGGCGTCAGCAAAGCCTCTACATGACAGATCCCATGTTCTCTTCAAGAACCTTGTATGGTTCATCCTTTCCCGCCTTCCCTTCAGAGAAACCAGCTGACCCAGGAGAGGCACTGGGACCTTCCCAGGACACACAGCTAGAGACTGGAGGAGCCCGGGAACTGGCGGGAGCACTCTCATCTGAGCACCACCTGCTCCAGGGACTGAGGGGATGGGGAAGGCCAGGTGTGGAGAAGGCTTATGGTAGAAAGCTAAGGCCAGGAATGTTGGTCCATGGTTGGAAGCCTGCCTCAAGGCCGGGGGAGAGGCAGTCGGGCTAGAGAAGGGACCGTGATGACAATGATGGTTGGAAGGGATGGCTCTGGATGGGGGATGTGGCTGAGAGTGGGTAAAGGACCAAACATGACGGTGGCCTCTCAGTATCTGTATTACAGCCCATAATGCCCCAAAGTAGAGAGAGAGCGAGAGGAAAGGTGCCTGCCACAGAGGCAGGCTGGGGTGGGGGGAGGGGAGTGGCAGGAGGGATATGGGGGATATCAGTGGTGGGAAATGTACACTGGTCTAGAGATGGGTGTTGGAACATTTTATGACTGAAACTAAGTCCTGATAGCTTTATAACTGTACCTCACAATGATTCAATAAAAAAAGTGACAAAAACTTTTAACAAGTTTATGGTAAAAATTATATGGGTAGAAACAACACAGAAATTGTTTCTCCATGAGAAGTCAGGTGCCAGAAAGTCCCCCCGGGTTCCTGCCCCAGGGTCAGCATCATACAGTCCTCAACCTGAGACAGGAGGGACTCGGTTTGCATGCTAGGTGGGCGGGGAGGGACAGGGCAGTGACCTCACAAGGCCTCATGAGGATTTGACCAGAATTCTCAGCCCAGCAATTTCACCTCAGGAACTTGCACAGAGGAGGAACATGAGCCCCAGCACTCAGCAGTGCTCTCGTCTGACCTTCAGGATGGCAACCTTGAGCTCCTTAGAGCCCTGGGTTTAGCTGAGGAGCTCAATCTCTGCCATCATTACAGGTGATGTGAAAAGGTGATGTGACCGAGTCTCAAACATCACCACTGCAGAGACACAACAGAGGAAGACTGCCCACACGATACCAGGGCACCAGAGACCTGAGCACCTGTGAGCCCAAGGTCCTTTCATGCATCTCCCTGAGGCCTCTTCTGCCCCCCCCCCCAGAGAGAAGGGGCATCTCTGGGAACAAGAGTATGTGGAGGGGGCAGAATCTCCTGCCCCCGCACCAGGCTGTCTTCACCGGGGCCCCTTGGAGGGGAGTGGGTTCAGTTTCCCTCCCTGAACCGAACAGAGCCCCAGCAGCCAAAAACCTCCAGAACCCAGCCATAGCCATGCTCAAAGCCCCTCTCCACACACTCAGTGAGCATCACGCATGAAGGAACCGGCAGAGGAACCCAGCTGTGCGGGACCCAGGGCTGAGATCTCCAAGCCTGCTCGAATCAGGACTGGCCACCTCTCCCAGATCCCCCATGTTCCAGTAGCTTGGCACTCACACCCACAAACTGCCCCCGGCACCATGTAATCTCATCAATGGCCAAGATCCAGACACTATAAAACAAAGCTCCTGGAAGCTCGTAGCTGCATTTGCGGGCACACAACCTCTTAGGGTCTAGCCCACTGATGTGCCTGAAGCAGCACACATGTGTTTGGTTTTAACATACTTGCTTGCATTTTCTTCTATACATTCTCCATCCCTCCCGGAGAGCCGGAAAGCTATGGAGAGTATCCCACGCACACAGCAGAGGCTGGCAAGCTCCCTGTGGTGTATTCGATATTCCAAAAGCAGTAACAATGACAGGTCTTACTCCCCTGCCCCTGAAAGAGCCTCCAATACGGCACTGTTGGGAGGATGCTTAAGGAGAGGCTGCTAAAATCTCAGGGCTGGGACTAATGGAGCCATTACTGGTGCCTGCTTGAGCAAATGGATGAACAACGGGATGGCAGTGATACAGTTACCGCAGGCCTGCAAATCCCAAGAAGGTAAAGGCCAGTAAGACTTCAGCTTCTCCCGCACCACCAGAGTCAGTGTGCAGTACCTGGAATGTTCTTTAGCTGGGAGCTGTTCTCTGCTCTGAAGGACTCGCATGAGTGGACAGTGTCCCTTCCTTTCTGAGCTCAGTCATCACCTTTGTGCTGCAGGTTCCAAGCATAGGTGGACATTTGGTTTCAGCCCGCCATCATCCACACCTCCAGTGCACAGCCTGGAGGACAGAGGGGCTGTGGTGTCCCGAGCAGGGGGACATGTGTGCGGACACCTGCCTTTCAAGAACTGGTCACTCTCCTCATCCATCAGCTCTGAGGGACAGACCACACCCCTGAGCCCTCCCACCCTCCTAAAGGAGAGGACAGGGACACAGCTCGGACAAAGAGCAGCAGCAGAGTCGTCCCCCCACCCCGCCCCCCGCCCCACCTTGATGCTGCCAGGCTGCAGGAGCAAAGGGCTCTGTGGGCAGTGCCCTGCCTGCCTCAGTCACACACAAAGTGGGCCGGCAAAACTCACAGTTGGCGCCTACTGGTTGAGAGTGCGGTGTCTGCACCCTTCACCAGGCTCCCATGGGAGGGGGTGGTGTCTCCCAGGAAGCTCCCTGAAGGCGAGCAGCTCTGGGAATCCGGTGTTCCAGCATGGCAGTGCACAGACCACCTGCTTTTCTGCTCAGCATCTTAGTGTCTGTCGCATCCTCAGGGCTGTCCGGGGACCGGGTGGCCGCTGGAGTTCCAGCCAGCACCAGCCTCCACCTCTGCATGTCAGCTCAGCAGCTCACAAACCTGGGAAGAAGCCGCCTCCCCCCCTTCAGGGTGACTGTGCAGCTGCCCAAGGCTGCAGGGGGCGCCTGGTTCCCTGGAGCTCAAGGGAGATTGAGGGATTTACCTTTCAGCTTTGATATTGGCTGACATCAAACTCTTTGCTTCTTAGAGTAAAGGGAGGAGGAAAACCATGGAGACAGCCTTTGTCACTCCCCGCAGGCCCCTGGGGAAGAGCAGACAGACAGAACAGACACTCGGACCATGGGTACCTCCCACCGTCTCTGTTCTCTAGCCTGGTTCATTCCAGGGTCATCAGGGTCTTCTCTCACGGCAGGGTTTCAGGGTGTCCCTGTCTGAGCCCACGGACCCACAGCAGCCCCGGGTGGGTGGCTCCAGCTCCCGGAGTTCGGAAGGAGATGTGAGTGGAACACTGTCTCAAGGAGTGTGGCAGGGCTGAGGCTCACACAGCCTGCAAGCCTGTGTTCAGTAGGATTCAGAGATATAATTTAGAAATGTATTGAATACAAATTTAATTCACTGTTCTTCTCCTTCTGGAATTTAAATATGTGTGGTCAGGAAATATTAATTTTTTTTTTACAAATGGCAAAGTTAGGAGCCAAAGGGCTAATACAAGGGGCATGAAGCTTGCCTTGCATGCGGCTGACCAGGTTTGATTCACCACATCCCATATGATCCCCCAAGCAGCACCAGGAGTGATTCCTGAGCACATAGCCAGGAGTAACCCCTGAGTATCCCTAGGTATGACCAAAAACTAATAAAAAAGAAAAAATGGCAAATAGATCACAGTAAAATCAGATGTCTTGGGCCTGAAGAGATGGTCCAGAACACGTGGTCCATCTCTTATATGCTGGAATCTCCACTTCAATTTCCAGCACCAAATAGTCTCCTGAATGTTCCAGTGAGCAGCCCAGGAGGCCCTGAGCACTGCCAGATATGGACCTGGAGGTCCCGAGCCCTATTCAGAGTCTGAGTAAGTCCCAACCCCATAGGATCAGCTTTACCACACCCCCAGGGCCTTGCCTTGGCCCATCCACCCAATGGGCCAAAAGTCACCAGGGCGGACCCGAGAACTCCACACCACCATATGGGATATCAAGAAAACTTAGAATTTTACATCATGCTAACAGTCATATCTTCTTTTGCATTTTGCCATCACACATGGTCAAATGTGTCCTTTCTAAGTATTGATGACAGGAATAATCAAGAATCTACAGCCATCCAAACAGGGAAAAAATGATTCCTTTTGACATGCACCCTTGTGAGGGGCCTGGGCACAGACATACAGGAGCTGCTCCACCATTGTCCAGTGTGTGGGGAGCAGCCTGCTGTCGCAGGCCTGCTGGGGAGGGACGGAGAATGATCTCACACTGACACGATCACGTCTGCAAAGCGCAATGCAGGGATTCTTGGAGGCCACAGGCTCATGCCGTCAGCACTGCTGTTGATTCTGGGTCATTGCTGTCACTCCCGAGATAGCTGGTGTCCCCGAGCAGTGCCTCCTGGGTTTCTCCCTTGGGCTGAGAGAACCATGACCTCTCGGGATGAGCTTTATGACGCCGGGCATCTCCTGACTGAAACAGAAGAATGCAACTGAACACAACACCTCTCAGTCAAGGAAAGTGACTCATTTGGACTTTATTATTTTGTGAGCCTGCTGTTTTACCTGTCTTGGTTGTAGGCTTGTATGTGTATTGTTGGCACTGAATGGTAAGCATCTAATGGGTGACCCCCTGGATGTCCTCTTATTTAATGGCAGTGGATTCAACCGTAATGATTATGAGAAGAATTGAAGTACCCGTGATGTTGTCACAACACATCCCTGTAGCACACACCGTGAAAGTGTGACAGCACAAACTCTCCCATGGAGAGTATATTTCTCTCTCTGAGTGTGGTTTAGGCTGGAGTTCTCAGAGCCACGGGGCATTGAAACACGGTAGAATCAGGGAGGGGCCCGGGACAAGAGGGGCAGGTGCTGAGTCGACTCTTCTCATGCAGGGACCAATTTTGATGTCTGAACACACACTAACCCCTAAGCTCCTCCAAGAGTGATGCCGGAGATCAGAGCTGGAGAAGCACCTGAGGGGTGCTGAGCCCCACACAACGGAGGCCTCGCCTCGGTACTGGCAACACCTGCCTGCCTCTGTCTCAGGGACACCCCAGCCGCGCCCTCAGAATAGGCCTGAGGAAGCGAGGGGTGGAGGGAAGGGAAGCCTCGGCAGGGTTGGGGACAGACGAGGCAGATGCTATGCCTAGGGGGCTGTTGGGCTACACACGGTCACCTGAGACAGCCACATCATCTTCCAGGTGCAGTTAAGACACTTTCAGGGAAACCTTCCCACAGGGAACAGCCCGGGCCCATTTTCCTTCCTTAACTTCTCTGGGGAACTGATTCAATATGAAAGGAGGAAATAATGCCAAGTGTACACACTGACACTACGAACAATACCATTGTTGAAAACAGGAGTCCTAATGGAAAGTGACTTAATGTCAGAAAGGAAATGAAACTCAAAAATATGATTTATTTATTTATTTATTTATTTTGCTTTTCAGGTCACACCCTCGATGCACAAGGGATACTCCTGGCTCTGCACTCTGGAATTACTCCTGGTGGTGCTCAGGGACTATATGGAACACTGGGGATTCAACCCGGGTCGGCCACATACAAGGTGAATACCCTACCCACTCTGCTATCATTCCAGCCCCCCTAAATCAGATCTAAGTGTAAATATACTTTTAATTTTTGTTATTGAGGACCATGAAAACCAAAGTCTACATGTGCTACCATGAAGCATTCACATAGATGGTGCCTTACTGGATTCTATGGTACATTTCTATGCACAATTAGAGTAAAGCCCAGGACACCGCAGGAACACCCCGGGCAAGGGGGAGAGGACAAAGAGAAGAGGAGCCTGTTGGCCCTGGGAGAGGACGTCAGGCAACTGCGAAACGGGTCGACTTTCTCTAAAGCGAACCATCAGTGGGCCACTTTGGTGGAGGTTGGTCTCTCCCCAGAGGAGAAAAGCAGCACGAGGAAAGCTATGGCAAGGGGAAATCCCCAGGGTAGCAGAAACTGGGGCATCACTAATGAGGGCCTGCAGGTCCTGCTGTCACTAGAACACAACTTGTCGTGTCTCTGGAACAACAGCTAAGCTCTTCACATCGTGGCTACCAGGAGGACAGAAATAGGGAACAGCAGCTCAGCTTCACCCGAAGGGGCTGGGAGCCACGGAAACCAGTTCTTTCCTGCTAACAACCTTCACCAGAGGACGATGCTGCAGAGACTGCATCTGCCCCGCTTGAGCGTATACCAGAAGATACCCCGCAGATACCTTGAAAAAGTGCAAGAGCTTCCCCAGCAATGAGAACAGCCCCAGTGCCCAGGGAATGCACACAGGACAAAGCAGAGCCTTCCTGACAGTGGTGTCCACCTAAGGTTCCTGTGCAGAAAGGAAGTTTCAGAAACCAAGGAGATGAAAGAAGTTTCTGGATAGTATCTGCACATCCACAACCCTGTGATGATGAGATGGCTGCTGCTGGTGTGGGTGCCGAGTGTGTGGGGATGGCCAGGGAGGGACATTGTGTCACTAGGAAATTGCAATATGACACATTCTTTGGGTCAATTCTTTTAATACTAAACTAACTAAATGTTCATAAGAAATATAAAATAGTTGAGATTGTTTAAAGACAAAAAGCAGAGGAGGAGGTGAAGATGACAGTGTGGACAGCAGCTTATGAAGCACATTCCTGGCCGTGGTGTTGGTTGGACGCCTGAGTCGGGGGCTCCCGCTGGATGGACAGGACGCAGCTGGGTACAGAGAGGGAGAGCTTGGTGAGCAAAACCACACTAGTACGGTCCATCCCAGGCTCAGGATATCAGAAGGGCCCAGGCTGCCAATCAATCTGAACCGTGGGTCCATGGACACGACGCAGACTGTCCCAGGGACCAGAACCCGGGCCCGCCCGATCCAGGCCTGGCCCTCCCACCTTTCCTCCTCCGTGATCAGCTCCAGGGCCTGGAACCAGGTGAGAAACTGGTCGTGGGGCCACAGGCGGTAGTTCTCCGCGGCCTCCTGGAGCACAACAATCTCCCGGAGGATTTTAGTTTCCTGGGATATTGCGAAGGAAGGAAGGGAAAGACCTCAGTGGGCGGCGCCAACCAGGCCAGGGCTGCCCAAAGGCGGACTTTCACAGGGATTTGGAAAGGAGAATTTCCACAGGGATCCCCCCTTCACTCTGCCCATCAGCATCTCCACTTGTCTGAGATCAGAAAACACCCTCCACCAGGAAGTTCCCCCTTGATGGATCTCTGTCCCCCATGCGCATGTATGGGTTTCCATTGTTTCATTCTCCTACTGTGAGTGTCAGGCCAGAGGGACAGAGACAAGGAGGATCTAACAGGGGACCAGGGGACAGGGAAGTCGGGTCCCCTCCTCTGTTCCCCTGCAGAGTCCCAGCTGCTCACCTTTGTGAATTTCTCCTTGTTGAACACCTCCCGCTGGAACAAATAGACAAGGGCATGAGAAAGGGCCTCTGGGGGACCCTATGCCAGGCTCTGAGCTCAAAGGACAGGGCTGGGTGTCAGGGACTCAGACCCACTCTCCCTGAGACACACTAGGGTGTCCAGCGGGGACAAGGACCTTGTCCTTGAGGTGGATGCTGAGGTCCCTCTGCCCCACGCCTCTTGCTGAGGGAGAGGTTGGGGATGCCCCCGACCTCAGGTGGTTCTGCACCAGGGGCTCTGCTGATCCCTGGGAACTGGGTGACGAGGCCTGAGTGCCCCGTGCTGCTCCTGCCTCAGGTGTCAGCCCAGCGCCAGGGGAGTTTCCCTCAGGAGCTCTGCCCAGGGCTGAGGTGCAGGGGGGTGTCGGCTCCAGCCCGCCCAGCCCCCAGCTCACTCACCCCAAAATCCTCCATTTCTCTGTCCAGACTCTCCAGCTCCTGAAGGAAGGGCCCCAGGAAGGGGACCACACCCTGTGCCGAAGGGGCCGTTAGAAAGGGGCCCTGCTTTGGGGTCCTCAGGATACCCCAAGAATCAGCCTCCCACTGCCAGGCTCCAGGTGAGCAGGAGCCTCTTCAGGGCCTCCCAATGTCCTGCCCACAGCTGAGGGCCCTCCCGTGGGTCCCAGGGTCCCAGCCCTCTCCCAGGCTCCCCCACCCACCCTCCAAGCACCAGCTCTGCAACCGCCCACTCTGTCCTGGGTCGGGACTGGGTCAGCCTGAGGCAGGGCTGGGGCCCCGACTTCATGCTGAGGGAAGACCCCTGTGGGGGCCACCCCTCTGTCCCTGGGTCCCGCACACGCCCCTCACCTGGCGCCTCCCGAAGTTCCTCAGCCAGGACACAATGCTGCAGCGCTGCTCCTAATGGGGACGAGCACCCGACCCTGAGCCTCTGTTGCCCTCCTGCCCGGCCCCCACTCTCCTCCCTCAGGCCCAGACTGAGGAGAACAGCGACAGCTGAGCGTGCAGCCCCCACCCAGAGCAGCAGCCCCATGCAGAGGCCCCCAAGGCCTCCTGTGCTCACAGCCCCCAACAGGCCTCGACCCAACCCACACACCTGCTGTGCCCATACAGAGAAGACAGGAATGTCACAGAAACCTGACCAGCACACGCCCCTCCCTCCCCGCCTCCTCCATGCAGGCCTCCAGCCTGCAGAATACCTGCGGTGGCTTGCAGCGTCTATGTTTCCGGGCCTGTCTGCACAGGGCCCTCAGTTTCCACAGGCTCCACCTAGGGAGGGAGCACATTTGTCCCGAGGGAGCTGTCCCTGCACCCCCAGGGCCCTGCTCAGCTGCGGAAGCCGAGTCCTGCTCCCTGCCCAGAGCCTGGTTCCCGGGCTGCTGTCCCCAGGGGTCTCAGCTCACTGAGGGGCTCTGCGAACAGGGCTCAGAGGCCGAAGCCCTAGGGGCACCCACCAGGACACGAGGCGCCAGGTTTGGCGAAGTCGGCTGATGGCGGGGCTCTGCAGGGCATAGATGATGGCATAGGTGGACGCCCAGTTGCGGAGGCGCTGGCACTCCTGGGAGGCAAGAGCAGGGGACAGGGCAGCTGGAGTCTGAGCTCCCTGCAGGACCGGTGCAAAGCCTCATATGGGGGACCCTGAGAGTCTGGGGTCCACAGGGGACACAGAGATCCCCAAGGAAACCCCGGGAGAGCGTGTGCATGACTCGAGGAAGGAGCAGGCAGGACGATGGGCCCCCACTGGGACGGCCCCAGGTCACTGTCCCTGCAGGAAACACCCGCGGTCCTAGGAGCAGGAGACCATCTTCCCTCCTGAGCTTCACAGGAGAACAAGCAGCCCCAACTCCACAGGGACCCCTGCCCCCGCATATCCAGGCCCCCAGGACCCAGTGCCCACAAATCCACAGAGACTATGCCCCCCAGATACCCAGTTTACCAGGACCCAGTGTCCCCAACTCCACACGGACACAGCCACCACACACCTGGACCCCCAGGACCCAGGGACCCCAACACCACAGGTACCCCACCCAAACCAGGGACCTCAACCCTCAGGGAGCCACCCCAACATACCTGGGCCACCAGGATCCAGTATTCCAGCATCCGAGCCCGCGTGGGCAGGCTCAGTTCCGAGAGGCAGGTGGTGAGAACACAGTTGGCCACAGTGATGAACTGGCTCTCGATGGCCCGCACAGTGGGGCACACATGTTCATAGCCTGGCTTCTTCCTCATAGAAGAGAGGTCCCCCCGGCAGTGGTATGGCACCAGTTCAAGGAACAGCTCCTATGGAGAGGGACAGGATCAGCCACAGACACCCCAGGAGATAGGACAGAGGACAGGGCCAGTCCCACTCGGTCCTGTGGGGTGTGCTGGACACTGAGGGTCTCATTACTCTGGAACCCAGACTGATGCGAGGTGCAGGCACAGGGCCTCTCTGCCTGCTCCTGGGGCCCTCTCAGGCTCAGGGCCTCCCCGGCTCCCCTCTCTGCACCCCTCAGAGGCACATTCCTCTGTGACAGCTGTGCTGGGGGCTGGTTCCTGCGTCCCCCTCAAAGGGAACCGCCCTGAGGGGCCTCATGGAGTCCAGGCTGCTCAGACCATAGCAGACACAGGGACTCCCGACACTAGTCTACCCGCCACAAAAGCCCCTCCCCCTACTGCTCTCTGTTGAGCTCACGGACACGCACCGCACCCCGTGCCTCCCCTGACTGGGCCATCTCAGCCATTCTGGGACAGTGCGGGCTCAGGGAGCCAGCACAGAGGGTGAGCGTGGGCCAGGAGGGCCGCTGCTGGCAGAGGTGTCCGGGGAGGCAGGTGTGGGCGGACACTGACTCTCACCTTGTCCATGAGTGTCAGCTGCTCGGCCACCAGCCGGGCAGGGAACGTGCTGATGGAGACCTGCTCGTTCCCTGAGCTGGCATCATGCGTGTCTCCAGACCCGGCATCTTCCAGCTCAGCCCGTGGTGCTACGGCCGCAGCTGAGGCTTCGAAAGGCTCCGGCTCTGGGGCATCCCGTGGAGACAGGCCCAGCTCCTCAGGTGGTTCTGGGACAACTGCTGGGGCTGGAGCAACGTCTGAAGAGAAGGGCCCCACCTCAGGGTCCCGCCAAGCCACAACCAGAAACAGCAGAGCCCTGTCCCCAGACCACGACGTGCAGGAGCCCGGCCACCCCAGAGGGCAGGGCCTTTACCCTGAGCCCCGATCAGTACGGTCAGGAGAAGTTCCTTCCTCAGATGAACTTGGAGGCCACAGTCAGAAAAATGCACCAGAATGCAGCCCAGCATCGATTGCACGGGGACACAGCACAGCCACTCAGCACATCCCTCAGGCCAGGACCCTGACATGGGACTCAGGGCGCTGGGGAGAGTGCGGGGAGCAGAGTCAGGACTGTGGAACGTGCCTCCCCTGCTCCCACAGAAGGTCCCCTCACCTGGAGCCCAGCTGAGCCATCATGCCACTGAGAAGATCCAACAGAGAACCTGTGACTGGGTCCCCATGCCGTCGGCCCCCAAGGTCGTGAAAATGACCTTCCCCACCTGGGCCTGTCCTGGGCTGCTGGGAATTCTAGAGTACCTGCCGGGGCCCGTCTGCTGCTGCAGGCCCAGGGATGATGAGCAGGAGGGGGTGAGAGGAGGCCAGACAATGGCGGTGGGGCAGGGAGTGTGGGCCACTCAGGGAGACCCCAGCCCAATCTGCTCTCTTTCCTGAGCCCTGGGACCCCTCTTTAGCCCTCTGTGATGCAGGGACAGTGTCAGAGAGGTTCCCGTGTTGGGGAAATGATGCCTGAGCTCTGACTCTGCCCACACATGGCACCCAACACAGCCCCGTGTGTCCACTCTGGATAGGGGACCCTGGACCACTCACTGCTTCAGTGCGTCTCCGTAGTTGAGAACCTGCTCCAAGTACGGGAGGAGGCATCCAGACCTAGAGGAAGCAGGACAGTGCACATGGAGTGTTCGGGACACACGGCAGGATCCTGAGGCTCAGACCAGGACTCAGTCCCAGGGAGTCGCTCTGCTCTTGCGTGACAATGTTGTGTGGAGAAATGCTGCATGACCAGGTGCTGCTTTGATGTATGGAAAAACACCCCACCAAACCCTTCTCCTGTCCCGGGGTGCTGGGACACCTGTGTGTCCCCAGAGAAATCTAATCGCTCACAGCAGTGCTGAGAGGAAGACCAGGGCATGGATGGACAGAAATGCTTTGGAGTTCAGAGGGGGGTTCCTGTGCATGTACTTTGGGAGTCCCAAGCCACAGGCTCTGAGAGTTGCGGCTGCTGTTCCATGGGCAGGAACAAGAATGAACAGGAAGCTCATGGCCAGGAGACCAGGCAGCAGCCCAGCACTGTCACGGCCCATCCCATGTCCTCCTCCAGGACCTTGCGTGACTCTCCCCACACTGTGTTCAGAAGAACCAGCAGAAGCCCAGAGAGGCCCTGGCTCCTTCTGAGCACCCCAGGCGGGGAGGCAGGTGAGGCCCAGGGGCTGGCGGGGTGGCTCTCACCAGCGCAGCATCTGGTGCAGGTTCCGCGCGGGAATGGGGAAGGCCAGGCCGGTAGGAAGGATGGTGGTAACAGAGGAGAACTTCCGCCCAGGGGAGGTTTGCATCAGGGAGACCAACATCTCCACAGTTCTTTCGCTGAGGGTCAGCATCGTGCAGGCCTCATCCAGAGAGCGCGGGCACACGGGCTCCTCCTGCTGGTGGGCAGGGGGTGCAAGGTGGTCAGCAGGTTCCCCATGGAGCAGGTGCTGAGGGTTTGGAGCTCATAACTGCGGGAAAACCAGCTCCTGGGGGCGGAAACAGGAGCTCCCACATGTGCGAGGAATCGGGCTGAGGACTGCCCTTCTGACCAGTGAAGTTTGCTGTTGTCAGTTGGGAGCATTCACAGGCCAGAGGACAAGCACGGCCCTGAGGATCTGAGCAGGTCCCTCCTCATTAGCAGAGAAGCTCCCGCAGCTACTCTCGGGACCTGCTTTCTCTTCAGTTTCTTCTGCCCCCATGAGGGGGCCGGGGATTCCCGTTGGGGGGCTTCAGAGCTGTGGCAGTTCCTCCCTAGTTCTCCCCCCATCCTCTGGGCCCTCCTGTGAGGTCCCCCTTTGCCCAGTGGCCACTGTGCTCCAGTGCTGCCCCTAGTGGAGAGAGCTGGCATGTGCCACCGAATCTCCCCTCCAGGAGTCCCTGGGCCAGCCCACAGACTCTGTCCCTGGCCACTAGGAGGCGGGGCCTCTCCTGCCTTGGCCTGTGCTGGGGAAGCCTCAGACCCAGACTGCAGCAAGCAGCCACAGGAGGGCCCTGCTCTGCTGCTGAGATGCTCAGGAGCTGATGCCAGCTGAGGTCTCCCTGCTCTGTGGGCTGAGTCCTGTCCCCACGTGTCCTGAGGGAGTGTAGGGACTCAGCCAACACAGCTCCTTTCTCTGGGCCTCCTTCCCCAGGGATGCATCCAAGGAATGGCAGTTTCAGGGAAACGGACACCGCAGTCCTCTGCTCATTCTCTCTCTAACCCCCAACCTGAACTGCTTCCTGCCTGGAGAGTCAGCCAGACAGGGGACCTGTCTGAGCCCCGTGTCCCTGGGCCATGAGGACAAGGTCACACAGCAGCAGTGCAGACACACAGTGTGACTGAGGGGAATGTGGGCGTGGCCCTCTGGGTCAGCTCCATGTTCTGAAGTGGGTGGGGATGGACTTTCAGTGACCCTGTGCCAGAGGAGCATTGGGGATTGGATCACTCTGAGATGGGCCGTGGACACCCCGAGGGGTCACCATGGAAGTGTCACAGGTGTCTTGGGTTGGGGCCTGGGCTCTGCACCCACCTCCCCATCTCAGACCCCGAGTGTGGGAACCCATGTCACCTGCTCACCTGTGCCAGGCACTGGCTATTACTGCAGACATGTGGTCCTGGGCTCGTGTCCTGGCAGGTAGAACAGCTGCTTCCCACCAGGGGCTCCACTGGGATGTCCCGAGCTGAGCTCTGCAACACAGAGTCCGTCACGCCCAGGAGGGACCTGACACGGGGGCCCCCTTGAAGAATCTGTTTGGTCCAACAGTTAAATATCATCTCACCACAGAGACTGCACACAGCGAAAGGAAGAAGAATGACCAGTGCTGGCACAGATGCAGGGAGAAAGGGGCTGTCATTCATTGTGGTGGGAAGACCGACTGGCAAAGCCCTTTTGGAAAACAATATGGCCATTCCGCCCTGCCCCCCACCTCAAATTAGTTTCCTTAGGACCCAGTAATGCCACTTCTGGGAATATACCCCAGACTAAATTAGCACAGAGCTGAAAAATCGTCTGCACTTCTATGTTCACTGCAGCACTATTCACAGTAGCCTGAATCTGGTAACAGCCTGAGTGTCGAGAACAGAGAACTGAATAAGGAAATTATGGTACATCTACACTATGGAATACTACACAGCCACCAGAATAAACATCATGAAATTCAATTAGTATGACACTAGTTCCCAAGGATATTGGAAACAGGGCCAGGAGGGCTGGTCCACAAACTTTTGGGAGAGACAGGGAAGGCAGTTAGGATAGAGAAGGGCCACTATGATAAAGGTAGTTAATCGTGAATGAAAACTGTGTGCTGAAAGTAGGTAACAGAACAAACATGATA
Organism: Sorex araneus; assembly: GCF_027595985.1. NCBI lineage: Eukaryota > Metazoa > Chordata > Mammalia > Eulipotyphla > Soricidae > Sorex > Sorex araneus. Next base: position 8,236,851 of record NC_073308.1, on the reverse strand, counting down.
ACCTCTCAGTACCTGTATTGCAGTCCAGAATGCTCAAAAGGAGAGAGAGAGAAGAGAGAGGAGAGAGAAAAATAGAGAAAGAAATAGAGAGAGAAAGAGAAGAAAATTTCGTGCCATAGAGGTAGGTGTGGAGTGAGGGTGGTGGGAGAGAAACTGGAAATGTTGGTGGTGGGAAATATACACTGGTGAAGGAAAGGATGTTTGAACATATATGACTGAAAGCCAATCAAGAACAACTTTGAAACTGAGTATCTCATGGAGATTCCATTTTTTAAAAACTGTTTTGTCAAGAGTGTCCATGACACACACCAGCCTTCCCTCACGAGGCAGCAGCTCCTTCCGTAGGAACACGACTCACTCCCGTCAGACACCCTTGGACCATGACCCACAACTCAAACAATCAAATTTAATTCACACACAGACACACACACACACGCACACACACAGGAACAGGGGTGTGAGTCCACTGAAGTACATCACAACTCTGAACTATTGACCCAGTTGACCCCGATTACCCTTGAGTTCCTCCTCACCTGGGACAGGTGTTGTGGGTAGGGTGGAGCCCTCCTCCACAGTCTGCAGGGACAGCGATCACCCTCACTCTGGCCTCGCCTCAGCCCAGAGCCTCTGATCTTGGGCATACAACATGAAAACATGTCTATTGCTTCTCAGTGCAAGTGAACTAGACGGTCACTTTCTTGAGAATGAGCTCACAGGGGAACCAGGGTTCTATGGCAGTTGGGGATGGTCACCAGGGAAGTGAGGTCATTTTCCAGAGTTCTATGAGCTGATGAATTCCTTCCATCTGACCAAATGCCCTCCCCTGCTATGGCACCCACTGACTGAACCAGGGAGTTGAGAGTTTTCCCCGACTATCTGGAAATAGAATGTGGGTCCTAACTCTGAGGATTTAGTTCAACTGGATTTTCCATGTCTCCCCCGTCCAGGCTGACCAGACCCCTGGGCCCTGGACTCCAAAGTTGCGTCCTCCATCCCACAGGCCTGGGAATCCTCTCCCCTCTCTGGCTCCCTCCCCTCTGCAGAAGCAAATGTCACTGAGGGTTGGGACAGGATGTCAGGCTCAGGGAGGTAGGGCCTGTGCATGAGACAGGAGCTACTGGTGTCCCCCATAAGCACCAAAACTTGCCCCCCAGTCAGGTCATGACTTCCTCCCTCTCTACAGCTAGAGTGGAGGCAACTGTGTGTCAGAGTGTTCAGGATCCCGGTGTCCTACTCGATTCTCCTCATTCTGCTCTAAAAGCATCGAACTAATTTCCTCAGCAAACTGCCATCCCTGTAAGTGCCCTTCCCCCCAAAAGAAGGCCATGATGCTCAAGGAACTTGGCCCACTCAGTGGCCATGCACAGGGCCTCTGTCTGGGAAACACCTGCAGGGGCTGCATTCCCGGATGAGCTACAGGCACAAGAGTCTCCAGATGCCCACTCAGAGGGTGGGAGCCGAGGTCTGGCTCTCCTCTATTGGGATTTGACTCAGCCATCCCTCCTTCAGGGACACCAACCTCTCCTGCCCTCAAACACCCTCTGTCCCTGCATCTTGCTTGATCCGGAGCTTCTTCTTATGCTGAGACTCACCGAGCCAACAGAGATGGCCCTACAAGGGCGCCTGCTCAGAAGTTGCTGTGCAGTCTTGGGTGAGGGGCAGGTTTCCAGTGGAAGGCAGCGACTCTCCCTTGCTAACTGCATCCAAAATGGGAGCCATGTTCATTGCCATTGTAAGGGTATCTGTGACAAGACCCATGATCTAGAGGCAAACATTGGCTGGTGCCCAAGTCAATGTGAAGCTGTGGTACATACACAGTCATACCTGTCAGCTCCTAAAGAAAGGTGACTATCTACCTATCTCTAACTCTAACCCTACCCACACTCCTACCCCACCCTTAACCCTATTAATAACCGTCTCCAAACCCTATTTGAAACCTAAACCTAGCCTAAACTTAACCAAACCCTATTCCTCAGCTTAACCCTAATGCCCTAACCCTAACCTAACTCCATCCTCAATTTCAACTCATCCTTAACTCTAACCACAACCACAAACCCTACCCTCGTCCTAACCCTTAACACTAAACACATTTCCAACCCTAACCTAACCAAACTGTAACCCTAACCAAATCCTAACCCACTCTACTCTAACCCAACCTTAACCTTAAACTGAAACCTAACCCTAGCCCTAACCCTATACCTAACTGTAACCCTAACCCTCTTCTTGCCCCTTACCTCTAACCTTATACTAAGCCCTACCCCTACCCTGACCTTGACTATGTCCCTACTAATACTCCTGTGACAACCCTAATCTACCCCAAACTAACCGGAACCCCAACCAATCCTAACCCTACCCCTATTTCTACCCCTTCTTCTCACCTTAACACCCTAAACTATACCAAATCTATCCCTAATCAACCCTAACCCAACCACAACCACAACCCCACTCTAATTCTAACCCTAAACAAACCCTAGCCCTAGCTCTAACCCTAACCATAAACACTAACCTTAACCCTAACCAACTCTAACTTTAACCCTGATCCTGACCCTGACACTGACCCCTACCCCATCCTCCGACCCTACCTCCTGACCCTGACCTTCACCCTGACTCTAATCCTAACCCTAAACCTAAACCCAACCCAGCCCAACTCTAACCCTAACCCTACCCTAATACTAACTCTACCCCTACTCCTACCCCTAGCCCCAACCCTAACTTGAACCTTCTACAACTAACCCTTAGTCTCTTACCCTAACCTCACCCTCACCCTCACTCTTACCCCCACCTTCAGGACCCTAATGGAACAATACCAATCCTAACCCCAACCCCTAATCCTAACCCTAGTTCTAACCTAAATCCCTAACCCGAACTCTAAACCTAACCACCCATTCACCTCCCCGAAACTTACTGTTCAGAAACTGTGCACCAAGTGGTCACCTGTCATCAACCCATATCTATCGGATGCCATTGAGGCAGACTTACCTGGCAGCGCATGATATGCCAAATGCACATGGAACTGTATGCGGTAGGCATCAATACTGACAAGCAACTGCACGGCTTGAGGAAACACTGGCATGCTCTCTTTAGAAGGACGGCACTGTAGAAGAAGATTATGAGCAATGTGACAAGCAAAACGATTGCAGTGTGGGGAAGAACCCTCACACTGAAGAAAATATGTCCCATAGTCCAGGGTAGGAATCATCCTCCATGCTGCGTAGGAAGGATGCTGGTTAATGTGATGATATCCATGCTTTGTCAGCCTCTGTGACACTAAGTGGCATGTTTTTGTTGTTGTTGAGGAAAGACATAAGCATGAATCAGTAGTTCAGAGATTTCAAGGGAAGCAAGTGATCTTAAAGAAAAAGAGGATGACACTGTGATATTCGAAATCAACCTACCAAGTCATAAACAACTTGTTATGGCATGAGAACGAGGCAGGAGAGAATGTCTGTAGAGGGAAATGCTTCCGTTAGCCATGAAAAAAGAGCCAAGTGGGCCTCTCTGGCTCCTGATCAAGCTGCTGCTTAACAGCCATGATCCCAGAGACTCAGAAACAGATCTCGGAACCCAGTGGCTTTTGGCAGAAAAGTGTCCAGACTCCGCATTAGGTTACCGGCCCCTGGTATTTCAGAATTTCAGAATTCCAACATCGCACAGCTACGCGACATCATAAGCTATTCCTATTCAGCAATAGAAAACCAATTGTCAGTGTTGCCTTTTCAGCAGACCTGAGTGCCGGGGTAAAATCCCAAATAATAATGGTGGGCCTGCTGTCAAAATATTGAATGTGATCAAAGTAGAGAGAGAGAGTAATGAGGAAATCATCTGCCACACAGTATGGGGAGGGTGTGGGATGTGGGGCATACTGGAGTTTTTGGTGGTGGAAAATGTCCACTAGTGAAGGGATGGGTGTTTCATTATTGTATGACCAAACCTTAAAACCAAAAGCTTTGTAACTACTCTCACAGTGATTCAATAATCACTGTACCACTGTCATCCCATTGTTCATCAATTTACTCAAGCAGGCACCAGTAATGTCTGCATTCTGAGACTTATTGTTACTGATTTTGGCATATAGAATACACCATGGCTAGCTTGCCAGGCTCTGCCGTGAGGTTGGGATACTCTCGGTAGCTTGCCAGGCTCTCTGAGAGAGACAAAGGAATCGACCCTGTGTCAGCCCCAAGCAAGGCAAACGCCCTACCTGCTGTGCTATCACTCCAGCCCAATTCAATTAACAAATTTATAAAAAATAAATATATCGATTAAGAAAAAAGAGCCAAGTAGTATTTCATGACAACAAAACATAAAATAAGACTCATTCAGTGCTTCAGACAAATGCAGCAAATGAGCAGAGAAGTAAATTTCAGATACTGCTTCAATAGAAATGAAAAGGTACGCAGAACCGTGATCACATGAATTTGAGGTACTCTGAATAACCTCTCATGAGCAGGCAACCAAAAGACTGTCTTTTCTTGAATGTTCCTGGGGTCATAGACAGGAATACTCAAGCAGGGTTTATTCCTACCTCTATGTTGTGACAAATCCTGGCAGTGTCGAGGATAAATCCTTCCATATAGAAGGCCACGTGTTAAATTCCAGCTGGCCAAGTGGGAGGAAGTGCTCTACATGCTGCATTAGCACTCCCGGTCCCAAAGGAGGGAATATAAATCAAAAGTTGTAGAATACTGTTAATAGCAATGTGCACCATCATGAGTATGAATGGGGACAAGTAGTATTAGTGCCACAGTGTTACAGGATAATTTTGCATGTGTGTGAGAGAATGACAGAGAGGGACAGTAGGTCAGGAAGCAAGAAGAAACTATGTGTGTGATGTCCAATCAAGCCATCAAAAGGACACAGCAAACAAACGTGCCAAGGGCTCAGAGCAAACAACCTAATGCATATTGGAAAAAGTAGAGATGTGAGAACGAGTATTGACCTGTTCTTGTGTTCAGCCTGTGAGAGAGTGATTTCAAAAGTGCATCTTACATTGTGAGGAATGAACTTTTGAAAGCATCTGTGTTCACCTGAATCCATGTACTCAGTCCATGAGGATGTTAGCCCCATAGCCCCATGATTTTTCTCTTATTTCTGTCTCTTTCCTTAATCCTGAGGTAATGACTGCTTCCTTCAAAGCCTGTTCGCCCGTGCAGGTGCCTAGCAACTGCACTGTTACAGGGACCGGAACAGTAAGAACTGGCTGACATCAACTCCAAACAAAAAAACCTCAATAAACTAGGAGTACCCAGAACTGAGGCAGTGGATCTCTGCTGAAGCAGAGTAAGCAAAACCCCAAGGGTGAGTGTGTTCTTGAGATTTGGCAATCAGGGTAAGAATGGGGCAAAAAGAGCTTCTAAACATGGGGAGAATATTCAACTCCTACAAGCACTGATGCATATAATGCATATACCAGGATTAAAAATGAAAAGGAAGACTTTCTGAAATTATTTCAGGCTTTGGGCAGCATGATCCCTGGCCACCCTCCAAGGAACTTTACATTCCAAACAATGGAAGAAGATGATCTGAGAACTTGTTTGATCTTAGAACTGATCTTAGAACTAACAGAGGCTCAAAGAAAAGGGGCATCCTACCTGATTCTGAGTGGTCCCTTTATTACTTGGTCCTATCAGCTTTAGAATCTTAAAATTAGAAGGGCACACTTTCCTCTCAGATCAGGCATGAGATAAGGATGTCCACTCTCACCACTCCTCTTCAACATAGTACTGGAAGTACTTGCGATAGCTATTAGACAAGAAAAAGAGATTAAGGGCATCCAGATAGGAAAGGAAGAAATCAAACTCTCACTATTTGCAGACGATATGATACTATATCTAGAGAAGCCTAAAGCCTCTACTAAGAAACTCTTAGAAACAATAGATTTATACAGTAAAGTTGCAGGCTACAAAATCAATACCCAAAAATCCATGGCCTTCATATATGCAAACAATGAGGCAGAAGAAAGGGTCATGAAAAAAGCAATCCCATTCACAATCGTGCCCCAGAAAATCAAGTACCTCAGAATCAGCTTAACCAAGGAAGTAAAAGACCTCTACAAAGAAAACTACAAAACGCTACTCCATGAAATCAAAGAAGACATGAGGAAATGGAAACATATACCCTGCTCATGGATAGGGAGAACCAATGTTGTCAAAATGGCAATACTCCCCAAAGCATTATATAGATTCAACGCGATCCGTATAAGGATACCCATGACATTCTTCAAAGAAATGGATCAAGCAATCTTAAAATTCATATGGAACAAAAAACGTCCAAGGATAGCTAAAACAATTCTTGGGAAAAAGATGATGGGAGGCATCACCCTCCCCAACCTCAAACTTTACTACAAAGCAGTAACAATTAAAACAGCATGGTACTGGAACAGAGGCAGAGCCGTAGACCAATGGCACAGGGTGGAATATCCCTACACACAACCCCAAATGTATGATCATCTAATCTTCGATAAGGGAGCAAGAGATGTGAAGTGGAGCAAGGAAAGTCTCTTTAACAAATCGTGCTGGCACAACTGGACAACCACATGCAAAAAAATGGGCTTAGACCTTGACCTGACACCATGCACAAAAGTCAGATCAAAATGGATTAAAGACCTCAACATTAGACCACAAACCATAAGGTACATTGAAGACAAGGTCGGCAAAACCCTCCATGATATTGAAGATAAAGTTATCTTCAAAGGTGACACGGAACTAAGCAATCTAGTAAAAACAGAGATCAACAAATGGGACTACATTAAACTAAAAAGCTTCTGCACCGCAAAAGATACAGTGACCAGAATACAAAGACTATCCACAGAATGGAAAAGGATATTTACACGATACCCATCAGATAAGGGGTTAATATCAATGGTATATAAAGCACTGGTTGAACTCTACAAGAAGAAAACAACCACCCCATCAAAAAATGGGGCGAAGAAATGAACAGAAACTTTACCAAGGAAGAGATACGAATGGCCAAAAGGCACATGAAAAAGTGCTCTACAAGACTAATCATCAGAGAGATGCAGATCAAAACAACCGTGAGATACCACCTCACACCACAGAGACTAGCACACATCCAAAAGAACAAAAGCAACCGCTGTTGGACAGGATGTGGGGAGAAAGGGACCCTTCTACACTGCTGGTGGGAATGCCGACTGGTTCGGCCCTTCTGGAAAACAATATGGACGATTCTCAAAAAATTAGATATGGAGCTCCCATTTGACCCAGAAAGACCACTTCTGGGAATATATCCCAGAGAATCAAAAAAGTATAACCAAAATGACATCTGCACATGTATGTTCATCGCAGCACTGTTTACAATAGCCAGAATCTGGAAAAAACCCGAATGCCCTAGAATGGATGACTGGTTGAAGAAACTCTGGTACATCTATACAATGGAATTCTATGCAGCTGTTAGAAAAAATGAGGTCATGACGTTTGCATATAAGTGGATCAACATGGAAAGTATCATGCTAAGTGAAATGAGTCAGAAAGAGAGAGACAGACATAGAAAGATTGCACTCATCTGCGGAATATAGAATAATAGACTATAAGACTAAGGCCCAAGAATAGTAGAATTAAGTACCAGGAGATTGTTTCCATGGCTTGGAGGCTGGCCTCTCATTCTGGGTAACTCAGGGAAGGGACCACCAAGTAAAATGTGGTCGGAGGTCATGTGGGGGAAGGGTGATGCAGGCTGAATACAGACTAGAGACTGAACACAATGGCCACTCAACACCTTTATTGCAAACCACAACACCTAATCAGAGAGAGAGAACAAAAGGGAATACCCTGCCATAGTGGCAGGGTGGGGTGGGGGGAGACCGGACTGGGGAGGGGGGAGGGATGTTGGGTTTACTGGTGGTGGAGAATGGGCACTGGTGAAGGGATGGGTTATCGAACATTGTATGGGGGAAACATGAGCACAAAGATGTATGGATCTGTAACTGTACCCTCACGATGACTCTCTAATTAAAAATAAACTAATTAAAAAAAACAGGCTTTTATGCAGTAAGAAGCTGACTCTCTTTATATTACAGGACTTCGTGGCTTAGCTGCAACAGAATGCGATGATTCCTCAGATTTGGAACAATTGCCTTGTACCTGTCTCTCCCATGCCAAAGTTTGGCAGTGGGGATATGAGCCTTGTATAGCCCCGTGGCAATTATAAATGCAAAAGCTAATCCCAAGATCAATATCTCTATGGATCAATTGACAAGAACTGACATTTGGGTAGATAGAGAACTACAATCTGCTTACGGCAGTAAGGTTAGTTCCCAAGTTAGTAGCTGTCCTCTAAAAGCTTGGGGGAAAAATCCACTCCAAGATTCACAGTTCAGGGGCTGGAATGATAGCACAGAGGTAGGGCGTTTGACTTGGGCGTTCGATTCTGACCATCCCATGTGGTCCACAGAGCACCGCCAGATGTGATTTCTGAGTGCAGAGCCAGGAGTCAGCCCTGAGTATCGCCAGGTGTGACCCAAAAAGGCAAAAAAGAAAAAAATAGATTCACAGTTCATCCCTTTGTTAATGTTAAACAAGGGACTGAGTAACCTATGTGGATGTCAACGATCATTTGACTAAGATTGTTCCCATTTCATGGAGCTCAATATATACTGCTGCATATGTTGTCCTTTGACAAGGCTAAAATAGATTGCTATCGGGCTTTAGGACTGGTAAAACAAAAGGAAAATTCAATGATTATATTAAAGCTTGCAGTAACGTAGAGCTGATATGATGCTGTGCCTAGCAGAAATGCATGCAGCTAAAGCACAGGGCTATTATTTATTGAGCATGGTAATATAATCTTAAATGTGAGTAGTAAAATGAAGTTTACCGGGGCTGGAGTGATAGCACAGCGGGTAGGGCGTTTGCCTTGCACGCGGCCGACCCGGGTTCGAATCCCAGCATCCCATATGGTCCCCTGAGCACCGCCAGGGGTGATTCCTGAGTGCATGAGCCAGGAGTGACCCATGTGCATCGCCGGGTGTGACCCAAAAAGCAAATAAATAAATAAATAAATAAATATAAAATTTGCTTCAATTTAAAAAAAAATGAAGTTTACCATCAAAGTATCTGCAGTAGCTTTTTTATTTTGTTTTGTTCTGTTGTTTATTTATTTATTGAATCACCATGAGATACCGTCACAAAGCTTTTGTGTTTGAATTTTGGTCATACAATGATGAAATACCCATCCCTCTATCATTACACATTTTCCACCACCAAATCCCCAGTTTTCTCTTCTTGCCCCAGCCCAATGCTTTCCCTACCTGTGTGGTGACAATTTCTCTCTCTACTTTGATTACATTGAATATTTAGACACCAGTCTCCCATTATTATTTGGAATTTTCCCAACACCATTCAAACCTGACAAAAAAGCAATGCTAGACAATTTGTTTTGTATTGCTTATTATGAATAGCATATAGTGTCATGCAGCTTCTCTCCTGGAATTCTATACTTTTAATATGTAGGTTTTAGAGAGATCTCTGCAGTGAGCTGCTCAGTTCCGAGGTTTGTTTGTGTCTCTGGATCATGGTCCTTTAGGATCTTAATAAGTAGCCGGGGGCATTTCATGGGTGTCACCTAAGAGTCCCATCGGCGGCGGGAAGGAGAGGGACCAGCTCCTCCCCTGTCCCATGAGGTCTGGTGTTTGCCGCTACTGCTCTCACATACCTGGGCTTTTCATTGAGTTCTGGAAGATGGCAGCCACTGGATTTCGGAGGGGGCAGGCAGAGGGACAGCACTTGCTCCCATCTGGAGTAGCCCGGTGAAAGTGGCCTACTGCAAATTCTGGAAGCATCTCTGCAGCTAGCTGATCAGTTCCAAGATTCCTTTGTGCGTCTCTAGTATCTGCATAGTTAGAAAATTATAGGACCAGTATGTAACAGCAGACTGCACTATTCAGATAGATAGTTTTCTAAGTAAACATAGAATTCAGAGAGGCAATGAATGCTACAAAAGGATTGCAAGACTCAACCATAATCTCAGAAGAGCAACTTGACCATCAGACAATTTCAAAGTAAGTCAATGAATGACAAATATTGGTAACAGTGACTGTTTCGTTTCATTTCTTTGTGACACACCAGGCAGCACTCAGGGATTACTCCTGGCTCAGGGCTCAGGAACCACTATAGCATGGCTTAGGGGACCCTATGGAGAGCCAGGGATCAAGCTTATTATGGGCTTGTGAAAGGAAAGTGTCTTAGCTGCTATAACCTTGATCCAGGCCCTGATGGAAGCACACTTCAAGAATATGAAATGATGCACAGTTCTTCAAAAACTAGAAATTGAATTTCCATATGCCCCTGCAATACCACTTCTGGGAATATATCCTGAGGATGCAAAAAAGCACAATAGAAATGACCTCTGTACCTATATATTCATTGCAGCACTGATTACCATAGCCAAAATCTGGAAACAACCCGAGCGCTCTAAAACAGATGATTGGTTAATGAAACTTTGGTACATCTACACAATGGAATACCATGCAGCTGTTAGGAGAGATGAAGTCATGAAATTTGCTTGTAAATGGATAGACATGGACAGTATCATGCTAAGTGAAATGAGTGAGAAAGAGAGGGATAGACATAGAAGGACTAACTCATGTGCAGTATAGAATAACATCACATGAGACTGACACCCAAGGACAGTAGATACAAGGGCCAGGAGGATTGCCCCCTAGCTGGAAGCCTGCTTCATAAATGGAGGGGAAAATACAGATGAAATAAGGAGGGGATCACTAAGAAAATAATGGCTGAAGGACTCAGTCGGGATGGGAGATGTGTGCCGAAAGTAGATAATGGACCAAACATGATGACCTCTCAGTGTCTGTGTTGCAAGCCATAATGCCCAAAACTAGAGAGAGAGTATGGGGAATATTGTCTGCCATGGACACAGGCGGAGGGTGGGAAAGGGGGGGTATACATGGGATATCGGTGGTGGGGAATGTGCACTGGTGGAGGGATGGGAGTTCGATCATTGTGAGATTGTAACCCAACCATGAAAGCTTTGAACTATCTCACAGTGATTTAATAACATTTTAAAAACAAAGAATATGAAATAAAATTAATATTTCCCTGTGCTCTGTAGAAACACTTGGCAGGCAAAGAGAACAGAAGGATGTGGCCGAGATGTGATCCTGGGGGCCGCACGTGTGTGGCCTCTCCGCAGCTGCACAAGCTTGACTCCAGAGGCCAGCTAAACTACTTTTGGTATGGGCAGCTCCTTGCAGATTGTCTCCAGACTGAGAACTGAGCCGCGACTCCATGCCTGCCCAGGAGGGGAAAGATATTTCTCTATCTCGCCTTTTTCCTTCCCGGGAGTGACTGGCGTGGCGACCACCATATTATGAGGACCGAATATGAGAGTTACAAGCTTGCAGTGATCCCATATCTGGAAGAAATTTCCCTGGACTTAGTTGCGAAAATACAGAAATCCAAAACCGCATGGCCGCTATTGCGGCTGCACGACCTCATATCTCTTCACAACAGGTGTGACTCTAGTGGGGAACTCCTAACAATAATAGTGAGGTTTTTGTTGAAATATTGAATGTAACCAAACTAAAGAGAAAGTAAAGTGAAATTTATTAGTTCGGGGTGGGGGGGGATGGAAGGTGTACTGAGTTTTTGGTGGTTTTTTTTTGGTGGTGGAATATGCACACTGGTGAAGGGATGGTTGTTTCAGCATTGTATAACTGAGACTTAAACCTGATAGCATTGTAATTTTCCACATGGTGATTCAATAAAATAAAAAATAAATAAAAAAGAGAACAGAAGGATGCATAAAGCAACAGGTGTGCAAAGGAATGAAAACGGCCAAGAGTAACATCAGGTCATGCTCATTCAAGTGAGGCGTGTGACACTAAGTGAGAATAAAAACACATTCTAAAAACACAAGAATGGTTCCGTGGCTTATCATTCCAAGCAAGTGAAGTGAGTGTAGCACCTGACCAGTTAGTAGATCCAAAGAAATCTGCAGGGAATGATTAAAGATGCGCATACCTTTCTAGAGCAGGAACCCCAAAGACCCATTGCTGAATACCAATGTACATTCACACTTCCTACTAACCACAAACAGCACTTACTCCCCTCCCCACTCCACCCCCTAAACGGCCATCCTGAACCACAACTAAGGGGTCCTTGAACAATACATACGCTCTGAATCTAGTAGATTACATATGTTCCACCATATAAAAACTGAGAGTTCATTCATGAGTTACCCATTGTAAAAACTGAAAAGTCAGAACACAGTTGAATGCAACAAAACCTTTTCCACTAATTGTGAATAAATGTGCATGTGACATGATACACTTCTGAATACCAATGTACATACACACTTCCTCCTAAGTACAAACAGCACATACTCCCCTCCCCAGACCCCTGTGTGTGAGTAACTCACCTCTGCACAGCACCTCCCTCTCAGGCACCACCATCTCAGCGGGAAGCGAACAGTGTTGTCGCAGGAGTAGGAGCAGTCTCGGGGTTCTCTGTTGGATCACGGTGAGCACCAAGCCAGGCATGCTTGTCAGGGTTCTGGAGGTTGACAGGAAAACCTAGAAAACAGGCATGTAATGCTTGCCAAAACCCCACGCACATGGTCAGAGACATGACACAAGTTAAAGTGCTCAAGGGTTGACTGTAAGTGGTCACTGGCACGATGTCCAGCACAGTCCATTTCAATGGATTTCCCCTTTAGATCTTTCTGTGGGTGGTGTTCACCCAGTGCTCTCAGATCTGTATGCTCCTACTACTTCATCAATCGCTGTGCAGAGGCAAAGAGCTGTGTGAGGACACCATACCCTCCATCTGACGATGAGCACTAGTCATTACTTAATATAGTGGGAAGCAATATGTAAATCTACAATTCCCTAGGCTGTCACACAGGGCCTCAGACATGTTAAGTTTATAGCCTTTCCACTGCACGTGAACAACTGTGAATTCTTAGCTCACTCACACTACAAAATGAATGCAGTATTAGAAGTAGTGTTCCACTGAACACTTCATGATCTTTTAAAACTGCTCCCTTGAGACAGTCCCTAAGACAGGGCAGTCATGATCTTCTTATAGTAACACTCTATTATAGTAACTACCCTAAGTGTGTAGTGCACCCTGGGTGTATAGCTACCCTAAGTGTATAGGGTATAGTAACTACCCTAAGTGTAGCAGTAGCAAGGCAGGGGTCCTACCTCTAATTAGAGCTCAGATGTTCTGATCTGGTGCTCATCAGGTGCCCATCCATCACTCCAAAGAGAACCTAATGACAGAAAGAGTCAGGATGGCACATTTCTGGTGAACACAAGGGTGCCCGGCACTGAAAGCATCTGAACACTGCTAGGCATCACTGGCCTGCACACAAACGGGAACAGATGTTTCACACATATCGAAATCTATATTCAGTCCTTGCAGCTCAGTGCCCTACCCACACAAACGGATGAATCCTGCTGTCTCCAAGCATCAAAGGACTTGAGGAGCATTTGAGCCACTGTCCCAACTGAGCACCACCACACCGTTCAACCATTCAGACAAACATCACGTGCAGCAGCCACCATGTCCCCAAAGATCACTGAAAAAAAAACCAGAAAACCAAAGACATTAAAAAAAACTCTGACAGTGATAACAATTGGGACTATTAGACAAATCTCACCTGCATGCTTTGCGTATCACCACCAAATACGAAGAAGGAAAAACGGAAGTTGTGAATATTAAGACCTGGACAAGAAGCAAACCAACCACAGCATGACATCTGCCTGGTGCAGGCATCAGAATTTGATTCACTCACAGGACGAATCAAACCTCACCTCATTGAACAGGTGGGTATGCCCCATACCAGCTGGCCTAAAGAGCATGACATGAAGCACCAAGCCCAGTCACTGAGCTCCTCAGGCACTTGAATAATTAGAAATGACCAGCAAGTCCTGTGATCACCAGGTGGGAGACCACCCATCAAAAAGAACTTTCAAAGCGTCATTTGGGTGCCACCCCCAGCAATGCTCAGGAATCCAACAAACACCATATGGTTCCGGGATGAGAAGCACGAGGATCATTCTGGGAAATGATTTCTCAGAGCCCAAAACCAAAGGCAGAAACCGAGCACACAATGGGGTGCCCGAGAGCATTTTCAAGAGAAGCAGGGTGTCTCTCGCTCCCTCCCTCCCGCCCACATCTCCAAATCGCTCTCAGAAAATCCACTTTGCCTCAGAGAGGGGAAAAGCACAGCGTCTGTCGGGCCCCAACGGGTCCATCTGTGGGCCCAGCTGAGCACTGTGCGGGGAGGGCCAGCGCTCCTGGGGGCGTCACTGCAGGGTAAGTGGTCAGGAGAGGTGGTGAACAGGACTCAAAGCCCAGGGCCTGCGAGCATGCAGAGGCGTTAGGCGCCCTGGGCGGGACCTCGGCCTGTGGTGGCTGAGGGGACGCACTGCTAGATCTGGAGCCCTCCAGAGAAAATAGGGACCAAACCACACTAGGAGGTCGGCCTAGGACAGCAGCCCCTCAGTCAGAGCCACCGCACCCCCACCCCCAGACACAGCTCTGTGAGGGGGTTCCTGCAGGAAGGAGCCCCCTCCCCTGAAAAGCATGAAAGTGCCCCAGAAGCTGGCCAAAGCCTGAGGCCCTGCTGGAAAGGAGGCCACACCCCAGGCGTTACACAGGCGGGGCCACACCCCCAGCGTTACAGAGGAGTGGCCACACCCCCAGGCTACAGGGAAGAAAAGCCAAATCCCCCTGAGACAGAGAAGTGTGGCCACACCTCTAGTCTTTACACAGGCGAGGCCACACCCTCAGGTATCACACAAGTTAGGACACCCTCCCAGTTGTCACACAGTCCAGCCTATCCCCTCAGCAGTCACACAGGGGAGGCCACACCCCCAGGCAACTGGAATGGGAGGCTACAGCCCTCAGTCCTCAAGAGTACAGGTAAGTGGAAGAGAGCAGCTTCTCCATACAAATTGTCTGAATGAAGAAAAGAGAAAAAGAAGAGGCCATAGAGACAGTACAGAGGGTAGGGCGATTGCCTCATTCAGGGACGATCCAGGTTCAAACTCCAGTACACCAAGCACCACCAGGATGGATCCCTGAGTACTGAGTCAGGCATCAGCCCTGAGCATAGTCGGGTATGAAAAAAAAGTTTGCTATTTCTCCATTTCCCTGACACTGCATACTGTCCCCCACCAGGGTGAAAAAAGAGCAAGACCTAGTGATCTGCTGGAAACAGGAAAGATTGACAAAGCATGCCTTCCTTGTGTATAAGGAAGTGTGCGTCCATGTGAGCCTCATAGGCAGCTTGACCAGGACCTTGACAAAGAATCTTGGCCACGGGGGTATGATGCCAGAAACAGGTCAACCTGTAGCTGCAGGGTGAGAGCATCAGCAGCCTGATGGTGACTTCAGGCTTCCTGACACCTCAAAATTGCTGCTGTGCCTTTGGGCAGACCCCAGCACATTGGAACCAAGTTTCCTAAGAAATTAAACAGCCAAAAGCTAGGTGTGTGAATGCCATGCCCAAAAACCACATCTGGCTCCGCTAGACAAGCTCATTTATTGACCATATTTCAGAGACCCATAGATAAATCTCAAAAGAGATCAAAAGCCAGAGACACAGAGTGAGTCCCGGAAGACACCACAGAACTGGAGATCACTCCAGGCCCCAGACTGAGCCACTTTCACTGGTGCACGCCAGATGGAGCAGGTGCCGTCTCTCACCTACTCCAATGGAATCCTGGCGACTAAGAGCTTCCACAAGCAAGGCCCAGTGTTTGGTTTCCAGGACAAAATCTCCATGCCACAAGACAGCAGAGGTGCAGTTGTTAGAAAAGATGAAATCATGAAATTTGCAGCATCAACATGGAGAGTATCCTGCTAAGTGAAATGAGTCAAAAAGAGAGGAACAGACATAGAAGGACTGCACACATTTGTGGAATATAAAGTCACAGAATGGGAGATAACGCCCAGGATAGTAGAGATTAGGGCCAGGAGGATCACTCCACAGCTTGGAAGCCTATCTTATGTGCTGGGGGAAAAGGCAGGTGGGATGGAGAAGAGACCACTAAGAAAATGATGGTTGGAAAAATCGCTCAGGCTGGTAGATGCATGCTGAAAGTAGACTATGGACCAAACATAATAGCCGCTTAGTGCCTATACTGGAAACCATGACACCCAAAAGGAGAGAGATAGAGGGAATGTGTCTGCCACAGAGGCAAGGGTAGGAAAGGGTGAGGGTGGTGGAGGGACACTGAAAACATTAGAGGTGGAGAATGGTCACTGGTGGAGGGATGGGTACTCCAACATTGATTGAAGCGTAATCACAAATGCTTGTAAGTTTGTAACTGTACAGTTACAAAAGAAAAGGAACCGAAGAGATAGTACAGTGAGTGGGCACATTCCTTGCATGCAGCCAAGCCGAGTTCAACCCCCAGTACCCCACAGGGTTCCTGAGCCCACCAGGGGCGACCCGTGCATGAAGTGCAGTAAGCCCTGGGCTCCTGAATATGTGCCCCACCCCAAATTAATGAAAATAAATCTGCCCAACCTATTCAAGCCCGAACAGCGAGGAATCCTCACAGCACATCGGGGATCAGATTTTTGTGGGACAGAAGACAGCACCATCAAAGGTACATGACCACAGAACAGGGAGATAGCTCCACAAGCCAAAAACTGCATGTTCCCAGAGCAAAGCCTGGGGTGACCACTCACCCACCCCCCCACCTCCCTAACACCCCCCACACACTCCACACACCCACACCCACACAAACCACACCCCATACAGAGCCAGTTGTGAGTAATCCCTGAGAAGTGCTGTGTGTGACCCCCAACCAAAATAAATAAATCCAACAAAGTGAAACAAAACTGAAAGACTGCAGTGACTGACATTAGGGACTTCGTGTTAGTAATGGCTCTACATTGAAAGGCATAGTGAACAGGATATCCGGGTCTATCTTTAATCTAGCTGAGACCATCACTGACATAAGTCCTAGGAAGGCATGCAAAAGCAGAAGAATAAGCAACAGTCCAAGACCATAAAAGGCAAAACACCCAACAGCAGAGGGTGAGGAGAAAGGAAGTCAGGTAGAGTTACCTGAATTTTAGGGCCAGGGTATCAAGGAAGGAATAAGCCAATCAGGCAAAAACACCACTCTGAGTACTGGGAGGGAGCCAGACCAAGGAAGGCAGGTGCAAACCCGAGAGAGGACATAAAAGGGGATGCTTACAGCAAGGCAGTGTTGCCCTCTATGCAGGGGACCCTGGTCGACCTGTCACATATGCTTGGCTCACAATTTTTATTCTGTCTTGTTCCTAACAAAACAGAATAGGGTTCTGTCACGAACCCTAACAAAACAGAATAGGGTTCTGTCACGGACCCTAACAAAAACCAACAAAGAAAGCTCCATGAGACAGGTGGAGGGTAGTGGATGGTTCACAATGTTTTGCAGGCAGGGAAATCAGCTCCGGATTCTGGAACATCTAACAAAGCAGATTCCTGGCTGACAGGGCAGACTTGGAATACCAAGTCAGAGCAGAGATATGAGTATAGAAACAATTCTTTAGATGTTCTGCTAAATTCTGAACCCGGAAGACAGAAGGGATTAGTTAAAGGATGGAGGTACTAAGCTGTGATGTTGTGGCAAGGATGTGTATGAGGCTGGGGAGAATCAAACCCAAAGGAAGAAGAGTCCAAATTCAGAGGAATGAGGAAAGGAGGGGAGGGAGAAGGAGAGAAAGGGGAGGGAGGGAGAAAAGGGAGGGAGAGAGAGAACGGGAGAGACAGGAGGCAGGTGGGTTATGGAGGAGGATGAAGGGGAATGAAGGGAATGGAGGGAATGGAAGGAGAGGGAGAGGGAGGGGATGGAGGAGACTGTGACAGGAGGGGGCGGGTGGTACAAAGCCCTAAACACTGGTCTTTATCTTTTTAAATAAGTTATTTATCTTATTGAATCACCATATGGAAAGTTACAAAGCTTTCAGGCTTATGTCTCAGTTATACAATGCTGAGGTGGGAACAATGCACCCAGTATCTCCACCTATTGCCACTGCTCGAAGCCCAGCCAGGCGTGCAGCAGGACCAGTGCTCCCTGGGCAGCACGAGTCATGGGCTGAGTGACAAGAAATTAATCGTTTCTGTTTGCAGCTCCCACAGCCCCTCTCTGAGTCTCTAAGTCCCTTCTTCAGCTCCTCAGCTCCATTCAGCCATGTGTCTCAGCACCACACCCATGTGCATGGCAGCTCTGCCGGCCCTGTGAGGCCAAGACACACCCTGGATATAGGGCACAGGGGAGGAAGGGATCTGGAAGGCTGCTTGGAGGAGGATAATGCTGTGAGTCCTGAAGACAAGTAGGTGGTCACAAGGTCTGTGTCCTCCAGGAAGACTGAGCATCTGGGACCACAGTTTACTTTAAAATTAGAAGGAGGAGTGTTCAGAGTGGTCATTCGAAGGCCAAGGTGATCGTCTTGTTCACAGCCGACCCATTCAATCCCTGTTACCCCAGATGATCCCCGGAACCAGGAGTGATCCTGTAGTGCAAAGACTGGGGGAAGCCCTGATCACAGCCAGGTGTGTCCTAAAAAACAGAATGAATGAGATCAGAAGGCAAAAAGGATGGTAACTATTATTGAATCATAGATCAGATTGGCCTACACTCGTCATTATACCAGTATGGTGAAAACCGAATGTGAGGGCTGGAGAGATAGGACAGCAAGTCGGATGCTTGCCTTGCACGCGATTGAGCCCTGGCTCCACCGGTGATCCCTTATGTCCTGCCATGAGCACAGAGCACCGAATAGCCAGATGCTCGGTGTGTGCCATCCGGAGCAGGGCCTCTCTGTGGGCCAGCCCCGCATCCACAGCACAGACAAGATGACTCAGGGATGCCAGCAGCACAAGGCAGAGGGGCAGAAGGAGTCCGCACAGTCGCCAGGCAGCTTGGCCCAAACCGCACACCGCGCAGTATAACCTCTCACCCTCATGCACACAGGCCTGCAAAGGGACAGCGGTGGGTGGCCCCTGCCTCCCCGCGGAGGCGACCCAGTGCCAGACTTGAGCCAGCCCCACGTGGGGTTCGGGACTGGACCCAAATAGAGGCTCCCCTAATAGCAGTCCCGCACGCACATCCCACCCGGCTCGCTCACAGCAGCCCCTTCCAGCCTCTCCTGCACTTGCCCCTTCGGACTGGGGCAGTGGTTGCTGCCCCCTCCACCACCCCTTTAGAGCCAGAGCCTGGGCCCTTTAAAGGCGCCAAATGACAGCAGTGGTGGGGACTGGTGCGTGGGGCCCGGGCCCAGGCCAGGGCCAGGGATGGGCACAGGGCTTGAGACATCCTGGCCGCCCGATGGGGGGCCGAGCCCCACTGGTGGGTCTCGAACCCCAGGGCTGCGGCTCTAGGCTGGCAGGTAGGGGGTCAGTAACCGCGCGGCCACCGCGCCCCACCCTCCAAACCCAAGGGCAGCCCTGGCGGGACAGGATGCACGAGGCGACAGCTGGGTTGTAGGGCCGCTGGCCACCCTGCCTGCGCTCTCCAGGAGCCGTCCTGCGGCCACGCGCTGGCCCCAGCTCTGGCCACCTTGCACCGAACCTGGCGGCGCTGCCCTGCCCTGCCGCTCAGGAGCGTGCCTGAGGCCACGCACACTGCCCCCTGCCCGGGACCCGCCCGCCCTCGGGCGCTTCCGGACACTGGTCAGCCTTGGGCTTGGCGGGGCGGGCAGCCTGGACAACCACCATGCCAGAGGCCCATACGCGGCGCCTTCCAGCCCGTGGGTGACCGCTGCCCCCGGGGGAGCCCCAAGGACACCCTCTCGGCGCGAGTCTGGAGAGCACCCAGGCCTGCGTCTGGGGGAAGTTTCTGGGACTGGAAAGGGCAGGCGGGAGACAGGTGCCCGGCCTGGGCGCCAGGGAGAGGAGGGGTTCGGGAGGGGACTTTGAGCCTATTTGAACACAGCTTGGGGGTCAGTGCTCAGCTCGGGCTACCCCAGAGAGAGGAGGCGCGGTGGGAGGGCGCTCCCGGTATCCGTGAAAGCGGGTGCTTGGCTGCGTGGGGCTGCGGATGGGGAAGTTGGAGGCTGTGGGTGCTCATGCACCTGCCAGGACAGGTACCACCAGCCTTGCAGCGGCGGCTCCCTGAAGCGCGCCCGTCTGCACTGGTCTTGCGCGTGGCCCTGGGCCCTTCCCTGGTTCTGCTCGGTCTACTCGCAGGGAAAAGTCTGAAGACGTTTATGCCCAAGGAGATTCTGCAGTGCACCCTCCCATCTGTGACTGAGCGGGCTGCCCAATATCTGTCCAGGTGGTGAGATGGGGGAGAAAAGTGGGAACTTTGGGCTTCTTTCTCCTCTGCAGAGCCTCTGCCTGTGTTTGCTCAACCCTGTTTGTGTGCAACGGGTTCCCCAAAGGGGAATCAAGGGAGATGCTTTGGGTGGGAACGTCCGGTGCCTGGAGGGCCCTCTGCTATGGAAGCAGGGTCACTCTTGCCCATGTGGTCTTGGCAGCTGCAGTTACATAAACCGGGTACAGCCAGGTTTGTGTGTGTGGGGGGCGGGGTGGAGGGGGTGGAAGGTGGGGGACGCTGTCCATGAACAATGCCTCTCCCAGGGCACTGACCCACCCTGGAGGTGCCTGGACTGGGTGATACTTGCCCTAGGCTGTGACTGTGCTGGCTGACCTGGCTGAGAATGTGGGGTGCTGAAGCCTGGAAGGCTGCCTGTGGGGGAACACAGACCAGGTGGGGCAGGACCTGTGTCCTGTGACCTTTTGGTAGCAAAAGAACTAAGTTGGAAGCTGTATAGGGTGGCCACCCACCCTTGCGTCACTAGCCAAGTGGGACAGAAACAATTGTTGTGGGGGGGAGTGGGCTGTGCCTTCCTCAGAAGCGCTATCTTGCCTCCTGATATCTTCAGCAGCAAGGCTGAAGGATTGATTTTTTAAAAATTGATTTGTTTGAGAAGGATAGAGCCCAGGAAGACCCAGCTTCTAGAGCCAAAAGTGTGGCGTGAGAGGAAATAGGGCAGCCACCGTCCAAGGTGGGGACAGTACCCTGTGCTCCTGGCGAGGTAGCCAGCTGGGACTCCATGGACACAACTGTGGGGACAAATGTGAGGTCAGGGGAGGGTTCTGCAGCTTCATCTTACCTTTGTGCATGCCACACACAGCTGACAGTTACACACACACACACTCACACACACAACACGCACACACACTCGCACACACACCACCTGCCACTCAACCAACCTTCACCAAAACGTCCAGCTCCTGCTCCAGCAGCTGGAGCCTCAAAGGGAGCTTCTGGGACCCAGCTAGGCCTGGGGCTTCTGTCAGGAGGCAGGAGCCTTGCCTCTCCCACGCTGCTGTTGAGGGGACACTTCCATCGAGAGGCTGCCCCAGGCCAGCACCGAGCCCTAGGTAAGACCAGGCTCAGAGGGAGAGGAGCGGGCCAAGCCCAGAGCTGCCTCGTGTGTGGCTCCCAGGTCCATGCTGTGCATGAGGGGAAGCTCAGACCTGGGCTTAGTTCCACAGGCAGCTCCTGAACTGTCCTGAACAGTCCCCTCTCTGGGGCCCCTGCAATGAACCCCCATAGCTTGCAGACTCACTTCCTCACAAAGACTGTCTCTACCCCTCTCAACCTGGTGCACAGGTATGTGCACACCTCACAGCCACACACACAAACACAGACCAGCTGTGTGCTCATTTCAACCGCCAAACACACAGACTTGCCAGGTATGTGTACACCACACAGTCACACACACACAGATATAAGTACACCTCACAACAAGCAGACACATACCAGGTATGTGCATGCCTAACAGCAATACACACCACGTATGTGCACACCTGAAAACTGAAAACCACACACACACACACACACACACACACACACACACACACACACACACACACCACACACATAACTCCTCAATCTTTTCACCAGGAATTGCCTCACCAGTCAAGTCTTGGTTTGCCTGTCAATTCCCAAGATATTCTTTTGGGCCACACCTTGGGAGACCCACGGTGGTGGCGGGAACTGAGGCGGGGCTTGCAAGGCAGCTGGCCCACCTGCTGTGCTGCTGCTCCAGCCCCTCCCCATACCCTCTTCCTGGCCTGCTAGGTCCAAATGCACCTGGGTTCTTGAAACGCTTCTCCCGGCCTGTTGGCGTAATGCCAGCGGTGGCCACTAGAGGGCAGTGGAGAAGCCGTGCGGGAGAAGGAGGCGCCTTCCCAGGGGTCCTGGCCGCGGGGGGCTGGTGCGGCCTGAGCTCTCTCCGCAGGGTCGCCGGGGACTGCTCCGCTGAGCCGTCTCGGGTCTGGGGCTTTCCCAGGAGCCCAGGGGGAGTCGGGTGGTGCTCAGGAGACTCGGCGGTGTCTCCTGGCGGTACCTGGTGAGCGCAGAGAGGCGCGTCCTGCGGGGTCTGCAGGACTCGGCAGCAGCGGCCCGGCCTGGCGGGGCCCAGGGGTCCAGGGCCACATGCGGCGCTTCGGCCCGAGCCTTTCTGGGCATGGACACCGGGCCCGCTGTGCGCCACCTCCCGCCCCGCGCCTCGGCCCGCGACCCGCGGGTCACCAACAGTCGAAGTTCCGAAGGCGCGACCAGGGCTCGGTCACATCAGATCAGGGACGCGAAGGTGCCCGGGTTCCTGGCGACCCCCAGGAGCTGCGTCCGTCTCTCCTGGAAAGGGCAGAGCCGGGAGGAGGGCTCAGTGCTCGGGCACATCCCGGCAAGCCCACCCCACCCGCCCCCAGCACGGCGGCTTGACCCCCCAGGCCACAGCTGCATCCCCCCAGCAGGCGGCCACAGCTCGGCCTGGGGGTCTTCCTCGGGGCCCTCCAGCTGGGCCTTCTCTGTAGCCGTTTCTACCTGCTGTGTCTGTCCTATTCCTGGTCCTTTATGTGTGTGATTTGTTTATTCCTTTTTTCTGCTTCACATCTACTTGTTTAAAACTATTTTTAAAATACGGGTCATTCTTTTTTTGCTTTTTTGCTTTTTGGGTCAGACCCGGTATTGCTCAGGGGTTAGTCCTGGCTCATGCAGTCGGGAATTACTCCTGGCAGTGCTCGGAGGACCATATGGGATCCTGGGAGTCGAACCTGGTTGGCTGCATGCACAGCCTTACTCTTTGTGCTATGGCTCCAGCCCCAATAGGGGTCACTCTTAAGACACTCAGGAGGGGTATCTTTATTAAGATATCTGGGTCCCCCTTAGGCCCCCTTCGGGTCAGGGTGCTCAGTGGCCAGGCCTGGCAATGGGAGCCACCAAGGCTACATCCTGTGCTGCTAAGGCCCAAGCACAGAACACAGGTGCTATGGATGCTATGCATTCGCTCTAAGATGAATGCTCTAAGATGAATGATCCTGCTTTTATTGAAGAATTTCATTTATGTGTATCATTTATAAACATAGCACATGTGTTGAGTGTTTGCCTTGCATGCAGCCGACCTTCTTTTTATTCCTTCATCCCTCTCAGAGAGCCCGGCAAACAACCAAGAGTATCTTGCCCAAACGGCAGAGCCTAGCAAGCTACCTGTGGCCTATATGATTTGCCAAAAACACTAACAGGAAGTCTCACAGTGGAGACGTTACTGGTGCCCACTCGAGCAAATTGATGAGCAATGGGATGACAGTGACAGTGATATATTTACATAAACACACACACTGACCGTTAGAGAGTGAAACTATCCATTGATAACTACACACAAAAACAGGATTCTAAATTCTTAATATCAAGCAAAGTGTTTTTATTCCATGGGTCAAAGAGAGAAATTTTATTTTAAAAGGTATATATTCTGAGGCTGGGGCCATGCACAGTGGTTAGGGCACTTGCCTTCCACTCAGCCGACCCGGGTTCGATTCCCAGCATCCCATATGGTCCCCTGAGCAGTGCAAGGAGTAATTCCTGAGTGCAAAGCCAGGAATAAATTCTGTGCATTGCGGGTGTGACCCCAAAAGCAAACACAAACAAAGGGGCTGGAGCGATAGCACAGCGGGTAGGGCATTTGCCTTGCACTCGGCCAACCCGGATTCGGGTTCGATCCCAGCATCCCATATGGTCCCCTGAGCACCGCCAGGGATAATTCCTGAGTGCAGAGCCAGGAGTGACCCCTGTGCAGAGCCAGGTGTGACCCAAAAAGCAAAAAAAAAAAAAAAAACCAAAAACCAAAAACAAACAAAACAATTATAAATTCTATAGAAATATTTTGAAATAAAATTGGAGAGTGAAACTCAAAGTATTAAGTGTTCATATTATTTAAAAACAGATCATTCTAAAATCAGTAATCTAAGTTTCCTCTGCAAGATCTAGAAAAGGGAATAAATAGTACATATTATTTAAGCAGAAAAATATAGATAAGGAAATTTAAGAGCATTATTTTTCTGAAAACAAAAAAATGGAGAAACTGATTAAAATGCTAAAGTGTTTTGAAAGGCCAGTAAAATAAATCTCCAACAAGAATGAAAGAGAAAAGAAGAGAAATGGAAGCCATTATCAATATGTGGAGAAAAAATAATCTACCCAAAAGGATACAAAATAAAATAAGTCACACATGAAGGATCCAAAAATGTTTTTTAGGGGCTGGAGCGATAGCACAGCGGGTAGGGCGTTTGCCTTGCACTCGGCCTACCCCGGTTCGAATCCCAGCATCCCATATGGTCCCCTGAGCACCGCCAGGGGTGATTCCTGAGTGCGTGAGCCAGGAGTGACCCCTGTGCATCGCTGGGTGTAACCCAAAAAGCAAAAAAAAATAAATAAATAAAAAATTTTTTACTGAAATAATATCTATTTTATTTATTTTTGTTTGGGGACTACCTGTGGGACTCAGGGATCTCTTGGGGGTGGTCAGGGGACCCTAGAAGGTCTATGTGAAGAGGAGGGCAAGTTAAGAGTCAAGAACTGAAGGGCAGGTTAAAGGTTAACCGCTGAAGTTGCCCTTTGTAACTACTTGACTGCTTTGAAAAATGTCTTCAGGACCTTCCACTGGGCAGGACTCTGTCACCAAATGGGCCAACAAACTGCCCTAGGAACTATAGGCAAACATTTGCAGGGAAATAGTTAACAGTCAACAAATGTTTAGATATGCAAATCAAGTGACCTATGTGTGATCCCCTTTGATATATAGATGTGATTCCGTTTGATATGTGAGATTTTCATTTGTCAACAAATGTTTAGATATGCAAATTAAGTGACCTATGTGATTCCCTTTGATATGTGAGATTTTCATTTCTCCCCCAAAAGGGTATAAAAACAGCTAGCTTTTTGAGTTTGGGGCCTTCGGTTATGCCACGCTATTGTGGCACAATTGAAGGTCCCAATATAGCTATATTGGCTTAAATAAACCCCATGCATTTGCAGAAAGAGTTGTCTTGGTTTTGTTCTTTTATCTCTCCGAGCCTCCCCCCGGGCAGAGATCTGCTGACCCTAACATATGGATTCAACCCTGATTAGCCACTTTCAAGGCAAGCATCCTTCCCACTGCACTAACACTCTGGCACCCAGAAAGAAGATGAACTTTACAAGAATAAGTATAACTTTTAGAACTGAGAAATATGTTATCTCAAATTTAAAATTAAGGGCCATGTGCAATAGTCCAGCAGGTAGGGCATTTGCCTTTCACGCAGCCAACCCAGATTTGGTCCCTGGCATCCCATATCATCCCCCCAGCACTGCCTGGAGTGATTCCTGAGTGCAGAGCCAGGAGTAACCCCTGAGCATTTCTGGATGTGACCCCCATAAAAAATAAATTATTAAAATTTAAAATTGACTAAGTAGCATAAAGAATCAGCATAAGAACCATCAAACTTAAAAGCAATGTGTCTGAGGCTGGAGTGATAGCAGAGCAGGTAGGGTATTTGCCTTGCACACGGCAACCAGGCTTCAATTCCCAGCATCCCATGTGGTTCCCTGAGCATTGCCAGGAATAATTCCTGAGTGCAGAGCAAGGAGTGACCCCTGTACATCTCTGGGTGTGACCCAAAAAGCAAAAAACAAACCACCTAAACCAAAACATTGAGTCCTCATTATCAATCAACTTATCTCCTACTTTTTCTTTTCTTTTTTTCAAGGTTTTTCACTACTTCCAAATTAGGCTTCTTGTTTTTTTCATTAAATTGTCTTTAATATTACTTGGATGGTCAGTTTACTGGTGATAATTTTTTAATTTGTTTTACACTACTTTACCTTTGAGTTCACTGATTTTTTTTTTCATTCTGCTGTTGAAGCTTTCTATTCTAAGTTTTAAATTGCAGCAGTTACATTCTTTATTCTCTCTGCTTGGACTTTTCTCAAGCTTATATCAGAGTTCTGATTTTATTGTCATTACCTTCCATAGAAGTCCTCATTTCAGTGAGTATCAGTAAGACAGTTGTTTTGAAGTCTTCTTCAGGTAGCTTTCTGTTGGATAACAATGGAGTGTCCTTGCTGCTCCCCCAGGGAGCTTAGTATATTGAGTTACTCCCACAAGAGTGCCCCTGAGACATACCCAATTCCATCAAGCACTAATAATCCTATATTGCTTTCTCTTTCCCTTATGTCATTTGCATACATTATGCAATGCTCTTTTTGTATAGACTCAGGAAGACAATTCATGTTATGCTTTGTCACATGGGAGTTAATTGACTCCAAGATAATATTTACTCCTGGGCATCATATTGACCGGACTTAAACCTCACTTGCCCTTTCTTCCTAATACCCCAAAAGCAGGGTTCCAACAAATGGACTGGATGGACTCTGGGCAAACAATAAGCTACCCTGGCATCGAAAGGGGACAAGCTAAGCAGCAGAAGTATAATAAGTCAAGAGCAAGGTCATGGGACAAACTCTATTATGACCCAAAAAGTACTAACTGCATACAGACCCTGAAGGCATTAGGAATGACTCACCTGGCCTGAGGACTGTGGTCTGGAATATATAGCGAGATGTCCCCAGGAAGAGCCAACCTATAAGCTTAATATATCTCTTACTGTGTTCATACAAAATGACTAGAAGTATGATAAGAAGTAGATTTACTGTCATTGTTTCAGTGGATTACTAGCTGAGGAAAGGAGAAAGAATTCACCCTGGATGGAATCCTGCCTTTGAGCAGATCTCCTAGTAATCTAGAGTGCTGAACCCTCCGATGAGATTTTGTCCTAGAGTTAATCTCCTAGAACTTCGCCTGAAGGGGTGGCTTTACCTCTGTTTGTTGTTATGACAATATTCAACCCCACCTATGTGTACCCCACCCTTCATGATTTCTCTAGAACTATGCTGTAAGGAGTAAGAGGGGACTAGAAAGTCCGGGACTAGGAGGAGGACCAGATGAGGACGATGACTGGAAGGAGAGGACTATGAGACTAAGACGAGACTAGGAAGGAGATAAGAAAGGAGAGGACTCTGAGGTCTACGAGAAGACTAGAATAATGGAACTATGATGACTGGGACTATGGCCAAAACTATGACTATGATTGTGCCATAAGGGGAGAAATTGGACTACACAGGGAGGGAGAGAGAAATCAACTGTCTACCCATCAGCCTGGAGCCCGGACCCAGTTTCTCCGTCCACCGATCCTTCTTCTGTCAGTCTCCATTGTCTGTCCTGGGAAGGCCGCTCTCGGCCACCGATGGCTCTCGTCCCTGTTTGGGCATTCGTTTCTATTTTTGAAACTCGAATCTTTCATAGCTGGGTAACAGCAGGAGTACTTTCCAGTTGCTGTCTCTACCATCAATGTGTGCAAGTCTACCCATCTCCCCTTATTTCTAGAATTCCACAAAGGCCTAAGCAGGGGCTGGTGATTCTGCTCCAGAGGCCTAGGGGGACGAACCAGCTCTCCCGCACGGATGCTCACCTGCCAGCCTTGCTCACCGCTTGCCCTGGGTCCATCTCGTCCCTCGTCGGGACCCTGCTTTTGGGGGTGCTAGGAAGTAAGGGCAGCTGAGGCTTAGGTCCTTAGAGGAAAATATCATGTAGAGTCAAATGACTCCCAGGTTACAAAAGCATAGCATTTGCTAAGTCTTCCTGTGTCCATACAAAAGGACATGGCCCTGAATAAACTATGCAAAGGACTCAAGGAGAAGAGAAAAACAATATTCACAAGTCAACAGAACACAAAGAAAGAAGTTACAAATTAACACAGAAGAATGGGAGTACTGTGATGGGAGTAACCCAATAAACCTAAACTGTCAGAGGCTATGTTATCCTACACTAGAACACCCAGTAAAAAAATTCTGAGTTCCCTGCATGATGTCTCCACCTCTACAATGCTGACAATCTTGCAATAGCACACCAGATTGGATGGGATGAAACATAGAATCAACCAATTTCAAAGAACAAAAATGGTATCACGGAAGGCTAAACGTGTAATAACATCTTAGTAATCCTTCAGACAAGGACTTAATGTCCCCATGGTGAGAATCAACAATATTCAATAATTTTCTTCTAAGGAAATCATTTTTTTAATTTTATTTTTTATTGAATCACTGAGATACAGTTACAAAGTTTTCATATTTGATCCACCACCAAACCCCCGCATACTCCCCTCCCACTCCCCCTCTACCTGTGTGGCAGACATTTTTCACTTTACTCTTTCCTTATTTTGATTACATTCAATTTTCAACAGGGATCTCACTATCATTATTTGGAGGTTTTCCTCCAGCAGACAGACATGTTGGATGGCAATAAAAGATTGTATGTTTTCAGTTTTCAGTTTTTAGAAAAGATTGCAGTTTGTGCCATGCTGTATTCCCGGGACAGCCGAGACATTTGTTTGGGGGCTGTGCACAGCCAGGTTAGCAGCTGACCCAGCCTCTGGCCATGAGAGTAGCCAATAGCCTTTGTCCGGGGCCCCTGGTGTGCACCAAACACAGACCCTGGCAGGTGTGCTATGTGGGGGTGACACCGCGGACCCCCGGCTAGAAGCCCCGGCTGTGTGAGGTTCCATGCGAGAAGAGGTGGGGATGGGGTGGGGAGGGAGATGGACGCTCAGAGCTGCTGAGCTCCTGACCCTTTCCAGAAGCCTAGGGAGAGGCACGTTCTGAGTCCCCCCACCTCTCCCATTTCTCAGCCCCGTCACCCAGGACAGCCCAGACATCACCCCTCAGAGCCTGCTGTGGTGTAAGGAAGTCCACCTTGGGGTTCCTCCTCCGACCCAGGAGAGGACTATTCCGAGCCGTGGTCTGCCGCAGTGCTCGTCCAGGGCACTGGCGGCCTGAGAGCAGAAGCAGTTCACACGGGAGCGCAGTGGGCCAGGATGAGGGAGCGTGCTGGCGTCCTCCTTTCCACAGGGACACACGACACTCAGTGCACCTCCGAAATCTCCCGTGAAGGGTGCAGCAATTGTGCACGGAGCTGCCTTATTTTATAGCATAATTTGTCACCACATACTCATCTCACCCCAGAAACTATAAAACCAAGCTCCCGGAAGAGAGGGCACAGTCTCTTGCCCCTGCGCCTGGTTGTCTTCACCGGGCCCCTCGGAGGGGATGGGTTGCGTTTCCCTCCCCCACCACCCCGAGCAGAGCCTCGACAGTTGAGGACTTCCGGAACCCAGCCACGGCCATGCTCAGAGCCACTGTCCACACGTTCAAGCGAGCCTCACGCATGGGGGAGCTGTTGGAGGGAGCCAGGTGTGCGGGACCAGGGGCCGAGATCTCCAAAGCTACTCGGATCGGGACTGGGTCTCTCCAACCCAGTTTCCCCATTTTCCAGTAGCTAGGCAGTCACACCCAGACACTGCCCCCAGAGCCATGTAATCCCATCAACAGCCAACATCCAGAGACTATAAAACCAAGCTCTGAGAAGCACGCAATCGCAATGTGGCTGTGAAACATCTAATAGCCTAGTTCTCCCTCATGGAGAACCTGACAAGCTACTGAGAGTCTATGGCCTACTTGGGAGAGCCTGGCAAGCTCCCGTTGGCGTATTTATATCCAAATTACAGCAACAGATATATGCATGCCTCTCGGAGAACCTGGCAAGCTACAGAGTATCCTGCCCGCACAGCAGAGCCTGGCAAGATACCCGTGGCGTATTCGATATGCCAAAAACAGTAACAATAGGTCTCATTCCCCTGACCCTGAAGGAACCTCCAATCATCGGGAAAGATGCGTAAGGAGAGGCTGCTAAGTGTAATAGAGACGTTACTGTGCCCGCTTGAGTAAATCAATGAACAACGGAATGACAGTGATACAGTGATAACAAATCTTACTATTGAAAGTCAGAAGTGCATGATTTTTCAAAAGAATGAATCAACACTTATAATGGTTCCATCCCACATAGTTGCAGAACCACCTTAAAGATTGGTATCTAATCTGTGACTGTGCCCTAAGTGCTGACCCTTCCAGGGCCAGCCACCCACTGTGGGGGACAATGGGTTATGGGGAGGAAGTGGTCGAGGAGGACCAAGAGGGCCGGGCTGAGTCCCAGAAAACAAGACAAAGGCCTTGGGAAGGGGAGGAGGAGGAGCACACATCACATCCCCATCCCCAAGCAAGAGAAGGACGCGAGCCTGAGCCAGGGACAAGGGACAGGACTCAGAGCACCTAGACATCCCAGGGCTGCCTCTGGCCAGCTCAGCAGGACTCTCCCAACAGCTAGGCTGGGGGAGGGACTCCTGGCAGGAGGCTGGGCCGTGCACCCGTGCTCCTCGCCTGGCTGTTGCTCCCTCCACAGAAGCTCCTGCTCCTGCTCTCCATCTCAGTGGCTGCATTTCCGTGCATGGGCACCGCCCTCCTCCTCACCCTGGGCTGCAGGAAAGCCTGGGGCAGCACCAGCCACAGGGAGCCTGTGCCTGGCTCTGAACAGACTCCCAGGAATCAGCAACAACAGGCTTACCCCAATTGAAGTTTCAAGGATTATCACCCCCAGTCTACCAACAAGAGCACAGAGGTCCTGAGGTGAACTGACCAGGATTCCCCAAGCTCCTGATGTGACGTGGTTGATAAGAGGTATCTCTCAGGGCCAGAGAGATTAGGCAGCGGGTCAGGCGCTTGCCTTGAGCAACTGAACCAGATTCCATCTCTGGCATCACATAGGATCCCCTGAGCCCGCTAGAAGGGATTGATCCCTTAGTGGGGAGCCAGGAGGAAGCCATGAGCATTTCTGGCCGTGGGCCACAAAGAAAAACTCAAAAATAATTTTTTGTTGTTTTTTTGCTATTTGGGTCACACCCGGCGATGCTCAGGGGTCACTCCTGACTCTGCACTCAGGGATCACCCTTGGTGGTGCTCTGGGGACCATACGGGATACTGGGAATCGAATCGAACCCGGGTCGGCCGCGTGCAAGGCAAACGCCCTACCTGCTGGGCTATCGCTCCAGCCCCTCAAAATCAAAATAAAACCAAACAAAGAAGGAAAGAGAAATGAATCCTAGGACCACTCAAATGATCTCAAAGCCAAAAACTATATTTCCCTTTTACTTGGCTTTCTTCCATGATTTCCGGCTCACAGATTCCAAATGAGACTTTGAACCTTTGGGATTTCCATAAGGATCAGAGCAACAAAAACCTCTGCTGTTCTCTTTCCTTGTTCTCTGATTATCTCGGCTCTTGGAAACAGTCACACAGCCATCCGAGTGGAGTGACTGCCAGGGTTTCCCTAAGGGCCCTGAGGCCACAACCCTACTGGCTGCCAGAGGCACCTTGGAAGTAGAGAGTTACAGCTTCCACTTCCGGCCCTACCAGGGCATGGGAGAAGCACAGGAAGTTGAGTCTCTCCTAAGTGAGGGTGAGTTCATAGGTCATGCCTTGTGGCCCCAAAATAAAGTATTTTGAGACTGTTTAGGTTTGGGAGCCAGAATACTTCCAATTTTGGGGGTGTGTGGGGTGGCTCTAGGGGTATGTATCATACCCAGCAGTTCTCAGGGCTTCATCCTGGCTCTAGGCTCAGGGCTCACTCCTGGCAGAGCTCTGGGGACCATGTGGGGATCAGATCTGGGTCAGCGGCATGCAAAGCAAGTGCCCTTTCTGCTGTTCTGCCCTGAACCCTTCCACTTCTTTCTCTGCTGAGCCCCAAACTCTGTGAAGACCGATGCTCCTATAACCGCAATCTCACCATCTCTCTCTCTTCATCTGGCTGTCGCTCCCTATGCTTTAGCAGCCTTGGTAGCCATCTGATTGGCTTCCTGAATCCCGGGAGTCAATTCAGTCAATCACACGTGTCCATCGAGGCAGTGTTCAGGGGTCAAGTTAGGGACCTGCAGGTCCAAAGCAACAATCAAAGTCCCAAAGGGATGATGGTTTGGGGGTCCTGGACCTTGTTCTGGGGAGCCTAAGGCTGGCTCTCAGGAGACGGTCTCAGCATTGACTCCCTGGAGGCTGTGTCAGTGCCTGAGGACTGTGTGTTGTGAGGAGAAGCCTCCACACCTACCCGAGGCTCTGGCTCCAGGAACCTTTTAGCACTCGTGCCTCTCCCCTGAGTTTGCTGGACGGGCAGGCTTAGGGGTTCATACACCCCCAACAATTAGTTCTCTTCAGAGTCTGAGGTTAGCTGCCGTGAAACAATTCAACTATGTTGCTTAGAATTGGGTTTTCTGAGACCCAAGAGCCAGTACCAGAGTCAAGGTTCTTGTTTTGCATATGACTGACCACTGTTTCACCCCTGCACCTTCCATGCACGTGACTGACCACTGCTTGACCCCGACACGTTTCATGCCCCATGTTCTGCCAGGAGTGACTCCTGAGAATAGTCAGATTAGCCCTGAACACTGCTGAGAGTGGCAACAGAACAATTTGTATTTATTTACTTTATTTTTTTGCTTTTTGAGTCACACCACAAACCAAAAACACCAAAATCCACTGCTCAGGGGTTATTCCTGGCTCTTCATTGAGGAATGACTCCTGCGTGTTCAGGGAACAATATGAGCTGCTGGGAATCGAACTCTGGATGGCCCTGTGAAAGGCAGATGCCCTACCCACTGTGTAATCACTGCAGCCTCCAAAAGAATTTTTAAATTTGATAAGAATAAATAAGTAAAATTGGACATTCTACATACATCTGGAATCTTATGCTTTACCATCTTTTTAGTCAAGACACCTTGTCATGATGGCTTCCACGTAGGGTTCAGGGTACCACAGACTCTGCTCAAAGATTCACAGCTGCACCCATGATGGTTGGATGCTCTGACAGTATCAGGGGTAATACTGGGGTGCAGACATGGGCCAGGCACATAGAAGCCTTAGCCCTGCACTATCTCTCCAGGCACTCTTTAAGAATAAGTGTGTCTTAAAGATACACTTGTACCTTTAAGTGCATCTTTACAAGATACACTTGGGCAAGTGTCTCTAAAAGACTTTTTTCCTTAGTGATATTTTTTCTTAAGGACTGCTTTGGCTTCCAAATGGTTTCCTAAGACACTCAGAATATACATATTAGAAATGTTGAAATCTTGAGCAATGGTTCTAGGCAGACACATAGTATGCTGCAGAGGATTCACGAGGCAACATCTCCTGACGGCCTCTAGCCGTGTTCTGCTGTGGGGCTGTCCCACAGGCCCAGGACACAATTCATTAGCCATGTCACCTTGTCATCTGTCTGCTGATGAGAGGACCGGAGAGCAGGAGCAGTTCAGAGCTCTACTGAGCCTCAATCAGGTTGATTTGTGAACTCAAAACTCCAAAAGTAGAAACGCATTCTAAAATTCATCTCTATGTTTTGGACAAGGCATCGAGGCCGAGAATTTGCCTCGCCTAGTGAATTCCTGGGTTCAATTCTAAACACAAACACACCCCCTCACAATTTATACACACTTTGCTTTCCAAGTGAAGTGAAATATTTGTCTTATTTCACAGTTGACTTTCTTGGAATGCCAGAAACAACCTATCCATACACTTTATGCACTGTAAGGATAAGTATTATTTATCTTATTAATATAATAATTATTATAAATATTCTTTCTTATTATCTTTATTAGGAGCATGTGTATATGTATGTGGCTATGTACATGGGTATATCTATGTGGGTATAAAATGATTTCTCACTGTGTCCTTCCAAATTGTCTCATCAGGCAGATGTGACACATTGGAATATGGAACAGAATTGTCAGCAACCTGAATTTTGTTTTTATGGGTGTGATGTCAATGTGCTACATGCCAGCTGTTGGGTGACCTCTTTACCCTACGTTCGCTCCCTAGACATTCTGGCTGCCGGATGCTCCCTTGGGAGGGGGCAGGAAGGTGCTTCCCAACCAGCCATGGTCTCGTCTCCTTCAGGGTCCCTGTGTCAAAAGGAAATGCAGCCCCTCTCCCGATTTCTGGGACAGGGGAAACTTGGGGAAGGTTCCTCTTTCAACTAGACCATTCTCTTTGCAGGCAAGACTGAATCCCACATTTCTAGTGACCTCTGTGCCCTGGAGGTAAGGCCCCCTGTGCTGAGGAAGAAGCACCCCCCAGCCATGAGGGAGCCTCAGCTCTCCTGGGTGCCTTTGCTCTTGAGCCCTTTATTCTGCTGACCAGGATTGGTTTGTTTGTTTCTTTGCTTTTTGGGTCACACCCTGCAGTGCTCAGGAGTTACTTCTGGCTTTGTACTCGGGGATTGCTCCTGGCAGGACTTGAAGGACCATAGAAGATGCCGGGGATTGACCCCAGTCGGCCACATGCAAGGCAAGCACCCTGCCTTCTGTACTATCAGTCTGGTTCCTCCTTCTGACCTTGAGGGCCTGAGGTTACTCTTGTTTTCCTGATCTCCTGGGCTCTCTTCTGCCCTGCTGCCCACCCGAACATCCCCACCCAAACCTCACAACCCCTGCTTTGACCTTGGCCATGGAAGGAAGGGAAGTATGGGGGGTCATGAGCCATCTGTGGGTCCTCATATCTGACACTAGATTCTGGATCACCCAGGAAGGGTAGCAGTGAGCTGGTTGGGGTGGGGGACTGAACACGACTAAGCGCCTTGTCTGCAACAACAGTACCCTCTTCACTTAGTGCCTAGCAGGAGGACAGAAACAGGGAGGAGCAGCTCAGCTTCACCCAAAGGGGCTGGGGGCCAGGGAAGCCATTTCTTTCCTGCTTAAAACCTTCACCAGAGGACGATGCTGCAGAGACTGCATCTGACCCGCTTGAGGGTATACCAGAAGATAGCCCGCAGATACCGCGAACAAGCGCCAGAGCTTCCCCAGCAATGAGAACAGCCCCAGTGCTCAGGGGAATGCACACAGGAAGAAGCAGAGCCTTCCTGACAGTGGTGTCCACCTAAGGTTCCTGTGCAGGAAGGAAGTTTCAGAAACCAAGGAGATGAAGGAAGTTTCTGGATAGTATCTGCACATCCACTGCCCTGTGATGATGAGACGGCTGCTACTGGTGTGGGTGCCGAGTGTGTGGGGACGGCCAGGGAGGGACATAGTGTCACTAGGAAATTGCAATACGACACATTCTTTCGATCAATTGTTTTAATACTAAACTAACTCAATGTTACTAACAAATACAATATAGTTGAGATTCTTTAAACATAAGTAGAACTGAAGGATATGTCGTAGTAAGGG
Organism: Sorex araneus; assembly: GCF_027595985.1. Classification (NCBI taxonomy): domain Eukaryota; kingdom Metazoa; phylum Chordata; class Mammalia; order Eulipotyphla; family Soricidae; genus Sorex; species Sorex araneus. The sequence goes on along the minus strand of NC_073308.1, from coordinate 8,201,445 downwards.
TGGACAGTGGCTTCCAGTGAAGCTCCTTCCAGGCGGAGGTGGTGGTAGAACGCCTCAAGCGGGGGCTCCCGATGGAAGGACAGGACGAAGCTGGGGACAGAGAGGCAGCGCTTGGCGACGGAAGCCACAGTAGCATGGTCCCTCCCAGGCTCAGGGGGTCAGAAGGGCCCAGGCTGCAAATCAATCTGGACTGTGGGTGCAGGGACACGACGCAGATGTTCCAGGGACCGGAACCCGGGCCCTCCCCGATCCAGGCCAGTCCCTCCCACCTTTCCTCCTTCGTGATCAGCTCCAGGTCCTGGAACCAGGTGAGAAACTGCTCGTGGGGCTGCAGGCGGTAGTTCTCTGCGACCTGCTGGAGCCGAACGATCTCCCGGAAAATCTTAGCTTCCTGGGACATTGCAAAGGAAGGAAGGAAAAGGCCTGAGTGGGCTGCGGCGCTGAGCAGGCCAGGGCTGCCAAAAAGCCGACTAGGAGAATTTCCACAGGGATCCCCCCTTCAATCGGCCCATCAGCATCTCCACTTGTCTGAGATCAGAAAACACCCCTCCACCAGGAAGTTCTCCTTGATAATCTCTGTCCCCCATGCTCATGTATGGGTTTCCATTGTTTCATTCTCCTACTGTGAGTGTCAGGCCAGAGGGACAGAGACAAGGAGGATCCGAGAGAGGGCCAGGGGACAGGGAAGTCCGGTCCCCTCCTCTGTTCCCCTGCAGAGTCGCACTGCTCACCTTTCTTAATTTCTCCTTGTTGATCACCTCCCCCTGGAAGCAAACAGCCAAGTACATGAGAAAGGGCCTCTGGGGGACCCTGTGCCAGGCTCTGAGCTCAAAGGACGGGGCTGGGTGTCAGGTACGCCAACCCCTCCACCCTGTGACACACTGGAGTGTCCAGCGAGGACAAGCATCTTGTCCCTAAGGTGGATGCTGAGGTCCCTCTGCCCCACGCCTCTTGCTGAGGGAGAGGTTGGGGATTCCCCGACCTCAGGTGGTTCTGCACCAGGGGCTCTGCTGATCCCTGGGAACTGGGAGACGAGGCCTGAGTGCCCCGTGCTGCTCCTGCCTCAGGTGTCGGGCCCAGAGCCCGGGGAGTTTCCCTCAGGGCTCTGCCCAGGGCTGAGGTGCAGGGAGGTGTCGGCTCCACCGCACCCAGCCCCCAGCTCACTCACCACAAAATCCTCCATTTCTCTGTCCAGACTCTCCAGCTCCTGGAGGATGGGCCCCAGGAAGGGGACCACACCCTGTGCCGAAGGGGCCGTTAGAAAGGAGCCCTGCTCTGGGGGTCCCCAGGATACCCCCAAGCCTCAGCCTCCCACTGCCAGGCTCTAGGTGAGCAGGAGACCCTCCAGGGCCTCCCGATGTCCTCCTCCTTGCACGGCAGAGAGCCCTCCCGTGGGTCCCAGGGTCCCAGCCCTCTCCCAAGCTCCCCCACCCACCCTCCAAGCACCAGCTCTGCTGCCGCCCACTCTGTCCTGGCTCGGGACTGGGTCAGCCTGAGGCAAGGCCGGGGCCCGGACTTCATGCTGAGGGAAGACCCCTGTGGGGGCCACCCCTCTGTCCCTGGGTCCCGCACACGCCCCTCACCTGGCACCTCCCGAGGTTCCTCAGGCAGGACACAATGCTGCAGCACTGCTCCTAATGGGGAAGAGCACCCGACCCTGAGCCTCTGTGCCTGCACGCCCAGCCCCCACTCTCCTCCCTAAGGCCCTGACTGAGGAACAGGGACATCAGAGCCTGTAGCCCCCACCCAGAGCAGCAGCTCCAGGTAGATGCCCCCAGGGCCTCCTGCCCTCACAGTCCCAAACAGGCCTCGACCCAACCCACACACCTGCTGTGCCCATACAGAGAAGACAGGAATGTCACAGAAACCTGTCCAGCACCCGCCCCTCCCCCCTTCCTCCATGCAGGCCTCCAGCCTGCAGACTACCTGTGGGACCTTGCAGCGTCTATGTTTCCGGGCCTGTCTGCACAGGGCCTTCAGCTTCCTCTGGCTCCACCTAGAGAGGGAGCACATTTGTCCTGAGGGAGCCGTCCCTGCATCCCTGGGGCCCTGCTCAGCTGTGGGAAGCCAGAGTCCCGCTCCCTGCCCAGCACCTGGCCCCAGGCTGCTGTCCCCAGGGGTATCAGCTCCCTGAGGGGCTCTGTAGACAGAGCCTCCAGAGTGCAGCGCTGGGGGCACCCACCAGGACACTTGGCCCCAGGTCTGCCGGAGTCGGCTGATGACGGGGTTCTGCAGGACACTGATGATGGCATAGGTGGACGCCCAGTTGCGGAGGCGCTGGCACTCCTGGGAGACAAGAGCAGGGGACAGGGCAGCTGGAGTCTGAGCTCCCTGCAGGACTCGGTGCAAAGCCTCATATGGGGGACCCTGAGAGTCTGGGGTCCACAGGGGACACAGAGATCCCCAAGGAAACCCCGGGAGAGCGTGTGCAGGACTTGAGGAAGGAGCAGGCAGGACGATGGGCCCCCACTGGGACGGCCCCAGGACACCATCTCTGCAGGAAACGCCCGTGGTCCTAGGAGCAGGAGACCATCTTCCCTCCTGAGCTTCACAGGAGAACAGGCAGCTCCAACTCCACAGGGACCCCAACATATCCAGGCCCCCAGGACCCAGTGCCCAGAAATCCACAGGGACCCTGACCCAACATACCCAGTTACCAGAAGCCAGTGCCCCCAACTCCATAGGGACCCCCGTCTTCAACATACGGGTCCACCAGGACCCAGTGTCCCCAACTCCATAGGGACTCCGCCCCCACATACCTGGGTCCCCAGGATACAGTGCCCTCAACTCCTCAGGGACCCAGCCACCACATACCTGGACCCCCAGGACCCAGAGACCCCAACTCCACAGGGACCCCCCAGCATACCTGGGCCACCAGGATCCAGTATTCCAGCATCCGTGCCCCCGCGGGCAGGCTCAGTTCCCCGAGGCATGTGGTGAGGACACAGTTGGTCACAGTCATGTACTGGCTCTCGATGGCCCGCACAGTGTGGCACAAAGGTTTGTAGCCCGGCTTGTCCCTCTTAGACCAGAGGGCCCCCCGGCAGTGGTACGGCACCAGCTCCAGGAACAGCTCCTAGGGAGAGGGACAGGCTCAGCCTCGGCCACCCCAGGAGACAAGATAGAGGACAGGGCCCGTCCCAATCGGGACTGTGGGCTGTGCTGGGCACTGAGGGGCTCTGAACCCCGGAACCCAGACTGATGCGGGGTGCAGGCACAAGGCTCCTCTGCCTGCTTCTGGGGCCCTACCAGGCTCAGGGCCTCCCCGGCTCCCCTCTCTGCGCCCCTCAGAGAAACATTCCTCTGTGGCAGGTGCTGGAGTTGGTTCCAGCATCCCCCTGGAAGGGGACGGCCCTGAGGGGCATCATGAAGGAGTCCAGGCTGCTCAAACCACAGTAGACACTCGGAGCCCCAAAACTAGTCTCCACACCACAAGAACCCCCTCCCACCACTGCTCTCTGTCGAGCTCACGGACACGCACTCCTCCCCGTGCCTCCGCTGCCATCGGCCATCTCGGCCATCCCGGGACAGTGCAGGATCAGGGAGTGGGCACAGAGGGTGTGTATGGGCCAGGAGGGCCACTGCTGGCAGAGGTGCCCGGGAATGGCAGGTGTGGGCGACGCTGCCTCTCACCTTGTCCATGAGTGTCAGCTGCTCAGCCACCAGCCGGGCAGGGAACGTGCTGATGGAGACCCGCTCATTCCCCGGCTCCTCCAAGGGCTCGCTGCTGGGGCAGGAAGGCTCAGGGCTGTCAGCTGCCTTGATGGCCCGGCTGGCAGCTGCCCACGAGCTGGCATCATGCGTGTCTCCGGGCCCGGCGTCCTCCAGCACTACCCGTAGTGCTGTGGCCACAGCTGAGGCTTCGAGAGGCTCCGGGTCTGGGGCATCCCGCGGAGGCAGGCCCAGCTCCTCAGGTGGTTCTGGGACAACTGCTGGGGCTGGAGCAACGTTTGAAGAGAGGGGGTCTGCCTCAGGGTCCCGCCAAGCCACAACCAGAAACAGCAGAGCCCTGTCCCCAGACCACGACATGCAGGAGCCCGGCCACCCCAGAGGGCAGGGCCTTTACCCTGAGCCTCGATCAGTGCGGTCAGAAGTTCCTTCCTCAGATGAACTTGGAGGCCACAGTCAGAGAAATGCACCAGAATGCAGCCCAGCATCGATTGCACGGGGACACAGCACAGCCACTCAGCACAGCGCTTAGGGCAGAACGCTGACATGGGACTCAGGGCACTGGGGAGAGTGCAGGGAGCAGAGTCAGGACCCTGGAATGTGCCTCCCCTGCTCCCACAAAAAGTCCCCTGACCTGGAGCCCAGCTGAGCCATCATGTCACTGAGAATATCCAACAGAGAACCTGTGAGTGGTTCTCCCAACCCCCAAGGCTGTGAGGATGACCTTCCCCACCTGGGCCTGTCCTGGGCTGCTGGGAATTCTAGAGCACCTGCTGGGCCCGTCTGCTGCTGAGGCCCAGGGATGCTGAGCAGGAGGGGGTGAGAGGAGGCCAGACGAGGGCAGTGGGACAGGGAGTGTGGGCCACTCAGGGAGACCCCAGCCCAATCAGCTGTTTCCTGAGCCCTGGGACCCCTCTTCAGCTCTTTGTGATACAGGGACCCTGGCAGGGAGGTTCCCTGTTGGGGAAATGATGCCTGAGCTCCGGCTCTGCCCACACCCAGAACCCAAAACAGCCCGTGTTGCCCCTCTGAAAGGGGGACCCTGGACCACTCACCGCTTCAGTGCGTCTCCGTAGCTGAGAACCTGCTCCAAGTACGGGAGGAGGCATCCAGACCTAGGGGAAGCAGGACAGTGCCCATGGAGTGTTCTGGACACACGGCACGATCCTGAGGCTCAGACCAGGACTCAGTCCCAGGGAGTCGTTCTACTCTCGCGTGACAATGTTGTGTGGAGAAATGCTGCATGACCAGGTGCTATTTGACGTATGGAAAAACACCCCACCAAACCCTTCTCCTGTCCCGGGGAGCTGGGACACCTGTGTGCCCCCAGATACATCTAATCGCCCACAGCAGCACCAACAGGAAGACCAGGGCATGAGTGGACAGAAATGCTTTGGAGTTCGGAGGGGGTTTCCTGTGCATGTACTTTGGGAGTCCCAAGCCACAGGCTCTGAGTGTTGCGGCTGCTGTTCCATGGGCAGGAACAAGAATGAACAGGAAGCTCATGGCCAGGAGACCAGGCAGCAGACCAGCACTGTCATGACCCATCCCATGTGCTCCTCCAGGACCTTGCGTGACTCTCTCCACACTGTGTTCAGAAGAACCAGCAGAAGCCCAGAGAGGCCCTGGCTCCTTCTGAGCACCCCAGGCGGGGAGGCAGGCGAGGCCCAGGAGCTGGCGGGGCGGCTCTCACCAGCACAGCATCTGCTGCAGGATCCGCGTGGGAATGGGGAAGGCCAGGCCGGTAGGAAGGATGGTGGCAACAGAGGAGAACTTCCGCCCTGGGGAAGTTGACATCAGGGAGACCAACATCTCCACAGTTCTTTCGCTGAGGGTCAGCATCGTGCAGGCCTCATCCGGAGATCTCGGACACACAGGCTCCTCCTGCTGGTGGGCAGGGGGTGCAAGGCGGTCAGTGAGTTCCCCAGGGAGCAGGTGCCAAGGGTCTAGAGCTCAGAACTTGGGGGAACCAGCTCTTGGGGGCAGAAACAGGAGCGCCCACATGTGCGAGGAATCGGACTGCCCTTCTGACCAATGAAGTTTGCTGTTGTCAGTTGGGGGCATTCACAGGCCAGAGGACACTCACGGCCCAGAGGGTCTCCAGGAACCCACCCCCTGCAGAGGGACAGGAGGGGGCAGCTGGGCAGTTCCCTCCCATCAGGAGAGAACCTCCTGCAGCTGCTCTCAGGACCTGCCTCCTCTTCAGTTTGTTCTGTCCCTGGTAAGGGGCTGGGGAGCCCTGCTGAGGGGCCTCAGAGATGTGGCAGATCCCTTACCAGGTCTCCCCCCTGCTCTCTGGGCCCCTCGTGTGAGGCCCTGTGCCCAGTGGCCAGTGTGTTCCAATACTTCCCTAGTGGAGAGAGCTGGCATGTGCCACCAAATCTCCTCTCCAGGAGGCCCTGGGAGCATCCCACAAACTCTGTCCCTGGCCAGTAGGAGGCGGGGCCTCACCTGCCTTACACCTGTGCTGGGGAAAACTCGGACCCAGACCGCAGCTAGCAGCCACAGGAAAGCCCTGCAGTGCTGCTGAGATGCTCAGGAGCTGATGCCAGCTGAGGTCTCCCTGCTGTGTGGGCTGAGTCCTGTCCCCACGTGTCCTGAGGGAGTGTAGGGACGCAGCCAACACAGCTCCTTTCTCTGGGCCTCCTTCCCCAGGGATGCATCCCAGGAATGGCAGTTTCAGGGAAACGGACACCGCAGCCTCTGCTCCTTCTCTCTCTAACCCCCAACCTGAGCTGCTTCCTGCCTTGAGAGTCAGCCAGACAGGGGACCTGTCTGAGCCCCGTGTCCCTGGGCCATGAGGACAAGGTCACACAGCAGCAGTGCAGACACACAGTGTGACTGAGGGGAATGTGGGCGTGGCCCTCTGGGTCAGCTCCTTGTTCTGAAGTGGGTGGGGATGGACTTTCAGTGACCCTGTGCCAGAGGAGGATTGGGGACTGGATCACTCTGAGATGGGCCATGGAAAACCACGTGAGGACATCATGGAAGAGTCACAGGTGTCTTGGGCTGGGGTCTGGGCTCTGCACCCACCTCCCCATCTCAGACCTTGATTGTGGGACCCCTGTCACCTGTGTCGGGCACTGGCTATTTCTGCAGACATGCGGTCCCGGGCTCCTGTCCTGGCAGGTAGAACAGCTGCTTCCCACCAGGGGCTCCACTGGGATGTCCCGAGCTGAACTCTGTAACACAGTGTCTGTCACCCTCGGGAAGGTCCTGACATGGGTGCCCCCTTGAAGAATCTCTTTGGTCCAACAGTGGAATATCATCTCTCACCACAGAGACTGCACACAGCGAAAGGAAGAAGAACAACCAGTGCTGGCACAGATGCAGGGAGAAAGGGGCTCTTATTCACTGTCGGTGGGAAGACCGACTGGCGAAGCCCTTCAGGAAAACAGTATGGCCATTCCGCCCCAACCTCCAAATTAGAAATTGACTTTCCATAGGACCCAGCAATGCCACTTCTGGGAATATACCCCAGACTAAATTAGCACAGAGCTGAAACGTCATCTGCACTTCTATGTTCATTGCAGCACTAATCACAGTAGCCTGAATCTGGAAACAGCCCCAGTGTCAAGAACAGAGAACTGAATAAGGAAATTATGGTACATCTACACAATGGAACACTACACAGCCACCAGGAAAAACGTCATGAAATTCACTTAGTATGACACTCGTTCCCAAGGATATTGGAAACAGGGCCAGGAGGAATGGTCCACAAATTTGGGGAGAGAGAGGAGGGGTAGTTAGGATAGAGAAGGACCATTATGATAAAGGTATTTAATCATGAATAAGAACTGAGTGCTGAAAGTAGGTAATGGAAAAAACATGATAACCTCTCAGTACCTGTATTGCAGTCTATAATGGTCAGAAGGAGAGAGAGAGAGAGAGAGAAGAGAGGGGAAAAGACACAGAGAGAGGAATAGAAAGAAAGAGGAGAAAGGTTTTTGCCATTTTGCCATAGATGTAGATGTGGGGTGAGTGTGGTGGGAGGGAAACTGGGAACGTTGCTGGTGGGAAATATACACTGTTGAAGGAACGGATGTTGGAACATGTATGACTGTAACCCAACCAAGAACAACTTTGAGGGGCTAGAGCAATAGCACAGCGGGTAAGGTGTTTGCCTTGCACACGGCCGACCCGGGTTCGATTCCCAGCATCTCATATGGTCCACTGAGCACCGACAGGAGTATTTTCTGAGTGTATGAGCCAGGAGTAACCCCTGTGCAGAGCCAGGTGTTTCCCAAAAAGAAAAAAAAAGAACAACTATGAAACTGAGTGTCTTATGGTGATTCCATTTTGTAAAAACTCTGTTTTGTCAAGAAGAGTCCATGACACACACCAGCCTTCCCTCACGAGGCAGCTGCTCCTTCCCATAAGAACATGACTCACTTCGGTCAGACACCCTTGGACCATACCCACAACTCACACAATCAAATTTTATTCACAGACACACACACGAACACACACACACAGGAACAGGGATGTGAGTCCACTGAGGTGCATCACAACTCTGAACTGTTGACCCTGTTGGCCCGGATTACCCTTGAGTTCCTCCTCACCTGGGACAGGTGTTGCGGGTGGGGTGGAGCCCTCCTCCACAGTCTGCAGGGACAGCGATCACCCTCACTCTGGGCTCGCCTCGGTCCAGAGCTTCTGAACACGGGGAGAAAATGGGAAAACATGTCTATTGCTTCTCAATACAAGTGAACTAGACAGTCACTTTCTCGAGAATGAGCTCACAGGGGAACCAGGGTTCTATGGCAGTTGGGGATGGTCACCAGGGAAGTGAGGTCATTTTCCAGAGTTCTATGAGCTCTTGAATTCCTTCCAACTGACCAAATGCCCTCCCCTACTATGGCACCCACTGACTGAACCAAGGAGTTGAGAGCTTTCCCCAACTATCTGGAAATAGAATGTGGGTCCTAACTCTGAGGATTCAGTTGAACTGGATTTTTCATGTCTCCCCTGTCCAGACTCCTGGGCCCTGGACTCAGACTTGTGTCCTCCATCCCACAGGCCTGGGAATCCTCTCCCCTCTCTGGCTCCCTCCCCTCTGCAGAAGCAAATGATACTGAAGGTTGGGACAGGCAGTCAGGCTCAGAGAGTTTGGGCCTGTGAATGAGTCAAGGGCTACTGGTGTCCCCCATAACCCTCAAACTCAGCCCCCTGTCAGGTCATGACTTCTTCCCTCTCTTCAGCTACAGTGGAGGCAACTGTCTGTCAGAGTGTCCAGGACCCCGGTGTCCTACTCATCTCTCCTCATTCTGCTCTAGAAGCATCACACTAATTTCCACAGCAAACTGCCATCCCTGAAAGTGCCCTTCCCTCCAAAAATAGGCCATAATGCCCAAGGAACTTGGCCCACTGAGTGGCCATGCACAGGGCCCTGTGTCTGGGAACCACCTGCAGGGGCTGCATTCCCGGATGGGCTACAGGCACAAGAGTCTCCAGATATCCACCCAGAGGGTGGGAGCCGAGGTCTGGCTGTCCTCTATAGGGATATGACTCAGCCATCCCTCCTTCAGGGACACCTATCTCTCTTGCCCTCAAACACCCTCCGTCCCTGTATCTTGCTTGATCAGGAGCTTCTTCTTAGGTTGAGACTCTCCAAGCCAACAGAGATGGCCCTGCAAGGGCACCTGCTCGGAAGTTGCTGTGCAGTCTTGGGTGAGAGGCAGGTTTCCAGTGGGAGGCAGAGACACTCCCTTGCTAACTGCATCCAAAATGGGAGCCATGTTCGTTGCCATTGTAAGCGTGTCTGTGACAATACCCATGATCTGGAGGCAAACATTGGCTGGTGCCCAAGTCAATGTGAATCTGTGGTACATATAGAGTCATACCTGTCAGCTCCTAAAGAAAGGTGACTATCTACCTATCTCTAACTCTAACCCTACCCACGCTCCTACCCCACCCTTAACCCTATTTATAACCCTCTCTGAACCATACCTGAAACCTATACCTAGACTAACCCTACTTGAATCCTATTCAACTTAACCCTAATGCCCTAACCCTAACCTAACTCCAACCCCAACCTCAACTCACCTCTAACTCTAACCACAACCGCACCCCCTACCCTCGTCCTAACCCCTAACCCTAAACACATTTCTACCCTAACCTAACCAAGTCATAACCCTAAACAAAATACCTCAATAAACTAGGAGTACTCAGAACTGAGGCAGTGGATCCCTGCTGAAGCAGAGTAAGCAAAACTCCACGGGTGAGTGTTGTCTGGAGATTTGTTAATCGGGGTAAGAATGGGGCAAGGGGGCTAGAGATAGAACAGCGGGTAGGGTGTTTGCCTTGCACACGGCTAACCTGGTTTCGATTCCCAGCATCCCATATGGTCCCCGAGCACTGCTGTGAGAAATTCCTGAGTGCATGAGCCTGGAGTAACCCCTGTGCATGACCATTGGGACCCAAAAACTAAAAAAAAAAGAAAACTGAGGCAAAGTGCTTCTTAACATGGGGAGTATATTCAACTCCTACAAGCATTGATGCATATAATGGATATATCAGGATTAAAAATGAAAAGGAAGACTTCCTGAAATTATTTCAGGCTTTGGGCAGCATGATCCCTGGCTATCCTCCAAGGAACGTTACATTCCAAACAATGGAAGAAAATGATCTGAGAACTTGTTTGATCTTAGAACTGATCTTAGAACTGAAAGAAGTGCAAAAAAAGGGGGCATCCTACCTGATTCTGGGTGGTCCCTTTGTTACTTGGTCCTAGCTGCTTTCAAATCATTAGAATTGGAAGGGCACAGAAAAAGGATGAAAGGAAAGCAAGGAAAAGAAATTAGAACAGTTCTGAGGAGAAACCATCTGAGGAGGAAGAGGAGGCTAATTGCCCTTTTCTCCTTGTTCCTGTTTAAAAGGTAAAACCTCCACTCCCCCCAAACCTTCACAAGGATTCCTTAGAAAATGGGGAAAAACCTAGTGTGAGAGAAAGGAAAGAGAGTAAGGAATGGCCTTGACCTCCCAGATCACCTGCTCTCTCTCAGCTCCATCAGAAGAACAGAGTAGTGGCAGAAGCCAGCTTGCCAATCTTATCTAGAATTCAGCAAGAAATTTGGCATTCTCACTTAGGAGAGACTATGCATGCATATTTGTACCCTGGATCTTGTCATATTCCTGTCACTGAAAATAAAAAATTCCCATAAGGGGAGGGCAAATACATACACACTTCTTTCCTGTTGAGACTTTCAAAGAATGAAACCACGCTGGTATGCAGTAAGGAACTGACTCTCTTTATGTTACAGGACTTCTTGAATTAGCTACAACTGAATTCGATGATTCTTGCAGATTTGGAACAATTGCCTTGCACCTGTCTCTCCCGTGCCAAATTTTGGCACTGGGAATATGAGACTTGTGTAGCCCGGGAGAATTATGAATGCAAAAGCTAATCCCAAGATCAATATCTCTGTGGATTAATTAACAAGACCAGACATTTGGGTAGATAGAGAACTACAATCTGCTTACAGCAATAAGGTTAGTTTCCAAGTTAGGAGCTGTCCTCTAAAAGCTTGGGGAAAAAAATCCACTCCAAGATTCACATCACAGTTCAGGAGCTGGAGTGATAGAACAGCTGGTAGGGTGTTTGATTCCCAGCAACCCACATGGTCCCCAGAACACCGCCAGGAGTGATTTCTGAGTGCAGAGCCAGGAGTCAGCCTTGAGTATCTCCAGGCCTGAGTATCATGACCCAAAAGTCCAAAAAAAAAATATATTGGTAACAGTGACTGTTTTGTTTCATTTCTTTGTGAAACACCAGGCAGCACTCAGGGATTACTCCTGGCTCAAGACTCAGGAACCACTATTGCATGGCTTAGGGGACCCTATGGAGAGCCAGGGATCAAACTTATTATGGGCTTGTGAAAGGAAAGTGTCTTAGCTGTATAACTTGCTCCAGGCCCTGGTAGAAGTGCACTTAAAGAATATGAAATGAAATTATTATTACAATGGACTCAGGAGAGATACTTGGCAGGCGAAGAGAACAAAAGGATGCATAAAGTAACAGGTGTGCAATGTAATGCAAATGGCTGTGAATAAGGTCAGGTGGTGATCATACAAGTGAGGTGTGTGACACAAAGTGGGAATAAAAACACATTATAAAAACATGAACATGGTTCCGTGCAAATGAAGTGAGTGTAGCACCTGACCAGTTAGTAGATCCAAAGAAATCTTCAGGGAATGATTAAAGATGTACATACCTTTCTAGAGTAGGAACCCAAAAGATCCAGTGCTGAATACCAATAAACATGCACACTTCCTATTAACTACAAATAGCACTTACTCCCCTACCCACCCCACCCCACAAAAGGCCATCCTGAACCACGAGTAAGGGGTCCTTGAACAACAAATGAGCTCTGAATTTAGTACATTACATGTGTTCCACCATATAAAAACTGGGACTTCATTCATGAAACATAGAGTTACTCATTGTAAAAACTGAAAAGTAAAAACACAGTTGAATGCAACAAACCTTTTCCACAAATTGTGAATAAATGTGCATAGGACATGACACACTTCTGAATACCAATGTACATACACACTTCCTCCTAAGTACAAACAGCACATACTCCCCTCCCCAGACCCCTGTGTGTGAGTGACTCACCTCTGCACAGCACCTCCCTCTCAGGCACCACCATCTCAGCGGGAAGCAAACAGTGTTGTGGCAGGAGTAGGAGCAGTCTCGGGGTTCTCTGTTGGATCACAGTGAGCACCAAGCCAAGCATGCTTGTCAGGGTTCTGGAGGTTGACAGGAAAACCTAGAAAAGAGGCATGTAATGGTTGCCAAAACCCCACGCACATGGTCAGAGACATGACACGAGTTAAAGAGCTCAAGGGTTGGCTGTAAGTGGTCACTGGCACGATGTCCAGCACAGTCCATTTCAATGAACTTCTCCTTTAGATCTCTCTGTGGGTGGTGTTCACCCAGTGCTCTCAGATCTGTATGCTCCCACTACTTCATCAATCGTTGTACAGAGGCAAAGAGCTGTGTGAGGGACTCCACACCCTCCATCTGACGATGAGCACTAGTCATTACTTCATAGAGTGGGAAGCGACCTGTAAAACTACAATTCCCTAGGCTGTCACACAGGGCCTCACATATGTTAAATTTGTAACGTGAACAACTGTGAATTCTTAGCTCACTCACACTACATAATGAATGCAGTATTAGAAGTAGTGTTCCACTGCGTACTTCATGGTCCTTTCGAACTGCTCCCTTGAGACAGTCCCTAAAACAGGGCAGTCATGATCTTCTTATAGTAACATTCCTTACTACCCAAAGTGGAGGAGTAGCAAAACAGGGCTTCTTCCTCTAATTAGAGCTCAGGGGTTCTGACCTGAGGTGAGACCTGCTCATCAGGTGCCCATCCACCACTCCAAAGAGAACCTAATGACAGAAAGAGTCAGGATAGCACATTTCTGGTGAACATAAGAGAACCCAGCACTGAAAGCATCTGAACACTGCTAGGCATCACTGGCCTGCACTCAAGCGGGAACAGATGTTTCACACATATCGAAATCGATATCCAGTCCCTGCAGTTCAGTGCCCTACCCCCACAGACAGATGAATCCTGCTGTCTCCAAGCATCACAGGACCTGAGGAGCATTCAGGGCACTGTCCCAACCAAGCACTACACTGTCCAACCATTCAGACAAACATCACGTGCAGCAGCCAATTTCACTGGTGCACCCAAGATGGAGCAGGTGCAATCTCCCCACCTACTCCAAATGGAATCCTGCGACCAAGAGCTTCCACAAGCAAGGCCCAATATGGTGGTTCCAGGACTAAATCTCCATGCCACATGATGGCATAGGTGCTGGGGTTTCCCTCCCTGCCTCCCCTCCTGCTGTTGGCCTGTCTGTAGCCCACAATGTGCCTCAGGGTGCCACCTTAGTGCACCAATAGCCCTTGTCCAGAGACACAGGACTTAGTTCCAAATGACACCACAGAGCTGGGGATCTCTTCAGGTGGCAGACTGAGCCAGTTTCATTGGATCACCCCAGATGGAGCAGGTGCACTGTTCCCACCTACTCCAAATGGAATCCTGGTGACCAAGAGCTTCCACAAGCAAGACCCAGGTATGCGGTTCCAGGACTGAATATCCATGCTGCATGGCAGCAGAGGCTGTCCCTCCCTGACTGCTCATTGGCCTGGATGTGACATCCCAAATGTGGCTCCTGGTGCCACCTTAGCGTACAAACAGTCCTAGTACAGAGACATCTAACTGAACCTCAAAATGAATTAATGCCCTACAGCAAGGTCTTTGAACCCAACCATTTACAATCTAGGATTCTAGTGGCCGCAGCACCCAAGGTTTTCAAAATGAGCAATGGACAATAAAGGATGTAGCATCTGCCCCTGACAGGCAGGCTTGAATGGTGGTGGGAAAAGTTGAGCAAAACATAATGCCCAAAAGTAGAGAGAGAGTATTGGGGAAATTGTCTGCCATGGAGGCAGTGTGAGGACTGGTGGTGGAAAGTGTGCACTGGTGGAGAGATGGGTGTTCAATCATTATACGGCTGAATCTCGAACATGAAAGCTTTGCAACTGTATCTCAGGGTGATCTAAAAAAGTCATATGGAGTTCATGCTCAATTTAATCAGCTTAGTCAATGGCTGAATAAATAGCAGTACTCCTACATGGAAAAAAAAATCTTGGTTAGAAAGATACTTTGAAGTCTCGGGCCGGGGCCGGGGCCGGCTCGAGCTCTGCTGAGATTCGACCCGGGTGGCCATGCCTTTGCACAGCCGCTTGGCTGCCGAACGAGCAGGATCCAGAGCCAGCTATATGACTTGGGGTTCCAGCGAGTGCTTGCGGCCATGTATCAAGACTGTGAGCTAAGCTTTTGCTCCATGCTGCTCCAGGAAGGGAAGTGATTCGATTTCCAACTTAAATCTCACTGGACTTAATTACTGAAATACAGAAATTGTAAACCACACGGCCACGGTAGCCGCGCGGTTTACAATTATATCTCTTCATTCTCATCAGTGGAAAACTAATTATCAAATATTTCCCTGTCAATAGAGCCGTATTCTTGGGGGATAAATTCCAACAAGAATAGTGAGTTCTGTGTTGAAACTCCAACAACAATAGTGAGTTTTGTGTTGAAATATGGAATGTAATCAAGGTAAAGAGAAAAGGAAGTGAAGTTTATCAGTTATGCGGGGGGCTTGTTGGGGGGTGGGGGGTGGATGTATACTGGGGTGTTTTTTTTGGTGGTGGTGGAATATGTGCACTGGTGAAAGGACGGGTGTTTGAGCATTGTATAACTGAGACATAAGCCTGAGAACTTTGTAACTTTCCACATGCTCTTTCAATAAAATAAATAAATAAATAAATAAATTTTAAAAAAATTAAAAAAGAAAGATACTTTGATACTTTTTACATGGACATGAAAGAGGCAATTCATGACACCCAGATTATGCACATATACAAGAGAAGATGAAACTTTTGTCATCAAAAGATGACATAACTTTGTCAATATATGTATAATTTATAAGTTAACTCTTTCCCAAATCCGCCCCTCTTGCAGAGCCCAGCAAGCTACCAAGCACATCCCGCCCACACAGCTGAGCCTGGCAAGCTACCCATGGCGTATTCGATATGCCCAAAACAGTAATGACAAGTCTCACAATGAAAACATTACCGGTGCCCGCTTGAGCAAATCAATGACCAATGGGATGACAGTGACTTGTGACTTGTGTGTTTCCCAAAACTGTTTAGAGTACTCAGGGCCACTGAATACGGATACAGACTCTAGTGTGTGGATCATTAAATACTGAAAGTTCCCTATGTAAAATGATGACCAAGTTTTCCACTGTTGAATCCATGATAGTTTATGTGCCCACACCAGCACAGTCAGGTGTGACCTTAGTGTCCCCAAACATCACTGGGCTTGAGCAGCATTCAGTTCACGTTCCTAAACAAGCACTAAACTTTCCAACCAGATGGACAAACGGCACTGAGAGTAGCCACCATTTCCCAAGCATTACCCAGAACACGAATGGGAGAAGGGTAGGGGGAAACTTTGGCCAACGATTGCTGGTGGTGGAGTCAAACGGGCCCATTCAGGCTGAAGGTACACAGGAATATTGCCAGCAGCTGCACTCACAAGAGGCTAAAGGCAAAAGCAAGTCAGAGGTCACCTAGGGAGATGTGAATGAAATGGGGCAGGTCGGGAAACTACCAAAGGATACAGCACACCAGAACTCAAATGAAATGGCCCAACTGCTGGGGTGGGAAACACCATATTCAAGAACGAGGGGCCGCTGGTCCATGTGTGAACAGAGAGATGGAAGAAACTCTGCCTGAGTGTTTGACACAGCAATAAGGTACCTGATGTGGGGGCAACTAGCCGCAGAGCTCCTTAGTGAAATCTCAGCTACTAAGCAGTGGGTAAACAGACTTCAGAATAAATCTGCTTTGCCATTAGGAAACAACACTAGGAAACGGGTAATAACAGTATATAACAGAAGGCAGAGGAATATTTTAATAATCACATAAAATTAACTGGACATTGGGGCTGGAGTGATAGCACAGCGGGTAGGGCGTTTGCCTTGCACGCGGCCGACCCGGGTTCGATTCCCAGCATCCCATATGGTCCCCTGAGCACCGCCAGGGGTAATTCCTGAGTGCAGAGCCAGGAGTGACCCTTGTGCATCGCCAGGTGTGACCCAAAAAGCAAAAAAAAAAAAAAATTAACTGGACATTGAAATGACCGCGACAAAGTAATTTCAATTCACAAACGTAATTTGATAACAGCAATTCTATCATCACATTCATTTCAATGGAACTCATTGAAGGGCCATCACTGATAACAGATAATATTTTTTTGCTTTTTGGGTCACACCCAGCAATGCACAGGTGTTATTACGCCTGACTCTGCACTCATGAATTACTCCTGGCGGTGCTCCTATGGGATGCTTGGAATCAAACCCGGGTTGGCCGCGTGCAAGGCAAACGCCCTACCCACTCTGCTGTCGCTCCAACCCCAACACAGTACTTTTAAGTACGATTAATTGAAAAGAATACTTTGATGTAATCAATTCAGCAGGAAACTGCTAGACATGGTGAAGAAGGAAAGGGTGCAGGGTTTAGTATTCTCTGAAGCAACTGCTGCATCAAAAACAATGTGGGAAATGCAGTCAGGTTAGAATAAAACACAATGTGACACTCAGGGAGAGGAAACTGTGCCTAAAACACTTGGCATGGGCCCGAGTCACCTGTGAGGATGATCCTGAGCTGGACCTCCACCCCCAGCGCCCAGGGCACCTGCTGTGCCACAGGTTCTACCTGAAGGGTCGACTTGCAGCACTGTCTCCAGGGGGCGCTGCCCTCCTTGAAATACCTGCAGGGCTTGATCAATCCAATGCTTCAAGGAAGTCATTTCATAGAAAAGCTCCACCATGGAGAGGGAGTGGGGGCGGGGTGAGCCCACTGGAAGGTTCTCCACAAGAGACTAACTTCTGAGCAGAGTGTTAATTCCTAATATTCTGGCAAGTCCTAGACCCCAGGATTCCGACAGAGAGGCCTGTGCTGCAGATGCCTGTCGCTACCCCACTTCCCCACTCTTGGTGGATACTTAGTGTTCCCCTAATTGGGCAGCACTTTGTTGTCACAGAGAAAGTGTAGCAGTTTCAACTCAGATGAAACCAACCAGTTCCCAGGTCCCAGCAATTTTCCAACATCAGGAAAAAAATAACAGAGACCTGGTTTTAGTGCTGATTGCACACTCATTCCCCAAGAAGAAGCCGCAAGGCCCAGATCCCTCTCTACATCCCTTTTGTTGGAGAAAATAGAGCTTCCAGGACCAGTAGTCAGTGCCCAGAGGTCT
Source organism: Sorex araneus (assembly GCF_027595985.1). Classification (NCBI taxonomy): domain Eukaryota; kingdom Metazoa; phylum Chordata; class Mammalia; order Eulipotyphla; family Soricidae; genus Sorex; species Sorex araneus. The sequence continues at coordinate 8,183,929 of NC_073308.1, read as the reverse complement.
ATGTGTAGTTCTTGAGACAGTTGCTCCCTGTCACTTTCCAATTTCAGACACATTGCCACCTCTGGAAACCACTGATCTGTGGAGAAAACAATATAGGAGATAAAAAAAAAAGGCTACTATTACACTCCCAGTATGGTATTGGAACAAAAACAGATCCATAGACCAGTGCACTAGGGTTGAGTATCCTTACACATACCATCAAATATGGGATCATCTTATCTTTGGTAAGGGAGCAAGAAATGTGAAGTGGAACAAGAAAAGCCTTTTTAACAAATGGTGCTGGCAAAACTGGACAGCCACATGCCAAAAAAAAAAAAAAATGGCCTCTACCTAACACCATGCACAAAAGTCAGATCAAAGTGGATTAAAGACCTCAATGTCAGACCAGAATCTATCAGGAACGTTGAAGAAAAGATCAGAAAACCCTCTAGGATATTGAAGATAGAGGTATCTTATGGGAAAAAATGCCATTGACAAAGTAAGTGGAAACAGAGATACACAAATGGGACTACCTTGAACTAAGAAGTTTCTGCACCTCAAAAGAAACAGTGGCAGTCTGTTTACAATGAACAGTCTGTTACAGTCTGTTTACAAAGAATACAATGACAGTCTACAGAAGGGGAAAGGATAGTCGCCCAATACCCTCCCATAAGGGGCTAATAACTAGAATATACAAGGCACTGGTTGAACTCTACAAGAAGAAAACATCCAATACCATTAGAAAATGGGGCAATGAAATGAACAGAAACTTTCTCAAAGAAGAAAGCCGAATGGCCACAAGACACATGAAAAAATGCTCTTCATCATTGATCATCAGAGAGATGCAGATCAAACCAACAATGAGATATCATCTCATACCATAGAGACTAGCACATGTCCAAAGAACAAAAGTGTTGGTGTGGACGTGGGAAGAAAGGGACTCTCCTTAACTGTTGGTTGGAATGCCAACTGGTCCAGCCATTTTGGAAAACAATATGGACATTTCTCAAAAAATTAGAAATTGACATCCCATTACACCCAGTAATACCACTTCTGGGAATATATCCTGGAGATGCAAAAAAGTACAGTAGAAATGACATCTGCATTTGTATGTTTATTGCAGCACTATTTGCAATAGCCAGTTGCTGGAAAAAACCTGAGTGGCTAAGAATAGATGATTGGATAAGAAACTTTGCTATATCTACACAATGGAATCCTATGCAGCTGTGAGAAAAGATGAAATCATGAAATTTGCAGGTTCAACATGGAGAGTATCCTGCTAAGTGAAATGAGTCAAAAAGAGAAGAACAGACATAGAAGGACTGCACTGCACTCATTTGTGGAATATAAAGTCACAGAATGGGAGATAACGCCCAAGGATAGTAGAGATTAGGGCCAGGAGGATCACTCCACAGCTTGGAAGCCTATCTTATGTGCTGGGGGAAAAGGCAGGTGGGATGGAGAAGAGACCACTAAGTAAATGATGGTTGGAGAAATCGCTCAGGCTGGCAGATGCGTGCTGAAAGTAGACTATGGACCAAACACAATAGCCGCTTATTGCCTATATTGGAAACCATGACACCCAAAAGGAGAGAGAAAGAGGGAATGTGTCTGCCACAGAGGCAAGGGTAGGAAAGGGTGAGGGTGGTGGAGGGACACTGAAAACATTAGAGGTGGAGAATGGGCACTGGTGGAGGGATGGGTACTCCAACATTGATTGAAGCGTAATCACAAATGCTTGTAAGTTTGTAACTCTACAGTTACAAAAGAAAAGGAACCGAAGAGATAGTACAGTGGGTGGGCACATTCCTTGCATGCAGCCAAGCCGAGTCCAACCCCCAGTACCCCACAGGGTTCCTGAGCCCACCAGGGGCGACCCGTGAATGAAGTGCAGTAAGCCCTGGGCTCCTGAGGATGTGCCCCTCCCCAAATTAATGAAAATAAATCTGCCCAACCTATTCAAGCCTGAACAGGGAGGCTTCCTCACAGCACTTCAGGGATCAGATTTTTGTGCAACAGAAGACAGCACCATCAAAGCTACATGGCCACAGAACAGGGAGATAGCTCCGCGATCCGAAAACTGCATGTTCCCAGAGCAAAGCCTGGGGTGACCACTCACCCACCCCCCCCACCTCCCAACCCCCCCCCCCCACACTCCACACACCCACACTCACACAGAACCACACCCCATACACCCTCAGGGATTACTCACAGAGCCAGTTGTGAGTAATCCCTGAGAAGTGCTGTGTGTGACCCCCAACCAAAATAAATAAATCCAACAAAGTGAAACAAAACTGAAAGACTGCAGTGACTGACATTAGGGACTTCGTGTTAGTAATGGCTCTACATTGAAAGGCATAGTGAACAGGATATCCGGGTCTATCTTTAATCTAGCTGAGACCATCACTGGCATAAGTCCTAGAAGGCATGCAAAAGCAGAGGAATAAGCAACAGTCCAAGACCATAAAAGGCAAAACACCCAACTGCAGAGGGCGAAGGGAAAGGAAGTCAGGTAGAGTTACCTGAGTTTTAGGGCCAGGGTATCAAGGAAGGAATAAGCCAATCAGGCAAAAACACCACCCTGAGTACTGGGAGGGAGCCAGTCCAAGGAAGGCAGGTGCAAACCCGAGAGAGGGCATAAAAGGGGATGCTTACAGCAAGGCAGTGTTGCCCTCTGTGCAGGGGACCCTGGTCGACCTGTCACATATGCTTGGCTCACAATTTTTATTCTGTGTTGTTCCTCGGATCACGGACCCTAACAAAAACCAACAGCAAAGAAAGCTCCATGAGACAGGTGGAGGGTAATGGATGGTTCACAATGTTTTGCAAGCAGGGAGGTTAGCTCAGGGTTCTGGAACATCTAACGAAGCAGGTTCCTGGCTGACGGGGCAGACTTGGAATACCAAGTCAGAGCAGAGATATGAGTATAGAAACAATTCTTTAGATGTTCTGCTAAATTCTGAACCCAGAAGACAGAAGGGATTAGTTAAAGGATGGAGGTACTGTGCTGTGATGTGGTGGAATGGATGTGTATGAGGCTGGGGAGAATCAAACCCAAAGGAAGAAGAGTCCAAATTCAGAGGAATGAGGAAAGGAGGAGAGGGAGAAGGAGAGAAAAGGGAGGGAGGGAGAAAAGGGAGGGACAGAGAGAACGGGAGAGACAGGAGGCAGGTGGGATATGGATGAGGATGAAGGGGAATGAAGGGAATGGAGGGAATGGAAGGAGAGGGAGAAGGGAATGGAGGAGACTGTGACAGGAGGGGGCGGGTGGTACGAAGCCCTAAGCACTGGTCTTTTTCTTATTAAATAAGTTATTTATTTTATTGAATCACCATGTGGAAAGTTACAAAGCTTTCAGGCTTATGTCTCAGTTATACAATGCTCAAACACCTGCGCCTTCACTAGTGCACATATTCCACCACCAAAAACCCCACTATACCTACCACCGCCCCCAACCCCCACCCCCGCCTACGTAGCTGATCAATTTAACTTCACTTTCTCTTTACCTTGATTACATTCCATATTTCAACACAAAACTCACTATTTTTGTTGGAATTTCTCCCCCAAAAAAACAGCCCTGCTCAGGGCCAGAGCGATAGCACGGCATGCAGGGCGTTTGCCTTGCACGCGGCCGACCTGGGTTCGATCCCCGGCATCCCATATGGTCCCCCAAGCACTGCCAGGAGCAATTCCTGAGTGCAAAGCCAGGAGTAACCCCTGAGCATCGCTGGGTGTGACCCAAAAAGCAAAAAAAAAAACCAAAAAACCCAGCCCTGCTCTAAAGGAAGCATTTGATAATGAGTTTTCCATTGCTGAGAATGGAGAGATATGAAGTCAGTTTGGGATTTCTGTATTTTAGCATCTTAGTAACTAAGTCCAGGGAGATTTATGTTAGAAATTGTATCATTTCCCTTCCTGGGGCAACATGGGGCTATGGCTTAGTTCAGAGTCTAGAGACATTTTTGCAAGCAGCTGCTGGTACCAAAAGTAGTCTAGCTGGCCTCCGGATTGTGGTCAATCAGCAGCAGAGCAGCCACACAAATGTGTGGCCACCAGGGTCGCATCTCACTGGAGAGTGTGCCTTTATTGCCCCTGTCCTGAGATCATCCACGCGTCCCGATGTTGCAAATTCATACCTCTTTTTTTTTCCTTCCCACACTTCCAAGTTTGTACCTCCTTTATGGTCCTTATAAACTGCGTAAGCACTGGTCTTACAGTGACTGTGGCTGAGTCTGGGTGTTCCCATGAGCGGGAAGGGGAGGCTGTGCTTGTGGCCTTGGTCTGTTCTTAATGGTTCCTATAAACAGTGTTCAGAGCACTTTGTTGTCCCAGTTCTGTTGGGAGAAGGAGGGAAAATGGTCTGTGTAGAACCTGGCAGGTGTCAGGCGCTGGGTCAGGGAATGGACAGTACTCAATGCCCTGCAGAAGGCCCTGACTGACCCTCCCAACTCTCTACCCTGCAGGTGCAATCCAGGACAGGACTGGGGCAGGAAGAGGGAAATTCACACTCCTGCCTGTCTGGCCAGCAGAGACAGCTGGTCTGGGGGCTGATACTGGAGGGGTCCAGCAGCCTGCAGTCCCCCGCAGTGTGGCAGCCGGGCGGGTGAGACAACTCACTACATCCCCTCCAGAGAAGCTGGAATAGCTGGAAACTGGGCTGCAGGACAGAGGAGGAGGCGGTATCTCAAAGTAGACCAGCCTCAGTGTCTGCCGGGGAAGGAGGGCAGTGTCCAAGAGCAAGAGAATTCCTGCTCCTTAGCCTGAAACTCTGGACCTTTACATGCCCAGAGCTCAGTCACCTGTGAAAGCCATAGGAGGACATCCAGTGGCCCCATCCAGTGGCCCCTCCAGGCCCTCCTAAAGTCTTGCTTTCTTCTGCTTCAGCAGAAATCCTGAAGCGTCCTTAGCTGAGACGTTTGCTCATGATCAAGGAGACGATGTCAGAGGGGCTGTGGGCTGCTGAAGTGAGCAGACCGTGGAACAGAGGGCCAGACCGCACACGCACACTTCCACCTGCCAGCTGGCACCTGTAAAAGCAGGCCAGAGCACACGCCTTCCCTCACGCATACACACTTATCATGGATGGCTCTACGGGGCCAGGGGGTGGCACTGTGCTTTCAGGGTGAGGCTCTGGGTTCACATTGGCCTCAGGGTGCTGCGTGTGAAGTGCGTGTCACAGGACACATCTCTAGGTCTCCTGGTGACAGCCTGACCCTGGAGCAGGGAGGAGGCCCTGGGACTCTCAGTTCAGGTGGGAATGTTGGTTTCCTGGGGGAGTCCGAGTTCTCCAGGGTCAGAGGATTGTGAAGCAGGAGAATCCAGAAGGGTCTAGAAGGAATAGCATCTGACATGGGCGGGGGCATTGTGGGGAGTGGAATGGCTGCCAAGAATCAGAATGGGCCAGCCCCTCCTGGGCTCGGCATGCAGGAGCCATGACAGAAGTGCCTGTCGGACCCAGGTAGACAACTGAGCTTCTTCCCCTGACTCCCACACAGAGAGGAGCACCGTGAACTCCCCTGTTCGCCCAGGTGAGCCCCACTGTGCCTGGCACCAACGCTGGCTCACTGCCATAGGAGGCATCAGGGAGGGAAACCATGTCACTACCCATTCCAGGGAGCAGGGGCTCTCCCTCCTTGAGGCCTGAATGTGGGAGTCAGGGGCAGGCCTCCTTGCTTCGGGAATGGGGACTTCTAGACCCGTGACCCTTGCACCTCCTCTGAGGTGTTTGAGGTTTAGAGCATCCTAAATGCCCCCAGGCAGACTGGCCAGTAGATAGATCAAAGGGTGAAACACATACCTCACATACTGAAGGCCTTAAGTTTGATCCCCAGCACCAAATGCCTACACACACACACACACACACACACACACACACACACACACACACACACACACACAGATGCACACACACGCACACACTCCAGCACCTCTAGGGGGAGTTAGTGAACCAACATCACCTTATTTAAAACCAAACAAATGCCCTCACTAGGCATAGAAGAAAGAAGAGAAAGGAAGCTGTCCTGACCAGGAAAGTCAGTCAGTTGCTACTGATCAGGAAGTGAGAGTGATGAGGAGCGAGGGGCCGTCTTAGGCTGAGAGTGTGTGCACCTGTGATCTGCTTACGTGGGGAGTGGACGGTATTCAGGGACTGGTAGACCTTGCTCAGGAGTCATTTGTGGGGCGAGAACATAAAAGAGATAGAGTTCCCTGCTGACACAGTTCTGTCCCCAGCTCCGCCACCCCCCTCCATAGTACCCCGAGCTAACTAGAGTAATCATGAATGCAGAGCCAACGGTAAACCTGATCTAAGTCTGGGGTGGCCCAAACCCAGCCCCCTCAAAACAGGCAGGGGAGAGATTGCTTTTCATCCTCCCAGGATTCAGCTTCCCATGCAGAAGAGGGAACTGAGCATCAGGACACAAGGGGAAGACCCCATGGCTCCTCCATCAGCCTCCGGACCAGCACAGCACTGGCCCAGGGTCCAACCACTGGGGGCTGAGGTGGGAACAATGCACCCAGTCTCTCCACCTATTGCCACTGCTGGAAGCCCAGCCAGATGTGCAGCAGGACCAGTGCTCCCTGGGCAGCACGAATCCTATGGGCTGAGTGACAAGAAATTAATCATTTCTGTTTGCAGCTCCCACAGTCCCTCTCTGAGTCTCTAAGTCCCTTCTTCAGCTCCTCAGCTCCATTCAGCCAAGTGTCTCAGCACCACACCCATGTGAATAGCAGCTCTGCCGGCCCCTGTGTGGCCAAGACACACCCTGGATACAGGGCACAGATAGACTTTCAGGGGAGGAAGGGACCTGGAGGCCTGCTTGGAGGAGGGTAATGCTGTGAGTCCTGAAGACAAGTAGGTGGTCACAAGGTCTGTGTCCTCCAGGAAGACTGGGCATCTGGGGCCACAATTTTCTTTAAAATTAGAAGGAGTGGTCAGAGTGGTCATTCGAAGGCCAAGGCCATTGCCTTGCTCACAGCCGACCCACTCAATCCCTGTTACCCCAGAGGATCCCCGGAACCAGGAGTGATCCTGTAGTGCAAAGCCTGGGGGAAGCCCTGATCATAGCCAGGTGTGTCCTAAAAAACAGAATGACTGAGATCAGAAGGCAAAAAGGATGGTAACTATTATTGAATCATAAATCAGATTGGCCTACACTCGTCATTATACCAGTATGGTGTAAAACCTAATGTGAGGGCTGGAGAGATAGGACAGCAAGTCGGATGCTTGCCTTGCACGCGATTGAGCCCTGGCTCCACCTAGGATCCCTTATGTCCTGCCATGAATGGTCCCTGAGCACAGAGCACCGAATAGCCAGAGGCTCGGTGTGTGCCATCAGGAGCAGGGCCTCTCTGGGGGGCAGCCCCGCATCCACAGGACAGACTCAGGGATGCCAGCAGCACAAGGCAGAGGGGCAGAAGGAGTCCACACAGTCACCAGGCACCTTGGCCCAAACCGCACACAGCGCAGTATAACCTCTCACCCTCATGCACACAGGCCTGCAAAGGGACAGCGGTGCGTGGCCGCTGCCTCCCCGCGGAGGTGACCCAGCGCCAGATCTGCGCCTGCCCCACGTGGGGTCCGGGACTCGACCAAAATAGAGACTCCCCTAATTGCAGTCCCGCACGCACATCCCACCAGGCTCGCTCTCAGCAGCCTCTTCCAGCCACTCCCGCGCTTGCCCCTTCGGACTGGGGCAGTGGTTGCTGCCCACCTTTGGAGCCAGCGCCTGGGCACTTTAAAGGGGCCAACTAGCAGCGGTGGTGGGGGCTGGTGCACAGGGCCTGGGCCAGGGCCAGTGGTGAGCGCGGGGCTTGAGACATCCTGGCTGCCCTATGGGGGGCCGCGCCCAGCTGGTGGGGCTCAGGACCCCAGGGCTGCTGCTCTAGGCTGGCGGGTCGGGGGTCAGTAGTCGCGCGGGGATCGCGCCCCACCCTCCAGACCCAAGGGCAGCCCTCTAAGGACAGGATGTGCCGCTGGCCGCCCTGCCTGCCCAGCTGCCCTGCCCAGCCGCTCCCGAGCGCGCCTGAGGCCGCGCAGACCGCCCCCTGCCCGGGACCCGCCCGCCCTCGGGCGCTTCTGGACATTGGCGAGCCTTGGGCTTGGCGGGTGCGGGCAGCCTGGACGACCACCCGGCCCATGCCAGAGGCCCATACGCGGCGCCTTCCAGACCGTGGGTGGCCGCTGCCCCCGGGAGTGCCCCAAGGACACCCTCTCGGCGCGAGTCTGGAGAGACACCCAGGCCTGCATCTGGGGGAAGTTTCTGGACTGGAAAGATCAGGCGGGAGACAGGTGCCCGGCCTGGGCGCCAGGGAGAGGAGGGGTTCGGGAGGGGACTTTGAGCCTATTTGAACACAGCTTTGGGGTCGCTGCTCCGCTCGGGCTACCCCAGAGAGAGGAGGCGCGGTGGGAGGGCGCTCCCGGTATCCGTGAAAGCGGGTGCTTGGCAGCGTGGGGCCGCGGATGGGGAAGTTGGAGGCTGTGGGTGCTCATGCAGCTGCCAGGACAGGTACCACCAGCCTTGCAGCGGCGGCTCCCGGAAGCGCGCCCGTCTGCACTGGTCTTGCGCGTGGCCCTGGGCCCTTCCCTGGTTCTGCTCGGTCTCCTCGCAGGGAAAAGTCTGAAGACGTTTATGCCCAAGGAGATTCTGCAGTGCACCCTCCCATCTGCGACTGAGCGGGCTGTCCAATATCTGTCCCGGGTGGTGAGATGGGGGAGAAAAGTGGGAACTTTGGGCTTCTTTCTCCTCTGCAGAGCCTCTGCCTGTGTTTGCTCAACCCTGTTTGTGTGCAATGGGTTCCCCAAAGGGGAATCAAGGGAGATGCTTTGGGTGGGAACGTCCGGTGCCTGGAGGGCCCTCTGCTATGGAAGCAGGGTCACTCTTGCCCATGTGGTCTTGGCAGCTGCAATGACTTAAACCGGGCACAGCCAGGTGTGTGTGTGGGGGGGGCGGGGTGGAGGGGGTGGAAGGTGGGGGACGCTGTCCATGGACAATGCCTCTCCCGGGGCACTGACCCAGCCTGGGGGTGCCAGGACTGGGTGATACTTGCCCTGGGCTGTGACTGTGCAGGCTGACCTGGCTGAGAATGTGGGGTGCTGAAGCCTGGAAGGCTGCCTGTGGGCAAACACAGACCAGGTGGGGCAGGACCTGTGTCCTGTGACCTTTTGGTAGTGAAAGAACTAAGTTGGTAGCTGGTATAGGGTGGGCACCCACTCTTGCTTCACTGAGGCGGGGCTTGCAAGGCAGCTGGCCCACCTGCTGTGCTGCTGCTCCAGCCCCTCCCCATACCCTCTTCCTGGCCTGCTAGGTCCAAATGCACCTGGGTTCTTGAAACGCTTCTCCCGGCCTGTTGGCGTAATGCCAGCGGTGGCCACTAGAGGGCAGTGGAGAAGCCGTGCGGGAGAAGGAGGCGCCTTCCCAGGGGTCCTGGCCGCGGGGGGCTGGTGCGGCCTGAGCTCTCTCCGCAGGGTCGCCGGGGACTGCTCCGCTGAGCCGTCTCGGGTCTGGGGCTTTCCCAGGAGCCCAGGGGGAGTCGGGTGGTGCTCAGGAGACTCGGCGGTGTCTCCTGGCGGTACCTGGTGAGCGCAGAGAGGCGCGTCCTGCGGGGTCTGCAGGACTCGGCAGCAGCGGCCCGGCCTGGCGGGGCCCAGGGGTCCAGGGCCACATGCGGCGCTTCGGCCCGAGCCTTTCTGGGCATGGACACCGGGCCCGCTGTGCGCCACCTCCCGCCCCGAGCCTCGGCCCGCGACCCGCGGGTCACCAACAGTCGAAGTTCCGAAGGCGCGACCAGGGCTCGGTCACATCAGATCAGGGACGCGAAGGTGCCCGGGTTCCTGGCGACCCCCAGGAGCTGCGTCCGTCTCTCCTGGAAAGGGCAGAGCCGGGAGGAGGGCTCAGTGCTCGGGCACATCCCGGCAAGCCCACCCCGCCCGCCCCCAGCACGGCGGCTTGACCCCCCAGGCCACAGCTGCATCCCCCCAGCAGGCGGCCACAGCTCGGCCTGGGGGTCTTCCTCGGGGCCCTCCAGCTGGGCCTTCTCTGTAGCCGTTTCTACCTGCTGTGTCTGTCCTATTCCTGGTCGTTTATGTGTGTGATTTGTTTATTCCTTTTTTCTGTTTCACATCTACATTTTTTAAACTATTTTTTTAAACAGGTGTCATTCTTTTTTTTTTTTCTGCTTTTTGAGTCAGACCCGGCTTTGCACACGGCCTGTCTCATGCACTCAGGAATTACTCCTAGCGGTGCTCGAGGGACCATATGGGATGCTGGGAATCGAACCCAGGTTGGCCACGTGCAAGGCCTTACTGGCTGTACTCCAGCCCCAATAGGGGTCATTCTTAAGACACTCAGGAGGGTTACCTTTATTAAGATATCTGGGTCCCCCTTAAGCCCCCTGTGGGTCAGGGTGCTCAGTGGCCAGGCCTGGCACTGGGAGCCACCAAGACTACATCCTGTGCTGCTGCTGAGGACAGAACGCAGAACACAGGTGCTATGGATGCTATGCATTCCTCTAAGACTTGAGTGCTGTACCTGGTCCTGGTTTCATTTTATTGAAGAATTTAATTTATATGTATCATTTATAAATATAGCACAGTAGGAAGGGTGTTTGCCTTGCATGCAGCCGACCTGGGTTCAATTCCTTCATCCCTCTCAGAGAGCCCGGCAAGCTACCGAGAGTATCTTGCCTGCACGGCAGAGCCTAGCAAGCTACCCGTGGCCTATATTATTTGCCAAAAACAGTAACAAGAAGTTTCACAATGGAGACATTACTGGTGCCCACTCGAGCAATTCGATGAGCAACAGGATGACAGTGACAGTGAATTAGTGCAAGCAATGTGCTAGTCTTCATCAATTTCCCATAGCGCTTGAATTTGTTCACTAGTCAATGGTACAATAATTTCAGTAGGATTGCTCCCTATTAATTGTCTAGTTCTTCTTCTTCCTTTGAAAATTATTTGAGATATTTTATTTACATAAGTAACCAATGTTTTTCTAGACTTGTTATGTAAAAAACTTCATTCCACAATATTAGTTCCTTGTACCAAAATCCCAGTAGGAGAATGTGAAGTACATAATACTATCATATAAAAACTTTCTGAAGAGTCAATTCTATCCAGCTGAACCTTATTAACAATTTCCTCAATTATTTCTAATTCTTTTTCAGCTGCTGGGCTAAGTTGCCTTGGACTATTTAAAGAGGGATCACCTTCCAATGTTTGAAACAAATTTTGTAGGGCATAGGTTGGAATACCCAAAAAAGGGCATAACCAATTTATATATCCTAATAGTTTTTGTTTATATTTTATAAACAAAATTTAGTTTGTATTTAAAGTTTTTCATTTATCTCTCAGAATTTGGACATTTTGAGGTGTAATTTTACTCTCCCATACAATTTGTCCCCAAAATTCCCAAGAAACCTGACATTGAACTTTATCCCATGCAGTTTTTAAACCCCATGATTCTAGTTCATAAGTTATAGCTTCATAAACTTTCTGCAAATTTATTTGCAGTGATTAGTGATTAGAATATCATCCATAAAGCGAATAATTTTTATTTATTTATCTATTTTTAATTAGTGAATCACCGTGAGGGTACAGGGTACAGTTACAGATTTATACACTTTTGTGCTTATGCTTCCCTCATACAAAGTTTGGGAACCCATCCCTTCACCAGTGCCCATTCTCCACCACCAGTAAACCCAGCATCCCTCCCACCCTCCCCAATCCCATCTCCCCCCACCCCACCCTGCCACTGTGGCAGGGCATTCCCTTCTGTTCTCTCTTTCTCTCTCTAATTAGCTGTTGTGGTTTGCAATAAAGGTGTTGAGTGGCCACTGTGCTCAGTCTCTAGCCCTCATTCAGCCCGCAACACCCTTCCCCCTGCATGGCCTTCCACTACATTATAGTTGGTGATCCCTTCTCTGAGTTGCCCTTTCCCCAGAATGTGAGGCCAGCCTCCAAACCATGGAGTCAACCTCTTGGTACTTATTTCTACAATTCCTGGGTGTTAGTCTCCCACTCTGTTCTTCTATATACCACAGATGGGTGCAATCTTTCTATGTCTGTCTCTTTCTGACTCATTTCACTCAGCATGAAACTTTCCATGCCAATCCACTTATATGCAAAATTCATGATGTCCTTTTTTCTAACAGCTGCATAGTATTCCATTGTATAGATGTACCAAAGTTTCCTCAACCAGTCATCCGTTCTAGGGCATTCGGGTTTTTTCCAGATTCTGGCTATTGTAAACAGTGCTGCGATGAACATACATGTGCAGATGTCGTTTTGACTATACTTTTTTGCCTCTCTGGGATATATTCCCGGCAGTGGTATTGCTGGGTCAAATGGGAGCTCAATATAAGTGAATAATTTTGACTTCAGGGTACTGTGTCCTAATTATATCCAATGGTTGATTAACAAAATATTGACACATCCATCGTGGGACTATTCATCATCCTTTGAGGTAAAAGAATCCAGTGATATCTCCTAGCAGGAGTTTCACTATTTAAAGAAGTCACAGTAAAAGCAAATTTTTCTCTATCCTCTTCTCTCAATGGGATGGTATAGAAATAATCCTTCAGATCAATTATAGTAATATTCCATTGTTTTGGAATAATGGCCAAATTAGGTAAGCCCATTTGCAAAGGGCCCATTGGTCCCATGCAGTCATTAACTTTTCTTAGATCACTTAACATTCGCCATTTATCAGTCTTTTTCTTGATAACAAATACTGGTGAATTCCAGGGACTGGAGCTAAAAACAATTTGTCCCAATTCAAACTGTTCTGTAACTAATTCAGTTAAAGTCTTAAGTTTTTCTTTTGTTAAGGGTCATTGCTCAACCCAAACAGGCTGAACCTTTTTCCAGACTATTGGGAGAGCTGTTCTTTGAGCAGCGGCCCAAATTAAAAAGGCGATTGCTGAGACACCTCTTTTTCTTTAATGTACTTCACACAAGTTTTTGCAACAAATCTCGTCCCCATAGGGTGATAGCTATTGGAGCAATATATGGCTGGATGACTGCCGTGTATCCAGCAGGATCACCACAATGAAGAGGCTGCACACTCTGCTTAACATCAGTGACCACTCCCATACTAGAAAAAGTAATGTCCACACACCGCTTTTGCCAAACCATAGGCCAATGGAGAGAGGCGATAAAATTACTTCAGCACCTGAATCTAACATACCCTCCAGTTTTGTCCCATCCTTAAAGGTCATAACTAGAATAGGCTTATCATCAGTAATCTTTCTGCCCCAAATATTTCTGCATTAGTGCTTCCAAAATCACCTCTTCTTTTCATGCCTGTATTTTTTCCTAGTATACACGGAAGCAAAAGCAGTTGAGCAATATGTTCCCCTTTAAATATTCTGATATCCGCTTGAACAGTGGCTATAATTGAGATTTCATTCACAAAATCACTGTCAATGAGTCCCACTTTTACGTTAACACCTCGCAAACTCATACTGCTTCTCCCTAGGATAAATTCTGCTGTTCCTTTTGGAAGGGGGCCATAAACACCAGTTGGGATTTTATAAATTTTATTAGGAATCAGAAACAAATCCTGTAAAACTGAGCTATCAGAGGCTACACTTCCTTCTGTTGCTCTCATAAGGTCAATATAAGACAGTTTTTTGCCAGTGTTCTTGGGTTTATTAATTATTATCATTGTAGGGGATGAAAAACTTTTGAATTTAATTTGAGGTTTTATTGACAATTTCCTGTATTGTTGAAGGGGCCCCGGGTCGAGCCCCGACTCCCGTTTCCCAATGACTCATTAGCTTTCTAAATTTTTCTCTTTTCTAATGACATTTATTAGCCCAATGCTTCCCCTTCACACATCGTCTATAGATGCCTGGTTCTTTCCTTACACTCTCAGACTTAACACGAGAACAATCTCGTCTGAGATGTCCAAAGGCTCCCAGCCATAACATTTTACCTGGTTCATTATTTTAAAAGTAGCAGCTATTATTTGCACCTGATGGGTTGGTGTTCCGACTTCCCTACATACTTTAATAAAATCATCTAAAGAGTTTTTTTCCCATTAGCTTAGCAGTTTGAATTGCCTTTTGGCAATCTGCTGTAGCATTTCCCACCACTAAAGTTAGCATAAGCATTTCACGAAGGCCTTTGCCAGGTATAGCCTTTTCAAGAGCGTCCTGGAGTCTGGCAATAAAATCTGTTCATTTACGTCCTGAAAGATTTTTGTGAATGACAGTACATTTTGCAGAGGTTTCAAGATAACACCATGCCTTTAGACGGGTCTTATTAACAGCTTCTAAAATGGTTGCCTCCAAACAGACTTGTTCTTCCGCTAAAGCCCACTTGCCAGTGCCTAAAATCTGGTTCACAGTGATATCAACATGTTTCGGTGTTTGAATTCTAGCATATTTCCCAGCCTCTTCTTTCCACCAAGATTTAAATTGTACATATTGAGAATTTTCTAACACTGCCTTGCAAGAGTTTGCCAATCAAGCGGAATTACAGTATTAGCTTCTGCAAAATTTTCAAGAAGGGCTAGCACATAGTTAGAAGTAACACCATACGTGGTCACAGCTTGCTTGAGCGAGGAAAGAAACTGAAAAGGAACAGGCCCATATTCCCCTGCCTGTCTTTTTCTTTGCACATCAGGATTACAAACGACTGGAAAAGCCATAAACTGAGCAGGCTGTTGGCTCAATTTTGCCTTATAGAAAGGAGCTTCAGATTTTTGCATCAGAGAATGCAACTCAGGAGTAAGCTTAGAAGGGCAACACAGAGATTCCTCTTCCCTGTTTTTATATAAGCAAGGGGAAGGAGCTGCCAAAGGGTCAGGATCAGTGATACCCTGTACAGCAGGCATTATCCTTCTTTCAGAAGGGCAGTGCATCTCAAGGCACTTCATTTGACTAACTGATTTATCTAACTTTTTATTAACTTTTCTCAACTCTTGGGTGCTTACAATCTCTTTTGAAATTGAATTCTCTGTGTCTGACTCAGAAGCTGTCAGACTCAGAACAGGCAGGTGAATCATCAATTTGATGTGAATCAATCACCAGATAATATAGATGCTGTCGGCTCAGCACAAAATTTAGGGGTTTCTTAACCCCTCTCCCCTCCCCCCAGGGTGAAAGTGGCCCTCCTGGGCCCATCAGCAAAGACAGGACCCCTGGGCCACTGGGACCTGCTGGGCCTGCAATTGCAGCCGGTCCTTCTGGTGAGGAGGCAGACAAGGTGAGAGAAGGATGGGAGAGCCCCCCGGGGTGGGGGGATGGGTCCTTCCTCGTGTCCATTCCTGTGTGGGGAGACATGGGCACACCTGGCCACAAGGGGAGCAGAGGCGACAAGGGCGATGCGGTGAGTGGGGCCCAAACGGAGCAGAGGTGAGGATTGGGGGAAGGGCAGGCTGTCTCTGAGGTGAGGATGCTCATTTCAGTGGGGGCTCATCTGCACCCCCTGCCCGTCTCCAGGTACCCCAGGGCAGAAGGGAGGAGTTGATCAGGTCAGCCTGGAGCAGTGGGCGAGAAGGTGAGATTGTGGGTGGGGCAGCGACAGAGACTTTCCAGGTCGCTGTGTGGGTGGGCGGGGCTTGTCTGGGTGGGCGGGGCTTCCGTTGGGCGGGGCTTTGCAAAGAAGGTTTCTGTGGAGTGGGCGGGGCGTGCTGGAAACCCACCCTCATTGGAGCTGCCTGTCCTGGGGAACCCCTCCGGGCCCTCCCTTTGCCTCCTGCAGGGTGAGTCTGGACACACTGGAGACTCGGTACCCCCCAGGAACCCCTGGAAGCGCTGTGAGTGAGCGTGCGGTCTGAAACCCACATTATGCTCAGGGAACCCCCCACCCCTGGGTGTCTCTGGACCGAATTTTGATCCATGGCACCACATGTGCCCCACTCACAAGTATGGCCCTGGTGGCCCTCAGCACCTCACGGCCTGAGCAACCAACTCTCACCAGGAGGGGCCCCCAAACCTCTGAATACTGCTTACTAAGTTGACCCCTTCCCCCAAACAAACGACGCTGGTGGGGGACACCAGAACCTGGGTTCCCCTGAGCCCCTGTGTCCCCCAGGAGAAACTGGCCTCATGGTCCAGGGAGAAGCCAGGAAGCTGGTACAGCTCCTTCCTTCTGACGAGGGAAGAAGGTCAGTCGCGGTGCTGGGACGCAGGCGGGCTGGGAGAAGAGAGGTTGGCTCGTGGGAGACAGCGGGGGACCCACAGGTATAGTGGGAGTTTGGGGGACGTGCGTGCTGGAAGGACCCACAGGTCTCCCGGGGACAAGGTGCAGCCTGACTGAGACCTCAGCACTGACTGCGGTCAGTGACTGGGAGAACAGGGACGAGTGTGCCAGGGCAGGAACAGACTCTGCAGATGGTCAGAATCCAGAGAGGCTCAACTGGATTTTTAAAAATTCGGGGCTGGAATGATTACACAGCGGGTGGGGCTTTTGCCTTGCACATGGCCGACCCGGGATTGATTTCTCCCTCCACCTCAGAGAGCCCAGCAAGCTACCGAGAGTATCCCGCCCACACAGCAGAGCCTGGCTAGCTACCCATGGCGTAATCAGTATGCCAAGAGCAGCAACAACAAATCTCACAATAGAGACGTTACTGGTGCCCTCTCGAACAAATTGATGAACAACAGGACAGCAGAGCTACAGTGCTACAGTGGGGGGGGTGTGTGTGAAGGAAGATAGCTTTCTTTTTCCTTTTCCTTTTAGGACTACACCCAGCGATGTTCAGGACTGACTGCTGTCTCAACACCCTGGAATTACTCCTGGCTGTGCTCAGAGGAACACTACGGGATACTGGGAGTCGAACCCGGGTTGGCTGTGTGCAAGGCCCACACTTTCCCCACTGCACCCATACTCAGTCAGGGGACCACTGGAAACGGCCCACAGCGCCATCTGGTGCCTATTCTGTGGAACTGCCACAGCCTGACTTTCCCATGGTAAAGATTTCCAGCCCTTTTCTTTGCCTCAGTGTTAAGTGATGGGGTCATGAAGGGTCAAGCACGCAGCCTAGGGTCATGGATCAAATACTGAACCAGAAGGCCCTTGCCTTGAAAAGGGCCTGGGGAGGGACGGAAACGCCCCACAGTGCCATATCCTGGCGGTTAGGCAGAACCCACCTTGCCTGAGTTTCCCACCCTGAAGATTTCCAGCCCTTGGGTTTGCTTCAATGCTTCAAGGTCATGGAGCATCAGGCACACAGTCTGGGGCGGTAGTGGGATAACCGTGGGTAAGGCCCTTGCCTTGCATCGGTTTGGAACTCTTGCACCCCATAGGGTCCCCTGAGCACCTAATCGTTAGGAATAGCTAACGATTGGTGGGAGGAACTCCTGTGCACTGCTCTCTGTGGCTCCCCCAACCAGGTGATTGCCACCCTACAGAGCCCCCCACACTGGCCGGCCCCACAAGCGTCTCTGGGGTTTTATTTGGGTGTTCAGGATTTGCTGTTCCTAGTGGGGTATGGGGGAACATAAAGAAAAGAGATGCTCATCCCCTCCCCACCCACCATACTGACTCTCTGGGCAAGTGAAACTGGGTTCTTTATTGGGGAGGGGTGTCTTTGGCCAGAGCAGAACTTCTGCAGGCGCTCAGGATCCCTACATAGTGCCGGGAATTGACTGTGTCGAGCACAAAGCATCGCCTCCCCAGTATGCTGTCTCGAAGAACCCCATCTCAAAGGTTTCCTGTCTTGGTCACCCCCATACCTCATCACCTCACAGTTCAATAAATGCCCTTTCCTGTTCTAGGTGTAGGTGGCAAAGGTCGAAACAAGATTCAGCTCTGTACCCCGGGCCTGAGGTGAAGGAACCAGCTGATGATGAAACTGAGGTCATGGGTTTTTGTTTGCTAGTTTCTGTTTGGGGGCCACACCTGGGAATGTTCCGGGATGACTCTTGGCTATTCCTTCATGAATTACTCCTGTAGGTGCTCAGGGAACGCTGTGGGGGTGCCTAGGTGGGCACCCGGGTTAACTGATGCGAGGGGAGCGCTTTTCTACCCACTTTTCTCCCTCTCTCTTGCCTGAGTCTTGATCCTTAATCATTGAAGCCAAACCCAGCGCTGGAAATCTTCCCTGTAACCCCAGACGAGGCACTTCCTCTCCTCGCCACAAGACGGCGCTGTGGGGGCGTTTCCGTCCCTGTCCCTGAACATTTCTCCAGGACTGTCCACCCCTGCTCCTGACCTTCCTCCAGAACCTGCTGAAGCTCCCCGGACCCTAGAGCTCTTCGTTGAGGGACCCCCGATCCTCGCCGACCTCTGCAGCCCCCCACACTGTCACACCAGTGTTCTGGCTTTATTTGGGGGTGGCCACAGCAGAGCTAAAGGTGTGGGGGGTTCAAGGCTTCCTATGGTGCGGGGGATCGAACCCAGGTGGGCTGAGGCAAGGCAAGAGCCTGCCCACATTCCTGACCCCTTTTCTTGACCCTTTTGAAGGTTTCCCATCTCGGTCATCCTCACACCTCTTCCCCCTCCATACATTTCCCTTTTTGCTTTTTGGGGTCACACCCAGCCTTGCTCAGGGGGTTCTCCTGGCTCTGCACTCACGAATTACTCCTGGCAGTGCTCAGGGATGCTATGGGATTCTGGGGATCGAACCCAGGTGGGCCGCGTGCACGGCAAACAGCCTCCCCGCTGTACTCTAGCTCCAGCACCCCACTCTGTACATTTTGAAGGACCCCCAAACACTCTCACACTCCCTGCCAGAGTTTTGGGGATTCCCATAGATTTCAGATGTTCTAAACATTGTGCTTGCCCTGTTCGCCGCAGTGGAGGGGTGTGTGGGGAAATTTCAGTCTGGTAACCCCCGGGTTTTGGGGTGAAGCCGGGGGGATTGTTTAAGAATGAATGTCCAGCATCAGCACATGGAGATAGAGAACAGATATATCCAAAGTCCTCGAAGGATTTTTCCAAAAGTTTGTTCGGGGGTTCAGTGGTTCCTCCAATGGGGGGGGGTGGGAGAACAACTTGGAGCTCCCCCTGAATCTTCCACCCCAGAGTTCGTTCGTTCGTTCGTTCGTTCCTTCCTTCCCTCCTTCCTTTTTCTACCTACTCTTTCTTTCTTTCTTTCTTTCTTTCTTTCTTTCTTTCTTTCTTTCTTTCTTTCTTTCTTTCTTTCTTTCTTTCCTTCTTCCTTCCTTCCTTCCTTCTTGCTCTCTTGCTTTTCTTTTATTTTATTTCTTTCTCTCTTTCTTTTTTGCTTTTTTCTTTCCTTCCCTTCTTCCTTTCTTCCTTCTCTCTCTTTTCTGTCTCTCTTTTTTTTTTTTTTTTTTTTTTTTTTTTTTTTTTTGCTTTTTGGGTCACACCTGGCGATGCACAAGGGTCACTCCTGGCTCTGCACTCAGGAATTACCCCTGGCGGTGCTCAGGGGACCATATGGGATGCTGGGAATCGAACCCGGGTCGGCCGCGTGCAAGGCAAACGCCCTACCCGCTGTGCTATCACTCCAGCCCCTCTGTCTCTTTTTTGAGTCCTGTTCTTTCTTGCTTACTTGCTTGCTCACTTTCTTCCTTTCTTCTCTCTTTCTCTCTCTTTCTTCTTTCCTCTCTTCCTTTCTCTCTTCATTCTTTCTCTCTGTCTATCTTACTTTTGAATCTTTCTCTTTTTCTCTTTCTTTCTTTCTTTCTTTCTTTCTTTCTTTCTTTCTTTCTTTCTTTCTTTCTTTCTTTCTTTCTTTCTTTCTTTTCTTATGTCTTTCTTTCTTGGCTTTTGGGGTCACACTCTGTGATGCTCAGGGGTTACTCCCAGTTCTGCACTCAGGAATCACTTCTGGTGGTGCTCCGGAGACCATATGGAATGCCAAGCATCAAACCCAGGTCACCTGCGTACAAGGCAACTGCCCTCCCTGCTGTCTATCACTCAGAGCTGACCTGCTCCCTTTCATTGCAGATCCTTGCACCCCAAGCTTTCAGAGTACTTGTTCTTAATCTCCCCTTTATCCTTCATCAGTAGAGGACAGAGAGAAATAACTGGACTGGGGCTTTTTGTTCTCCAGGGAGAGGGGAAGGGGCACCCTCAGACATGCAGGAAGATGGGGTGTGGGTAAGTCCATCACAGCAAACCTTAAATAACAGGGTTCAGGACAGGGAGATTGGAGAGCCTGGCAGGTGTTTTGATGTTTGTGACCGACCTGGGCTCTCACACCCTTTCTAGTTCCTTGAGACCCCTGGAGCGGGGAAAGTCTATTTCGAGACCCCCGAGTCACTTTATCACTGTATCGCTGTCATCCCATTGATCATGGATTTTCTCGAGCAGTCTCCATTCATCCTAGCCCTGAGATTTTAGCATCTTCTCTTTTCTCATTCTTGCCAGTGGTACCGCATTGGAGGCTCTTTCAGGGAAAGGGGAATGAGACCCATCATTGCTACTGTATTTGGCATATTGAATACACCACAGTGAGCTTGCCAGGCTTTGCCATGAGGGCAGGATGCTCTTGGTACCCTGACAGGTTCTCTGAGAGGGAGAACTAGGGTATAAGAGGTTACTTCTGGGAGCTTTCTTTTGTAGTCTCTGGATCTTGGCTGTTGATGGGATGACATGGCGTCGGGGGCAGTTTGTGGTTGTGGCTGCCAAGCTACTGGAAAATGGGGGATCTGGGTGGAGGAGGTCCAGTTCCTATCTGAGCAGGCTTGGAGATCTCAGTCGTGAGTCACGCACACCTGAGTTCTTCTGCCGATTCGTTCATGCGTAAGGCTCACCCGAATGTGTCAAGAGGGGCCTTGACCATGGCTGTGACTGGGTTCCATAGGTCTTTGGCTGTCGGGGCTCTGCTCAGGGTGGGGAGGGAAAGTCAGTCTGCTCCCCTCCAAGGGACCCTGGTGAAGACAGCCAGACATGGGGGCGCGAGACTCTGCCAAGACCCCCAAATGCCTAAATAAAATAAGGAAGCCAAAGCCACTTTGGCAAGTTCCTGTAGTAGTCCGGGGAGATGGTGCAGTTCAGACTCTTGATCTCTAATTCCCAGCACCGTTTGCTGTGGCCAAAGGCAAACAACCTTAATTTAAAAAATAATGAAGGGCTGGAGTGATATCACAGTGAGATATAGTGACTTGCACGCTGCAGACGTGTCATCCCATAAGGTCCTCCTGACATCACACATGGTTCCCCCTGGACTGCCAGGAATAATTTCTGAGGAAGAGCCAGGAGTAAGCCCTGAGCACTACTGGGTGTGGCCCAGAAATAAAAAATAAAATTAAAAATATTTTAGAAAGTATGCACATACACACACGCAACACACACACACACACACAGATGCAGGGTTAAATGCACACGGCCAAGGGTGGGCAGAATAGTACAGTAAGTAGAGCACTGACCTTGCATGCTGCTGACCAGAGTTTGATCCCTAACATCCCAAGGGTCCCTTGAGCATCTCCAGGATTGATTCCTGAGTGCAGAGCCAGGGGTGACCTTTGAGCAATGCCAAGTGTGCCACCCTCAACCACAACAAAAGCCTATTTCATGACTTATTACCTAAGTTTTTAGCTGTTCGGGCCAGAGCCATAGTTCAGCTTGGGACGCATTTGCCTTGCATGTGGTCCACCTGTTTGATCCTCTGCACCCCACATGGTCCCCCAGTCTGCCAGAAGCGATCTGTGCCCAGAACCAAGAGTAAGCCCTGAGCATGGCCAGGTGAGGCCCCCAAACAGTACTGAGCCCCAAGTTTCCAAGCTGCCAAACATTCCTGCAAAGACCTTTCATTCCCAGCACCTCCAAACCAGGGGGTTATCTAGAAGTGGCCGGATACTCAGGGGTCCTGGAACTGTGCCAGAGCATACAGCGAAGTCCACAGTTTCCAGTTACCCACTGCCCGGGCCTGTCCATACCCAGAGACACCCCTACTGAGCCCCTCCAGAAGGAGTACCATACTGTGGCTGGGTCCAGGCAAGGCTGCCTGAACCCCTCATATATATTTTTAAATCAAATGATGTTGTAGCTGGAGCTGGAGCTACAACATCATGTGGATGAGAGCATGTTTCACATGTGCAAAGTCCTGAGTTTACACAGAGACAGTTTGATAAAACAATGCATGTCTAAGGGCTGGAGAAGTAGCCTTGCACACTAGTGACCAGGATTCGATCCCAGGCATCCGTAAGGTCCCAGAGCCTGCCAGGAATGGTTCCCGAGTGCAGAGCCAGAAGTTATCCCCGAGCACTGCTGGCTGTGACCCTCAAACCAAAAACAACTTCTGTATCAGATGGAGCTGAAGAGACTGGAGCCAAGAGAGCAGGAAACTGTTTTGAAGGAAGAGGAAGTCCTGAAATTTAGTGGTGATTCTGGCAGCCAGAGAGTGAGTCTGAGCCTGCTCAGGGCACAGCACAAGTCAGAGCACACTGATTAGATGACTAATCTCAGTCATCAGAGGAGAGCACTGTGGTCTCCGAATCACCCCTGGTCTTGCTGCACAGTAGGAAAGGAATCCCTCAGCGTTCTCCAGGGAAGCCCAGAGTTCATGAGTCCTTCCCCCTCCCCTGTGTAGGTTGCCTAGGAGAAGGGCAGCATCCCTGAGAGTGGCAGCTGCGCCATGGCCCCGCCCCCTCCCTACTTGAGGCGGGCTGCTAGTTCTCCAGCTTGGAAAGTGCCTCACCTGGGCTTGCCTAGTCGCTGCCAAGCTGCTTGAGTGCCATGCCCAGGTCGCTGCCATGTCCCTTTCTGCCCCTGCAACTCTGTCTCTCCTGCTCCCGCCAGACTCCACACTGAGGCCAGCCTCCCATAAGCTTGCCCTGGACCACTCGGAACTGCTGCCATGGAGCCAGTGTGAGTGTGAGGCAGTGGTGCGAGTGCGGGGTGTGGGGTGGGGGTGCATGGTGCGGGATGGGGGTGCACTGTGCGGGCTGTGAGGTGCATGGTGCAGAATGGGGGATGCGGGATCGGGGTGCGCCTTATGGGGTGGGGGTGCTGGGAGGGGGTGCGTGGTGTGCGTTGCAGGGTTTGGGTGCGCAGTGCGTGGAAGGCAGTGCAGGGTGAGGGATGCACATGGCTGGGTGGGGATGCGCGGTGGGGGATTCAAGTGAGGAGGCGGGCTTGGGTGCGGAGTGTAGGTTGGGGGTGAACGGTGCATGGTGCTCAGTGTGGGAATCTTGGTGCAGAATGCAAGATGAAGGCTGCACAGGGCTGGGTGGGGGTGTGCGGTGAGGAATGGGGGTGCAGTGTGCGAGTTGGGGGTGTGTGGTGCAGTGCGGGGTGCAGGCTGCCGGGTAGTGGTGCACGGTGCAGGGTGGGGTGGCGTGGGGGTGCACCATGCGCCCTGGGGCCACGTTCCCTTTAGACTTTCCCTGCGCCCCATCCTGGGGGTCCCCCCATTGGACCTTCTAGGCTACGGCAGTGCAGGACTTGCAAGGGGACTGAGTCCCAAGTTCCCAGCCTGGGTCATGGCGGTGGAAGCCCCCAGTTCTTGGTGGGAGACTCTTCCCTGAGGAGAGCCCCACTCCGGGTTGGGGGGTGGCAGTTACTTTTGCTCTAATTTCGGCTGGGGCTCCCAAATTAAGGCTGGAGCAGCTTTTTAACTGGGTGGCAGCTTTGGGGTGTAGATGTGACTGCCAAGGCTTCTGGAAGTACAGGGAGGTGGGGGGCGGTAGCCCATCCTGACCCCCAAGAAAGCCTGGAGATTTCAGTCAAAAAACCCACATATCAGAATTTTCAGCAAATTATATCTTGGTAAGGTCCATCCTGAGACCATGGAGTCAGGCCAGGGTATGGCAGTGATTTTGGATTGTGGAGGCAAGTGGCTGTTGGGGGCTCTCTGCTTGGGTGGTCACCAGGCCAATCTCCCCCCCTCCCCTCTGATTTACCCTGGTCTGTTCAGCCATGCGAAGGTATGAGATTAATTGTGGTTTTTGATCTCTTTCGAGATTTATTTATGGGTCTCTGAAATAAGACCCATAATTGAGCTTGTATAGCTGAGCCAGAGGTGGTCTGTGGGTGTGGCTCCCTCACACAGAGTTTTTGGCCTTTTAATTTTTTGGGAAACTTGATCCCAAGTTATTGGGGTCCGGCCAAAGATATGGTGGCAATTTCGGGGTATCAGGAAGCCTGAAGGCACCATCAGGCTGCTGATGCACTCACCCTGCAGGTATAGGTTGACCTGCTGGCGGCACCATACCCCCATTTTCTTCCTTGACCAATCTAAATACTTGTCAATTTTGTTGATCTTTTTTAAGAACCAACTTTTGACTTTATTGATTTTTTTTCTCCCATTGTCGACTTTATCTCATTTGTTTCTTTTTAATATTCATGTTTTGGTTCTGGTTGATTTGGGTTGAACTTTCACTTCCTTTTTTCTAGTTTCTTAAAATGGAAATGTAGATATTGACTGGAGATGCTTCTTCTTCACTAGCATAAGCATTTCCAGATGTGAATTTCCTTCCAGACACCGATTTAGCAGCATCCTACAAACCCTGTACATTGTGGTTTTCTTGTATCCATCTTAACTTGTTCTCTAATTCCCATATGATTTCTTAGATGCATTTGTAAATACTCCAACATTTTTAATTTTCTATGTATTTGTGAATATCTAATTTTAATTATTGTTATTTTTTTAATCCTAGAGTGCGTGCTTTGAATAATTTCAGCATTTTTACACTTATTATGACTTGTTTTATGACCTTTACCATGTGTGCTTGAATGGATCTATTCTGCTGTTGTGTGGGACAGTATTTTGTGTTCGTTAGATCTAATTTGTAGTGTTGCCATATCTTCTATATCATTGTATATATTGCGTTATTTGTCCTATCCACAATTGAAAGTAGCCTTTGGAGTATTTCTTCACTTCTTTCTGTCATCTTTTCCTTTAGTGGAATTCTGTTGTATATATTTTCATATTGAAATTTATTTTACCAGCATTGATATGCCCATAGAAACTCTATTACTGTTAGTTTTACATTGTACAGCTTTTCCTTTCATATATTGTATGAATTTATTCTTTTGCATATGTTCAATTATTTCTTTCTTTGACTCTAAATCCTACAACTTGTAGAAAGTTATAGCGTTGGTTTTTCTTTCATTTCTTCAAATTTCTTCTTTTTTATTGAAATGTTTACTCCATAAACATTTAATATACTTGCTAAACAATATCTTTGTATTTTATTTTATAATTACTTTTCTACTCATCCACTCTCTCGCTCCTTTATTCCTCTGGGATTTTCATTTTGTGTTAAATACTTATTTTGCTTAATCTTAATGAATTTGCTATTTTTTTCAACAAAAATGTTTTTTATTTTCTGGGATTTCATCTCACGTATTAAGAAATTGTGTGGGGCTGGAGAAATAGTACTGAGGGAAGGGCATTTGCCTTGCACGTGGCTGACCCAGGTTCAATTTCTAGCATCCCATATGGTCCCCTGAGCACCACCAGGAGTAATTCTTGAGCACATGAGCAAGTAATAATCCCTGTGCATCACCAAAAAGAAAAAAACAATGTGTTCTAAATATACTGGTGGAGGGATGGATGTTAGAATACTGTATGACTGAAATCCAATCATGCACAGCTTTGTAAAGGTCTATCTCACATTCAACAAAAAAGGCTTTTTTTTAATTCAATAAAAAAGGTTTTAAAAAAAGATTTTAAAAAGCTTTAAAAAATATTATTGTTTTATTTTCTCATTTTACTTTTTGCTGCTTACCTTACACATTTCATCTTTAAACAGTATAACCCATCAACATGGTTTTATAGTTAGCAAGCACGTAACTATTTTATAATGAGATTAGAGAAAAGTTATAAAAAAATTGATAGAATTTTTATATATGCCCATGTAATTGTCTACTCATCTACATTTCTTCATGAAAATGTGAGTTAGTGTCCAGCCAGTGTACTGTGTCTTGACCTTTTTCTGATCATGACGGCTTTTGACCTTGTTTCCTTCCTGTGTCTCCCTCCCACCCCATTCTACCAATTAGCTTCCTGGTCTCATGCTCTGGCTCCCCAGTTATGAGACTTTTTAACCTATGACCCTCTAAAATATCTTATGGTCTCTGATTGAGAAATACTTGTCTAATAACTAGCACAGCGGTAGGGCATTTGCTTTGCACGCGGTTGACCCAGGTTCGATTTCTCCGCCCCTCTTGGAGAGCCCAGCAAGCTATCGAGAATATCTTGCCCACACGGCAGAGCCTGGCAAGCTACCCGTGGTGTATTTGATATGCCAAAAAGAGTAACAACAAGTCTCAAAATGGAGAAGTTACTGGTGCCTGCTTGAGCAAATTGATGAGCAATGGGATGACAGTGACAGTGACAGTGAATTTGGTTTTAGTTGTAGGGCAGACCTGCTAGATTAAATTTCTTTCAGTGCTCTTTGAACTTCTCTTTCATTTTTGAAGGATGCTTTTGTTATACAAAGAACTCTCTATGGTCTTTTCCTCCTAGAATTTCAAATCTGTAAGCGTATTTGGGAGAATTTATAAATAAATCCCTCTATAGGGAATGAAAATAATATGTAGGTCTAAAGATCTGTGAGGCGTATGGTGAGGCACTACTGCCTACCCACCCCGTCTCCTTTCAGCCTTCATTGAGACAGCCCTTCCTCCCACACCTGGACTGTGGGACCCACTACCACCACCCTGTGCCTTGATACCATCCCTTTGGACTTGCCTAAGCTGACCCTGTCTCTAAGCCCAAGCAGTCCCAAGTGGACCCAGTGGCTGTACTAATACCCCCCAACACGTGGGCATGTCAGCATCCTTGCAACAACTCTATTCCTTCAACTCCACTAACAGCATGTTCATAATTCTCTCCCACAATCCTTCCACAATAACCCTGGTATCTAAATGGGAGTAACTAGACCTACACTTGCCTATCAACTGAAATGCCATGTCAAGATCATGGAAATAGTTAGAAAAACAACAGACCACAAGTGGTAGCCCTGGAAATAATAAATTAGATCAGTTTAATAACAAATAAAGTCAATATTCAGATAAACGAAAATCTAAAGCTCACCTGCAGCACCCACAAAGCTCTAAGAATGTGGGGATACCAAAAAAACTCATCTGCAATGGCAGAAAGAGAGGGAAGTCCAGGCAAATTCTCATGCTCAATTCAAATTTTGAGCCTCATTAAAAAGACCCTCAAATCAACACTTCATGAAATGGCAATAGAAATAAAAGAATCACTGGAAGAGAAACTCAATCAGATCAAGGAAGAATTGATAGGTGTTATTAAAGAGTCCATACAAATGGAATTAAAGGACGTAAAGAATGCAAGAATAGCAAGCCACAAAAACAGAATTCTGCATGCAGAGAACCATATCAGTCACAGTGAAGACAAAATGGTAGCCAACCGTGATAATGATGTTGCAAAAGAAAAGAGGTAAACAAATAGAAGATAAAATAAGATTATTGATGGACAACAGCAAATGGATTATTAGAGGAGTAGAAAATGGAGAGGAAAGAGAGAAAGGGGAAGAATGACTAAAGGAAGAAAAAATAACTGACAACTTCTCCAACTTCTGGAGGGAGGATTTTGCACAGATTCAAGAAGCTCAGAGACAAAACAAAATAGAATCAAGCAAACTAACAGCAAGGCACCTAGTTATAGAAATGATAAAAGCAAAAGACAGACAACTTAAAGCATCAAGAAAGAATAAAATTCTCAGGTACAAGGGAAAAACTAAAAGATCTCCCATATGACACGTTTCAGGCCAAAAAAAAGAATGGAATAACATATTCAATGTATCACTTGTCTCCCTTGTCATCCCCTTGTTCATTGATTTTCTCGAGTGGGTGCCAGTAATGTCTCCATTCATCCCTGTCATGTGCTAGTGTAGGCCAGTGACGTCTGCTCGCTCCAGGAACACGAGGAGCCTCAAACCATTCATTCAGGGTACTGACGGAGAAGTGTGACCATCTCATAGGTGGGTGGCTACACGTTCTTTTGACATCCCGTGGAATCCAGTAACAGCTCTAGTCCAGTGGTCATCTCTAAATCGCTTTATGGGTCTGGCCCATCTGATTTTCGATGCCTTGGCAAATGAGACAGCATACCTAATTCTTGATTGTTGATGGAGGTATTCAATGTGCCAAATGAAAAAATATATATATTTTTTCATCTTGGACTACAGCAGCTGCCTCATCCAGCTGTCATTTACATTGCAGGGATGGATAAGAATCTTTTCAGACAAACAAGACAAAGTAAACAAATCCTGCAAGAATTACTGAAAGGTTTCCGATAAAAAGCATTTGAAAAATTAACCCCCACCCACATACATAAAATAGCAACATAGCCCTTTATATCAATAAGCTTTCTGTATTTCAGTGGACTAAACTGTCCTACCAAAAGGCAAAGAGTAGCTGGATGGATTAGGAAAGAAACTTCTATTGCTTCTTACAGAAAACACTCCTAAACTCACAAGGCAACTATAGACTCTGAGTGTAAGGATGGAAAACTGTCATACAAGCCAGTGGGAGACAGAATAAAGCTGGAGTAGCCATACTTATAATAGACCAAACAGCATCCAGCAGATGAATAAAGGAGGGCACAGGGTTTCCAGGTTAGTTGATGACCAGTTGCTGTTTATTCCATTCTCCCCATGCGCCCCGTTCCAGTCTCACACTGCCCCTCATTCCCATCTCCTCCTGTCCCCCGTGCCAGTCTCCCCACACACACTCCTGCAGCCTCTTCTAGAGCCCAGCTTTCCAGCATTCAGGGTAGCAAGGACACCTAGGTGAGGTAGCACAATCAACATCTGCAAGCCCTTCCTTCTGGGGAAGCTCTTCTAAGACAAAGATGTCCTCCTGCTAGGAGATCAGCTCAAGGGCTTTGATTTTATCTAAGGACACACTTCTCCTTTGCTTAGTCCACAAACAATCATCTTAGATCTACTTACTTCTTAATAATCTTTCTAGTCATTTTGTATGGACACAGTAAGAGATATGTTAATCTTATAGGGTGACTCTGCTGGGGACATCTGGCTATAGATCCCAGACTGCATTTCTCAAGCCAGATGAGTCCTTCCTAACCCTAGCAGGGTCCTTGTCCAGTCATTTTTCTTTGGGCCATGACAGAATTCATCCACGACCTTGCCTTAAGTTATAATTAAGTATTATGACGCTTGGCCTGTCCTGTTTTCATACCAGGGTAGCTCACAGCTTGCCCTGGCTTCATCCAGTCCCTTCATTGGGACTCTGTTTCTGAGATGCTAGGAACTAAAGGGGAACTAAGGCTTGAGTCACGTAATATATACTACAGACATCCAGGAATCAATATTATTTGGAATCAATTAACTCCCAAGTTACAAAAGCATAGAGTTATCTGTCTTCCTATGTTTATACAAAAAAGGACATTGCTCTGAAGTAAACTATGCAAAGGACATAAAGGAAGGAGAAAAGCAATATTTCAATTAAAATACAAAATCCAGAGTTGTTACAGGGATCTGACCTTACAAGTCACAGGGTCTGATTTAGGGATCTAGGTGATTGGGGAAGAGAGCACAGAGAAGTTAAAGATAAACATAGAGGAATGGGAGTGCCTTAGGAGCACGGTGATGGGTGTAACCCAACAAACCTAAGCTCCCTGCAGACAGGGAGAAAGGACTAACCAATGTTATCCTACATTCAGGCACCTCCACCAACCTCCCCAAAACTGAGGATATATTTTTCTCTAGTGCACATGGAATGTTCTCCAGGATAGATAACATATTAGGGCATAACCCACTATATATAAATTTACAAATATAGAAATCATGCAAAGTATTCTCTCAGACCACAATAACATGAAAGTAGAAAATGATTATAAAAAAAGGGAAAACTTCAAACTTTTGGAAGCTGGACAAGTCACTGTTTAACAACATTTGGATCAAAGAGAAAAAAAGGAAGAAATAAAAATATTTCTTGAAACTAATGAGAATGAAAATATAAGATACCAAAATATATGAAATACACTGAAAACTGTACTAAGGGGGAAATTCAGAGTAATGCAGGCCTACATTAAGAAAGAAGAAAGCATCCAAATAGATGAATTAAGCACATATCTCAAAAATCTGTAGAGGAAACAACAAATAAACATAAGATATAATAGACTGAAAGAAGTAATAAAAACTTGAACAGAAATTAATATTATAGAAAAAAAGAGAATAAATGAAACCAGGAGTTCGTTCTTCAAATGAGTAAACAAGGTGGCAGGAGTGATAGCACAGCACGTAGGGCATTTGCCTTGTATGCGGCCGACCCGGGTTCGATTTCCAGCAATCCATATGGTCACCTCAGCACCGCCTGGAGTAATTCCTGAGTGCAGAGCCAGGAGTAACCCCTGTGCATTTCCAGGTTTGACCCAAAAAGCAAAAAACACAAACAAAACAAACAAACAAAACCAAAAAAGTAAACAGGATAGACAAACCCTTAGACTCATAAGGGAAAGAAAGAAAATGTCCAGATGAATTGAATCAGAGATGAAAGAGGAAAAATTACAACATACTCCTCAAATATTCAAGATATTATGAAAGGTTACTACAAACAACTTTGTGATGTTAAGGTGGAGAACATAGAAAAAATGAACAGATTCTTAGAAACATCTAATCTCCCATGAGGAGAAAGTGGAAAACTGAACAAGCTAATCACAAATAATGAAATTGAAATAGTGATTAAGATCTTCCAAGAATGAAATTCTCCATCAGGATGGGCTGGCTGGTGAGTTTTATCAAACCTTCAGAGAAAACTTACTGCATTTACTTTTTCAACTCTTCCAATATATTGAAGAATCAGGAGTGCTTTCGAAAAGCTTCTACTAACCTCACGTTGCATTAATAACCAAAGTAGATAGAGACACATCCAGAAATGAAAATTTAGACCAATCTCCTTGATGAACATCAATGCAAAAATCGTCAACAAAACCTTAGCAAACTGAATCCAACTGCACATCAAAAAATCATATATAATTATCAAGTGGGATTCATCAAAGATGGTTCAATATACGCAAATCAATTAACATATTTTCCACATCAGTAAAAGGCAAGGCAAACATCATATGAACATAGCAAAAGATGCTAAAATAGCCTTGACAAGTTCCAATTTGAATTAATGATAACAATTCTCAATAAAATAGAAGTGCAAAGAACCTCTGTTCCGTGAAGCGATATATCAGTCAGTCGGAGGTGCAGAGGCAAGACACACGAGAGAAATGTAGAGAGCAAGAAGGGACAAGGCATCGATCTGGCTCGAGGCGAAGAGCGACTTCCAGAGACTTCCCTTTCTTCTATTTTTTATCAGTTACATCTGAATGACCTCATCACAGTGACAGTGACCTCATCACAGTGACACAACAAACAATACGTACTGAGAAGTAGGAAAATGTGCCAGCAGATCCGGTGAGCTTGTGCTCCAGAACTGGCTCCAGTCCAAAGGCAAAAGCTTCGTTTGATAGCCTATCTGATGGAGGTTGGGGCATTTGCAGGCACCTGGAAGGAGAGGACAGAAGTTGAAATTCCAAAGTGTGTTATTTTGCAAAGCTGGGTCTGGATAACGTCAAGGACCTGAGCACATTTGACAGGTGACCAAGGTGACCAAGCGAGACTCAAACCATCTTATGACCATCCCAAATACACCCCATGGCTCTATGGCACAGTCAGATTCAGTGGTTCCTTGGCAGGTCCTGCTCTTTGGGGTTAACCTCCTTGAAGTGAGACTGTTTGTAATACAGGCAGGGGGTTCTTCTCATCAGTATCATTCTTTTGTTTTGTTTTGGTATGTGTGTTGTGTGTGTGTGTGGGGGGGGGGGGTCATACCCACGAGGCTCAGAATTTTCTATTGACTCTGCAAACAGAAATTACTCCTGGTGAGGCTTGTAAGACTATATAGGATACTGGGGATCAATCCTGGGTTGGCATCATGCAAGGCAAGTCCTATCTCTCTGGTCCACATCTCCAGTATCATTCTTAATGGTGAAGAACTGAAAGAATTCCCACTGAGATCAGGTACAAGGCAAGGATGTTCACTGTCTCAGTTTTCATTCAGTATAGTATTAGAAGTTCTAGCAACAGCAATCAGGCAAGGTAAATAAATCAAAAATATTCCAATTTAAAAAAACAATGATATTCAAATTGAAAAAGAAGTAGAATGATCATCAATTTCAGATGGCATAGTAATATACATAGAAGACCCTAAATAATTCACCAAAAACCTCCTAGAAACAATAAAGCAACACTGCAATGTGGCTAGCTTTAAAGTTAGCCACATAAACACAAAGCACAGAAACACATAAACATAGACAAAAAATTGGTTGTGTTTCTATATGCAAAAATTGAATCAGAGAAGAAACAGATTTAATATATAGTGTCCCAAAACATTAAGTACCAGGAATGGACTTAGCGAAAGAGGTGGGAGATGTATATAACAAAATATATAGGGACTCGGGGGCTCAGTGGCTGAGAGCCGCCTCTCCAGACCAGACGGTGGCAAGAGACGGACATAGGACCTGGGGAACGGAGAAACAGGGCCCCAGCCTGTTGGGAGTCAGTTTATTTCTCTCCCTCCCCAGCGTAGTTCGATCTCTCCCCTCACTGCACAATCGTAGTCGTGGTCCTAGTCCCAGGCATCATAGTTCCCTCATCCTAGTCCTCGTCTTGTCTTTCTAGTCATCGTTGTTACCTCGTCCCCTCTCCCCCCTTACAGCACAGTTACAGAGACACCATGAAGGGTGGGGTACTCATGGGTGGGGTTGAGTGTTGCCAGAACAACAAACAGAGGTAAAGCCACCCCTTCAGGGGAAGTTCTAGGAGATGAACTCAAGGTACAAGTCTCACATGAGGGTTCTCCAGATGACTTGAAGATCTGCTAGGGTATGTTTGCAGATTTTGGTTCTATTGAATAGTGCTGCAATGAACATAGGAATGCTGATGCCCTTTCTGTTTGTGCTTTGGGGCCCTTGGGTATATTTCCAAGAGTGGACTTGTCGATCGTATGGGAGTTCAATTCCTAGTTTTCTGAGGAATGTTTGATTATCTTCCAAAAAGGCTGGAGCAGTGGACATTCCCCAGCAGTGAAAGAGAGTCCTTCTTTCCCTCTGCCCATGCCGGCACAGGAGGTTGTATTCTTCGTGATGAGTGTGACTCTGGTGTGAGGCGATATCTCATTGCTTTGATTTGCAGTTTTCTTTTTTTTTTTAATTTATTTTATTGAATCACCAAGTGGAAAGTTACAAAGTTCTCAGGCTTATATCTCCGTTATACAATGCTCAAATACCCATCCCTTCACCAGTGCCCATATTCCACCACCAATAAAAACAAAAACAAAACAAAAACAAAGGCAAAACCAAAAAAAACAGTATACATCCCACACCTCACCCCCCAACCCCCCCCCTGCGTGAGTGACAATTTCACTTCCTTTTCTCTTTACCTTGATTACATTCCAGATTTCAACACTCAACTCACTATTGTTGTTAGAGTTTCAAAACAGACTCACTATTTTTGTTGGAATTTATCCCCCAAGAATACAGCTCTATTAACAAGGAAATATTTGATAATAAGTTTTCCACTGATGAGAATGAAGAGATAAAATGTCCCGCGGCCACTGCGGCCGCGCGGTTTACAATTTCTGTATTATAGTAATTAAGTCCGAGGAGATTAAAGTTGGAAAATGAATCATTTCCCTTCCTGGACCAGCATGTGGCAAAAGCTTAGTTCACAGTCTCCATACATGGGTACAAGCACTTGCTGGAACCCCAAATCCTAAATTATCTCTGGTTCCCGCTCGTTCCACATCCACCGGCTGTGCAGAGGCGTGGGCACCCGGGGCGAAACCGGCCGGAGCCGAGCACCGGCCCTGGTGGGGACTCTGATTTGCATTTTTCTAATGCTTTATGGAGTTTATTTTTCATATGATTTTTTTTTGCCATTTATACTTTTTCTTTGAGAAATTTTCTGTTCATCTTTTCTTGCCATTTTTTTGATGGGGTTGGATTTTTTTTCCTTGTACAGTTTTACCTGGGGACTGGAGCATAGCAGGTAGGGCATTTGCCTTGCACACGGCCGACCAAGGTTCAATTCCTCCGTCCCTCTTGGAGAGCCCGGCAAACTACCGAGAGTATCCCACCCACAGGATAGAGCCTGGCAAGCTACCCTTGGCGTATGCAATATGCCAGAAACAGTAACAACAAATATCACAATGGAGACATTACTGGTGCATGATCGAGCAAATCAATGAACAACTGGACGACAGTGCTACAGTGGTACAGTTTTACCAGTGCTTTAGCTCTCTTGGATATAAGCTCGTTATTAGTTGCAGATAAGCAAATAATTTCTCTCAGTTTGTGGACTGTCTTTATATTCTGATGACTATTTTCTTTGAGGGGCAGAAGCTTCTTAATTTAATATAGTCCCATTTGTTTGTCTTTGCTTCCACTTACTTGGTTAGTGGTATTTCACCCTTAGAGATGCCTTTAGCTTCAATGTCTTGGAGAGTTATGTCTACATTTTTCTCTTTATTTTTTTTAATTAAAATTTTGAAGGCCTGTGTTCTCTGGTCTGTGTTCTCCCCTGAACTGGACTGCACTGCACTGTCGTCCCGTTGTTCATCGATTTGCTTGAGTAGGCACCAGTAACGTCTCCATTGTGAGACTTCTTGTTACTATTTTTGGCATATCAAATATGCCACGGGTAGATTGCCAGTTCGGGCGGGAAACTCTCCATTGCTTGCTGAATTCTCTGAGAGGGATGGAGGAATTGAATCCAGGTCGGCTGCGTGCAAGGCAAACGTTATACTCGCTGTGCTTTTGCTCCAGTCCTCTCCCCTGGACACATATCTTTATTGCTTGCCTCTATGTCTCTTTCTTTGCTTGCTTAATTGCTCTCCAAGCTCGTGTTCTCCCTTAAACATACATTCCAACTTGCTTATCTCTGAGTCTCTTTGCTTGGGCTTCTTTCCTCTCTGGAGAAGACTGTGTTCTCTCTTTAACACATGTTTCTTCTTTCTCCCTCCTTACATCTTTCTAAGTAAGTTTTGTTCAATAAAAAGTATCTTTCTTTGGGGGTCAGGTACAGAAGTTAGGGTACACATGCCAACACAGGTTTGATTCCTCAGCTTCCCGTATGGGCCCCCAAGCCAGCCAGGAGGGACCCCTGAGTGTTGTTGTCACTCAAAACCAAAACAAAATAAGACAAACAAAAAAAAATTTCTGCCTCACTGAAAAAGTATATTTTGCATATCCGTGTTCGATTCCTCCGCTCCTCTGGGAGATCCCGGCAAGTATTCTGCTACCTGCTTCATCAAACTGTAAGCTATTCGTTAGAGAAAAATCACTATTAAAAAAATTGGGGGGCTGGAGCCATAGCACAGCATGTAGGGTGTTTGCCTTGCACGCGGTCGACCCGGGTTCAATTCCCAGCATCCCATATGGTCCCCTGAGCACCGTCAGGAGTGATTCTTGAGTGCATGAGCCAGGAATAACCCTTGTGCATCGCCAGGTGTGACCCAAAAAGCAAAAAAAAATAAAAAATAAAAATAATTTTAACATTGCGGCTGGAGTGATAGCCCAGCGGGAAGGGCGTTTGCCTTGTTCTTTCCTGATTTGGGCTATTGTAAATAGTGCTGCAATGATCACAGGAGTGAAATATGTCTTTTCTGAGTAGAGTTTGGGCGTCTGGGGTACATGCCAAGAAGTGGGATTACCGGGTCATACCCCCAGCAATAGAAGCTCAATTTCTGTTTTCTTTTGAGAAGTGTCTATATTGTTTCCCCAAAAGGTTGCACATATTGACATCCCCTCCAGCAATGAATGATGGTCTTATTTCCCAACATCCATATCAACAGTGATCACTTTTGTTCTTTGTGATTGTGATGTGTGAATTATAATAAATGTAGTTTTCTATCATGTGTTTTTAAAATTTTATGACAGGTATTCCTTGGACTTATGATTTTGCTGGTATGGGTGACCAATTTTACCTTTGAGAAAGGTCTTAACTTGCAGTTTGAATACAAACCACAAAACCCCTGGCTTCAGGAAACTCCCTTCCTTTGCTGTGAGCTGTGCTGCCTGTCGCCTGATAAGAGCCATGTTGTAACCTGCCCTGCCTTGCTGATGCGTGATAGACTGTGAAAGAATGGGGAGCTCGTACGATTACCCTATAAATGCTCTTGAGAGCCTTGATTGGCACCGAGAGCTTCAGGTGCTTTGCCGGGGTCTGGTCAGCCACAAGACTCTGTCTTGGTGAGCATGATTAAGCAAACTGTCATTTGACTGTTGCAACATGACATGTACTGGTCTTCTATGAGATGTCGTATTGCTGGTTTAATTTTCATTTACCTAATACTAAGAGGTACAGTATATTTTTTTATATACCTTTTGGACATCTGCATGCCTTCTTTGAAAAGTATTTGTAAATGACTCACCCCCTTTTTTGAATTGGTTGATTATTTTCCTTCTTGTAAAGTTCTACCACTGAGGAGGATACATATGTATGTGTGTGACTACATATATAGGTATGTATGTATATATATGTAATGAGATGTATATATTTATATATATATATGTATATATACATCTTAACCATTTGTACCATGAATAGTGGGCAAATATTTTCTCCCAGTCTGTGTAGTATCTTTATATTCTCGTCGCTTCTTTCACTGTGTAGAAACTTCTTGGTCTGATGCAGTGCCATTTACTTAGTTTTGGTTCCATTTACTTGGCCAAATGCATTGAATCATTGAAGATATCTCTAAATCAAATGTTCAAAAGTGTTCAGACTATGTTTTCATCAATATAATTTATGGAATCCTGTATGACATTAAGATCTTAAATTTTAATTTAACTTTTATCTGTAGGGTTAGAAAGGGGACTGAGCTCATTCTTTAGCATGTGACCAACCAGCTTACCCAACAACAGTTGTTGAAGAGGCTTTCTGTGACCACTTCATACTTTTTGGTCTTTTATCAAAAATAAATTGTTCATATACCTAGGATCTGTCTCTGGACTATTGATTCTATTCCAAGGTCTGAGTCTGTCCTTAATCCAATGCTACATGGTTTTGATTCCTGTAACTTTATACTACAGTTGGACATTTAGGGAGAGTGAAGTCTCTCATTTTATTTTATCCCTACGATTGTTCTGGCTATTGTGAAGAGAGGGTGTTATTACACAATATAAATTTCTACACTGTTTGATTTGTATCTTTAATGAATGTCAAGGGTTTTTTAAAAAAATAAGGACTACATTGAATATGCATAATGCTTTGGGCTAGGTTGTCATTTGACATTATTAATCCTTCCCATCCATGAACAGGGGACATATTTCCATTTTCTCCCGTGTTTCAAAATTTATTTTAGTAGTGATTTGTATTCTCAGTAGCTTGCCAGGCTCTTCAAGAGGGGCGGAGAAATCGAACCCGGGTCAGCCGCAAGCCTGGCAAGCTACTCGAGGCATATTCGATATGCTAAAAACAGTAACAAGTCTCACGATGGAGACGTTACTGGTGCCCACTAGAGCAAATCGATGAGAAATGGAGTGACAGTGACAGTGATTTGTACATTTCTTTATATGAGAATTTTATTCTTCTGTTAGGTTAATTCCATAACACTTGTTTTATTTGAGGCAAAGTTGTGAATGAGGATGTTAAAAATCTTTCTCTCTCTGGGTTGGAGAGATAGTACAGCAGGTAGGGCATTTGCCTTGCATGCAGCTGACCTGGGTTCGAGCCTCAGCACCCCGTGTGGTCCCCCAGCACCGCCAGGAGAAATTCCTGAGTGCAGAGGCAGGAGTAACACCTGAGTATTGCTGGGGTATGACCCAAAAAGCAAAAAAAAACAAAAATCCTCTCTCTTCTGTTTTATTATTTAAAAATAGGACCACGGTTTTGGCAAATTGATCTCTTTTTTTTTTGCTTTTTGGGTCACACCTGGCGATTCACAGGGGTTACTCCTGGCTCTGCACTCAGGAATTACCCCTGGCCATGCTCAGGGGACCATATGGGATGCTGGGATTTGAACCCGGGTCGGCCGCGTGCAAGGCAAACGCCCCACCCGCTGTGCTATCTCTCCAGCCCCACAAATTGATCTTTTTAGCTTGCCACTTTACTGAACAAGTTCATAGTTTTCTAGCAGCTTTTTGGTATAGATTTTAGGGGTTCCTAGGTAAAATATCATGTCCTCTGAAACTACTGAGAGTTTAGTTACTTTTCTAGTCTGAAAGGCTTTATTATCTTTCTTGCCTAACTTTATCGAAAAGATTCATTTCAACTTCTCAAGCTATTGAGAACCTTCACTGGGATCCAAATGTCACAAGTGGAACGGCAACCACAGCAGCCAGAGACCTGGCGGAGAGGACTGACACTACTAGGGAAGTCTCTCTAAAAGGAATGCATGGACTAAAGCACCCAAAAGGAAAGAGAGAACAAAAGGGAATGCCCTGCCACAGAGGCCAGGTGGGGGAGGGGTGGTGGTGGTGGGAGGGACACTGGGATCATTGGTGGTGGAGAACTGGCACTGGTAGAGGGATGGGTACTCGATTATTGTATGACAGAAATGCAAACACGAAAGTTTGTAAGTATGTAACTGTACCCCATGGTGATTCATGAATTAAATTTTTTTAAAAAACAAATAAAAAAACCAAAAGGAATGCATGGTCACAGAAGTGGGACTTCTAGCAGAGCACCTGCCTGCAGTGCATGAGACTAAGAGTTCAATTCGGCAGCAGCTCACATTAACTAGTGCAACACCTCACTGTGCACACAGATCTCCAGAACCCAAACTGGGTGAACCCCAGGCCAACTGGAAAACACGGCAACAGTTATGGAAATCCTGCTCATGGCCAACACAAGGGTGACAACACAGCAAAAGGAAGAGGGCGGGGGAGGTCACTGCACAAAGACAAGAGGGATGTGTGGGACATCCTAGTTTGTGGGGATCTCTGAGGTCATGATGCATTTCCTTAGTACTGATTTCAATGTCATATCTCTCATAATTCCCTTGGGTAGGAAAAGGGAAAAAGCTTAATTTAGAGCTCAAGGACATGGATCAAAGGAGGATTCCAATCTAGATGTGGAAGAAAAGATCTAGTTTCAGGAGGGGAAACGGGCCTTGATAGTTCTCCCATGCGGAGTCCATTTCCAATGGCTTCTGTCTGCTTCCTCCAATCCTGATTTATATCCTGAAATGTTTATCCTCATTTAGTGGTGATGTGAAAGCTAAGATTGTATGCTAGGGGAAGAAAGATTTCCAAAGTTTAGTTCAAAGAATTGGCTTCTAGAAAAAAATTCCACACCTAAAAAATAGCCAAGGAATGACAATGTCCTGGGGCAGAAAGTGGTTTCAGAGCAGATCTTATTCCAGCCAATGAACACTCATGTCTGACAAGTTATAGTTCAGAGGACCAGCACTGTCTGCTCTTGCTCACAGTTACCAGATGAGCAGGATAGCTGGGACAGGGCACCCCTCAGAGGGGTGGGCCAAGGGGAGCCCTTCTCCTCTGTCACAGACAATGAGCTGAGGGCTGAAGAGTTAAGAGCCAGGAGCCAGGGAAGCAGTTGCATTTCAGTGAGCGCAGGAAGCAAGAGACCCACATATCACCACAGTCCAGGGAGTTGCAGCTTTACTCTGACCACATCCTGTCAGCGGGTGTTTCACTGAGATGAGAGCTGTCTGCCCACCAGTGGGGAGAATGTGGGGAGAACGTGGCAAGGTTGGACCTTCCCCATCATTAATGTGCCCTAGAGGCTCATTCTTAACATCTGAGCAAGAGGGGTCCCCAGCATACCCTTTGGCCCACTGTGTCATGCTGTTGTGCAATCAGCTGCACGTCCAGCCTGGACAACTCCCCTGAGGATTCTCCCTGCTGGTGACAGTTGAACTGGCAGCCTCAGCTAGCAGGGCAGGATGCAGCTGGGGGCTGAGAGGCAGCGACTGGTCTCACAGGAATCACACAGGTGGTGAAACTCCAGGTCAAGGGGAGCCACTGCTGCTGCTTCTCTTGCTCACGACGACAGCACTGACCTGACCATGACATCCAGGAAGGGGACCTGCTCCCCTCAGAAGGTGGACCCGGGGGAGCACTTCATTTCATCCCCAAGTGACGTCAGCCCGTGGCTGCAGAGAGGAGCAGGAGAGGAGAGAACTCACCTCCCTCTAGGGAGCAGAGAAAGGGTCAGAACCAACCACATCACCACAGACCCCAGGGGACAGGAACAGAACTGACTAGAACAGCATCAAATTCAGGCTGTGTCCACAGGGAACACGTGGGCACCCCGACTATGGACCATGGCAGGAGCAGTGGGAGGGAGGGGCTGCTGAGCCCTGAGTGACCCACTACCCTGCTGTTGAGGAAGAGAGCCTGGGTGTGGGCACAGCCATCCATGAGGGGTCTTGATGGTGTGGACAGTTGAGCTGCCAGCCTGGGGCCTGAGGACAGGACGCAGCTGAGGGACAGGGCAGTGCTTGGGCTCCCTCCAGCCACACCAGCAGTGTCCCTCCCACGATCTGGGGGTCCAGCAGTAGCCGGGCTAGAAGTCAGGGCTGTGGGAGCTGTGAATACTGGACTCTGTCAGGGACAGGCCCCCAGTCCTTGCCTGACCCAGAGTGTCCTCCCCTACCTGTCCTCCTCCTGAATCTGCTTCAGGTCCTGGAAACAGATAATCAACCGCATCAAAAACACTGGGAAAAAAAAGAAAGAAACTTAACTTACAGACTGAGAGAATATTATTTGAACAGGGTAATTACGTGTATATTTCTGAGCATCTATATGTACATAAACAAAGGACATGAATCACTCTAACAGTTCAGCAGTCACTAGATTATTTCAGACAACAGTAATGTGCAATGCTGTGTCCAGAAACCTTATTAAAGAGTATAAGGAAGCTCCAGAGAACAGGCTCGGAGGGCCTGGCCCGGGCACCCCTCCGGGAGAAGGCCAGGAGCAGAGTGAGGGGGCGCGGGATTCTGGAAGGAAGACAAGGCAATCCTTGATCCCTGTTCCCTAAGGTCTCTGTCCAGCAGGTGCTGGGACTGTGGGGCCACACTTAGCGTCATGACTTGAAGGTCACATGAAAGGCTCAGCCTCTGTCATGGGGTCAGGCTCAGCTTCAGTCTTGGGTGCGTCCCGCCTCCTTGACTCTGGCAGCACCTTCCTGCAGGTTTCTCTGAAACAGAGCTGCCCTGCGCTGTCCCAGGGACACCCCAGCCGTGCCCTCAGAACAAGCCTAAGGAAGCAAGGGGTGGAGGAAAGGGAGGCCACTGCAGGGGTGGTGACAGAGGAAGCAGACATGGTCCCCAGGGAGCAGCTGGGTTGCACGAAGTCACCTGCCACGGCACTCAGCATCTTTCAGGTGCAGTACAGACATGACAGTGCCTGTCAGTGAAACCCCCAAGAGGAACAGCCCAGGCCATTTTCTGTCACTTACTCCTCTGGGGACCTGAATCAAATATCGAAGGATGAAATGTCACTGTGTTCACCGTAACTGTGAACAATAGCACTACTGGAAACAGAAAAGGATGGAATGCCGTGTAAATTTTTAAAAAAGGAAACAAAACTGAAAAATGAAAAGTAAAAACTAGAAAATGAAGCTTTAAGGTTTTCAATGTTAAGTCAGTGAGGACCATGGCAAACAATTGTGTGTTCCAATGTAAATATTACATTTTAAAGGTGCTTCATGGCTTACATTTTACATGTGTATCTGTATAACTAGGGTAAAACCCCGACATCACAGAAGAACCACGGCATGGGGCAGAGGACATACAGCAGAGGATGTGACACTGCCAGTGTGGACACTGGCTTCTCATAAGGGTCTTTCTGTTGGTGACAGTTGAACTGACCACCTGGGCCCTGGGTTCTATGGCCGAACAGGACATGGCTGTGGGGCAGAGGGGCAGTGGTGGGGGACCAGCAGCCACATCAATGATGTCCCTCTCAGGGTCAGTCTGGCAGCCGGCCCATGTGTCCAGCAGTCGGCAGGCTGGGAAGTCTGAGCTGTCCAGGACCATGATATGTCATTGGACTCTTTGAGGGACAGGACCCATGGCCTGGCCAAGTTCAATCCTATCTTTCCTCACCTTGGCCCACGGAGAGTCCCTCCAAGTCCGAAAAGCGGGCTACAAACCGCTCTTCCTCTAGGGTGTGACTCGCTGTGGCCTCTGAGGGCAACGTGATCCCAGTCAGGAGTACATTTCCCTGGTCACATCGGGAAGGGCTGCAGAAAGGGCCTCCGGGGACGGGTGTCAGCACTCTGGGGGTGCAAGGTGAGGGAGGGGGCGAGCACTTTGCTAACAGAGGACCCTTCTTCCATCAGGCTCACGCAGCCTCCCCCGTTCTGACACGTCCAACAGTTCTTCAGGCACCTCCTGCTCCCCTTTGCCTCCCTCTCATGTTTATCTCCTTTCCCTGCAAGCAAACAACCAAGTGCATGAGAAAGGGCCCCTGGGCCTCAGAGCTCCTCTGCCCAGCCCTGCCTGCACTACCGCCCGCAGCCACAGGGGGCGCCACACAGAGAGCAGCGGGACCCTGGGCCAGGCTCTGAGCATCAGGTATTAGGGTCCTGGGTGTCAGGGACTCAAGGCCACCCGCCCTGTGCTTGGGGTGTCACTGCATACGTCTCCGAGGTGGATCCTGGCGTCCCTCTGCCTCAGGGGCTCTGAGGGAGAGAGGGCCTGAGGGGTCCTGCAGAGCGTTTCCGCACGGGGGCTCTGCTGTTTCCTGGGCCTGGGGACTCGGCTGCTCCTCCCTCGGGACTCAGGGGCATCCCACGAGTCCTTTCAGACTGGCGATGGCCCCGTGCTGAGATGCAGGGGTGAGTGTGGGCCCCCGCTGTCCGGCTCCCCCTCCACCTCCCCCAGCGGCCCAGTGCCCGGGTCAGAGGCCACGAATCCCTCCGTTTGCGAGTGTGGGCTCTCGCTCTGCGAGGACCAGGGTTAGGATGGGACCAGCCCTTTCCCCTTTGGGCAGGACCCCCGGACAGAGTGCGCTCCGTCCTCAGAGCGCCTGCGCACACCCCGCTGGTGGCCTCTGGAGCGCATCAGCCCTGCACACCTGTCCTGAGCCCGCACTGTCCCCTCCAGCAGACCGCCCCCGCCCCATCTCCCCGACAGCACCCTCCCGATGCCTCCCCAGGGCCTGTCTTGCACGTGCAGAGAAGATGGGAGAGTCCCCAGAAACTCCGTGAGACCCCACTGCCCGGGCTCCTCCCTCTCAGCCTCTCCGCTCAGGCCTCCACCTCCCTGCCTCCACGGGGAAGCAGCTGCTCCGCCCCGTGCTCCGGCATAGCATGTTTTGGTGCTGGCTGGCATGAAGCTGGGATCCAGAGGCCAGCGTGTGGTTGGAGGAGGGACAGAGCTGCCGGGCCAGGATCCCGCCCGCAGCACCCAGCCAGCCCCACGGTGCGGGCAGGACACCGCGGAGTCACGTGGAAACAGGCAGCGCTGGACTGTCCCTCCTCACACCTGCCTCCCTGCTCTGCCTGCGGGGGCCCCACCCCGCGGCTCCGCGACCCTCCTACTCTGGGCTCCGGGGCATGAGAGGGTCAGATGGACCCTAGGAAGTCGGGGCTCTGCTGCTCATGCCGAGCTCCCGACCCTGCTCCCTGGGGCTGGGGGCCATTGGGGGCAGCTGTCAGCAGCTGTGCTCTGGAGCCAGAGGGTGCACTCCGGAGGGTTG
The DNA here is from genome assembly GCF_027595985.1 of Sorex araneus. Classification (NCBI taxonomy): domain Eukaryota; kingdom Metazoa; phylum Chordata; class Mammalia; order Eulipotyphla; family Soricidae; genus Sorex; species Sorex araneus. The sequence goes on along the minus strand of NC_073308.1, from coordinate 8,140,427 downwards.
GACCGGGGCAGGTGGAGTGAGAGGCAGGCAAGGGAGTTTGGGGCAGTCAGGGGCTGCCCCCTCCCAGCCTGCTCTGGTTCCTGGGCTCTCTGTGACTCAGTGACCCTGGAAGGGCGTAGGGGGGCCCTGCATTCAGAGAAATGATGTGTGAGCTCCAATTTCAACCAATCCCCCAACATAGCACCGTGTGTCCTCTCTGTCAGTGGGGACAGGAGGGCCCCTTCGAACTTCAGAGACCACTTATTGCTCCAGCAGGACCTGTGGTTTGATGTCAAGTTCAAAGCCTGAGAGGAAAATGTCCATCCTGGAGGAAGCCAAGATAGTGCCGAAGGGAATGTTCTAGACAGGATTGTTCAGGATTCCTACCCTTAGATTAGGAATGAAACTCAGGGCAACTCTCTGGTTTGTTCGGTGACGACCACCGTTTCCCATGACATGTGCATAGTAGGTGCTCACTTCATAGAGTGCCTGAATAAGCACCCTGAGACCTGGAGTTGTCTCTGTCCCACAAACACCCCTAAACTAGCCCCAGCAAAGGCAAACATGGTAGCAGACGAATGAATAAAAAGGTGCTTCTTGAAATTTTTTAGAATCTGCCTTTGGTGTGACTTAGGGATGTAGGAGCCCAATCAGCAGGTGTCCAGGGTTACACCCTAGTCTGTGCTGGGGTTGGTCCTGGTGATCCTGGGAAATGTGCAGCTCCAGGCATCGAATCAAAAGGACCTTCGTGGAGAGCCTGTGCCCAGTCAGTGAGCGACTCTCCACACCCAGATGCCTTTGTGAGTTATCAAAGGTCACAGAGCTTTGTGGCAGGAGGCGGGAGAGCCTTTCGGGGGAGAAATCAACATTACCGTTAATACAGTGCTGGGGAAGTCAGGCGTCAGCAAAGCCTCTACATGACAGATCCCATGTTCTCTTCAAGAACCTTGTATGGTTCATCCTTTCCCGCCTTCCCTTCAGAGAAACCAGCTGACCCAGGAGAGGCACTGGGACCTTCCCAGGACACACAGCTAGAGACTGGAGGAGCCCGGGAACTGGCGGGAGCACTCTCATCTGAGCACCACCTGCTCCAGGGACTGAGGGGATGGGGAAGGCCAGGTGTGGAGAAGGCTTATGGTAGAAAGCTAAGGCCAGGAATGTTGGTCCATGGTTGGAAGCCTGCCTCAAGGCCGGGGGAGAGGCAGTCAGGCTAGAGAAGGGACCGTGATGACAATGATGGTTGGAAGGGATGGCTCTGGATGGGGGATGTGGCTGAGAGTGGGTAAAGGACCAAACATGACGGTGGCCTCTCAGTATCTGTATTGCAGCCCATAATGCCCCAAAGTAGAGAGAGAGCGAGAGGAAAGGTGCCTGCCACAGAGGCAGGCTGGGGTGGGGGGAGGGGAGTGGCAGGAGGGATATGGGGGGATATCAGTGGTGGGAAATGTACACTGGTCTAGAGATGGGTGTTGGAACATTTTATGACTGAAACTAAGTCCTGATAGCTTTATAACTGTACCTCACAATGATTCAATAAAAAAAGTGACAAAAACTTTTAACAAGTTTATGGTAAAAATTATATGGGTAGAAACAACACAGAAATTGTTTCTCCATGAGAAGTCAGGTGCCAGAAAGTCCCCCCGGGTTCCTGCCCCAGGGTCAGCATCATACAGTCCTCAACCTGAGACAGGAGGGACTCGGTTTGCATGCTAGGTGGGCGGGGAGGGACAGGGCAGTGACCTCACATGGCCTCATGAGGATTTGACCAGAATTCTCAGCCCAGCAATTTCACCTCAGGAACTTGCACAGAGGAGGAACATGAGCCCCAGCACTCAGCAGTGCTCTCGTCTGACCTTCAGGATGGCAACCTTGAGCTCCTTAGAGCCCTGGGTGTAGCTGAGGAGCTCAATCTCTGCCATCATTACAGGTGATGTGAAAAGGTGATGTGACCGAGTCTCAAACATCACCACTGCAGAGACACAACAGAGGAAGACTGCCCACACGATACCAGGGCACCAGAGACCTGAGCACCTGTGAGCCCAAGGTCCTTTCATGCATCTCCCTGAGGCCTCTTCTGCCCTCCCCCCAGAGAGAAGGGGCATCTCTGGGAACAAGAGTATGTGGAGGGGGCAGAATCTCCTTCCCCCCGCACCAGGCTGTCTTCACCGGGGCCCCTTGGAGGGGAGTGGGTTCAGTTTCCCTCCCTGAACCGAACAGAGCCCCAGCAGCCAAAACCCTCCAGAACCCAGCCATAGCCATGCTCAAAGCCCCTCTCCACATGCTCAGTGAGCATCACGCATGAAGGAACTGGCAGAGGAAACCAGCTGCGGGACCCGGGGCTGAGATCTCCAAGCCTGCTCGAATCAGGACTGGCCACCTCTCCCAGATCCCCCATGTTCCAGTAGCTTGGCACTCACACCCACAAACTGCCCCCGGCACCATGTAATCTCATCAATGGCCAAGATCCAGACACTATAAAACAAAGCTCCTGGAAGCTCGTAGCTGCATTTGCGGGCACACAACCTCTTAGGGTCTAGCCCACTGATGTGCCTGAAGCAGCACACATGTGTTTGGTTTTAACATACTTGCTTGCATTTTCTTCTATACATTCTCCATCCCTCCCGGAGAGCCGGAAAGCTATGGAGAGTATCCCACGCACACAGCAGAGGCTGGCAAGCTCCCTGTGGTGTATTCGATATTCCAAAAGCAGTAACAATGACAGGTCTTACTCCCCTGCCCCTGAAAGAGCCTCCAATACGGCACTGTTGGGAGGATGAGTAAGGAGAGGCTGCTAAAATCTCAGGGCTGGGACTAATGGAGCCATTACTGGTGCCTGCTTGAGCAAATGGATGAACAACGGGATGACAGTGATACAGTTACCGCAGGCCTGCAAATCCCAAGAAGGTAAAGGCCAGTAAGACTTCAGCTTCTCCCGCACCACCAGAGTCAGTGTGCAGTACCTGGAATGTTCTTTAGCTGGGAGCTGTTCTCTGCTCTGAAGGACTCGCATGAGTGGACAGTGTCCCTTCCTTTCTGAGCTCAGTCATCACCTTTGTGCTGCAGGTTCCAAGCATAGGTGGACATTTGGTTTCAGCCCGCCATCATCCACACCTCCAGTGCACAGCCTGGAGGACAGAGGGGCTGTGGTGTCCCGAGCAGGGGGACATGTGTGCGGACACCTGCCTTTCAAGAACTGTCACTCTCCTCATCCGTCAGCTCTGAGGGACAGACCACACCCCTGAGCCCTCCCACCCTCCTAAAGGAGAGGACAGGGACACAGCTCAGACAAAGAGCAGCAGCTGAGTCGTCCCCCCACCCTGCCCCACCCTGATGCTGCCAGGCTGCAGGAGCAAAGGGCTCTGTGGGCAGTGCCCTGCCTGCCTCAGTCACACACACAATGGGCTGGCAAAACTCACAGTTGGCGCCTACTGGCTGAGCGTGCGGTGTCTGCACCCTTCACCAGGCTCCCACGGGAGGGGGTGGTGTCTCCCAGGAAGCTCCCTAAAGGCGAGCAGCTCTGGGAATCCGGTGTCCCGGCATGGCAGTGCACAGACCACCTGCTTTTCTGCTCAGCATCTTAGTGTCTGTCGTATCCTCAGGGCTGTCCGGGGACCGGGTGGCCGCTGGAGTTCCAGCCAGCACCAGCCTCCACCTCTGCATGTCAGCTCAGCAGCTCACAAACCTGGGAAGAAGCCGCCTCCCCCCCTTCAGGGCGACTGTGCAGCTGCCCGAGGCTGCAGGGGGCGCCTGGTTCCCTGGAGCTCAAGGGAGATTGAGGGATTTACCTTTCAGCGTTTGATATTGGCTGACATCAAACTCTTTGCTTCTTAGAGTAAAGGGAGGAGGAAAACCAAGGAGACAGCCTTTGTCACTCCCCGCAGGCCCCTGGGGAAGAGCAGACAGACAGAACAGACACTCGGACCATGGGTACCTCCCACCGTCTCTGTTCTCTAGCCTGGTTCATTCCAGGGTCATCAGGGTCTTCTCTCACGGCAGGGTTTCAGGGTGTCCCTGTCTGAGCCCACGGACCCACAGCAGCCCCGGGTGGGTGGCTCCAGCTCCCGGAGTTCGGAAGGAGATGTGAGTGGAACACTGTCTCAAGGAGTGTGGCAGGGCTGAGGCTCACACAGCCTGCAAGCCTGTGTTCAGTAGGATTCAGAGATATAATTTAGAAATGTATTGAACACAAATTTAATTCACTGTTCTTCTCCTTCTAGAATTTAAATATGTGTGATCAGGAAATATTAATTTTTTTTTTTTTACAAATGGCAAAGTTAGGAGCCAAAGGGCTAAATCAAGGGGCATGAAGCTTGCCTTGCATGCGGCTGACCAGGTTTGATTCACCACATCCCATATGATCCCCCAAGCAGCACCAGGAGTGATTCCTGAGCACATAGCCAGGAGTAACCCCTGAGTATCCCTAGGTATGACCAAAAACTAATAAAAAAGAAAAAATGGCAAATAGATCACAGTAAAATCAGATGTCTTGGGCCTGAAGAGATGGTCCAGAGCACGTGGTCCATCTCTTATATGCTGGAATCTCCACTTCAATTTCCAGCACCAAATAGTCTCCTGAATGTTGCAGTGAGCAGCCCAGGAGGCCCTGAGCACTGCCAGATGTGGACCTGGAGGCCCTGAGCCCTATTCAGAGTCTGAGTAAGTCCCAACCCCATAGGATCAGCTTTACCACACCCCCAGGGCCTTGCCTTGGCCCATCCACCCAATGGGCCAAAAGTCACCAGGGCGGACCCGAGAACTCCACACCACCATATGGGATATCAAGAAAACTTAGAATTTTACATCATACTAACAGTCATATCTTCTTTTGCATTTTGTCATCACACATGGTCAAATGTGTCCTTTCTAAGTATTGATGACAGGAATAATCAAGAATCTACAGCCATCCAAACAGGGAAAAAATGATTCCTTTTGACATGCACCCTTGTGAGGGGCCTGGGCACAGACATACAGGAGCTGCTCCACCATTGTCCAGTGTGTGGGGAGCAGCCTGCTGTCACAGGCCCGCTGGGGAGGGACGGAGAATGATCTCACACTGACACGATCACATCTGCAAAGCGCAATGCAGGGATTCTTGGAGGCCACAGGCTCATGCCGTCAGCACTGCTGTTGATTCTGGGTCATTGCTGTCACTCCCGAGATAGCTGGTGTCCCCGAGCAGTGCCTCCTGGGTTTCTCCCTTGGGCTGAGAGAACCATGACCTCTCGGGATGAGCTTTATGATGCCGGGCATCTCCTGACTGAAACAGAAGAATGCAACTGAACACAACACCTCTCAGTCAAGGAAAGTGACTCATTTGGACTTTATTATTTTGTGAGCCTGCTGTTTTACCTGTCTTGGTTGTAGGCTTGTATGTGTATTGTTGGCACTGAATGGTAAGCATCTAATGGGTGACCCCCTGGATGTCCTCTTATTTAATGGCAGTGGATTCAACCGTAATGATTATGAGAAGAATTGAAGGACCCGTGATGTTGTCACAACACATCCCTGTAGCACACACCGTGAAAGTGTGACAGCACAAACTCTCCCATGGAGAGTATATTTCTCTCTCTGAGTGTGGTTTAGGCTGGAGTTCTCACAGCCATGGGGCATTGAAACACGGTAGAATCAGGGAGGGGCCCGGGACAAGAGGGGCAGGTGCTGAGTCGACTCTTCTCATGCAGGGACCAATTTTGATGTCTGAACACACACTAACCCCTAAGCTCCTCCAAGAGTGATGCCGGAGATCAGAGCTGGAGAAGCACCTGAGGAGTGCTGAGCCCCACACAACGGAGGCCACGCCTCGGTACTGGCAACACCTGCCTGCCTCTGTCTCAGGGACACCCCAGCCGCGCCCTCAGAATAGGCCTGAGGAAGCGAGGGGTGGAGGGAAGGGAAGCCTCGGCATGATTGGGGACAGACGAGGCAGATACTGTGCCTAGGGGGCTGTTGGGCTACACACGGTCACCTGAGACAGCCTCAGCATCTTCCAGGTGCAGTTAAGACACTGTCAGGGAAACCTTCCACAGGGAACAGCCCGGGCCCATTTTCCTTCCTTAACTTCTCTGGGGAACTGATTCAATATGAAAGGAGGAAATAATGCCAAGTGTACACACTGACACTACGAACAATACCATTGTTGAAAACAGGAGTCCTAATGGAAAGTGACTTAATGTCAGAAAGGAAATGAAACTCAAAAATATGATTTATTTATTTATTTATTTATTTTGCTTTTCAGGTCACACCCTCGATGCACAAGGGATACTCCTGGCTCTGCACTCTGGAATTACTCCTGGTGGTGCTCAGGGACTATATGGAACACTGGGGATTCAACCCGGGTCGGCCACGTACAAGGTGAATACCCTACCCATTCTGCTATCATTCCAGCCCCCCTAAATCAGATCTAAGTGTAAATATACTTTTAATTTTTGTTATTGAGGACCATGAAAACCAAAGTCTACATGTGCTACCAGGAAGCATTCACATAGATGGTGCCTTACTGGATTCTATGGTACATTTCTATGTACAATTAGAGTAAAGCCCAGGACACTGCAGGAACACCCCAGGCAAGGGGGAGAGGACAAAGAGAAGAGGAGCCTGTTGGCCCTGGGAGAGGACGTCAGGCAACTGTGAAACGGGTCGACTTTCTCTAAAGCGAACCATCAGTGGGCCACTTTGGTGGAGGTTGGTCTCTCCCCAGAGGAGAAAAGCAGCACGAGGAAAGCTATGGCAAGGGGAAATCCCCAGGGTAGCAGAAACTGGGGCATCACTAATGAGGGCCTGCAGGTCCTGCTGTCACTAGAACACAACTTGTCGTGTCTCTGGAACAACAGCTAAGCTCTTCACATCGTGGCTACCAGGAGGACAGAAATAGGGAACAGCAGCTCAGCTTCACCCGAAGGGGCTGGGAGCCACGGAAACCAGTTCTTTCCTGCTAACAACCTTCACCAGAGGACGATGCTGCAGAGACTGCATCTGCCCCGCTTGAGGGTATACCAGAAGATACCCCGCAGATACCTTGAAAAAGTGCAAGAGCTTCCCCAGCAATGAGAACAGCCCCAGTGCTCAGGGGAATGCACACAGGACAAAGCAGAGCCTTCCTGACAGTGGTGTCCACCTAAGGTTCCTGTGCAGAAAGGAAGTTTCAGAAACCAAGGAGATGAAAGAAGTTTCTGGATAGTATCTGCACATCCACCACCCTGTGATGATGAGACGGCTGCTGCTGGTGTGGGTGCCGAGTGTGTGGGGATGGCCAGGGAGGGACATTGTGTCACTAGGAAATTGCAATATGACACATTCTTTGGGTCAATTCTTTTAATACTAAACTAACTAAATGTTCATAAGAAATATAAAATAGTTGAGATTGTTTAAAGACAAAAAGCAGAGGAGGAGGTGAAGGTGACAGTGTGGACAGCAGCTTATGAAGCACATTCCTGGCCGTGGTGTTGGTTGGACGCCTGAGTCGGGGGCTCCCGCTGGATGGACAGGACGCAGCTGGGTACAGAGAGGGAGAGCTTGGTGAGCAAAACCACACTAGTACGGTCCCTCCCAGGCTCAGGATATCAGAAGGGCCCAGGCTGCCAATCAATCTGAACCGTGGGTCCATGGACACGACGCAGACTGTCCCAGGGACCAGAACCCGGGCCCGCCCCGATCCAGGCCTGGCCCTCCCACCTTTCCTCCTCCGTGATCAGCTCCAGGGCCTGGAACCAGGTGAGAAACTGGTCGTGGGGCCACAGGCGGTAGTTCTCCGCGGCCTCCTGGAGCACAGCAATCTCCCGGAGGATTTTAGTTTCCTGGGATATTGCGAAGGAAGGAAGGGAAAGACCTCAGTGGGCGGCGCCAACCAGGCCAGGGCTGCGCAAAGGCGGACTTTCACAGGGATTTGGAAAGGAGAATTTCCACAGGGATCCCCCCTTCACTCTGCCCATCAGCATCTCCACTTGTCTGAGATCAGAAAACACCCTCCACCAGGAAGTTCCCCCTTGATGGATCTCTGTCCCCCATGCGCATGTATGGGTTTCCATTGTTTCATTCTCCTACTGTGAGTGTCAGGCCAGAGGGACAGAGACAAGGAGGATCTAACAGGGGACCAGGGGACAGGGAAGTCGGGTCCCCTCCTCTGTTCCCCTGCAGAGTCCCAGCTGCTCACCTTTGTGAATTTCTCCTTGTTGAACACCTCCCGCTGGAACAAATAGACAAGGGCATGAGAAAGGGCCTCTGGGGGACCCTATGCCAGGCTCTGAGCTCAAAGGACAGGGCTGGGTGTCAGGGACTCAGACCCACTCTCCCTGAGACACACTAGGGTGTCCAGCGGGGACAAGGACCTTGTCCCTGAGGTGGATGCTGAGGTCCCTCTGCCCCACGCCTCTTGCTGAGGGAGAGGTTGGGGATGCCCCCGACCTCAGGTGGTTCTGCACAAGGGGCTCTGCTGATCCCTGGGAACTAGGTGACGTGGCCTGAGTGCCCCGTGCTGCTCCTGCCTCAGGTGTCAGCCCAGCGCCAGGGGAGTTTCCCTCAGGAGCTCTGCCCAGGGCTGAGGTGCAGGGGGGTGTCGGCTCCAGCCTGCCCAGCCCCCAGCTCACTCACCCCAAAATCCTCCATTTCTCTGTCCAGACTCTCCAGCTCCTGAAGGAAGGGCCCCAGGAAGGGGACCACACCCTGTGCCGAAGGGGCCGTTAGAAAGGGGCCCTGCTTTGGGGTCCTCAGGATACCCCAAGAATCAGCCTCCCACTGCCAGGCTCCAGGTGAGCAGGAGCCTCTTCAGGGCCTCCCAATGTCCTGCCCACAGCTGAGGGCCCTCCCGTGGGTCCCAGGGTCCCAGCCCTCTCCCAGGCTCCCCCACCCACCCTCCAAGCACCAGCTCTGCAACCGCCCACTCTGTCCTGGGTCGGGACTGGGTCAGCCTGAGGCAGGGCTGGGGCCCCGACTTCATGCTGAGGGAAGACCCCTGTGGGGGCCACCCCTCTGTCCCTGGGTCCCGCACACGCCCCTCACCTGGCGCCTCCCGAGGTTCCTCAGCCAGGACACAATGCTGCAGCGCTGCTCCTAATGGGGACGAGCACCCGACCCTGAGCCTCTGTTGCCCTCCTGCCCGGCCCCCACTCTCCTCCCTCAGGCCCAGACTGAGGAGAACAGCGACAGCTGAGCGTGCAGCCCCCATCCAGAGCAGCAGCCCCATGCAGAGGACCCCAAGGCCTCCTGTGCTCACAGCCCCCAACAGGCCTCGACCCAACCCACACACCTGCTGTGCCCATACAGAGAAGACAGGAATGTCACAGAAACCTGACCAGCACACGCCCTTCCCTCCCCGCCTCCTCCATGCAGGCCTCCAGCCTGTAGAATACCTGCGGTGGCTTGCAGCGTCTATGTTTCCGGGCCTGTCTGCACAGGGCCCTCAGTTTCCACAGGCTCCACCTAGGGAGGGAGCACATTTGTCCCGAGGGAGCTGTCCCTGCACCCCCAGGGCCCTGCTCAGCTGCGGAAGCCGAGTCCTGCTCCCTGCCCAGAGCCTGGTCCCCGGGCTGCTGTCCCCAGGGGTCTCAGCTCACTGAGGGGCTCTGCGAACAGGGCTCAGAGGCCGAAGCCCTAGGGGCACCCACCAGGACACGAGGCGCCAGGTTTGGCGAAGTCGGCTGATGGCGGGGCTCTGCAGGGCATAGATGATGGCATAGGTGGACGCCCAGTTGCGGAGGCGCTGGCACTCCTGGGAGGCAAGAGCAGGGGACAGGGCAGCTGGAGTCTGAGCTCCCTGCAGGACTCGGTGCAAAGCCTCATATGGGGGACCCTGAGAATCTGGGGTCCACAGGGGACACAGAGATCCCCAAGGAAACCCCAGGAGAGCGTGTGCATGACTCGAGGAAGGAGCAGGCAGGACGATGGGCCCCCACTGGGACGGCCCCAGGTCACTGTCCCTGCAGGAAACACCCGCGGTCCTAGGAGCAGGAGACCATCTTCCCTCCTGAGCTTCACAGGAGAACAAGCAGCCCCAACTCCACAGGGACCCCTGCCCCTGCATATCCAGGCCCCCAGGACCCAGTGCCCACAAATCCACAGAGACTATGCCCCCCAGATACCCAGTTTACCAGGACCCAGTGTCCCCAACTCCACACGGACACAGCCACCACACACCTGGACCCCCAGGACCCAGGGACCCCAACACCACAGGTACCCCCCCCAAACATACCTGGAACCCCAGGATCCAGGGACCTCAACCCTCAGGGAGCCCCCCAACATACCTGGGCCACCAGGATCCAGTATTCCAGCATCCGAGCCCGCGTGGGCAGGCTCAGTTCCGAGAGGCAGGTGGTGAGAACACAGTTGGCCACAGTGATGAACTGGCTCTCGATGGCCCGCACAGTGGGGCACACATGTTCATAGCCTGGCTTCTTCCTCATAGAAGAGAGGTCCCCCCGGCAGTGGTATGGCACCAGTTCAAGGAACAGCTCCTATGGAGAGGGACAGGATCAGCCACAGACACCCCAGGAGATAGGACAGAGGACAGGGCCAGTCCCACTCGGTCCTGTGGGGTGTGCTGGACACTGAGGGTCTCATTACTCTGGAACCCAGACTGATGCGAGGTGCAGGCACAGGGCCTCTCTGCCTGCTCCTGGGGCCCTCTCAGGCTCAGGGCCTCCCCGGCTCCCCTCTCTGCACCCCTCAGAGGCACATTCCTCTGTGACAGCTGTGCTGGGGGCTGGTTCCTGCGTCCCCCTCAAAGGGAACCGCCCTGAGGGGCCTCATGGAGTCCAGGCTGCTCAGACCATAGCAGACACAGGGACTCCCGACACTAGTCTACCCGCCACAAAAGCCCCTCCCCCTACTGCTCTCTGTTGAGCTCACGGACACGCACCGCACCCCGTGCCTCCCCTGACTGGGCCATCTCAGCCATTCTGGGACAGTGCGGGCTCAGGGAGCCAGCACAGAGGGTGAGCGTGGGCCAGGAGGGCCGCTGCTGGCAGAGGTGCCCGGGAAGGCAGGTGTGGGCGGACGCTGCCTCTCACCTTGTCCATGAGTGTCAGCTGCTCGGCCACCAGCCGGGCAGGGAACGTGCTGATGGAGACCTGCTCGTTCCCTGAGCTGGCATCATGCGTGTCTCCAGACCCGGCATTCTCCAGCTCAGCCCGTGGTGCTACGGCCGCAGCTGAGGCTTCGAGAGGCTCCGGCTCTGGGGCATCCCGTGGAGACAGGCCCAGCTCCTCAGGTGGTTCTGGGACAACTGCTGGGGCTGGAGCAACGTCTGAAGAGAAGGGCCCCGCCTCAGGGTCCCGCCAAGCCACAACCAGAAACAGCAGAGCCCTGTCCCCAGACCACGACGTGCAGGAGCCCGGCCACCCCAGAGGGCAGGGCCTTTACCCTGAGCCCCGATCAGTACGGTCAGGAGAAGTTCCTTCCTCAGATGAACTTGGAGGCCACAGTCAGAAAAATGCACCAGAATGCAGCCCAGCATCGATTGCACGGGGACACGGCACAGCCACTCAGCACATCCCTCAGGCCAGGACCCTGACATGGGACTCAGGGCGCTGGGGAGAGTGCGGGGAGCAGAGTCAGGACCCTGGAACGTGCCTCCCCTGCTCCCAACAGAAGGTCCCCTCACCTGGAGCCCAGCTGAGCCATCATGCCACTGAGAAGATCCAACAGAGAACCTGTGACTGGGTCCCCATGCCGTTGGCCCCCAAGGTCGTGAAAATGACCTTCCCCACCTGGGCCTGTCCTGGGCTGCTGGGAATTCTAGAGCACCTGCCGGGGCCCGTCTGCTGCTGCAGGCCCAGGGATGATGAGCAGGAGGGGGTGAGAGGAGGCCAGACAATGGCGGTGGGGCAGGGAGTGTGGGCCACTCAGGGAGACCCCAGCCCAATCTGCTCTCTTTCCTGAGCCCTGGGACCCCTCTTCAGCCCTCTGTGATGCACGGACAGTGTCAGAGAGGTTCCCGTGTTGGGGAAATGATGCCTGAGCTCTGACTCTGCCCACACATGGCACCTAACACAGTCCTGTGTGTCCACTCTGGATGGAGGACCCTGGACCACTCACTGCTTCAGTGTGTCTCCGTAGTTGAGAACCTGCTCCAAGTATGGGAGGAGGCATCCAGACCTAGAGGAAGCAGGACAGTGCCCATGGAGTGTTTGGGACACACGGCAGGTTCCTGAGGCTCAGACCAGGACTCAGTCCCAGGGAGTCGCTCTGTTCTCGCGTGACAATGTTGTGTGGAGAAATGCTGCATGACCAGGTGCTGCTTTGACGTATGGAAAAACACCCCACCAAACCCTTCTCCTGTCCCGGGGTGCTGGGACACCTGTGTGTCCCCAGAGACATCTAATCGCTCACAGCAGTGCTGAGAGGAAGACCAGGGCATGGATGGACAGAAATGCTTTGGAGTTCAGAGGGGGTTTCCTGTGCATGTACTCTGGGAGTCCCAAGCCACAGGCTCTGAGAGTTGCGGCTGCTGTTCCATGGGCAGGAACAAGAATGAACAGGAAGCTCATGGCCAGGAGACCAGGCAGCAGCCCAGCACTGTCACGGCCCATCCCATGTCCACCTCCAGGACCTTGCGTGACTCTCTCCACACTGTGTTCAGAAGAACCAGCAGAAGCCCAGAGAGGCCCTGGCCCCTTCTAGCACCCCAGGCGGGGAGGCAGGCGAGGCCCAGGGGCTGGCGGGGCGGCTCTCACCAGCGCAGCATCTGCTGCAGGATCCGCGTGGGAATGGGGAAGGCCAGGCCGGTAGGAAGGATGGTGGTAACAGATGAGAACTTCCGCCCTGGGGAGGTTTGCATCAGGGAGACCAACATCTCCACTGTTCTTTCGCCAAGGGTCAGCATCGTGCAGGCCTCATCCAGAGAGCGCGGGCACACGGGCTCCTCCTGCTGGTGGGCAGGGGGTGCAAGGTGGTCAGCAGGTTCCCCATGGAGCAGGTGCTGAGGGTTTGGAGCTCAGAACTGCGGGAAAACCAGCTCCTGGGGGTGGAAACAGGAGCTCCCACATGTGCGAGGAATCGGGCTGAGGACTGCCCTTCTGACCAGTGAAGTTTGCTGTTGTCAGTTGGGAGCATTCACAGGCCAGAGGACAAGCACGGCCCTGAGGATCTGAGCAGGTCCCTCCTCATTAGCAGAGAAGCTCCCGCAGCTATTCTCAGGACCTGCTTTCTCTTCAGTTTCTTCTGCCCCCATGAGGGGGCCGGGGATTCCCGTTGGGGGGCTTCAGAGCTGTGGCAGTTCCTCCCTAGTTCTCCCCCCATCCTCTGGGCCCTCCTGTGAGGTCCCCCTTTGCCCAGTTGCCAGTGTGTTCTAGTGTTTCCCCTAGTGGAGAGAGCTGGCATGTGCCACCGAATCTCCCCTCCAGGAGTCCCTGGGCCAGCCCACAGACTCTGTCCCTGGCCACTAGGAGGCGGGGCCTCTCCTGCCTTGGGCCTGTGCTGGGGAAGCCTCAGACCCAGACTGCAGCAAGCAGCCACAGGAGGGCCCTGCTCTGCTGCTGAGATGCTCAGGAGCTGATGCCAGCTGAGCTCTCCCTGCTGTGTGGGCTGAGTCCTGTCCCCACGTGTCCTGAGGGAGTGTAGGGACTCAGCCAACACAGCTCCTTTCTCTGGGCCTCCTTCCCCAGGGATGCATCCAAGGAATGGCAGTTTCAGGGAAACGGACACCGCAGTCCTCTGCTCATTCTCTCTCTAACCCCCAACCTGAACTGCTCCTGCCTGGAGAGTCAGCCAGACAGGGGAGCTGTCTGAGCCCCGTGTCCCTGGGGCAAGGTCACACAGCAGCAGTGCAGACACACAGTGTGACTGAGGGGAATGTGGGCGTGGCCCTCTGGGTCAGCTCCATGTTCTGAAGTGGGTGGGGATGGACTTTCAGTGACCCTGTGTCAGAGGAGCATTGGGGATTGGATCACTCTGAGATGGGCCGTGGACACCCCGAGGGGTCACCATGGAAGTGTCACAGGTGTCTTGGGTTGGGGCCTGGGCTCTGCACCCACCTCCCCATCTCAGACCCCGAGTGTGTAAACCCATGTCACCTGCTCACCTGTGCCAGGCACTGGCTATTACTGCAGACATGTGGTCCTGGGCTCGTGTCCTGGCAGGTAGAACAGCTGCTTCCCACCAGGGGCTCCACTGGGATGTCCCGAGCTGAGCTCTGCAACACAGAGTCCGTCACGCCCAGGAGGGACCTGACACGGGGGCCCCCTTGAAGAATCTGTTTGGTCCAACAGTTAAATATCATCTCACCACAGAGACTGCACACAGCGAAAGGAAGAAGAATGACCAGTGCTGGCACAGATGCAGGGAGAAAGGGGCTGTCATTCATTGTGGTGGGAAGACCGACTGGCAAAGCCCTTTTGGAAAACAATATGGCCATTCCGCCCTGCCCCCCACCTCGAATTAGTTTCCTTAGGACCCAGTAATGCCACTTCTGGGAATATACCCCAGACTAAATTAGCACAGAGCTGAAAAATCGTCTGCACTTCTATGTTCACTGCAGCACTATTCACAGTAGCCTGAATCTGGTAACAGCCTGAGTGTCGAGAACAGAGAACTGAATAAGGAAATTATGGTACATCTACACTATGGAATACTACACAGCCACCAGAATAAACATCATGAAATTCAATTAGTATGACACTAGTTCCCAAGGATATTGGAAACAGGGCCAGGAGGGCTGGTCCACAAACTTTTGGGAGAGACAGGGAAGGCAGTTAGGATAGAGAAGGGCCACTATGATAAAGGTAGTTAATCGTGAATGAAAACTGTGTGCTGAAAGTAGGTAACAGAACAAACATGATAACCTCTCAGTACCTGTATTGCAGTCCAGAATGCTCAAAAGGAGAGAGAGAGAAGAGAGAGGAGAGAGAAAAATAGAGAAAGAAATAGAGAGAGAAAGAGAAGAAAATTTCGTGCCATAGAGGTAGGTGTGGAGTGAGGGTGGTGGGAAGGAAACTGGAAATGTTGGTGGTGGGAAATATACACTGGTGAAGGAAAGGATGTTTGAACATATATGACTGAAAGCCAATCAAGAACAACTTTGAAACTGAGTATCTCATGGAGATTCCATTTTTTAAAAACTGTTTTGTCAAGAGTGTCCATGACACACACCAGCCTTCCCTCACGAGGCAGCAGCTCCTTCCGTAGGAACACGACTCACTCCCGTCAGACACCCTTGGACCATGACCCACAACTCAAACAATCAAATTTAATTCACACACAGACACACACACACACGCACACACACAGGAACAGGGGTGTGAGTCCACTGAAGTACATCACAACTCTGAACTATTGACCCAGTTGACCCCGATTACCCTTGAGTTCCTCCTCACCTGGGACAGGTGTTGTGGGTAGGGTGGAGCCCTCCTCCACAGTCTGCAGGGACAGCGATCACCCTCACTCTGGCCTCGCCTCAGCCCAGAGCCTCTGATCTTGGGCATACAACATGAAAACATGTCTATTGCTTCTCAGTGCAAGTGAACTAGACGGTCACTTTCTTGAGAATGAGCTCACAGGGGAACCAGGGTTCTATGGCAGTTGGGGATGGTCACCAGGGAAGTGAGGTCATTTTCCAGAGTTCTATGAGCTGATGAATTCCTTCCATCTGACCAAATGCCCTCCCCTGCTATGGCACCCACTGACTGAACCAGGGAGTTGAGAGTTTTCCCCGACTATCTGGAAATAGAATGTGGGTCCTAACTCTGAGGATTTAGTTCAACTGGATTTTCCATGTCTCCCCCGTCCAGGCTGACCAGACCCCTGGGCCCTGGACTCCAAAGTTGCGTCCTCCATCCCACAGGCCTGGGAATCCTCTCCCCTCTCTGGCTCCCTCCCCTCTGCAGAAGCAAATGTCACTGAGGGTTGGGACAGGATGTCAGGCTCAGGGAGGTAGGGCCTGTGCATGAGACAAGAGCTACTGGTGTCCCCCATAAGCACCAAAACTTGCCCCCCAGTCAGGTCATGACTTCCTCCCTCTCTACAGCTAGAGTGGAGGCAACTGTGTGTCAGAGTGTTCAGGATCCCGGTGTCCTACTCGTTTCTCCTCATTCTGCTCTAAAAGCATCGAACTAATTTCCTCAGCAAACTGCCATCCCTGTAAGTGCCCTTCCCCCCAAAAGAAGGCCATGAAGCTCAAGGAACTTGGCCCACTCAGTGGCCATGCACAGGGCCTCTGTCTGGGAAACACCTGCAGGGGCTGCATTCCCGGATGAGCTACAGGCACAAGAGTCTCCAGATGCCCACTCAGAGGGTGGGAGCAGAGGTCTGGCTGTCCCCTGTTGGGATATGACTCAGCCATTCCTCCTTCAGGGACACCAACCTCTCCTGCCCTCAAACACCCTCTGTCCCTGCATCTTGCTTGATCAGGAGCTTCTTCTTATGCTGAGACTCACCGAGCCAACAGAGATGGCCCTACAAGGGCGCCTGCTCGGAAGTTGCTGTGCAGTCTTGGGTGAGGGGCAGGTTTCCAGTGGAAGGCAGCGACTCTCCCTTGTTAACTGCATCCAAAATGGGAGCCATGTTCATTGCCATTGTAAGGGTGTCTGTGACAAGACCCATGATCTAGAGGCAAACATTGGCTGGTGCCCAAGTCAATGTGAAGCTGTGGTACATACACAGTCATACCTGTCAGCTCCTAAAGAAAGGTGACTATCTACCTATCTCTAACTCTACCCCTACCCACACTCCTACCCCACCCTTAACCCTATTAATAACCGTCTCCAAACCCTATCTGAAACCTAAACCTAGCCTAAACTTAACCAAACCCTATTCCTCAGCTTAACCCTAATGCCCTAACCCTAACCTAACTCCATCCTCAATTTCAACTCATCCTTAACTCTAACCACAACCACAAACCCTACCCTCGTCCTAACCCTTAACACTAAACACATTTCCAACCCTAACCTAACCAAACTGTAACCCTAACCAAATGCTAACCCACTCTACTCTAACCCAACCTTAACCTTAAACTGAAACCTAACCCTAGCCCTAACCCTATACCTAACTGTAACCCTAACCCTCTTCTTGCCCCTTACCTCTAACCTTATACTAAGCCCTACCCCTACCCTGACCTTGACTATGTCCCTACTAATACTCCTGTGACAACCCTAATCTACCCCAAACTAACCGGGACCCCAACCAATCCTAACCCTACCCCTATTTCTACCCCTTCTTCTCACCTTAACACCCTAAACTATACCAAATCTATCCCTAATCAACCCTAACCCAACCACAACCACAACCCCACTCTAATTCTAACCCTAAACAAACCCTAGCCCTAGCTCTAACCCTAACCCTAAACACTAACCCTAACCCTAACCAACTCTAACTTTAACCCTGATCCTGACCCTGACACTGACCCCTACCCCATCCTCCGACCCTACCTCCTGACCCTGACCTTCACCCTGACTCTAATCCTAACCCTAAACCTAAACCCAACCCAGCCCAACTCTAACCCTAACCCTACCCTAATACTAACTCTACCCCTACTCCTACCCCTAGCCCCAACCCTAACTTGAACCTTCTACAACTAACCCTTAGTCTCTTACCCTAACCTCACCCTCACCCTCACTCTTACCCCCACCTTCAGGACCCTAATGGAACAATACCAATCCTAACCCCAACCCCTAATCCTAACCCTAGTTCTAACCTAAATCCCTAACCCGAACTCTAAACCTAACCACCCATTCACCTCCCCGAAACTTACTGTTCAGAAACTGTGCACCAAGTGGTCACCTGTCATCAACCCATATCTATCGGATGCCATTGAGGCAGACTTACCTGGCAGCGCATGATATGCCAAATGCACATGGAACTGTATGCGGTAGGCATCAATACTGACAAGCAACTGCACGGCTTGAGGAAACACTGGCATGCTCTCTTTAGAAGGACGGCACTATAGAAGAAGATTATGAGCAATGTGACAAGCAAAACGATTGCAGTGTGGGGAAGAACCCTCACACTGAAGAAAATATGTCCCATAGTCCAGGGTAGGAATCATCCTCCATGCTGCGTAGGAAGGATGCTGGTTAATGTGATGATATCCATGCTTTGTCAGCCTCTGTGACACTAAGTGGCATGTTTTTGTTGTTGTTGAGGAAAGACATAAGCATGAATCAGTAGTTCAGAGATTTCAAGGGAAGCAAGTGATCTTAAAGAAAAAGAGGATGACACTGTGATATTCGAAATCAACCTACCAAGTCATAAACAACTTGTTATGGCATGAGAACGAGGCAGGAGAGAATGTCTGTAGAGGGAAATGCTTCCGTTAGCCATGAAAAAAGAGCCAAGTGGGCCTCTCTGGCTCCTGATCAAGCTGCTGCTTAACAGCCATGATCCCAGAGACTCAGAAACAGATCTCGGAACCCAGTGGCTTTTGGCAGAAAAGTGTCCAGACTCCGCATTAGGTTACCGGCCCCTGGTATTTCAGAATTTCAGAATTCCAACATCGCACAGCTACGCGACATCATAAGCTATTCCTATTCAGCAATAGAAAACCAATTGTCAGTGTTGCCTTTTCAGCAGACCTGAGTGCCGGGGTAAAATCCCAAATAATAATGGTGGGCCTGCTGTCAAAATATTGAATGTGATCAAAGTAGAGAGAGAGAGTAATGAGAAAATCATCTGCCACACAGTAAGGGGAGGGTGTGGGATGTGGGGCATACTGGAGTTTTTGGTGGTGGAAAATGTCCACTAGTGAAGGGATGGGTGTTTCATCATTGTATGACCAAACCTTAAAACCAAAAGCTTTGTAACTACTCTCACAGTGATTCAATAATCACTGTACCACTGTCATCCCATTGTTCATCAATTTACTCAAGCAGGCACCAGTAATGTCTGCATTCTGAGACTTATTGTTACTGATTTTGGCATATAGAATACACCACGGCTAGCTTGCCAGGCTCTGCCGTGAGGTTGGGACACTCTCGGTAGCTTGCCAGACTCTCTGAGCCCCATGCAAGGCAAATGCCCTACCTGCTGTGCTATCACTCCAGCCCAATTCAATTAACAAATTTATAAAAAATAAATATATCGATTAAGAAAAAAGAGCCAAGTAGTATTTCATGACAACAAAACATAAAATAAGACTCATTCAGTGCTTCAGACAAATGCAGCAAATGAGCAGAGAAGTAAATTTCAGATACTGCTTCAATAGAAATGAAAAGGTACGCAGAACCGTGATCACATGAATTTGAGGTACTCTGAATAACCTCTCATGAGCAGGCAACCAAAAGACTGTCTTTTCTTGAATGTTCCTGGGGTCATAGACGGGAATACTCAAGCAGGGTTTATTCCTAACTCTATGTTGTGACAAATCCTGGCAGTGTCGAAGATAAATCCTTCCATATAGAAGGCCACGTGTTAAATTCCAGCTGGCCAAGTGGGAGGAAGTGCTCTACATGCTGCATTAGCACTCCCGGTCCCAAAGGAGGGAATATAAATCAAAAGTTGTAGAATACTGTTAATAGCAATGTGCACCATCATGAGTATGAATGGGGACAAGTAGTATTAGTGCCACAGTGTTACAGGATAATTTTGCATGTGTGTGAGAGAATGACAGAGAGGGACAGTAGGTCAGGAAGCAAGAAGAAACTATGTGTGTGATGTCCAATCAAGCCATCAAAAGGACACAGCAAACAAACGTGCCAAGGGCTCAGAGCAAACAACCTAATGCATACTGGAAAAAGCAGAGATGTGAGAACGAGTATTGACCTGTTCTTGTGTTCAGCCTGCGAGAGAGTGATTTCAAAAGTGCATCTTACATTGTGAGGAATGAACTTTTGAAAGCATCTGTGTTCACCTGAATCCATGTACTCAGTCCATGAGGATGTTAGCCCCATAGCCCCATGATTTTTCTCTTATTTCTGTCTCTTTCCTTAATCCTGAGGTAATGACTGCTTCCTTCAAAGCCTGTTCGCCGTGCAGGTGCCTAGCAACTGCACTGTTACAGGGACCGGAACAGTAAGAACTGGCTGATATCAACTCCAAACAAAAAAACCTCAATAAACTAGGAGTACCCAGAACTGAGGCAGTGGATCCCTGCTGAAGCAGAGTAAGCAAAACCCCAAGGGTGAGTGTGTTCTTGAGATTTGGCAATCAGGGTAAGAATGGGGCAAAAAGAGCTTCTAAACATGGGGAGAATATTCAACTCCTACAAGCACTGATGCATATAATGCATATACCAGGATTAAAAATGAAAAGGAAGACTTTCTGAAATTATTTCAGGCTTTGGGTAGCATGATCCCTGGCCACCCTCCAAGGAACTTTACATTCCAAACAATGGAAGAAGATGATCTGAGAACTTGTTTGATCTTAGAACTGAGAGAGGCTCAAAGAAAAGGGGCATCCTACCTGATTCTGAGTGGTCCCTTTATTACTTGGTCCTATCAGCTTTAGAATCTTAAAATTAGAAGGGCACACTTTCCTCTCAGTTCAGGCACGAGACAAGGATGCCCACTCTCACCACTCCTCTTCAATATAGTACTGGAAGTACTTGAGATAGCTATTAGACAAGAAAAAGAGATTAAGGGCATCCAGATAGGAAAGGAAGAAATCAAACTCTCACTATTTGCAGACGATATGATACTATATCTAGAGAAGCCTAAAGCCTCTACTAAGAAACTCTTAGAAACAATAGATTTATACAGTAAAGTTGCAGGCTACAAAATCAATACCCAAAAATCCATGGCCTTCATATATGCAAACAATGAGGCAGAAGAAAGGGTCATGAAAAAAGCAATCCCATTCAAAATCGTGCCCCAGAAAATCAAGTACCTCAGAATCAGCTTAACCAAGGAAGTAAAAGACCTCTACAAAGAAAACTACAAAACGCTACTCCATGAAATCAAAGAAGACATGAGGAAATGGAAACATATACCCTGCTCATGGATAGGGAGAACCAATGTTGTCAAAATGGCAATACTCCCCAAAGCATTATATAGATTCAACGCGATCCCTATAAGGATACCCATGACATTCTTCAAAGAAATGGATCAAGCAATCTTAAAATTCATATGGAACAACAAACGTCCAAGGATAGCTAAAACAATTCTTGGGAAAAAGATGATGGGAGGCATCACCCTCCCCAACCTCAAACTTTACTACAAAGCAGTAACAATTAAAACAGCATGGCACTGGAACAGAGGCAGAGCCGTAGACCAATGGAACAGGGTGGAATATCCCTACACACAACCCCAAATGTATGATCATCTAATCTTCGATAAGGGAGCAAGAGATGTGAAGTGGAGCAAGGAAAGTCTCTTTAACAAATCGTGCTGGCACAACTGGACAACCACATGCAAAAAAATGGACTTAGACCTTGACCTGACACCATGCACAAAAGTCAGATCAAAATGGATTAAAGACCTCAACATTAGACCACAAACCATAAGGTACATTGAAGACAAGGTCGGCAAAACCCTCCATGATATTGAAGATAAAGTTATCTTCAAAGGTGACACGGAACTAAGCAATCTAGTAAAAACAGAGATCAACAAATGGGACTACATTAAACTAAAAAGCTTCTGCACCGCAAAAGATACAGTGACCAGAATACAAAGACTATCCACAGAATGGGAAAGGATATTTACACGATACCCATCAGATAAGGGGTTAATATCAATGGTATATAAAGCACTGGTTGAACTCTACAAGAAGAAAACATCCAACCCCATCAAAAAATGGGGCGAAGAAATGAACAGAAACTTTACCAAGGAAGAGATACGAATGGCCAAAAGGCACATGAAAAAGTGCTCTACAAGACTAATCATCAGAGAGATGCAGATCAAAACAACCGTGAGATGCCACCTCACACCACAGAGACTAGCACACATCCAAAAGAACAAAAGCAACCGCTGTTGGACAGGATGTGGGGAGAAAGGGACCCTTCTACACTGCTGGTGGGAATGCCGACTGGTTCGGCCCTTCTGGAAAACAATATGGACGATTCTCAAAAAATTAGATATGGAGCTCCCATTTGACCCAGAAAGACCACTTCTGGGAATATATCCCAGAGAATCAAAAAAGTATAACCAAAACGACATCTGCACATGTATGTTCATCGCAGCACTGTTTACAATAGCCAGAATCTGGAAAAAACCCGAATGCCCTAGAACGGATGACTGGTTGAAGAAACTCTGGTACATCTATACAATGGAATTCTATGCAGCTGTTAGAAAAAATGAGGTCATGACGTTTGCATATAAGTGGATCAACATGGAAAGTATCATGCTAAGTGAAATGAGTCAGAAAGAGAGAGACAGACATAGAAAGATTGCACTCATCTGCGGAATATAGAATAATAGACTATAAGACTAACGCCCAAGAATAGTAGAATTAAGTACCAGGAGATTGTTTCCATGGCTTGGAGGCTGGCCTCTCATTCTGGGTAACTCAGGGAAGGGACCACCAAGTAAAATGTGATCGGAGGTCATGTGGGGGAAGGGTGATGCAGGCTGAATACAGACTAGAGACTGAACACAATGGCCACTCAACACCTTTATTGCAAACCACAACACCTAATCAGAGAGAGAGAACAAAAGGGAATACCCTGCCATAGTGGCAGGGTGGGGGGGGGGAGACGGGACTGGGGAGGGGGGAGGGATGTTGGGTTTACTGGTGGTGGAGAATGGGCACTGGTGAAGGGATGGGTTATCGAACTTTGTATGGGGGAAACATGAGCACAAAGATGTATGGATCTGTAACTGTACCCTCACGATGACTCTGTAATTAAAAATAAGCTAATTTAAAAAAAACAGGCTTGTATGCAGTAAGAAGCTGACTCTCTTTATATTACAGGACTTCGTGGCTTAGCTGCAACAGAATGCGATGATTCCTCAGATTTGGAACAATTGCCTTGTACCTGGCTCTCCCATGCCAAAGTTTGGCAGTGGGGATATGAGCCTTGTATAGCCCCGTGGCAATTATAAATGCAAAAGCTAATCCCAAGATCAATATCTCTATGGATCAATTGACAAGAACTGACATTTGGGTAGATAGAGAACTACAATCTGCTTACGGCAGTAAGGTTAGTTCCCAAGTTAGTAGCTGTCCTCTAAAAGCTTGGGGGAAAAATCCACTCCAAGATTCACAGTTCAGGGGCTGGAATGATAGCACAGAGGTAGGGCGTTTGACTTGGGCGTTCGATTCCGAGCATCCCATATGGTCCACAGAGCACCGCCAGGTGTGATTTCTGAGTGCAGAGCCAGGAGTCAGCCCTGAGTATCGCCAGGTGTGACCCAAAAAGGCAAAAAAAATATAGATTCACAGTTCATCCCTTTGTTAATGGTAAACAAGGGCCTGAGTAACCTATGTGGATGTCAACGATCATTTGACTAAGATTGTTCCCATTTCATGGAGCTCAATATATACTGCTGCATATGTTGTCCTTTGACAAGGCTAAAATAGATTGCTATCGGGCTTTAGGACTGGTAAAACAAAAGGAAAATTCAATGATTATATTAAAGCTTGCAGTAACGTAGAGCTGATATGATGCTGTGCCTAGCAGAAATGCATGCAGCTAAAGCACAGGGCTATTATTTATTGAGCATGGTAATATAATCTTAAATGTGAGTAGTAAAATGAAGTTTACCATCAAAGTATCTGCAGTAGCTTTTTTATTTTGTTTTGTTCTGTTGTTTATTTATTTATTTATTGAATCACCATGAGATACCGTCACAAAGCTTTTGTGTTTGAATTATGGTCATACAATGATGAAATACCCATCCCTCCACCATTACACATTTTCCACCACCAAATCCCCAGTTTTCTCCCCTTGCCCCAGCCCAATGCTTTCCCTACCTGTGTGGTGACAATTTCTCTCTCTACTTTGATTACATTGAATATTTAGACACCAGTCTCCCATTATTATTTGGAATTTTCCCAACACCACTCAAACCTGACAAAAAAGCAATGCTAGACAATTTGTTTTGTATTGCTTATTATGAATAGCATATAGTGTCATGCAGCTTCTCTCCTGGAATTCTATACTTTTAATATGTAGGTTTTAGAGAGATCTCTGCAGTGAGCTGCTCAGTTCTGAGGTTTGTTTGTGTCTCTGGATCATGGTCCTTTAGGATCTTAATAAGTAGCCGGGGGCATTTCATGGGTGTCACCTCAGAGTCCCATTGGCGGCGGGAAGGAGAGGGACCAGCTCCTCCCCTGTCCCGTGAGGCCTTGTGTTTGCCGCTACTGCTCTCACATACCTGGGCTTTTCATTGAGTTCTGGAAGATGGCAGCCGCTGGATTTCCTAGGGGGCAGGCGGAGGGACAGAACTTGCTCCCATCTGGAGTACCCCGGTAAAAGTGGCCTACTGCAAATTCTGGAAGCATCTCTGCAGCTAGCTGATCAGTTCCAAGATTCCATTGTGCGTCTCTAGTATCTGCATAGTTAGAAAATTATAGGACTAGTATGTAACAGCAGACTGCCCATTCAGATAGATAGTTTTCTAAGTAAACATAGAATTCAGAGAGGCAATGAATGCTACAAAAGGATTGCAAGACTCAACCATAATCTCAGAAGAGCAACTTGACCATCAGACAATTTCAAAGTAAGTCAATGAATGACAAATATTGGTAACAGTGACTGTTTCGTTTCATTTCTTTGTGACACACCAGGCAGCACTCAGGGATTACTCCTGGCTCAGGGCTCAGGAACCACTATAGCATGGCTTAGGGGACCCTATGGAGTGCCAGGGATCAAGCTTATTATGGGCTTCTGAAAGGAAAGTGTCTTAGCTGCTATAACCTTGATCCAGGCCCTGATGGAAGCATACTTCAAGAATATGAAATGATGCACAGTTCTTCAAAAACTAGAAATTGAGTTTCCATATGCCCCTGCAATACCACTTCTGGGAATATATCCTGAGGATGCAAAAAAGCACAATAGAAATGACCTCTGTACCTATATATTCATTGCAGCACTGATTACCATAGCCAAAATCTGGAAACAAACTAAAACAGATGATTGGTTAATGAAACTTTGGTACATCTACACAATGGAATACCATGCAGCTGTTAGGAGAGATGAAGTCATGAAATTTGCTTGTAAATGGATAGACATGGACAGTATCATGCTAAGTGAAATGAGTGAGAAAGAGAGGGATAGACATAGAAGGACTAACTCATGTGCAGTATAGAATAACATCACATGAGACTGACACCCAAGGACAGTAGATACAAGGGCCAGGAGGATTGCCCCATAGCTGGAAGCCTGCTTCATAAATGGAGGGGAAAATACAGATGAAATAAGGAGGGGATCACTAAGAAAATAATGGCTGAAGGACTCAGTCGGGATGGGAGATGTGTGCCGAAAGTAGATAATGGACCAAACATGATGACCTCTCAGTGTCTGTGTTGCAAGCCATAATGCCCAAAAGTAGAGAGAGAGTATGGGGAATATTGTCTGCCATGGACACAGGCGGAGGGTGGGAAAGGGGGGGGTATACATGGGATATCGGTGGTGGGGAATTTGCACTGGTGGAGGGATGGGAGTTCGATCATTTTGAGATTGTAACCCAACCATGAAAGCTTTGAACTATCTCACAGTGATTTAATAACATTTTAAAAACAAAGAATATGAAATAAAATTAATATTTCCCTGTGCTCTGTAGAAACACTTGGCAGGCAAAGAGAACAGAAGGATGTGGCCGAGATGTGATCCTGGGGGCCGCACGTGTGTGGCCTCTCCGCAGCGGCACAAGCTTGACTCCAGAGGCCAGCTAAACTACTTTTGGTATGGGCAGCTCCTTGCAGATTGTCTCCAGACTGAGAACTGAGCCTCGACTCCTTGCCTGCCCAGGAGGGGAAAGGTATTTCTCTATCTCGCCTTTTACCTTCCCGGGAGTGACTGGCGTGGCGACCACCATATTATGAGGACCAAAGATGAGAGTTACAAGCTTGCAATGTTCCCATATCTGGATGAAATTTCCCTGGACTTAGTTGCTAAAATACAGAAGTCCAAAACCGCATGGCCGCTATTGTGGCTGCACGACCTCATATCTCTTCACAACAGGTGTGACTCTAGTGGGGAACTCCTAACAATAATAGTGAGGTTTTTGTTGAAATATTGAATGTAACCAAAGTAAAGAGAAAGTAAAGTGAAATTTATTAGTTCGGGGGGGGGGGATGGAAGGTGTACTGAGTTTTTGGTGGTTTTTTTTTTGAGGTGGAATATGCGCACTGGTGAAGGGATGGTTGTTTCAGCATTGTATAACTGAGACTCAAACCTGATAGCATTGTAATTTTCCACATGGTGATTCAATAAAATAAAAAATAAATAAAAAAGAGACCAGAAGGATGCATAAAGCAACAGATGTGCAAAGGAATGAAAACGGCCAAGAGTAACATCAGGTCATGCTCATTCAAGTGAGGCGTGTGACACTAAGTGAGAATAAAAACACATTCTAAAAACACAAGAATGGTTCCGTGGCTTATCATTCCAAGCAAGTGAAGTGAGTGTAGCACCTGACCAGTTAGTAGATCCAAAGAAATCTGCAGGGAATGATTAAAGATGCGCATACCTTTCTAGAGCAGGAACCCCAAAGACCCATTGCTGAATACCAATGTACATTCACACTTCCTACTAACCACAAACAGCACTTACTCCCCTCCCCACTCCACCCCCTAAACGGCCATCCTGAACCACAACTAAGGGGTCCTTGAACAATACATACGCTCTGAATCTAGTAGATTACATATGTTCCACCATATAAAAACTGAGAGTTCATTCATGAGTTACCCATTGTAAAAACTGAAAAGTCAGAACACAGTTGAAAGCAACAAACCTTTTCCACAAATTGTGAATAAATGTGCATAGGACATGATACACTTCTGAATACCAATGTACATACACACTTCCTCCTAAGTACAAACAGCACATACTCCCCTCCCCAGACCCCTGTGTGTGAGTAACTCACCTCTGCACAGCACCTCCCTCTCAGGCACCACCATCTCAGCGGGAAGCGAACAGTGTTGTCGCAGGAGTAGGAGCAGTCTCGGGGTTCTCTGTTGGATCACAGTGACACCAAGCCAGGCATGCTTGTCAGGGTTCTGGAGGTTGACAGGAAAACCTAGATAAGAGGCATGTAATGCTTGCCAAAACCCCACGCACATGGTCAGAGACATGACACAAGTTAAAGTGCTCAAGGGTTGACTGTAAGTGGTCACTGGCACGATGTCCAGCACAGTCCATTTCAATGGATTTCCCCTTTAGATCTTTCTGTGGGTGGTGTTCACCCAGTGCTCTCAGATCTGTATGCTCCTACTACTTCATCAATCGCTGTGCAGAGGCAAAGAGCTGTGTGAGGACACCATACCCTCCATCTGACGATGAGCACTAGTCATTACTTAATATAGTGGGAAGCAATATGTAAATCTACAATTCCCTAGGCTGTCACACAGGGCCTCAGACATGTTAAGTTTATAGCCTTTCCACTGCACGTGAACAACTGTGAATTCTTAGCTCACTCACACTACAAAATGAATGCAGTATTAGAAGTAGTGTTCCACTGAACACTTCATGATCTTTTAGAACTGCTCCCTTCAGACAGTCCCTAAGACAGGGCAGTCATGATCTTCTTATAGTAACACTCTATTATAGTAACTACCCTAAGTGTGTAGTGCACCCTGGGTGTATAGCTACCCTAAGTGTATAGGGTATAGTAACTACCCTAAGTGTAGCAGTAGCAAGGCAGGGGTCCTACCTCTAATTAGAGCTCAGATGTTCTGATCTGGTGCTCATCAGGTGCCCATCCATCACTCCAAAGAGAACCTAATGACAGAAAGAGTCAGGATGGCACATTTCTGGTGAACATAAGGGTGCCCGGCACTGAAAGCATCTGAACACTGCTAGGCATCACTGGCCTGCACACAAACGGGAACAGATGTTTCACACATATCGAAATCTATATTCAGTCCTTGCAGCTCAGTGCCCTACCCACACAAACGGATGAATCCTGCTGTCTCCAAGCATCACAGGACCTGAGGAGCATTTGAGCCACTGTCCCAACTGAGCACCACCACACCGTTCAACCATTCAGACAAACATCACGTGCAGCAGCCACCATGTCCCCAAAGATCACTGAAAAAAAACCAGAAAACCAAAGACATTAAAAAAAACTCTGACAGTGATAACAATTGGGACTATTAGACAAATCTCACCTGCATGCTTTGCGTATCACCACCAAATACGAAGAAGGAAAAACGGAAGTTGTGAATATTAAGACCTGGACAAGAAGCAAACCAACCACAGCATGACATCTGCCTGGTGCAGGCATCAGAATCTGATTCACTCACAGGACGAATCAAACCTCACCTCATTGAACAGGTGGGTATGCCCCATACCAGCTGGCCTAAAGAGCATGACATGAAGCACCAAGCCCAGTCACTGAGCTCCTCAGGCACTTGAATAATTAGAAATGACCAGCAAGTCCTGTGATCACCAGGTGGGAGACCACCCATCAAAAAGAACTTTCAAAGCGTCATTTGGGTGCCACCCCCAGCAATGCTCAGGAATCCAACAAACACCATATGGTTCCGGGATGAGAAGCACAAGGATCATTCTGGGAAATGATTTCTCAGAGCCCAAAACCAAAGGCAGAAACCGAGCACACAATGGGGTTCCCGAGAGCATTTTCAAGAGAAGCAGGGTGTCTCTCGCTCCCTCCCTCCCGCCCACATCTCCAAATCGCTCTCAGAAAATCCACTTTGCCTCAGAGAGGGGAAAAGCACAGCGTCTGTCGGGCCCCAACGGGTCCATCTGTGGGCCCAGCTGAGCACTGTGCGGGGAGGGCCAGCGCTCCTGGGGGCGTCACTGCAGGCTAAGCGGTCAGGAGAGGTGGTGAACAGGACTCAAAGCCCAGGGCCTGTGAGCATGCAGAGGCGTTAGGCGCCCTGGGCGGGACCTCGGCCTGTGGTGGCTGAGGGGATGCACTGCTAGATCTGGAGCCCTCCAGAGAAAATAGGGACCAAACCACACTAGGAGGTCGGCCTAGGACAGCAGCCCCTCAGTCACAGCCACCGCACCCCCACCCCCAGACACAGCTCTGTGAGGGGGTTCCTGCAGGAAGGAGCCCCCTCCCCTGAAAAGCATGAAAGTGCCCCAGAAGCTGGCCACAGCCTGAGGCCCTGCTGGAAAGGAGGCCACACCCCCAGGCGTTACACAGGCGGGGCCACACCCCCAGCGTTACAGAGGGGTGGCCACACCCCCAGGCTACAGGGAAGAAAAGCCAAATCCCCCTGAGACAGAGAAGTGTGGCCACACCTCTAGTCTTTACACAGGCGAGGCCACACCCTCAGGTATCACACAAGTTAGGACACCCTCCCAGTTGTCACACAGTCCAGCCTATCCCCTCAGCAGTCACACAGGGGAGGCCACACCCCCAGGCAACTGGAATGGGAGGCTACAGCCCTCAGTCCTCAGGTAAGTGGAAGAGAGCAGCTTCTCCATACAAATTGTCTG
Source organism: Sorex araneus (assembly GCF_027595985.1). Taxonomy (NCBI): domain Eukaryota; kingdom Metazoa; phylum Chordata; class Mammalia; order Eulipotyphla; family Soricidae; genus Sorex; species Sorex araneus. The sequence continues at coordinate 8,111,023 of NC_073308.1, read as the reverse complement.
AATGAAGAAAAGAGAAAAAGAAGAGGCCATAGAGACAGTACAGAGGGTAGGGCGATTGCCTCATTCAGGGACGATCCAGGTTCAAACTCCAGTACACCAAGCACCACCAGGATGGATCCCTGAGTACTGAGTCAGGCATCAGCCCTGAGCATAGTCGGGTATGAAAAAAAAGTTTGCTATTTCTCCATTTCCCTGACACTGCATACTGTCCCCCACCAGGGTGAAAAAAGAGCAAGACCTAGTGATCTGCTGGAAACAGGAAAGATTGACAAAGCATGCCTTCCTTGTGTATAAGGAAGTGTGCGTCCATGTGAGCCTCATAGGCAGCTTGACCAGGACCTTGACAAAGAATCTTGGCCACGGGGGTATGATGCCAGAAACAGGTCAACCTGTAGCTGCAGGGTGAGAGCATCAGCAGCCTGATGGTGACTTCAGGCTTCCTGACACCTCAAAATTGCTGCTGTGCCTTTGGGCAGACCCCAGCACATTGGAACCAAGTTTCCTAAGAAATTAAACAGCCAAAAGCTAGGTGTGTGAATGCCATGCCCAAAAACCACATCTGGCTCCGCTAGACAAGCTCATTTATTGACCATATTTCAGAGACCCATAGATAAATCTCAAAAGAGATCAAAAGCCAGAGACACAGAGTGAGTCCCGGAAGACACCACAGAACTGGAGATCACTCCAGGCCCCAGACTGAGCCACTTTCACTGGTGCACGCCAGATGGAGCAGGTGCCGTCTCTCACCTACTCCAATGGAATCCTGGCGACTAAGAGCTTCCACAAGCAAGGCCCAGTGTTTGGTTTCCAGGACAAAATCTCCATGCCACAAGACAGCAGAGGTGCAGTTGTTAGAAAAGATGAAATCATGAAATTTGCAGCATCAACATGGAGAGTATCCTGCTAAGTGAAATGAGTCAAAAAGAGAGGAACAGACATAGAAGGACTGCACACATTTGTGGAATATAAAGTCACAGAATGGGAGATAACGCCCAGGATAGTAGAGATTAGGGCCAGGAGGATCACTCCACAGCTTGGAAGCCTATCTTATGTGCTGGGGGAAAAGGCAGGTGGGATGGAGAAGAGACCACTAAGAAAATGATGGTTGGAAAAATCGCTCAGGCTGGTAGATGCATGCTGAAAGTAGACTATGGACCAAACATAATAGCCGCTTAGTGCCTATACTGGAAACCATGACACCCAAAAGGAGAGAGATAGAGGGAATGTGTCTGCCACAGAGGCAAGGGTAGGAAAGGGTGAGGGTGGTGGAGGGACACTGAAAACATTAGAGGTGGAGAATGGGCACTGGTGGAGGGATGGGTACTCCAACATTGATTGAAGCGTAATCACAAATGCTTGTAAGTTTGTAACTGTACAGTTACAAAAGAAAAGGAACCGAAGAGATAGTACAGTGAGTGGGCACATTCCTTGCATGCAGCCAAGCCGAGTTCAACCCCCAGTACCCCACAGGGTTCCTGAGCCCACCAGGGGCGACCCGTGCATGAAGTGCAGTAAGCCCTGGGCTCCTGAATATGTGCCCCACCCCAAATTAATGAAAATAAATCTGCCCAACCTATTCAAGCCCGAACAGCGAGGAATCCTCACAGCACATCGGGGATCAGATTTTTGTGGGACAGAAGACAGCACCATCAAAGGTACATGACCACAGAACAGGGAGATAGCTCCACAAGCCAAAAACTGCATGTTCCCAGAGCAAAGCCTGGGGTGACCACTCACCCACCCCCCCACCTCCCTAACACCCCCCACACACTCCACACACCCACACCCACACAAACCACACCCCATACAGAGCCAGTTGTGAGTAATCCCTGAGAAGTGCTGTGTGTGACCCCCAACCAAAATAAATAAATCCAACAAAGTGAAACAAAACTGAAAGACTGCAGTGACTGACATTAGGGACTTCGTGTTAGTAATGGCTCTACATTGAAAGGCATAGTGAACAGGATATCCGGGTCTATCTTTAATCTAGCTGAGACCATCACTGACATAAGTCCTAGGAAGGCATGCAAAAGCAGAAGAATAAGCAACAGTCCAAGCCCATAAAAGGCAAAACACCCAACAGCAGAGGGCGAGGGGAAAGGAAGTCAGGTAGAGTTACCTGAGTTTTAGGGCCAGGGTATCAAGGAAGGAATAAGCCAATCAGGCAAAAACACCACCCTGAGTACTGGGAGGGAGCCAGTCCAAGGAAGGCAGGTGCAAACCCGAGAGAGGGCATAAAAGGGGATGCTTACAGCAAGGCAGTGTTGCCCTCTATGCAGGGGACCCTGGTCGACCTGTCACATATGCTTGGCTCACAATTTTTATTCTGTCTTGTTCCTAACAAAACAGAATAGGGTTCTGTCACGAACCCTAACAAAACAGAATAGGGTTCTGTCACGGACCCTAACAAAAACCAACAAAGAAAGCTCCATGAGACAGGTGGAGGGTAGTGGATGGTTCACAATGTTTTGCAGGCAGGGAAATCAGCTCCGGATTCTGGAACATCTAACAAAGCAGGTTCCTGGCTGACAGGGCAGACTTGGAATACCAAGTCAGAGCAGAGATATAAGTATAGAAACAATTCTTTAGATGTTCTGCTAAATTCTGAACCCGGAAGACAGAAGGGATTAGTTAAAGGATGGAGGTACTAAGCTGTGATGTTGTGGCAAGGATGTGTATGAGGCTGGGGAGAATCAAACCCAAAGGAAGAAGAGTCCAAATTCAGAGGAATGAGGAAAGGAGGGGAGGGAGAAGGAGAGAAAGGGGAGGGAGGGAGAGAGAGAACGGGAGAGACAGGAGGCAGGTGGGTTATGGAGGAGGATGAAGGGGAATGAAGGGAATGGAGGGAATGGAAGGAGAGGGAGAGGGAGGGGATGGAGGAGACTGTGACAGGAGGGGGCGGGTGGTACGAAGCCCTAAACACTGGTCTTTTTCTTATTAAATAAGTTATTTATCTTATTGAATCACCATATGGAAAGTTACAAAGCTTTCAGGCTTATGTCTCAGTTATACAATGCTGAGGTGGGAACAATGCACCCAGTATCTCCACCTATTGCCACTGCTCGAAGCCCAGCCAGGCGTGCAGCAGGACCAGTGCTCCCTGGGCAGCACGAGTCATGGGCTGAGTGACAAGAAATTAATCGTTTCTGTTTGCAGCTCCCACAGCCCCTCTCTGAGTCTCTAAGTCCCTTCTTCAGCTCCTCAGCTCCATTCAGCCAAGTGTCTCAGCACCACACCCATGTGCATGGCAGCTCTGCCGGCCCCTGTGAGGCCAAGACACACCCTGGATATAGGGCACAGGGGAGGAAGGGATCTGGAAGGCTGCTTGGAGGAGGGTAATGCTGTGAGTCCTGAAGACAAGTAGGTGGTCACAAGGTCTGTGTCCTCCAGGAAGACTGAGCATCTGGGACCACAGTTTACTTTAAAATTAGAAGGAGGAGTGGTCAGAGTGGTCATTCGAAGGCCAAGGTGATCGTCTTGTTCACAGCCGACCCATTCAATCCCTGTTACCCCAGATGATCCCCGGAACCAGGAGTGATCCTGTAGTGCAAAGCCTGGGGGAAGCCCTGATCACAGCCAGGTGTGTCCTAAAAAACAGAATGAATGAGATCAGAAGGCAAAAAGGATGGTAACTATTATTGAATCATAGATCAGATTGGCCTACACTCGTCATTATACCAGTATGGTGAAAACCGAATGTGAGGGCTAGAGAGATAGGACAGCAAGTCGGATGCTTGCCTTGCACGCGATTGAGCCCTGGCTCCACCGGTGATCCCTTATGTCCTGCCATGAGCACAGAGCACCGAATAGCCAGATGCTCGGTGTGTGCCATCCGGAGCAGGGCCTCTCTGTGGGCCAGCCCCGCATCCACAGCACAGACAAGATGACTCAAGGATGCCAGCAGCAGAAGGCAGAGGGGCAGAAGGAGTCCGCACAGTCGCCAGGCACCTTGGAGCAAACCGCACACCGCGCAGTATAACCTCTCACCCTCATGCACACAGGCCTGCAAAAGGACAGCGGTGGGTGGCCCCTGCCTCCCCGCGGAGGCGACCCAGTGCCAGACTTGAGCCAGCCCCACGTGGGGTTCGGGACTGGACCCAAATAGAGGCTCCCCTAATAGCAGTCCCGCACGCACATCCCACCGGGCTCGCTCACAGCAGCCCCTTCCAGCCACTCCTGCACTTGCCCCTTCGGACTGGGGCAGTGGTTGCTGCCCCCTCCCACACCCCTTTGGAGCCAGAGCCTGGGCCCTTTAAAGGCGCCAAATGACAGCAGTGGTGGGGGCTGGTGCGTGGGGCCCGGGCCCAGGCCAGGGCCAGGGATGGGCACAGGGCTTGAGACATCCTGGCCGCCCGATGGGGGGCCGAGCCCAGCTGGTGGGGCTCAGAACCCCAGGGCTGCGGCTCTAGGCTGGCAGGTAGGGGGTCAGTAACCGCGCGGCCACCGCGCCCCACCCTCCAAACCCAAGGGCAGCCCTGGCGGGACTGGATGCACGAGGCGACAGCTGGGCTGTAGGGCCGCTGGCCGCCCTGCCTGCGCTCTCCAGGAGCCGTCCTGCGGCCACGCGCTGGCCCCAGCTCTGGCCACCTTGCACCGAACCTGGCCGCACTGCCCTGCCCTGCCGCTCAGGAGCGCGCCTGAGGCCACGCACACTGCCCCCTGCCCGGGACCCGCCCGCCCTCGGGCGCTTCCGGACACTGGTCAGCCTTGGGCTTGGCGGGGCGGGCAGCCTGGACAACCACCATGCCAGAGGCCCATACGCGGTGCCTTCCAGCCCGTGGGTGGCCGCTGCCCCCGGGGGAGCCCCAAGGACACCCTCTCGGCGCGAGTCTGGAGAGCACCCAGGCCTGGGTCTGGGGGAAGTTTCTGGGACTGGAAAGGGCAGGCGGGAGACAGGTGCCCGGCCTGGGCGCCAGGGAGAGGAGGGGTTCGGGAGGGGACTTTGAGCCTATTTGAACACAGCTTGGGGGTCAGTGCTCAGCTTGGGCTACCCCAGAGAGAGGAGGCGCGGTGGGAGGGCGCTCCCGGTATCCGTGAAAGCGGGTGCTTGGCTGCGTGGGGCTGCGGATGGGGAAGTTGGAGGCTGTGGGTGCTCATGCAGCTGCCAGGACAGGTACCACCAGCCTTGCAGCGGCGGCTCCCTGAAGCGCGCCCGTCTGCACTGGTCTTGCGTGTGGCCCTGGGCCCTTCCCTGGTTCTGCTCCGTCTCCTCGCAGGGAAAAGTCTGAAGACGTTTATGCCCAGGGAGATTCTGCAGTGCACCCTCCCATCTGCGACTGAGCGGGCTGTCCAATATCTGTCCAGGTGGTGAGATGGGGGAGAAAAGTGGGAACTTTGGGCTTCTTTCTCCTCTGCAGAGCCTCTGCCTGTGTTTGCTCAACCCTGTTTGTGTGCAAGGGTTCCCCAAAGGGGAATCAAGGGAGATGCTTTGGGTGGGAACATCCGGTGCCTGGAGGGCCCTCTGCTATGGAAGCAGGGTCACTCTTGCCCATGTGGTCTTGGCAGCTGCAGTTACATAAACCGGGCACAGCCAGGTTTGTGTGTGTGGGGCGGGGTGGAGGGGGTGGAAGGTGGGGGACGCTGTCCATGAACAATGCCTCTCCCAGGGCACTGACCCACCCTGGAGGTGCCTGGACTGGGTGATACTTGCCCTGGGCTGTGACTGTGCTGGCTGACCTGGCTGAGAATGTGGGGTGCTGAAGCCTGGAAGGCTGCCTGTGGGCGAACACAGACCAGGTGGGGCAGGACCTGTGTCCTGTGACCTTTTGGTAGCAAAAGAACTAAGTTGGAAGCTGTATAGGGTGGCCACCCACCCTTGCGTCACTAGCCAAGTGGGACAGAAACAATTGTTGTGGGGGGGAGTGGGCTGTGCCTTCCTCAGAAGCGCTATCTTGCCTCCTGATATCTTCAGCAGCAAGGCTGAAGGATTGATTTTTTAAAAATTGATTTGTTTGAGAAGGACAGAGCCCAGGAAGACCCAGCTTCTAGAGCCAAAAGTGTGGCGTGAGAGGAAATAGGGCAGCCACCGTCCAAGGTGGGGACAGTACCCTGTGCTCCTGGCGAGGTAGCCAGCTGGGACTCCATGGACACAACTGTGGGGACAAATGTGAGGTCAGGGGAGGGTTCTGCAGCTTCATCTTACCTTTGTGCATGCCACACACAGCTGATAGTTACACACACACACACACTCACACACACAACACGCACACACACTCGCACACACACCACCTGCCACTCAACCAAACTTCACCAAAACGCCCAGCTCCTGCTCCAGCAGCTGGAGCCTCAAAGGGAGCTTCTGGGACCCAGCTAGGCCTGGGGCTTCTGTCAGGAGGCAGGAGCCTTGCCTCTCCCACGCTGCTGTTGAGGGGACACTTCCATCGAGAGGCTGCCCCAGGCCAGCACCGAGCCCTAGGTAAGACCAGGCTCAGAGGGAGAGGAGCGGGCCAAGCCCAGAGCTGCCTCGTGTGTGGCTCCCAGGTCCATGCTGTGCATGAGGGGAAGCTCAGACCTGGGCTTAGTTCCACCAGGCCAGCTCCTGAACTGTCCTGAACAGTCCCCTCTCTGGGGCCCTGCAATGAACCCCCATAGCCTGCAGACTCACTTCCTCACAAAGACTGTCTCTACCCCTCTCAACCTGGTGCACAGGTATGTGCACACCTCACAGCCACACACACAAACACAGACCAGCTGTGTGCTCATCTCAACCGCCAAACACACAGACTTGCCAGGTATGTGTACACCGCACAGTCACACACACACAGATATAAGTACACCTCACAACAAGCAGACACATACCAGGTATGTGCATGCCTAACAGCAATACACACCACGTATGTGCACACCTGAAAACTGAAAACCACACACACACACACACACACACACACACACAAACGCACACACACACACAACTCCTCAATCTTTTCACCAGGAATTGCCTCACCAGTCAAGTCTTGGTTTGCCTGTCAATTCCCAAGACATTCTTTTGGGCCACACCTTGGGAGACCCACGGTGGTGGCGGGAACTGAGGCGGGGCTTGCAAGGCAGCTGGCCCACCTGCTGTGCTGCTGCTCCAGCCCCTCCCCATACCCTCTTCCTGGCCTGCTAGGTCCAAATGCACCTGGGTTCTTGAAACGCTTCTCCCGGCCTGTTGGCGTAATGCCAGCGGTGGCCACTAGAGGGCAGTGGAGAAGCCGTGCGGGAGAAGGAGGCGCCTTCCCAGGGGTCCTGGCCGCGGGGGGCTGCTGCGGGCCTGAGCTCTCTCCGCAGGGTCGCCGGGGACTGCTCCGCTGAGCCGTCTCGGGTCTGGGGCTTTCCCAGGAGCCCAGGGGGAGTCGGGTGGTGCTCAGGAGACTCGGCGGTGTCTCCTGGCGGTACCTGGTGAGCGCAGAGAGGCGCGTCCTGCGGGGTCTGCAGGACTCGGCAGCAGCGGCCCGGCCTGGGGGGCCCAGGGGTCCAGGGCCACACACTGCGGCGCTTCGGCCCGAGCCTTTCTGGGCATGGACACCGGGCCCGCTGTGCGCCACCTCCCGCCCCGAGCCTCGGCCCGCGACCCGCGGGTCACCAACAGTCGAAGTTCCGAAGGCGCGACCAGGGCTCGGTCACATCAGATCAGGGACCGGAAGGTGCCCGGGTTCCTGGCGACCCCCAGGAGCTGCGTCCGTCTCTCCTGGAAAGGGCAGAGCCGGGAGGAGGGCTCAGTGCTCGGGCACATCCCGGCAAGCCCACCCCACCCGCCCCCAGCCCGGAGGCTTGGCCCCCCAGGCCACAGCTGCATCCCCCCAGCAGGCGGCCACAGCTCGGCCTGGGGGTCTTCCTTGGGGCCCTCCAGCTGGGCCTTCTCTGTAGCCGTTTCTACCTGCTGTGTCTGTCCTATTCCTGGTCTTTTATGTGTGTGATTTGGTTATTCCTTTTTTCTGCTTCACATCTACTTTTTTAAAACTATTTTTAAAATACGGGTCATTCTTTTTTTGCTTTTTTGCGTCAGACCCGGTGTTGCTCAGGGGTTAGTCCTGGCTCATGCAGTCGGGAATTACTCCTGGCAGTGCTCGGAGGACCATATGGGACCCTGCGAGTCGAACCTGGTTGGCTGCATGCACAGCCTTACTCTTTGTGCTATGGCTCCAGCCCCAATAGGGGTCATTCTTAAGACACTCAGGAGGGGTATCTTTATTAAGATATCTGGGTCCCCCTTATGCCCCCTTTGGGTCAGGGTGCTCAGTGGCCAGGCCTGGCATTGGGAGCCACCAAGGCTACATCCTGTGCTGCTAAGGCCCAAGCACAGAACACAGGTGCTATGGATGCTATGCATTCGCTCTAAGATGAATGATCCTGGTTTTATTGAAGAATTTCATTTATATGTATCATTTATAAACATAGCACATGTGTTGAGTGTTTGCCTTGCATGCAGACGACCTTCTTTTTATTCCTTCATCCCTCTCAGAGAGCCCGGCAAACAACCAAGAGTATCTTGCACAAACGGCACAGCCTAGCAAGCTACCTTTGGCCTATATGATTTGCCAGAAACACTAACAAGAAGTCTCACAGTGGAGACGTTACTGGTGCCCACTCGAGCAAATTGATGAGCAACGGGATGACCGTGACAGTGATATATTTACATAAACACACACACTGACGTTAGAGAGTGAAACTATCCGTTGATAACTACACACAAAAACAGGATTCTAAATTCTTAATATCAAGCAAAGTGTTTTTATTCCATGGGTCAAAGAGAGAAATTTTATTTTAAAAGTTATATATTCTGAGGCTGGGGCCATGCACAGTGGTTAGGGCACTTGCCTTCCACGCAGCCGATCCAGGTTTCATTCCCAGCATCCCATATGGTCCCCTGAGCAGTGCAAGGAGTAATTCCTGAGTGCAAAGCCAGGAATAAACTCTGTGCATTGCGGGTGTGACCCCAAAAGCAAACACAAACAAAGGGTCTCGAGCGATAGCACAGAGGGTAGGGCGTTTGCCTTGCACGCGGCCAACCCGGGTTCGAATCCCAGCATCCCATATGGTCCCCTGAGCACCGCCAGGGGTGATTCCTGAGTGCATGAGCCAGGAGTGACCCATGTGCATTGCCGGGTGTGACCCAAAAAGCAAAAAAAAAAAAAAAATCAAAAATTTTTTTTACTGAAATAATATCTATTTTATTTATTTTTGTTTGGGGACTACCTGTGGGACTCAGGGATCTCTTGGGGGTGGTCAGGGGACCCTAGAAGGTCTATGGATTCAACCCTGATTAGCCACTTTCAAGGCAAGCATCCTTCCCACTGCACTAACACTCTGGCACCCAGAAAGAAGATGAACTTTAAAAGAATAAGTATAACTTTTAGAACTGAGAAATATGTTATCTCAAATTTAAAATTAAGGGCCATGTGCAATAGTCCAGCAGGTAGGGCATTTGCCTTTCACGCAGCCAACCCAGATTTGGTCCCTGGCATCCCATATCATCCCCCCAGCACTGCCTGGAGTGATTCCTGAGTGCAGAGCCAGGAGTAACCCCTGAGCATTTCTGGATGTGACCCCCATAAAAAATAAATTATTATAATTTAAAATTGACTAAGTAGCATAAAGAATTAGCATAAGAACCATCAAACTTAAAAACAATGTGTCTGAGGCTGGAATGATAGCAGAGCAGGTAGGGTATTTGCCTTGCACACGGCAACCAGGCTTCAATTCCCAGCATCCCATGTGGTTCCCTGAGCATTGCCAGGAATAATTCCTGAGTGCAGAGCAAGGAGTGACCCCTGTACACCTCTGGGTGTGACCCAAAAAGCAAAAAACAAACCACCTAAACCAAAACAATGAGTCCTCATTATCAATCAACTTATCTCCTACTTTTTCTTTTCTTTTTTTCAAGGTTTTTCACTACTTCCAAATTAGGCTTCTTGGTTTTTTCATTAAATTGTCTTTAATATTACTTGGGTGGTCAGTTTACTGGTGATAAATTTTTAATTTGTTTTACACTACTTTACCTTTGAGTTCACTGATTTGGGTTATTTTTTCATTTTGCTGTTGAAGCTTTCTATTCTAAGTTTTAAATTGCAGCTGTTACATTCTTTAACTCTATTCTCTCTGCTTGGACTTTTCTCAAGCTTATATCAGAGTTCTGATTTTATTGTCATTACCTTCCATAGAAGTCCTCATTTCAGTGAGTATCAGTAAGACAGTTGTTTTGAAGTCTTCCTCAGGTAGCTTTCTGTTGGATAACAATGGAGTGTCCTTGCTGCTCCCCCAGGGAGCTTAGTTTATTGAGTTACTCCCACAAGAGTGCCCCTGAGACATACCCAATTCCATCAAGCACTAATAATCCTATATTGCTTTCTCTTTCCCTTATGTCATTTGCATACATTATGCAAATGTTCTTTTTGTATAGACTCAGGAAGACAATTCATGTTATGCTTTGTCACATGGGAGTTAATTGACTCCAAGATAATATTTACTCCTGGGCATCATATTGACCGGACTTAAATCTCACTTGCCCTTTCTTCCTAATACCCCAAAAGCAGGGTTCCAACAAATGGACCGGATGGACTCTGGGCAAACAATAAGCTACCCTGGCATCGAAAGGGGACAAGCTAAGCAGCAGAAGTATAATAAGTTAAGAGCAAGGTCATGGGACAAACTCTATTATGACCCAAAAAGTACTAACTGCATACAGACCCTGAAGGCATTAGGAATGACTCACCTGGCCTGAGGACTGTGGTCTGGAATATATAGCTAGATGTCCCCAGGAAGAGCCAACCTATAAGCTTAATATATCTCTTACTGTGTTCATACAAAATGACTAGAAGTATGATAAGAAGTACATTTACTCTCATTGTTTCAATGGATTACCAGCTGAGGAAAGGAGAAAGCAATTCACCCTGGATGGAATCCTGCCTTTGAGCAGATCTCCTAGTAATCTAGAGTGCTGAACCCTCCGATGAGATTTTGTCCTAGAGTTAATCTCCTAGAACTTCCCCTGAAGGGGTGGCTTTACCTCTGTTTGTTGTTATGACAATGTTCAATCCCACCTATGTGTACCCCACCCTTCATGATTTCTCTAGAACTATGCTGTAAGGAGTAAGAGGGGACTAGAAAGTCCGGGACTAGGAGGAGGACCAGATGAGGACGATGACTGGAAGGAGAGGACTATGAGACTAAGACGAGACTAGGAAGGAGATAAGAAAGGAGAGGACTTTGAGGTCTACGAGAAGACTAGAATAATGGAACTATGATGACTGGGACTATGGCCAAAACTATGACTATGATTGTGCCATAAGGGGAGAAATTGGACTACACAGGGAGGGAGAGAGAAATCAACTGTCTACCCATCAGCCTGGAGCCCGGACCCAGTTTCTCCGTCCACCGATCCTTCTTCTGTCAGTCTCCATTGTCTGTCCTGGGAAGGCCGCTCTCGGCCACCGATGGCTCTCGTCCCTGTTTGGGCATTCGTTTCTATTTTTGAAACTCGCATCTTTCATAGCTGGGTAACAGCAGGAGTACTTTCCAGTTGCTGTCTTTACCATCAATGTGTGCAAGTCTACCCATCTCCCCTTATTCTCGAATTCCACAAAGGCCTAAGCAGGGGCTGGTGATTCTGCTCCAGAGGCCTAGGGGGACGAACCAGCTCTCCCGCACGGATGCTCACCTGCCAGCCTTACTCACCGCTTGCCCTGGGTCCGTCTCGTCCCTCGTCGGGACCCTGCTTTTGGGGGTGCTAGGAAGTAAGGGCAGCTGAGGCTTAGGTCCTTAGAGGAAAATATCATGTAGAGTCAAATGACTCCCAGGTTACAAAAGCATAGCATTTGCTAAGTCTTCCTGTGTCCATACAAAAGGACATGGCCCTGAATAAACTATGCAAAGGACTCAAGGAGAAGAGAAAAACAATATTCACAAGTCAACAGAACACAAAGAAAGAAGTTACAAATTAACACAGAGGAATGGGAGTACTGTGATGGGAGTAACCCAATAAACCTAAACTGTCAGAGGCTATGTTATCCTACACTAGAACACCCAGTAAAAAAATTCTGAGTTCCCTGCATGATGTCTCCACCTCTACAATGCTGACAATCTTGCAATAGTACACCAGATTGGATGGGATGAAACATAGAATCAACCAATTTCAAAGAACAAAAATGGTATCACGGAAGGCTAAACGTGTAATAACATCTTAGTAATCCTTCAGACAAGGACTTAATGTCCCCATGGTGAGAATCAACAATATTCACTAATTTTCTTCTAAGGAAATCATTTTTTTAATTTTATTTTTTATTGAATCACTGAGATACAGTTACAAAGTTTTCATATTTGATCCACCACCAAACCCCCGCATACTCCCCTCCCACTCCCCCTCTACCTGTGTGGCAGACATTTTTCACTTTACTCTTTCCTTATTTTGATTACATTCAATTTTCAACAGGGATCTCACTATCATTATTTGGAGGTTTTCCTCCAGCAGACAGACATGTTGGATGGCAATAAAAGATTGTATGTTTTCAGTTTTCAGTTTTTAGAAAAGATTGCAGTTTGTGCCATGCTGTATTCCCGGGACAGCCGAGACATTTGTTTGGGGGCTGTGCACAGCCAGGTTAGCAGCTGACCCAGCCTCTGGCCATGAGAGTAGCCAATAGCCTTTGTCCGGGGCCCCTGGTGTGCACCAAACACAGACCCTGGCAGGTGTGCTATGTGGGGGTGACACCAGGGACCCCCGGCTAGAAGCCCCGGCTGTGTGAGGTTCCATGCGAGAAGAGGTGGGGATGGGGTGGGGAGGGAGATGGACGCTCAGAGCTGCTGAGCTCCTGACCCTTTCCAGAAGCCTAGGGAGAGGCACGTTCTGAGTCCCCCCACCTCTCCCATTTCTCAGCCCTGTCACCCAGGACAGCCCAGACATCACCCCTCAGAGCCTGCTGTGGTATAAGGAAGTCCACCTTGGGGTTCCTCCTCCGACCCAGGAGAGGACTATTCTGAGCCGTGGTCTGCCGCAGTGCTCGTCCAGGGCACTGGCGGCCTGAGAGCAGAAGCAGTTCACACGGGAGCGCAGTGGGCCAGGACGAGGGAGCGTTCTGGCGTCCTCCTTTCCACAGGGACACACGACACTCAGTGCACCTCCGAAATCTCCCGTGAAGGGTGCAGCAATTGTGCACGGAGCCACTTATTTTATAGCATAATTTGTCACCACATACTCATCTCACCCCAGAAACTATAAAACCAAGCTCCCGGAAGAGAGGGCACAGTCTCTTGCCACTGCACCTGGCTGTCTTCACCGGGCCCCCTCAGTGGGGATAGGTTTTGTTTTCCTCCCCCACCGCCCTGCAGAGTCTCAACTCGACAGTTGAAGACCTCTGGAACCCAGCCACGGCCATGCTCAGGGCAAATATCCACACGTTCAGGCGAGCTTCGAGCAAGGGGGAGCTATTGGAGGAACCCAGGTGTGCGGGACCATGGGCCGAGATCTCCAAGGCTGCTCGGATCAGGACTGGGCCTCTCCCACCCAGATCCCCCATTTTCCAGTAGCTAGGCAGTCACACCCAAAGACTGCCCCCAGAGCCATGTAATCCCATCAACGGCCAACATCCAGAGACTATAAAACCAAGCTCTGAGAAGCATGCAGCCGCAATGCAGCTGTACAACATCTAATAGCTTAGTTCTCCCTCTTGGAGAACCTGACAAGCTAACGAGAGTTTATTGCCTACTTGGAAGAGCCTGGCAAGCCCCCGTTGGCATATTCATATCCAAATTACAGTAACAGATATATACATACCTCTCGAAGAGCCTGGCAAGCTCCAGAGAGTATCCCGCTTGCACAGCAGAGCCTGGCAAGCTACCGATGGCATATTCGATATGCCAAAAACAGTAACAGTAGGTATCATTCCCCGGACCCTGAAAGAACCTCCAATCATCGGGAAGAACGAGTAAGGAGAGGCTGCTAAGTGTAATAGAGACGTTACTGTGCCCGCTTGAGTAAATCGACGGAGAACGGGATAACAGTGATGTGGAGAGCCTCCATGGAACCGTGCTTCGTGAACACCTGTTTCTTGTTGGTTGCACCGAGCTTCGTGAACAACAGCTGATGGGGAATCAGGATGTCTTGTCACGCTCACAAGTTATGGCTGGTTTATCAGCTGCAGACACTTGAGGGCAAACAGGCAGGGAGAAGTATATAAGGGGGGAAGTCACCTAGCTAGTCGGTTCTCCCTCATGCGTCCCCTTTTCCTCCTTACTCCACGTCCCCGTTCCTGATTTCTTCTCTAACGCATGAGAAAGTTCCTGAATAAATCGCAGCCAAAAGGATCTCCGAGTTGCGTGTTTCTTCGCTGGACGAAGCGGCGCGCGACAGCTGGTGGCCCGTATGGGGAACCCGACCTCCAGTACCCCCCCCCGGTGGATTCAGAACTTGCTGCGATTTATTCAGGACTAAGGTTCACGAGAAATGGTGACGATGAGGTTCCTGTGGTAAGTCAGGACTAAGGTTCACGAGAAGTCGTGACGATCAAGTTCCTGTGGTGAGTCAGGACAATAATATCCATGGATGTGTATGTTTTGTTTGTTGGTTGGATGTTTGTTTGTCTTTCCCTTTGTTTTTTCATTTTTGCTTTCTATGCTTACTCTAAGGATCAGAAGTGCGATAAGGCCATACAACCAGGACAAGTAGTGTTAGAAGAGACAAAGAAGGACAGAGGCAGCCGTCATGGCATTATAGCCTCTGAGCCAGAGGAGGGTTCGGACGTGGAAAGCGAGGCCTCTAGGGGAACCCCGCTGATGGAGGGACGCGCCCCAAAAAAGAAAGGAAGGCCCCAAGAACCATCCATGACCCGTCCGTCTCTTTATCCCTCGCTACGTCAATTTCAGCAGGGACGGGCTAACGGGGATTCTGACCCCCCTATTGAAGAGGAAGCTGCGATGTATGATAGTGACCGATACTTACCGCTAAAGAGGTCTGAGGATGATCCGCCCCTTTATAACAAAGCGGGAGGTGGACTTTCTTTTGCAAAACCCGGGCTCTGGGCAGAAATTAGGCGAGAGCTACAGTTAACTTATCCTGTTTTTGAAGATAATAATCAACAGCGATATCACGAGTCCCTAGATTTTAAAATAATCAAGTCCTTGGCAGAATCAGTAAAGATGTATGGAGCCAACGCAGCCTTTACTGTAACCCAAGTAGAAGGCTTATTCAGATATTGTATGACCCCAAATGATTGGCAACAGGTGGCTAGAGCGGTGTTGATGCCTGGACAATACTTGGACTGGCGCACCTTCTTAATGGGAATTGCAAGCTCTTACTGCTGCTGGGAATACACGCGTGCAGCCTGAGTTTCCTATTTTACTTTGTGTGCTTTCAACATATGGGCAACCTACTGCAGTCCTATGGCAGGAGGGACCCCTTCTGTGGATTCATCCTAGGGTCTCTCCGGCAAAAGCCGTGGAATTATACCCTGCAGCTGTAGCCCGTTTGGCTATGATTGGTATTCAGGACTGCTTGCAATACTTTGGAAAACTTCCAGATACTCTTATTACCCCCTATAATTCCACTCAAATAGTTTCTTTGTGTAACTTACATGATGATTGGGCGATTCTCCGATTTTCTTTTCCCAATGTTATTGATAATCATTATCCCAAACATCCACTAATGACCTTCTTTAAAACCCATCCGGTAATTTTCCCCAAAGTCACCTCTTATGTACCCCTTCGGGATGTTCCAAACATTTATACTGATGGTTCAAGTACAGGCTGGGGGGCTTATATGATAGAGGGTCAAGATCCTATTCGTATGCAATTTCCAACTACGTCTCCTCAAGTTGTGGAACTCCGCATTGTCTTGACAGTGTTTGAGCATTGCTCCTTTGCTTTCAATTTGATTTCTGATTCACGATATGTTGTAAATGCTCTTTGCTCACTTGAGGTGGCAGGACCCATAAAGGCCTCCAGCTCGATAGCCTCCTTGTTATCTGCTTTACAGCAAATTCTTTGGACCCGTGAAAAACCATTTTTTGTCACACATATCCGCTCTCATACAGGCCTTCCGGGTCCCTTAGCAGAAGGCAATGCTTGTGTTGATGCACTCTCTAGACCATCTTGTTTTGTTATTCAGTCTCCTTTACAATTAGCAAAAAATTTTCATGACCATTTCCATGTTTCTTCTCGGACCCTTCAACATAGATTTCAAATCCCTCGAGCCGAAGCTCGGGCAATTGTTTTACATTGTCCACACTGTGTCCCTTTTCTTCCTGCCCCCTCCATGGGCATAAACCCTCGTGGTCTTGTGCCTTTACGCATTTGGCAAATAGATGTTACACATTTCTCGGAATTTGGCAGGCTCAAATATCTCCATGTATCCGTGGACACGTGCTCCGGTATCATTCATGCCACTCCCCTTTCTGGAGAGCGGTCCACAAATGTTATCTCTCATTGCCTTGAAGCATGGGCAGCCTGGGGCATCCCAGCCCAACTGAAAACAGATAACGGTCCGGCATACACCTCTGCTAAATTCACCGCATTTTGTGCCCAGATGGGAGTCTCTTTATCTCATGGCCTCCCGTATAACCCACAAGGACAGGGCATCGTTGAGCGTGCCCATTCCACCCTTAAAGCATGCCTAATAAAACAAAAAGGGGGAGTTGGCCTGGGACGGCCCCCTCGAGAAAGAACCTCTATTGCACTTTTTACTCTAAATTTTTTGATCATTGATGATAAGGGCACCTCCTCTGCAGACAGGCATTCTTCAAAGATCCCTGTGTGCCAAGGATATGTTAAATGGAAAGATATCCTTTCTGGTGAATGGCACGGCCCGGACCCCGTGTTAACCTGGGCCAGGGGTTCTGTTTGTGCTTTTCCACAGGACAGGGCAGAACCAGTGTGGATTCCTGAGCGCCTGACACGGAAGACCGCGCCTCAAGTAGACCAAGAGGTGGAAACTGGTGCTTCTGTTCAGCCTGGTTTCTGTGATGATACGAGCTGAAGAAGCAGCTTTTTGGGCCATTGCTACAACTTGGCCTGCTTTAATCCCTTCGGTACCCACCTTAATAAGACCAGAGTAGAAGTCCCCTCTATTTTATCAAAGAGTGGGTGGAGGTGGGAGTACTACTATCCTTATTGCTTCTCGCTGCTTTGGTTTTTTGCCTGGTGTCTATACAAAATGTAGCAAGAACAACTATTTACAAAGGCGTGATATTTACAGGCATTCGTGGCCCTGGAGGCGCAGCAATCCCTGCAGCTTTGGCTTGCAATTTTGAAACAATAATCTCGCTTGGAACAATCAGGTCTAGCTGGATGTAGCAAAGGTATTGTGCAGCTGAGAGCCCTTAACTGCAGGGGACCTCCTGTAGTTGAGTTTGAAAGGGTGCACTATACCCCACCTGACCCTTGGACCAACCTAAGACAGGGACCTACAAGCGAGAGGGCTCCCAATGACGGGTAAGGCCAAGGGGGCCGAGGTCGCTACACAGACTTGTTGTTCTAAAACAAAAAGGGGGAACTGTGGAGAGCCTCCATGGAACCGTGCTTCGTGAACACCTGTTTCTTGTTGGTTGCACCATGCTTCGTGAACAACAGCTGATGGGGAATCAGGATGTCTTGTCACGCTCACAAGTTATGGCTGGTTTATCAGCTGCAGACACTTAGGGCAAACAGGCAGGGAGAAGTATATAAGGGGGGAAGTCACCTAGCTAGTCGGTTCTCCCTCATGCGTCCCCTTTTCCTCCTTACTCCACGTCCCCGTTCCTGATTTCTTCTCTAACGCATGAGAAAGTTCCTGAATAAATCGCAGCCAAAAGGATCTCCGAGTTGCGTGTTTCTTCGCTGGACGAAGCAGCGAGCGACACAGTGATACAGTGATACTCATCTCACTATTGAAAGTCAGAAGGGCATGATTTTTCAAAAGAATGAATCAACACTTACATAATGGTTCCATCCCACACAGTTGCAGAACCACCTTAAACATTAGTATCTAATCTGTGGTTGTGCCGTGAGTCCTGACCCTTCCAGGACTAGCAACCCACTGTGGGGAAAAATGGGTTATGGGAGGAAGTGATCGAGGAGGACCAAGAGGGCCGGGCTGAGTCCCAGAAAATAAGACAAAGGACTTGGGAAGGGGAGGAGGAGGAGCACACGTCACATCCCCATCCCCAAGCAAGAGAAGGACGCGAGCCTGAGCCAGGGACAAGGGACAGGGCTCAGAGCACCGAGACATCCCAGGGCTGCCTCTGGCCAGCTCAGCAGGACTCTCCCAACAGCTGGGCTGGGGGAGGGACTCCTGGCAGGAGGCTGGGCCGTGCACCCGTGCTCCTCACCTGGCTGTTGCTCCCTCCACAGAAGCTCCTGCTCCCGCTCTCCATCTCAGTGGCTGCATTTCTGTGCATGGGCACCGCCCTCCTCCTCACCCTGGGCTGCAGGAAAGCCTGGGGCAGCACCAGCCACGGGGAGCCTGTGCCCGGCTCAGAACAGACTCCCAGGAATCAGCACCAACAGGCTTACCCCAATTGAAGGCTCAAGGATTATCACCCCCACTCTACCAACAAGAGCACAGAGGTCCTGAGGTGAACTGACCAGGATTCCCCAAGCTCCTGACGTGATGTGGTTGATAAGAAGTATCTCTCAGGGCCAGAGAGATTAGGCAGCGGGTCAGGCGCTTGCCTTGAGCAACTGAACCAGATTCCATCTCTGGCATCACATAGGATCCCCTGAGCCCACTAGAAGGGATTGATCCCTTAGTGGGGAGCCAGGAGGAAGCCATGAGCATTTCTGGCCGTGGGCCACAAAGAAAAACTCAAAAATAATTTTTTGTTGTTTTTTTGCTATTTGGGTCACAGTCAGCGATGCTCAGGGGTCACTCCTGACTCTGCACTCAGGGATCACCCTTGGTGGTGCTTTGGGGACCATACGGGATGCTGGGAATCGAATCGAACCCGGGTCGGCCACGTGCAAGGCAAACGCCCTACCTGCTGGGCTATCGCTCCAGCCCCTCAAAATCAAAATAAAACCAAACAAAGAAGGAAAGAGAAATGAATCCTAGGACCACTCAAATGATCTCAAAGCCAAAAACTATATTTCCCTTTTACTTGGCTTTCTTCCATGATTTCCGGCTCACAGATTTCAAGTGAGACTTTGAACCTTTGGGATTTCCATAAGGATCAGAGCAACAGAAACCTCTGCTGTTCTCTTTTCTTGTTCTCTGATTTTCTCGGCTCTTTGAAACAGTCACACAGCCATCCGAGTGCAGTGACTGCCAGGGTTTCCCTAAGGGCCCTGAGGCCACAACCCTGGGCAGAGGCATCTTGAAATAGAGAGTTACAGCTTCTGCTTCCAGCCCTACCAGGGCATGGCAGAAGCCCAGGAAGTTGAGTCTCTCTTAAATGTGGGTGAGTTCATAGGTCACGCCTTGTGGCCCCAAAAGAAAGTATTTTGAGGCTGTTTAGATTTGGGAGCCAGAATACTTCCAATTTTGGGGGGTGATGGGGTGGCTCTGGGTGTGTGTATCATACCCAGCTGTTTCAGGGCTTCATCCTGGCTCTATGCTCAGGGCTCACTCCTGGCAGAGCTCTGGGGACCATGTGGGGATCAGATCTGGGTCAGCGGCATGCAAAGCAAGTGCCCTTTCTGCTGTACTAAGGTTCTGCCCTGAACCCTTCCACTTCTTTCTCTGCTGAGCCCCAAACTCTGTGAAGACCAGTGCTACTATAACCGCAATCTCACCATCTCTCTCTCTTCATCTGGCTGTCGCTCCCTATGCTTTAGCAGCCTTGGTAGCCATCTGATTGGCTTCCTGAATCCCGGGAGCAAATTGAGTCAATTATCGTGTCCATCAAGGCAGCGGTCAGGGGACCCCCATGTTAGGGACCTGCAGGTCCAAAGCAACAATCAAAGTCCCAAAGGGATGATGGTTTGGGGGTCCTGGACCTTTTTCTGGGGAGCCTGAGGCTGGTTCTGAGGAGATGGTCTCAGCGTTGACTCCCTGGAGGCTGTGCCAGTGCCTGAGGACTGTGTGTTGTGAGGAGAAGCCTCCACACCTACCCGAGGCTCTGGCTCCAGGAACCTCCTTAGCACACATGCCTCTCCCCTGAGTTTGCCAGACTAGCAGGCTTAGGGGTTCGTACAACCCTCAACAATTAGTTCTCTTTAGAGCCTGAGGTCAGGTGCCTTGAAACAATTCAACTGTGCTGCTTAAAATTGGGCTTTCTGGGACCCAAGAGCCAGTACCAGAGTCAAGGGTCTTGTTTTGCATATGACTGACCACTGTTTCACCCCTGCACTTTCCATACATGTGAATGACCACTAATTGACTCTGCCACCTTTCATGCCCCATGCTCTGCCAGGAGTGACTCCTGAGAACAGTCAGATAAGCCCTGAACACTGTTCAATGTGGCAACAGAATAATTTTTATTTATTTACTTTATTGTTTTGCTTTTTGAGTCACACCATACACCAAAAACACCAAAATCCACTGCTCAGGGGTTACTCCTGGCTCTTCATTCAGGAATTACTCCTGGCGTGCTCAGGGAACAATATGGGATGCTGGGAATCGAACTCTGGTTGGCCCTGTGAAAGGCAAACACCCTACCCGCTGAGCTACTCCAGCCCCCAAAAGAATTTTTTAATTTGATAAAAATAAATAAGTAAAATTTGGCATTCTACATACATCTGGAATCTTATGCTTTACCATCTTTTTAGTCAAGACACCTTGTCATGATGGCTTCCACGTAGGGTTCAGGGTACCACAGACTCCGCCCAGAGATTCAGAGCTGCACCCATGATGGTTGGATGCTCTGACAGTATCAGGGGTAATACTGGGGTGCAGACATGGGCCAGGCACATAGGAGCCTGAACCCTGCACTATCTCTCCAGGCCCTCTTTAAGAATAAGTGTATCTTAAAGATACACTTGTATCTTTAAGTGCATCTTTACAAGATACACTTGGGCAAGTGTCTCTAAAAGACTTTTCTCCTTAGTGGTATTTTTTCTTAAAGACTGCTTTGTCTTTCCAATGGTTTTCTAAGACACTCAGAATTTACATATTAGAAATATTGAAGTCTTGAGCAATGGTCCTAGGCAGGTATGCTGCAGAGGATTCACGAGGTGACGCCTCCTGATGGCCTCTAGCCGTGTTCTGCTGTGGGGCTGTCCCGCAGGCCCAGGACACGCTTCATTAGCCATGTCACCTTGTCATCTGTCTGCTGACGAGAGGATGGGAGAGCGGGATCAGTTCAGAGCCCTACTGAGCCTCAATCAGGTTGATTTGTGAAATAAAAACTCCCAAAAGTAGAAACGCATTCTAAAATTCATCTCTATGTTTTAGACAACGCATCGAGGCCGAGCATTTGCCTTGCCTAGTGAATTCCTGGGTTCACTTCTAAACACAAACACACCCTCCCACAATTTAGACACACTTTGCTTTCCAAGTGAAGTGAAATATTTGTCTTATTTCACAGTTGACTTTCTTGGAATGCCAGAAACAACCTATCCATACACTTTATGCACTGTAAGGATAAACATTATTTATCTTATTAATATTATAATTATTATAAATATTCTTTCTTATCTTTATTAGGAGCATGTGTATATGTATGTGACTATGTACATGGGTATATCTATTGGGTATAAAATGATTTCTCATTGTGTCCTTCCAAATTGTCTCATCAGGCAGATGTGATACATTGGAATATGGAACGGAATTGTCAGCAACCTGAATTTTGTTTTTGTGGGTGTGATGTCAGTGTGCCCCATGCCAGCTGTTGGATGGCCTCTTTATACTACGTTCCGTTCCTGGACATTCTGGCTGCCGGATGCTCCCTTGGGAGGGTCCCAGGATGGTGCTTCCCAACCAGCCCTGCTCTCTTCTCCTTCGGGTCCCTGTGTCAAAAGGAAATGCAGCCCCTCTCCCGATTTCTGGGACAGGGGAAACTTGGGGAAGGTTCCTCTTTCAACTAGACCATTCTCTTTGCAGGCAAGACTGAATCCCACATTTCTAGTGACCTCTGTGCCCTGGAGGTAAGGCCCCCTGTGCTGAGGAAGAAGCACCCCCCAGCCATGAGGGAGCCTCAGCTCTCCTGGGTGCCTTTGCTCTTGAGCCCTTTATTCTGCTGACCAGGACTGGTTTGTTTGTTTCTTTGCTTATTGGGTCACACCCTGCAGTGCTCAGGAGTTACTTCTGGCTTTGTACTCGGGGATTGCTCCTGGCAGGACTTGAAGGACCATAGAAGATGCCGGGGATTGACACTGTTCTGCCACATGCAAGGCAAGCACCCTGCCTTCTGTACTATCAGTCTGGTTCCTCCTTCTGACCTTGAGGGCCTGCGGTTACTCTTGTTTTCCGGATCTCCTGGGATCTTTTCTGCCCTGCTGCCCACCTGAACATCCCCACCTAACCCTCACTCTGGTCAACCCCTGCTTTGACCTTGGCCCTGGAAGGAAGGGAAGTGTGGGGGGTCATGAGCCATGTGTGGGCCCTCATCTGTGACGCCAGACTCTGGATCACCCAGGAAGGGTGGCAGTGAGCTTGCTGGGATGGGGACTAAACACGACTCGGCGCTTTTTCTAGACAACAGTACCCTCTTTACTTAGTGCCTAGCAGGAGGACAGAAACAGGGAGGAGCAGCTCAGTTTCACCTGAAGGGGCTGGGAGCCACAGAAACCAGTTCTTTCCTGCTTAAAACCTTCACCAGAGGACGATGCTGCAGAGACTGCATCTGCCCCGCTTGAGGACATACCAGAAGATATCCCGCAGATACCCCGAACAAGTGCAAGAGATTCCCCAGCAATGAGAACAGCCCCGGTTGCAGGGGAATGCACACAGGAAGAAGCAGAGCCTTCCTGACAGTGGTGTCCACCTAAGGTTCCTGTGCAGAAAGGAGGTTACAGAAACCAAGGAGATGAAGGAAGTTTCTGCATAAGTATCTGCACATCCCCCACCCCTGTGATAATGACATGGCTGCTGCTGGTGTGGGTGCCGAGTGTGTGGGGACGGCCAGGGAGGGACATTGTATCACTAGGAAATTGCACTATGACACATTCTTTCGGTCAATTGTTTTAATACTAAACTAACTCAATGTTATTAACAAATACAATATAGTTGAGATTGTTTAAACACAAGCACAACTGAAGGATATGTTAAAGTAAGGGTGGACAGTGGCTTCCAGTGAAGCTCCTTCCTGGCGGAGGTGGTAGAAGAATGCCTCAAACGGGGGCTCCCGCTGGAAGGACAGGACGAAGCTGGGGACAGAGAGGCAGCGCTTGGCGACAGAAGCCACAGTAGCATGGTCCCTCCCAGGATCAGGGGATCAGAAGGGCCCAGGCTGCAAATCAATCTGGACTGTGGTGCAGGGACACGACACAGATGTCCCAGGGACCGGAACCCGGGCCCTCCCCGATCCAGGCCTGTCCCTCCCACCTTTCCTCCATGGAGATCAGCTCCAGGTCCTGGAACCAGGTGAGAAACTGGTCGTGGGGCTGCAGGCGGTAGTTCTCTGCGGCCTCCTGGAGCAGAACAATCTCCTGGAGGATTTTAGTTTCCTGGGACATTGTGAAGGAAGGAAGGAAGGAAGGAAAAGGCCTGAGTGGGCTGTGGCGCCGTCCAGCCAGGGCTGCCCAAAGGCAGGCTAGAAGGAGAATTTCCACAGGAATCCCCCCTTCACTCTGCCCGTCAGCATCTCCACTTGTCTGAGATCAGAAAACACCCTCCACCAGGAAGTTCCCCTTGATGGATCTCTGCCCTCCCACACGCATATATAAGTTTCCATTGTTTCATTCTCCTACTGTGAGTGTCAGACCAGAGGGACAGAGACAAGGAGGATCCGAGAGGGGGCCAGGGGACAGGGAAGTCGGGTCCCCTCCTCTGTTCCCCTGCAGAGTCCCACTGCTCACCTTTGTTAATTTCTCCTTGTTGATCACCTCCCCCTGGAAGCAAACAGCCAAGTGCATGAGAAAGGGCCTCTGGGGGACCCTGTGACAGGCTCTGAGCTCAAAGGACACGGCTGGTGTCAGGTATGCCGACCCTCCCGCCCTGTGACACACTGGGGTGTCCAGCGAGGACAAAGACCTTGTCCCTGAGGTGGATGCTGAGGTCCCTCTGCCCCACGCCTCTTGCTGAGGGAGAGGTTGGGGATGCCCCCGACCTCAGGTGGTTCTGCACCAGGGGCTCTGCTGATCCCTGGGAACTGGGTGACGAGACCTGGGTGCCCCGTGCAGCTCCTGCCTCGGGTATCAGCCCAGCGCCAGGGGAGTTTCCCTCAGGGCTCTGCCCAGGGCTGAGGTGCAGGGGAGTGTCAGCTCCAGCCCGCCCAGCCCCCAGCTCACTCACCCCAAAATCCTCCATTTCTCTGTCCAGACTCTCCAGCTCCTGGAGGAAGGGCCCCAGGAAGGGGACCACACCCTGTGCCGAAGGGGCCGTTAGAAAGGGGCCCTGCTCTGGGGGTCCCCAGGACACCCCCAAGCCTCAGCCTCCCACCACGAGGCTCCAGGTGAGCAGGAGCCCCTCCAGGACCTTCTAATGTCCTCCTCCTTGCAAAGCTGAGAGCCCTCCCGTGGGTCCCAGGGTCCCAGCCCTCTCCCTGGCTCCCCCACCCACCCTCCACACACCAGCTCTGCAGCCACCCACTCCACCCTGGGTCGGGACGGGGTCAGCCGGAAGCAGGGCTGGGCCGGGCCTCCTTTCTGAGGGAAGACCCCTGTGGGGGCCACCCCTCTGTCCCTGGGTCCCGCACATGCCCCTCACCTGGCGTCTCCCGAGGTTCCTCAAGCAGGACACAAAGCTGCAGCGCTGTTCCACCTGGGGATGAGCACCCGACCCTGAGCCTCTGTTACCCGCACGCCCAGCCCCCACTCTCCTCCCTCAGGCGCAGACTGAAGAGAACAGCGACAGCACTGAGCCTGCAGCCCCCACCCAGAGCAGCAGCCCCATGCAATGCCCCCAGGGCTGCCTGCCCTCGCAACCCCCAACAGGCCTCCACCCAACCCACACACCTGCTGTGCCCATACAGAGAAGACAGGAATGTCACAGAAACCTGAAGAGAACCCGCCCCTCCCTCCCTGCCTCCTCCATGCAGGCCTCCAACCCGCAGACTACCTGTGGGGGCTTGCAGCGTCTATGTTTCCGGGCCTGTCTGCACAGGGCCTTCAGCTTCCTCCGGCTCCACCTAGGGAGGGAGCACATTTGTCCCGAGGGAGCTGTCCCTGCATCCCTGGGGCCCCACTCAGCTGCGGGAAGCCAGGGTCCCACTCCCTGCCCAGCACCTGGCCCCCAGGCTGCTGTCCCCAGGGGTCTCAGCTCCCTGAGGGGCTCTGCAGACAGAGCCCTGAGGCCGCAAAGCTGGGGGCACCCACCAGGACACGTGGCCCCAGGTCTGGCTGAGTCGGCGGATGGCGGGGCTCTGCAGGGCACAGATGATGGCATAGGTGGACGCCCAGTTGCGGAGGCGCTGGCACTCCTGGAGGCAAGAGCAGGGGACAGGGCAGCTGGAGTCTGAGCTCCCTGCAGGCCTCGGTGCAAATCCCCATATGGGGGACACTGAGAATCTGGGGTCAATGGGGGACACAGAGATCCCCAAGGAACCTTGGGAAAATGTGTGCATGACTCGAGAAAGGAGCAGGCAGGACGATGGGCCCCACTGGGACGGCCCCAGGACACAGTCCCTGCAGGAAACGCCCGCGGTCCTTGGAGCAGGAGACCATCTTCTCTCCCAAACTTCACAGGAGTACAGGCAGCTGCACAGGGACCCCCACCCACTGCATACCCAGGCCTCTAGGGCCCAGTGCCCACAACTCCACAGGGATCCCCGTCCCAAACATACCGGGCCACCAGGACCCAGTGCCCCCAACTCCACAAGGACCCAGCCACCACATACCTGGACCCCCAAGATCCAGGGACCCCAATTCCACAGGGAGCCCCCCAATATACCTGGGCCACCAGGATCCAGTACTCCAGCATCCGTGCCCGCGCGGGCGGGCTCAGTTCCGAGAGGCAGGTGGTAAGGACACAGGCGGCCACAGTGTAGTACTGGCTCTCGATGGCCCGCACAGTGGGGCACACATGCTCGTAGCCCGGCTTGTTCCTGATAGATGAGAGGTCCCCCCGACAGTGGTTTGGCACCAGCTCCAGGAACAGCTCCTAGGGAGAGGGACAGGTTCAGCCACAGACACCCCAGGAGACAGAACAGAGGACAGGGCCAGTCCCACTCGGCCCTTGGGCTGTGCTGGGCACTGAGGGGCTCAGGACCCCGGAACCCAGACTGATGCGGGGTGCAGGAACAGGACCCCTCTGCCTGCTCCTGGGCCCTACCAGACTCGGGGTTCTCCCCGGCTCCCTCTCTGCACCCCTCAGAGGCACATTCCTCTGTGACAGCTGCACTGGGGGCTGGTTCCTGCGTCCCCCTTGAGGGGACTGCCCTCAGGGGCCTCATGGAGTCCAGGATGCTCAGACCATAGCAGACACACAAACCCGAGACACTAGTCTCTGTGCCACAGGCACCCCAGCCCCCCTCCCCCCCCCCCGCACACACACACACTCAGACACTGCTCTCTGTTAAGCTCACGGACATGAACCCCTCCCCATGCCTCCCCTGCCACGGGCCATCTTGGCCATCCCGGGACAGGGCAGGCTCAGGGAGCTGGTAAAGAGGGCGAGTGTGGGCCAGCAGGCCCGATGCCTGCAGAGGTGCCCGGGGAGGCAGGTGTGAGCGACGCTGCCTCTCACCTTGTCCATGAGTGTCAGCTGCTCGGCCATCAGCCGGGCAGGGAACGTGCTGACGGAGACCTGCTCGTTCCCCGGCTCCTCCAAGGGCCTGCTGCCGGGGCAGGAAGGCTCAGGGCCGTCAGCTGCCTCGCTGGCCCGGCTGGCAGCTGCCCACGAGCTGGCATCATGCGTGTCTCCAGGCCCGGCGTCCTCCAGCTCTGCCCATTGTGCTGCGGCCGCAGCTGAGGCTTCGAGAGGCTCCGGCTCTGGGGCATCCCGCGGAGGCAGGCCCAGCTCCTCAGGTGGTTCTGGGACAACTGCTGGGGCTGGAGCAACTTCTGAAGAGAAGGGCCCCGCCTCAGGGTCCCGCCAAGCCACAACCAGAAACAGCAGAGCCCTGTCCCCAGACCACGGCGTGCAGGAGCCCGGCCACCCCAGAGGGCAGGGCCTTTACCCTGAGCCCTGATCAGTGCGGTCAGGAGAAGTTCCTTCCTCAGATGAACTTGGAGGCCAGAGCCAGAAAAATGCACCAGAATGCAGCCCAGCATCAGTTGCACGGGGACACAGCACAGCCACTCAGTACAGCCCTCAGGCCAGGACCCTGACATGGGACTCAGGGCGCTGGGGGGAGTGCAGGGAGCAGAGTCAGGACCCTGGAACGTGCCTCCCCTGCTCCCACAGAAGGTCCCCTCACCTGGAGCCCAGCTGAGCCATCATGCCACTGAGAAGATCTAACAGAGAACCTGTGACTGGGTCCCCTTGCCCTCGACTCCAATGTCGTGAGAATGACCTTCCCCACCTGGGCCTGTCCTGAGCTGCTGGGAATTCTAGAGCACCTGCCGGGCCCGTCTGCTGCTGAGGCCCAGGGATGCTGAGCAGGAGGAGGTGAGAGGAGGCCAGACGAGGGCAGTGGGGCAGGAAGTGTGGGCCACTCAGGGAGACCCCAGCCCAATCTGCTGTTTCCTGAGCCCTGGGACCCCTCTTCAGCCCTCTGTGATGCAGGGACCCTGTCAGGGAGGTTCCCTGTTGGGGAAATGATGCCTGAGCTCTGGCTTCTGCCCACACACGGCACCAACACAGACCCGGCTGACCCTTGTGGATACTGGGGACCCTGGACCACTCACTGCTTCAGTGTTTTTTCGCAGTTGAGAACCTGCTCCAAGTACGGGAGGAGGCATCCAGACCTATGGGAAGCAGGACAGTGTCCATGGAGTGTTCCGGACACACGGCAGGATCCTGAGGCTCAGACCAGGACTCAGTCCCAGGGAGTAGCTCTGTTTTTGCGTGACAATGTGTGGAGAAATGCTGTATGACCAGGTGCTGCTTTGACGTATGGAAAGACCAAACTACCAAACCCTTCTCCTGTCCCGTAGTGCTGGGACACCTGTGTGCCCCAGAGATGTCTAATCGCCCAGAGCAACACCAACAGGAAGACCAGGGCATGGGTGGACAGAAATGCTTTGGAGTTCAGAGTGGGTTTCCTGTGCATGTACTCTGGGAGTCCCAAGCCACAGGCTCTGAGAGTTGCGGCTGCTGTTCCATGGGCAGGAACAAGAATGAACAGGAAGCTCATGGCCAGGAGACCAGGCAGCAGCCCAGCACTGTCACGGCCCATCCCATGTCCTCCTCCAGGACCTTGCGTGACTCTCCCCACACTGTGTTCAGAAGAACCAGCAGAAGCCCAGAGAGGCCCTGGCCCGTTCTGAGCACCCCAGGCGGGGAGGCAGGCAAGGCCCAGCGTCTGGCGGGGCGGCTCTCACCAGCGCAGCATCTGCTGCAGGATCCGCGCGGGAATGGGGAAGGCCAGGCCGGTAGGAAGGATGGTGGTAACAGAGGAGAACTTCCGCCCAGGGGAGGTTTGCATCAGGGAGACCAACATCTCCACAGTTCTTTCGCCGAGGGTCAGCATCGTGCAGGCCTCATCCAGAGAGCTCGGGCACATGGGCTCCTCCTGCTGGTGGGCAGGGGGTGCAAGATGGTCAGTAGGTTCCCCAGGGTGCAGGTGCCGAGGGTCTGGAGCTCAGAACTGGGGGAAAACCAGCTCTTGGGGCAGAAACAGGAGCGCCCACATGTGCGAGGAATCGGGCTGAGGACTGCCCTTCTGACCAGTGAAGTTTGCTGTTGTCAGTTGGGAGCATTCACAGGCCAGAGGACAGGCATGGCCCCGAGGGTCTCAAGGAACCCACCCCCTGCAGAGGACAGCAGGGGGCAGCTGGGCAGGTCCCTCCTCATCAGCAGAGAAGCTCCTGCAGCTGCTCTCAGGACCTGCCTCCTCTTCAGTTTGTTCTGCCCCCCGGTGAGGGGCTGGGGAGCCCCGCTGAGGGGCTTCAGAGGTGTGGCAGATCCCTCCCCAGGTCTCCCCCTACCCTCTGGGCCCCTCCTTTGAGGCCCCCCTTTGCCCAGTGGCCACTGTGCTCCAGTGCTGCCCCTAGTGGAGAGAGCTGGCATGTGCCACCGAATCTCCCCTCCAGGAGTCCCTGGGCCAGCCCACAGACTCTGTCCCTGGCCACTAGGAGGCGGGGCCTCTCCTGCCTTGGGCCTGTGCTGGGGAAGCCTCAGACCCAGACTGCAGCAAGCAGCCACAGGAGGGCCCTGCTCTGTTGCTGAGATGCTCAGGGGCTGATGCCAGCTGAGCTGTCCCTGCTCTGTGGGCTGAGTCCTGTCCCCACGTGTCCTGACAGACTGTAGGGACTCAGCCAACACAGCTCCTTTCTCTGGGCCTCCTTCCCTGGAGGTGCATCCCAGGGATGGCAGTTTCAGGGAAATGAACACCGCAGTCCTCTGCTCCTTCTCTCTAACCCCCAACCTGAGCTGCTTCCTGCTTGGAAAGTCAGCCAGACAGGGGAGCTGTCTGAGCCCCGTGTCCCTGGGCCATGAGGACAAGGTCAGACAGCAGTGCAGACACACAGTGTGACTGAGGGGAACGTGGGCGTGGCCCTCTGGGTCAGCTCCTTGTTCTGAAGTGGGTGGGGATGGACTTTCAGCTGACCCTGTGTCAGAGGAGCATTGGGGACTGGATCACTCTGAGATGGGCCGTGGACACCCCGAAGGGTCACCATGGAAGAGTCTCAGGTGTCTTGGGCTGGGAACTGGGCTCTGCACCCACCTCCCCATCTCAGACCCTGAGTGTCACCTGCTCACCTGTGCCGGGCACTGGGTGTCACTGCATCTGTGCGGTCCCGGGCTCGTGTCCTGGCAGGTAGAACAGCTGCTTCCCACCAGGGGCTCCACCGGGATGTCCCGAGCTGAACTCTGTAACACAGCCTCTGTCACCCCTGGGAGGGACCTGACACGGGGGCCCCCTTGAAGAGTCTTTTTGGTCCAACAGTGAAATAACATCTCTCACCACAGAGACTGCACACAGCGAATGGAATAAGAACGACCAGTGCTGGCACAGATGCAGGGAGAGAGGGGGTCTCATTCATTGTTGGTGACAATGCCGACTGGCCAAGCCTTTTTGGAAAACAATATGGCCATTTCCCCCCTCCCCAAAATTAGAAATTGAATTCCATAGGATCTAGCAATGCCACTTCTGGGGATATACCCCAGACTAAATAGGCACAGAGCTGAAACATCATCTGCACTTCTATGTTCACTGCAGCACTATTCACAGTAGCCTGAATCTGGAAACAGCCCGAGTGTCGAGAACAGAGGAGTAAATAAGGAGATTATGGTACATCTACATGATGGAATAGTACATAGCCACCAGGAAAAACGTCATAATATTCACTTAGGATGACACTCGTTCCCAAGGACATTGGAAACAGGGCCAGGAGGACTGGTCCACAAGTTTTGGGAGAGACAGGGAAGGCAGTTAGGGTAGAGAAGGACCACTATGACAAAGGTAGTTAACTATGAATAAGAACTGTGAGCTTAAAGTAGGTAACGGAACAAACATGATAACCTCTCAGTACTTGTATTGCAGTCTATAATGGTCCAAAGTAGAGAGAGCGAGAGAGGAGAGAAAACAGAGAGAATCAGAGACAAAGAGAGAAAGAGAGAGAGAGAGAGAATTTCGTGCCATAGAGTTAGGTGTGGGGTGAGCGTGGTGGGAGAGAAACTGCGAACGTTGCTGGTGGGAAATATACACTCGAGAAGGTTCCGTTTTTTAGAAACTCTGTTTTGTCAAGAAGAGTCCATGACACACACCAGCCTTCCCTCATGAGGCAGTTGCTCCTTCCCGTAAGAACAGGACTCATTCCCCTCAGACACCTTTGGACCATGACCCACAACTCACACAATCAAATTTCATTCACATACACAGACACACGCAGTAACAGGGATGTGAATCTACCGAGGTGCATCACAACTGTGAACTATTGACCCTGTGGGCCCGGATTACCCTTGAGTTCCTCCTCACCTGGGACAGGTGTTGCGGGTGGGGACGAGCCCTCCTCCACAGTCTGCAGGGACAGCGATCACCTTCACTCTGGGCTCGCCTCAGCCCAGAGCCTCTGATCTTGGGCATACAACATGAAAACATGTCTATTGCTTCTCAGTGCAAGTGAACTAGACGGTCACTTTCTCGAGAATGAGCTCACAGGGGAACCAGGGTTCTATGGCAGTTGGGGATGGTCACTAGGGAAGTGAGGTCATTTTCCAGGGTTCCATGAGCTGATGAATTCCTTCCACCTGACCAAATGCCCTCCCCTGCTATGGCACCACAGACTGAAACAGGGAGTTGAGAGGTTTCCCCAACTACCTGCAAATAGAACGTGGGTCCTAACTCTGAGGATTCAGTGGAACTGGATTTTTCATGTCTCCCGTGTCCAGACCCCTGGGCCCTGGACTCCAGAGTTGTGTCCCACAGGCTTGGGAATCCTCTCCCCTCTCTGGCTCCCTCCCCTCTGCAGAAGCAAATGTCACTGAAGTTTGGGACAGCCTGCAGGCTCAGGGAGGTAGGACTTGTGTATGAGACAAGGGCTGCTGGTGTCCCCCATAAGCACCAAACCTCAGCCCCCTGTCAGCTCACGACTTCCTCCCTCTCTTCAGCTACAGTGGAGGCAACTGTGCGTCAGAGTGTCCAGGACCCTGGTGTCCTACTCGTCTCTCCTCATTCTACTCTAGATGTTTCCACCCAAATTCCATAGCACACGGGGACTGCCTTTCCCCCAAAATAAGGCCATAATGCTTGAGGAACTTGGCCCAATTTGTGTCTATGCACATAGTTCCCGTGTCTGGGAACTTCTTAGGGGGCTGCCTTCCTGGATGGTCTACAGGAACAAGAGTCTCCAGATGCCCACTCAGAGGGTGGGAGCAGAGGTTTGGCTGTCCCCTGTTGGGATATGACTCAGCCATCCCTCCTTCAGGGACACCAACCTCTCCTGCCCTCAAACACCCTCCGTCCCTGCATCTTGCTTGATCAGGAGCTTTTTCTGAGGCTGAGACTCCCTGAGCCAACAGAGATGGCCCTGCAAGGGCGCCTGCTGGGAAGCTGCTGTGGAGTCATGGGTGAGAGGTGGGGTTCCAGTGGGAGGCAGTGACTCTTGCTTGCTAACTGCATCCAAAATATGAGCCATGTTCGTTGCCATTGTAAGGGTGTCTGTGACAAAAGTCATGTTCAGGAGGCAACCACTGGCTAGTGCCCAAGTTAATGTGAATCTGTGGTACATACACAGTCGTATCTGTCAGCTCCTAATAAAAGAGGGCACCTCACCCTTAAAAAGAACCCAGAGAGAATTGGAGGGTCTCCAAAAGAAACAGAAATACTCAATGCTTCCACTGCTCTCAGGAAGAGAAAGAAGTGCAGTGGAAAGCCAGTGAGCCTAATCCTAAATCTGAGGACAGAGAGACTGACAACCGTGGACATGGTAAAGGGTTCCACTGGACGGTGGCAGAGTGCTTGTCATTCACAGTGGTCTGGGCATGGATCTGTTTTTCCTGAAGTACCTACAGTGATGTAAAACAATGCCATCTTTACTCAGTCTATCACATTAAACTCTGGTGACACAATAGCTGTAAGGAGTCTGAGACAGGTGACTAAAAGCACTGAGAAGGCCACGGTGGGAACCTGGGACGGAACAGAGAAAATAGGGCAAACCAAGTAACCTCTAAGGAAGGACTGCTTCACATTTATCACACGTTTCTATCAATATCAGACATTACTAGGAGGAGCCACTGTGGGTGGGGTACTGGAACTCTCGTGAAATCCAAAGCTGTTTTAAAAGACTCATCCAAAAGGTAAGAGTGACCACACAAAAATATATGTGTATGACCTTTTGTGTGTGTCCCTGGGAATAGGGGTTGTTTGGGGCACCACCCCTCAGTGTTCAAGGTTCTATCCTGGTGCTGTGCTCAGGGAGGATTCTGGCAGTGCTTGGGGGCGAAATCCAGGGTTGGGATCCAACATGGCTGCAAGGTGTCTTACTCACTGTGTGATCTCCCCAGCCCGAGAAATGTGAACTTGATCTCACTGGACATGAGGAATAGTGACCACAGTCATTTAAGTGACTCGCTGATACGAAGTCAACTGGCTGCTCTACACTCACATCGTGCTAATAGTCCTTGGGGACCAGCAAGCAAAGCTGGAGCTCAGCGGAGCATGCACTGAGCCCTTGAGCCCTCTCCTACTGCAGAAGCATGGTTGGTTATGAGAAAACATGGAGTGAATTAAGTGGGATCAAATATAATATACATAACGTACGTATTATGTGGGCTGCTCCAGCAAAATTTATAATAAGAAGCAAAATCTTTATTAGCCAAAAATCATGTAGAAGCTGGAGCGATAGTACAGTAGTAAGACATTTGCCTTGCACGTGGCTGACCCGGGTTCGATTCCTCCGCCCCTCTCGGAGGGCCCAGCAAGCTACCAAGAGTATCTCATCCACACGACTGAGCCTGGCAAGCTCCCCATGGCATATTCGATATGCCAAAAACAGTAACAACAAATCTCACAATGGAGACGTTACTGGTGCTCACACCAGCAAATCGATGAGCAACGGGATGACAGTGATACAGTGATACAGTGATGTAGAAGCTAAACAATCCTGCTGACAAGCAGTCCT
This sequence comes from Sorex araneus, assembly GCF_027595985.1. NCBI lineage: Eukaryota > Metazoa > Chordata > Mammalia > Eulipotyphla > Soricidae > Sorex > Sorex araneus. The sequence goes on along the minus strand of NC_073308.1, from coordinate 8,077,372 downwards.
GCTTGGACGGGAATATAATATTTCACTCCTTTCTGTCCCACACAGTAGCCAGCTCTCACCTCTGGGAGTTGAGACACTGGCATGGTGCAGATGGGACTGAGGGCCCAAATCTTTCTTCTTCCTTCAATGTGGTTCATTGACACGCAAAAATCACCTGAGCCAGCAGCCAGGGCATCAGAGCAGAGCTCCAGACAGCAGATATGAACTGCTTTTGGATGACCCTGTCCCCTCCTCTAGTGGCTGCTGCATGGTGACTGCCCAGGGCTCACAGGCCTGGCTCTGGGGCTCACACAATTCTAGCCGTGCTAGCTGGGTCTCACGTCAGGTTGTAGTGCTCCCCAGAGGTCACCACAGTGATCACACATGGACACACCTCGGGTCACACTTCCCAGCTGTGGAGCACATGTATGGGCACTGAATAGAGACCGTGGGCCCAAAGGCTGGCACAGCAGGCATTCTAAAGCCAGGGCGGGCAGAAACAAGATGCGTATCTGAGGCAGGAACCTGAAGAACCCTCAAGGGACATTATTGTTGCTGATTTCTATGGACGAGATGATAGGAATTTGGAAACTTCCTTGAATGAACAACCCAATGCCCACTTGGGCAGGACAACACCAAGAAGAACCAGATTGAACTGACCAGACCAGGGGAAGCCCAGAGAGACTCACATTGACCTGTGAGTGTCAGTTCGCAGGGTCTGCACAGACTGGGGCAGAGATGGTTTCAGCCCAGGTTACAGAAATAATATTTCCTGTGAGGACATTGTAGACAACCTCAATGTTGGGGAGCAGGTCTGGACACCCCGGCTCCCTTACAGCCCTCCCAGAACCACACGAGGGAGGAGAGAACCTCAGCAGATCTGAGGTGGGAGGCAAATGTCACTTGATTCCTTAGGAACAGAGGGTGGGAGGCACCTGCCCACCTCTCTCACTCCCCTTTCAATCTCCCCAGGGACAGTTCAAATATCTCCTTATTTGAGTGCTGGAGGAGGCTTTCTCCGTGCCCCAAGCACCCCAGAAGAGAGTTGCATCAAAAGGAAAGAGAGAGAGAGTTGCAAACTTGTAGGCCAGTGAGGGTCCTGGAGGGGTCCCTCAGTACCGTGGCTAACACAAGGCTTTGCTGATCCTCCAGCCCCTTCCTGGGCAAGGACAGCCCCTTGGCTAAGCTTTCTTTCCCTGACTCAGGATCTAATCAATGTCTCATTCAGTGCACCTGGCCTTTGGCATTACAAATCAGTGAAAGTGGGACACATATTTGCCTCTTCAGGTCCAATGAAAAATAATGGACATCTAAAGCAGAATTTTCTAATGATTTATAAGAAAGAAACATATATTAACACGGATACGTCAATCTTGATGTCACTGCCACCTAATGCAGGTGTATCTAAGTTAATGTTAAGCTTCAGGAATCATTCCAAGCCTGTGGAAACTTCTGGGGACCAGCATAGTCCTCTGACCAGCGTTGTTGACCACTGGTCTACTCTAAAGGACTTCCATTGAGTCTCTAATAGCCAACTCAGACCTTGGTCCTTATCTCACTTGTCTGGTGTGAGCTTGACAAGTCAGAGCTGACAGGCTGAGAGAAGATTTTACAATGCCTAGAAATGACTGTGGCTTAATCTCTAAAAATGAAGGTGGGTTATTAAAAATCAGAAATCAGAAGAAGGAAATCTAATAGGGAAAGTAACAGAAGTAGAAGATGCAATGCAATAAGCCTCCAAACACCGAATAAGTCCATAAATAGATTCTGACCACATCATTATTAGAGAAATCCTGATTTTAGGTCACAGAGGTAGCCCTGGTACTCATCAGATGGTAGGAAATGAAAACTGGACATGGTCTCGGTATTGGATGGAATGGGATAAAGTGTGAATCCTCTAGTCCTGCTGGGAGTTTCAGGAATGGGGAACAATCTGGATCTTAGGTGTGAAATCAGCATGTTGTTCTTACAATGGCAGGAAATCAAGGGTTTCCTGCATATGTTTTGATTTTGCCTTGCTGACCAGTGCAGGAAATAAACATACACCAAGGTCCTATTTTCTCTCTCTCTTTTCAAGTCTCTACTCTTGATCTCTACTCTTGATTCCTGTCATGTTCAGTCTATGAATATGATATTATGGTCACTGATACACTGGGAATACATTTTATCAATAGTGTGTGTCACTGTCACTGTCACTGTCATCACGTTGCTCATTGATTTGCTCAAGAGGGCACCAGTAATGTCTCCATTGTGAGACTTGCTTGTTACTGTTTTTGGCATGTTGAATATGCCATGGGTAGCTTGCCAGGTTCTGTCATGCGGGCAAGATACTCTCAGTAGCTTGCTGGACTCTCTGAGAGGGGCGGAGGAATCGAATCCAGGTCGGCCATGTGCAAGGCGAATGCCTTACCACTGTGCTATCGCTCTAGCCCAACAGTGTGTGAAAAGGATAAAATTCTATTTTCCCCTGAAGATATCTAATTAATCACTCTCCTCAAATGGAAAGAGCTTCCCTTCCTCTAATTCTCAGAAACATCCTTGGGGTGCCTCAGATGGAAAGTTTCCCTTCCTCTAATTCTCAGAAACATCCTTGGGGTGATGGGAAAATTGCTCAGACTTGGGTGCTTCAAAATGTCTCATTTTTCCCCTAGGCTTTTTGTCATCCTTCTGTCTCTGGGACTATGCTCTATAAAGTTCTAATTTGTCTACTCTGAAAACACCAATGGAGATCTTGGTTCTAGCCTGCTTTTCGTCATCCATTGTCTGATTGGTTTTTGCTTAGAAGTCACATAGTAAAGCAATTTTGGTGTCTATTTCTAGGAGAAATTCAAATCCTGCACTCACATCACTTTGTAGACAAACACCTACAAAGCAGTACAAATGTTGAACACTTAGATTTCTAGTTTAGTAACAAGGGGTATCTCAAATGCACAATGCTGACTGAAAACGATTTTGTTCTTGTTTTGTTTCTTATGGATAAACACTGATCATCAACAAACGTTCACTACCCATTTTTCATATTGGTAGCCAACTACCTAAGAACCACCGAGGAGTAGAACATCACCAGACTACAGATCAGGACATCATCGTCATCTCATCATCATCATCATCATCATCATCATCATCATCATCATCATCATCATCATTATCATCACCACCATCAACATCATCCTCATCATCACCATCATCATTATCATCATAATTGGCATCATCATCACCATTGTCATCATCATCATCACCGTCATCATCATCATCATCATCATTATCATCATCATCATGTAATAATTATATACAGTATTCTTATTCATGCTTATTCCAGAATGGTGGTGTCCTAAACTCTACCTTTTATCACTGCCTTTTATCCTCACAGTCACCCTGTCTTGCAGCTATATTAACGTCCCAGTTGTACAGACAGGAAACCTAGGACAGAGACAGTAAGTATTTTTTGTGAGAATCCCATTCTTCCATGGAGACCACAAAGTCTCAAGGGCATCTCTGCTTGCCTAGTGCTTTCCCTCTCTCTCCCTCTCTCTGTTTCTTCTCTCTCCCTCTCTCTCACCTCCCTGTCTCTTTCTCTCTTCCTATACCTCCCTCCCTCTCCTCTATGTCTCTTACTTTTTGTTTTGAGACACATCTGGAGGAAGAGCTTCCAGGACCATTTGTACTGAATGTCTGGAACCCAAGAGTTCACCCATCAAGGAAATGGGTGAAAGGGGTATAACTCATGTAACAGAATAAAATCCCCAGCCCTTTACTAACATCTGTGCCACCAAAGATGACCTAGCTGGATGTGAGTGATGTCTTTAGGCAGCTGAACATTGGCCCTGCCTGGTCCACTAGGTCCAGCATCTGTCTAGTATAGAGTTGTGAAGTTGAACTTAGTCCAGTTCTGCCCTGCCAGAGACATGGGGGCAGGGGCCAGGGTCCCGGGAAGCAGGGGCAGGGGTGCTGGGGTTGGGCAGGACAGCAGGAAATAGATCAGGGTGTCCTCTGGTCCAGTATTTCATCTACACACTGTCTTCAAAGGAAGGTATGTCCAGAGTGATCTGGGGGTGGAGGAGCGAAGTTCCCACCATACCAAAACCTTGGCAGCCACACTCACACCTCAACAGATGCCACCATGTCTCTACCAGACTCCACAGCCTTATGACTAACCCCACAGAGATGCTAACCTACCAAAAATTTCAGGTACACTGGGTGATTTGGGGGCTGAAACTCCAGACCTCCTTGGAGTCAGGGTGGGTGACCTCCCTCCATTTCCCTGTACTTCCGGAAACTCTGGCAGCCACACCTTATCCGACTTCTGCTGCCATGCAAGCTCATCTACTGGCCCTGCTCCAGAGACTCATGATTAAATCCCGAAAGAGATCAACTTCCCACAAACATCTCTCATGTACCCAATCCCGGCTGGGACCTCGAAGGTGATCTCAGGGGCGGACGGCATCAGTGTCTGCCCTACCAAAGCCCCGGCAGACGAGATCACAGTCTTGGGCCAGACTGCCCACTTACATATCCTGAATTTTCTGAAGCTTGAAATCACCAAACTCTAGAATACTAACATCCCAGAAGGAACACATCAGATTGGATAGGAACGTAAGTAGACATTAACTAATTTCGACTAACAAAAATACTCATACAAAAGACTTAACTAGCAAAAGAGCTTAGTAAACTCTCAGACAAGGACTTAATATCCCCATGGTGAGATACAACAATTTTCACAAATTTTCTTTTACTTAAGTATTTTTCTTATCATCCCATTAGCCAGTTAGTGTAACAAGCAATATAAAATAAATTATTGTGGGCCTGCTACAGGGACAGGCTTGAAAGGTGGCTGGGAAAATGGAGACATGGTAGAGGGAAGGTGACAGTGATGGTGAGATTGGGGTTAGAATATTACATGCCTATAACAAATAATCACAACCAACTTTGCAAACCACAATATTTCAATATAGTGTTGTGGAAGGAGAGAAGGTTTGTTTATGGAGAAGCAAGAGGCAAAAATGTTGGGCTCTATGGGGAAGGAGCAATAATTCGGTAGATACAGTATTTGCTTTGCACACATCCAATCTGGGTTTGATCCCCAGCATCCCATATGGTACCCCAAGTCTTCTGGGAATGATTCCTGAGAACAGAGCCAAAGTCAACCCTGAATACCGTCAAGTGTGGCTCCCAAACAAATCAAAATTGAACTCTTCCTGCTCTCTAGTCCCATGTGGGTAGACAGGTATGCAAATAGAGAAGGAGGACATGTGACAGTCCCCTCAAAGATGAGCAAGCAGCGAGGAACCACTTCATTGGCTTTGTAACCAAAATCCCTCTTTTGCTCACTCAGGCCCTTGAAAGGAGACAGACTTTGGTCGGCCACACGCGGCCCACCACCAGGGTGGACCAAAGACAATGAAGCAAACGGGCTTGCAGAGCTCCAGCTGCATCTCCCTGGGGCAGAGACACAGAGACACCTTCTTGTCTGGGGCTTCATGTATGCAAGGACCAGGGCAAATGTCACTGTGAAGGGGAACCAGTGAGTGCTCGACACATTAGCCTTGTCACTACTGTCACCCAGCAGCGTCTCAGTCACAGAGCAAAGGAGTTTTGGAAGAACCGAGTACACTGTCCTTGTCTTATTCTGGGGTTCCCTCCGGGAGTGTACAGGGGCCAAGAGGGTCACACCCAGCCATGATTGGAAACCACAATACAGGGGAGAGATGGTCCAGGGGTAAAACTTGGGGTCACACACAGGTAAGGCATTTGTACCTGAGCTTTGAGCTACTTCTCATGCCCCAACTTTCTTGGTTGAACTGTTGAACTGACCAAAATCCAGAAAGGAAATCTGAAGTTCTCAGCAAGGGTTAGAACTTCCCCGGGACACTGATGAAGGCTTGGAGCCACCCCCCACTCCCCACCCCAGGGCTTCTCTCTCCCGCAGCAGCCCTCACTGTGGCTAGAGCAGCACTGGCTGGGGCCCAGCCTCCTCTCAAACCTTCCCCTGTTGGGGAACTTGCAAACACTCCCCTGTGCACTCTGTCAGTCTCGGCAGAGGGTAAGGACTATGGGCTCCCGGGCTGAGAGGTGGACCACGCACAGTACAGCCCAGGGCCTGCCTCTGCAACATCTCTGTCACCCTGATGAGGCTTCAGTGGGGAAATCCTCCAGCAGGTACCTGCACTCCTGAGCCCAGTTGAAATCTGCATTTCTGATGTTTGTGCTCACCAGCGTCTCGGGGGTCCCTGTCTCCCCATCCACTGCCAGGTCTTGTGGCTGGAGGGGAACATCATGATGTTGTCAGTAGTCTGTGGTCTCGTTCTCCCCTTAAACCAGGCACCTTTGTTCCTCCTCTTCCTCTTGGCCTACAGTTTGGCATCCTAGAAGAGGAGAAATGGGCTTGGGCAAGGGTTTCTTCCTCCAGCACTGGATGCACCATCACAGACCAAGAGGCCGAGGCCTGGGGTGCTCAGCAGTAGACGCCCACCTGACCGGCTGAGGACCCCTCCTGTTGACTCTCCAGCACTGCCCTTGTGCAGGACCCAGAATCATAGTAGCACCACGAGGGGAAATAAATATTAGTGGAGGGGCCTCTCAAGTGATGTTTAGGGAGCTCAGGGGCCCTCCCTGGAACTCTCCGTCAACCGAGTGTTTCATCTGAAGGTTAGGCCCAAGGATGTGGTGCTACCAGAGGTTGGGGGCCAGTCATGCTAGTGAGGCCACACTATGCTCGGGTCAAGCCAGGGTCAGGCACTTCAAGGCATGAGCCTTAACCCCTGTGCTGTCTCTCTGGTCACTATAAAATGGTTTTAAATTGATTTATAAAAATAAAAAGAAAGAAAGCAAAATAGTGTAATGAGTTTTACCACCCAGATTTGTTCCTACTGGGTTTCCACAGATTTTCCTCCTGCTTTCTGGCACATAGTAGTTAATTCAGCTCCCCGTGGCCCTCATTGATACGCTTCCTGCTCCTCTCCCTGCATATCATCTCCATCTTATCCCGAGAATCATCTACCTGGAAAGTTTCAGTTATTTCTCACCTTTTCTCTCCACATCCTCCTCATGGCTCACCTGCATGGCTCCCAGCATAGCATCATCATCACACATCTGTCATCAAGTATTAGGCACACGTGGGACCCTAATCACAGGACTGAGGATGTCACACCTATCTCAGGACATCCCTGTATGCGTATGACATTTATAAATGATGAGAAGGACTCAGGGTTATGAATGGATTTTCTTGCTCTTAATTAATGTTTTAAATATATGTATTTAATTCATTATTGTAATTTATTTTTATTAAGATACCATGATTTACAAAGTTGTTCATAATAGAGTTGTTTCAGGCATACAATACCTAAGATCAACCCCACCACCATTGTGACTTTCCCTCCACCAGTGTCCCCAGGTTCCCTTCTACCCATCAGCCTGCACCCCAGTCAGGCACAGAGCAAATTTATTTCACATTGTTTCCTCCCACAAAACGTGAAAGAAAGCTAAATGGGACTATCAGAAAATAAGTCGATTTGTGGTGGTCGAGTGCTATATGTTTTTAACCTATGTAGAGAAATTAAAATCATTTAACACAATATAAAGCCTATTCTCATTTACATAAATAAGTTTCCAACTCTGGAATCTAAAATATATTGCATTAGATTTTAATATGTACTTGGACCTCATTTGTATTTATTTTATATTCCCCACCATTAATAAAACATTTTAAATTATGTTATAATATATTTTAGAGTTTAAAATGAACTCAAAAGTTTGAAATAGGTAAAACCTCAAACACAAATTTAGTAAAAGTGAAAAGAATTAAGAAAATATAAAGGAAAAATTCTGAATAGGCCTATAAATGTACTAAAGTGTTTTATCCTAAGAAAGAGAAGATTGATTTTATACTAGAAAATATAATGTTTTTTTTTTGGTTTTTGGGTCACACCTGGCGATGCACAGGGGTTACTCCTGGGTCTGCACTAAGGAATTACTTCTGGCGGTGCTCAGGGAACCATATGGGATGCTGGGATTTGAACCCGGGTCGGCAGCGTGCAAGGGAAACGCCCTACCCACTATGTTATCACTCCAGCCCCCTAGAAAATATTATGTTACAGATTTTAAGTGTCTGTATTCATAAGTAAAAGATTGTAATGAAAAATCACATTGGATGCAAAAAAATCTGATCAAACATAGAACTTTCAGTGTATGTGAGATGTTAATTCATCACTAAAACTCTTTAAAACACCCCTTAGGAAGCTAGGAATAAACGTACCTTTCTTAATCTAGTAGAGGGCAACCATCAGCATTTTGAATGAGAGCCACACTCAGAGTTGCAAAACACAAGGGAAATTTTTCCTGTCCTTTACAGAAGCTCTTCTAATGCTTCTTGAATAACTGGTTTCAAGACTCTGAATTCCCTCCATCTGCGGGAAATCAAATGGGTCGCTTGACTTTCCCCACCACCCTCCCCCACCACACACACACCCCATTCTTGCCTTCATTCTGGTGCAACTGTGAGCTGTCCACCCTGGGGCCCCTTTGAATTGCCAAAGGGTGTTGAACCATCTCTGGTCTGCCTGTCCTGGAACAATCTGCTGTCAAATGACTTGGCAATGAAGTAGGCTGAGGGGGGCTGTGATGAGCAGAAGCAGCTGCCCGAGGAAAGTGCAGCGCAGGGACCTGCCCCTGGGACAGCATCCTTCCTGTTCTCAGAGTGTCACAGGGGGCTCGAGCAGCACTCAGGCCTTTCCGGTGCCCACGCTAGCATGTCTGTGCCCACCTAACGTCCCACCGCTCTGCTCACCCTCTCAGGCACTCGAGACATTCTCCTCACTGACCACAGCCCAGGCCATCTGCAGCACCGCTCACTCTCCCTGCTCAGAAGGCTCCTGTGCATCCTCGTTTGACGCACCTTTATGGCCCCTTCCAACCTCTGGCATGAGCCACCCATCTTCCTGAGTCTGTCTCCACGTCCGGCTTCTCCAGTGGGAACAAGTGGCGAAACGCTTTGGAAACTTGGCAAACAGGACAGGCCTGCACTCCAGTCCCTGACTTAGTGAGTCTGGGGAGATCCAGGAACCTCAATTAGACACAAAGTCAAGACAATTCTGAAGCCAGGTCCAAAGAGAGTTGCCTATAAAAGTTCTGTATGGGGGACCAGGGAGACTGTATAGGGGTTAAGACATATGCCTTGTATTTTCTGACCCCAGCTCAATTCCAATGGCACTCCCATGGCACCCCCACACCAAGTATTGCTAAGTGAAGCTCTGGAGGCCCCCCAAACACCACTGGATGTGACCTTAGAGGCATCTGAAAATCATCAGAGTCGCGCTGATATTCCATGGCACCTCAGGTAGTAAGCAGCACTGCATCCTCATTCAACCAGAAGCCAGGTGAGTCAAGTTAGTACAGAGTCTGGTGTTTCATTCCAAAGCTGTGTGAGTGACCACCTATGTCTATCAGTCCTAGGACTGCAGAAATGGGGGCTCAATGAGACTGAGCGATCCAACTGTGTTCTTGAGCATGGTAATACAATCTTAAATATGAGTAATAAAGTGAACTTTACCGTCAAAGTATCTGCAATAGGTTTTTTGTTTTGTTTTGTTCTGTTGTTTATTTATTTCATTTATTGAATCACCATAAGATACCGTTACAAAGCTTATGTGTTTGAGTTTCGATCATACAATGATGAAATACCCATCCCTCCACCATTACACATTTTCCACAACCAAAATCCCCAGTATTCTGCCCTTGCCCCAGCCCAACACTTTCCCTGCCTGTGTGACAGACAATCTCTTTCTCTACTTTGATTACATTTAATATTTAGATATTAGTCCCACATTATTTTTTTTTATTTTATTAAATCACCGTGTGGAAGATTACAATGCTTTCGGGCTTAGGTCTCAGTTATACAATGCTGAAACAACCATCCCTTCACCAGTGCCCATATACCACCACCAAAAAAAAAAAAAACCCACACAGTACACCTCCCATCCCGCCCCCCCACCCCCTACCTTGTAACTGATAAGTTTCATTTTACATTCTGTTTACTTTGGTTACATTCAATATTTCAACACAAACCTCACTATTGTTGTTAGGAGTACCCCACTAGATTCAGACCTACTGTGAAGACAAATACGGGCTACCGCGGCCGCGCGGTTTTGAATTTCTGTACTTTAACAAGAAGTCCAGGAAGATTTCTTCCAGATATTAGATAATTGCAGGCTTGAAAACCCAATCTGTGGTCGTCTTAATATGGCAGCCACCGCGCCCTTCATCCCCGGAGAGAAAGAGGCGAGAGAGAGAAATACCTTTCCCCTCCTGGGCGGGCACGGGGCCGAGGCTTAGTTCTCAGGCTGGAGACATTCTGCGAGGAGTTGCCCACGCCGAAAGGTTTTGCTGGGTCTGGATTCACGCTTGTGCAGCTGCGGAGAGGCCCCACATGCGTGCGGCCCCCGGGATCACATCTCGGCCACATTATTATTGGGAATTTTCCCAACACCACTCAAACCTGCCGAAAAAGCAATGCTAGACAATTTGTTTTATATTGCTTATTATGAATAAGCAATATAATATCAAGCAGCTTCTCTCCTGGAATTCTAAACTTTTAATATGTAGGTTCTGGAGAGATCTCTGCAGCGAGCTGCTCAGTTCTGGGGTTCATTTGTATGTCTCTGGATCATGGTCATTTAGGTGCTTAATAAGTAGCCGGGGGCATTTTGTGGGTGTCATCTCAGAGTCCCATCATGGCAGTGGGAAGGAGAGGGACCAGCTCCTCCCCTGTCCTGTGAGGCGTGGCGTTTGCTGCTACTGCTCTCACATACCTGGGCTTTTTGTTGAGTTCTGGAAGATGGCGGCTGCTGGATTTCCTAGGGGGCAGGCGGAGGGATAGCACTTGCTCCCATCTGGAGTAGCCCGGTGAAAGTGGCCTATTACAAAATCTGGAAGCATCTCTGCAGCTAGCTGCTCAGTTGCAAGATTCGTTTGAGTGTGTCTAGTATCTGCAGTAGTTAGAAAATTATAGGACTAGTATGTAACAGCAGACTGCCCATTTAGATAGATGGTTTTCTAAGTAAATATAGAATTCAGAGAGCCAATGAATACGACGAAAGGATTGCAAGTATCAACCATAGTCTCAGAAGAGCAACTTGACCGTCATACAACTTCAAAGTAAGTCAATGAATGACAAATATTGGTAACGGTGACTGTTTTGTGTCATTTCTTTGTGACACACCAGGCAGCACTGGGGGACTACTCCTGGCTCAGGGCTCAGGAACCACATTGCATATGGAGAGCCAGGGATCAAACTTATTATGGGCTTGTGAAAGCAAAGTGTCTTAGCTGCTATAACTTTGCTTCAGGCCCTGATTGAAGCACACTTAAAGAATATGAAATGAAAATAATATTGCACTGGACTCTGTAGAGAAACTTGGCAGGCCAAGAGAACAAAACTGCTACACATGGTGAAGAATGAAAGGGTGCAGGGTTTAGTATTCTCTGAAGCAACTGCTGTGTCAAAAACAAATGGGAAATTTGTCAGGTTAGGATCAAACATAATGTGAGACTCAGGGAAAGGAAACAGTGTGCCCAAAGCACTTGGCATGGGCCGAGTCACCTGTGAGGATGATCCTGAGCTGGGCCTCCACCCCCAGCGCCCAGGGCACCTGCTGTGCCACAGGTTCTACCTGAAGGGTCGACTTGCAACGCTGTCTCCAGGGGGCGCTGCTCCCCCTTGAAACACCAGCAGGGCTCCAATAAGCCAATGCTATAGGAAATCATTCCATAGAAAAGCTCCACCACAGGGAGGGAATGGGGAAGGGCGGGGCGGGGTTTGAGCCCACTAGAAGGTTCTACACAAGAGACTAACTTCTGAGCAGAGAATTAAGTCTTAATATTCTGGCACATCCTAGACCCCAGGATTCCGACAGAGAGGCCTGTGCTGCAGATGCCTGTCCCTACCCCACCTCCCCACTCTTGGTGGATACTTAGTGTTCCCCTAATAGGGCTGGGACTTTGTTGCCACAGAGAAAGTGTAGCAGTTTCAACTCAGATGAAACCAACCAGTTCCCAGGTCCCAGCAATTTTCTAATATCAGGAAAAAAAATAACAGAAACCTGGTCTTAGTGCTGATTGCACAGTCATTTCCCAAGAAGCTGCAAGGCTCAGATCCCTCTCTACATCCCTTGTGTTGGAGAAAATAGAGCTTCCAGGACCAGTACTCAGTGGCCAGAGGTCTATGGGTAATTCTTGAGACTATTGATCCCTGTCACTTCCCCATTACAGACACATTGCCACCTCTGGAAACCACTGATCTCTGGAGAAAACAATATAGGAGATAAACAAACCAGCTACTATTCCACACCCAGCATGGTGTTGGAACAAAAGCAGATCCATAGACCAGTGCAATAGGTTTCAATATTCTTACACATCCTCTCAAATATGTGATCACCTAATCTTTGATAAGGGAGCAAGAAATGTAAAGTGGAGCAAGGAAAGGTTTTTTTTTAACAAATGGTGCTGGCAAACCTGGACAGCTACATTTAAAAAAAATGGCCTCAGACCTCTACCTAACACCATGCACAAAAGTCAGATCAAAGAGGACTAAAGACCTTAACATTAGTCCAGAATCCATCAGGAACATTGAAAAAAAATCAGAAAACTCTCTAGGATATTGAAGCTTAAAGGTATCTTTCGAGACAAAATGCCATTGACCAAGTAAGTGGAAAAAGAGATAAACAAATGGGACTACCTTAAACTAAGAAGTTTCTGCACCTCCAAAAAACCAAAAAAACAGTGACAGTCTGTTTACAAAGAATGCAATGACAGTCTACAGGATGGGAAATGATATTCACCCAATAACTCTCCAATAAGGGGCTAATAACTAGAATATAAAAGGCACCGGTTGAACTCTACAAGAAGAAAACATCCAATCCCAGTAGAAAATGGGGCAATGAAATGAACAGAAACTTTCTCAAAGAAGAAATCCAAATATTCAAAAGACACATGAAAAAATGCTCTTCATCACTAATTATCAGAGAGATGCAGATCAAAACAACAGCCAGATATCATCTCACACCATAGACTGGGACATATCCATAAGAACATAAGTGTTGGCATGGACGTGGGAAGAAAGGGACTCTCCTTAACTGCTGGTGGGAATGCAGACTGGTCCAGCCTTTTGGGAAAACAATATGGATATTTCTCAAAAAACTAGAAATTGACCTCCTATTTGACCCAGCAATAACTTTTGGGAATATATTCTGGAGATGCAAAAAGTACAGTAGAAATGACATCTGCATTTGTATGTTTATTGCAGCACTATTTACAATAGCCAGAATCTTGGAAAAACCCGAATGCCCAAGAACAGACGACTCGTTAAAGAAACTTTGATATATCTACACAATGGAATACTATGCAGCTGTTAGAAAAAATGAAACCATGAAATTTGCATGTAAGTGGATCAACATGGAGGGTATCATGCTAAGTGAAATGAAACAGAAAGAGAGTGACAGACATAGAAGGACTGCACTCATTTGTGGAATATAAAGTCACAGAATGGAAGACTAACACCCAAGGATAGCAGAGATAAGGGCCAGGAGGTTCACTCCAGAGCTTGGAAGCCTATCTCATGTACTGGGGGTAAAGGCAGGTGGGATGGAGATGAGACCACTAAGTAAATGATGGTTGAAGGGATAGCTCAGGTTGGTAGATGAGTGCTGACAGTAGACTATGGATCAAGCATAATAGCTGCTTAGTACCTATACTGAAAACCATAACACCCGATAGGAGAGAGAAAGAGGGAATGTGTCTGCCACAGAGGCAGGGGGTGGGAAGGGGTGAGGGTGGTGGAGGGACACTGGGAACATTAGTGGTGGAGAATGGGCACTGGTGGAGGGATGGGTACTCCAACATTGATTGAAGCGTAATCACGAATGCTTGTAAATTTGTAACTGTATCTCATTGTGATTCTTTAAAATTTAAAAATAAATCGGTAAAAACAAAAGAGAAAAGAAAAGGAACCGAAGACATAGTACAGTGGGTGGGCACTTTATTTTATTCAGCCAAGCTGAATTGAATCCCCAGTACACCATAGAGTCTCCTGAACCCACCAGAGGCCACCCCTGAATGAAGTGCAGTAAGCCCTGGGCTCCTGAGGATGTGCCCCACCCCAAATTAATGAAAATAAATCTGCCCAACCTATTCACGCCTGAACAGTGAGGCTTCCTCACAGCACTTCGGGGATCTGGGTTTTTGTGCAACAGAAGACAGCACCATCAAAGCTACATGACCACAGACAGGCAGATAGCTCCGCGATCCGAACACTGCATGTTCCCAGAGCAATGCCTGGGGTGACCACTCACCCCTACCCCCAGATCCCAAACCGACCCCACACCACCCATATACCCACACCCACAAGAACCACACCCCACATAGAGCCAGCTGTGAGTACTCCTTGAGCACTGCTGTGTGTGGCCCCCAAACCAAAATAAATAAATCAAACAAAGCTAAACAAAGCTGAAAGGCTGCAGTGACTTACATTAGGGACTTCGTGTTAGTAATGGCTCTAATTTGAACAGGCATAGTGAACAGAATATCCGGGTTTATCTTTAATCTAGTTGAGACCATCACTGGCATAAGTCCTGGGAAGGCATGCAAAAGCAGAAGAATAAGCAACAGTCCAAGACCATAAAAGGTAAAACACCCAACAGCAGACAGGGCAGGGGAAAGGAAGTCAGGTAGAGTTACCTGAGATTTAGGGCCAGGGTTGCAAGGAAGGAATAAGCCAATCAGACAAAAACACCACCCGAGGGTCCTGGGGGGAGTCAGTCCAAGGAAAGCAGGTGCAAACCAAGAGGGCATAAAAGGGGCTGCTTACAGCAAGGCAGGGTTCCACTCTATGCAGGGGAATTTGGTTGACCAGTCACGTATGCTTGGCGTGAATAAAGGAAATCTGCTCACAATTTTTACTATGTCTCGTTCCTCGAATCACGGACCCTAACAAAAACCAACAACAAAGAAAACTCCATGAGACAGGTGGAGGGTAGTGGATGGTTCACAATGTTTTGCAAGCAGGGAGGGTAGCTCAGGGTTCTGGAACATCTAACGAAGCAGTTTCCTGGCTGACTTTCCAAGGGCAGACTTGGAATGCTGAGTCAGAGACTAGAGATATGAGTATAGAAACAATCCTTTAGATGTTCTGTTAGATCTGTGTCAGAAGGGATTAGTTAAAGGATGGAGGTACTATGCTGTGATGTGGTGGCAAAGATGTGTATGAGGTTGGGAAAATCAAACGAAGAAGATTCCAAATGCAGAGAAAGGAGGAAAGGGGGGGAGAGAGAAAGAGAGGAAGGGGAGGGAGGGAGGGAAGGGAGGGGCAGAGAGAAGGGGAGAGACAGGAGGCAGGTGGGATATGTAGGAGGATGAAGAGGAATGAAAGGAATGGAGGGAATGGAAGGAGAGGGAGAGGGAGGGGATGGAGGAGACTGTGGCAGGAGGGGGCGGGTGGTACGAAGCCCTAAGCTCTAGTCTAATAGTGACTGTGGCTGAGTCTGGGTGTTCCCAGGAGCGGGAAGGGGAGGCTGTGCTTGCTGGCCTTGGTGTGTTGTTAATGGTTCATATAAACAGTGTCCAGAGCACTTTGTTGTCCCAGTTCTGTTGGGAGGAAGGAGGGCGAATGGTCTGAGTAGAACCTGGCAGGTGTGGGGAGCTGGGTCAGGGAATGGACAGTACTCAGTGCCCTGCAGAAGGCCCTGACCAACCCTCCCACCTCTCTACCCCACAGGACTGAGGCAGGAAGTGGGGGGGAATCCCCCACCGGGCTCAGCCTGCCTCTCTGGCCTGCGGAGGGAGCTGATTTGTGGGCTGGGGGCTGAGACTGGAGGGGTCCAGCAGCCTGCAGTCCCTCACAGTGTGGCAGCCAGGCGGGTGCTCAGCAAGGCTCCAAAGACAGTTCACTACATCCCCACCAGAGAGCTGGAATAGCTGGAAACTGGGCTGCAGGGCCAGAGGAGGAGGCGGTGTCTCAAAGTAGACCGGCCTCAGTGTCTGCGGGCAAGGAGGGCAGCATCCAAGAGCAACAGAACCCCAGATCCTCAGCCTGGAACTCTGGAACTTGAGGTGCCCAGAGCTCAGTCACCTCTGAAAGCCATAGGAGGACATCCAGTGGCCCCTCCGGGCCCTCCTACAGTCCTGCTTTCTTTTGCTTCAGCAGAAATACTGAAACATCTTAGCTGAGACGTTTGCTCATGATCAAAGAGACGAGCTCAGAGGGGCTGTGGGCTGCTGAAGTGAGCAGACCGTGGAACAGAGGGCCAGACCGCACACGCACACTTCCACCCGCCAGCTGGCACTTGTCAAAGCAGGCCAGAACACCCACCCCCCCACAACCACCACTCATGGATGGCTCTACGGGGCCAGGGGGTGGCACTGTGCTTTCAGGGTGAGGCTCTGGGTTCACATTGGCCTCAGGGTGCTGCGTGTGAAGTGCGTGTCACAGGACACATCTCTAGGTCTCCTGCTGACAGTCTGACCCTGGAGCAGGGAGGAGGCCCTGGGACTCACAGTTAAGGTGGGAATGTTGGTTTCCTGGGGGAGTTCGAGTTCTCCGGGGTCAGAGGATTGTGAATCAGGAGAATCCAGAGGGTCTAGAAGGAATCGCATCTGACATGGGCGGGGGCACGGGGGGGAGTGGACAGCTGCCAAGAATCAGTATAGACCAGCCCCTCCTGGGCTCGGTGCTGCAGGCGCCATGACAGAAGTGCCTGTCAGACCCAGGTAGACAACTGAGCTTCTTCCTCTGACTCCCACACAGAGAGGAGCACCGTGAACTCCCCTGTTCGCCCAGGTGAGCCCCACTGTGCCTGGCACCAACACTGGCTCACTACCGTAGGAGGCATCAGAGAGGGAAACCCCTGTGTCCCCACAGGCATATCACTAGCCATTCCAGGGAGTGGGGGCTCAACCTCCTTGAGGCCTCTAGTTGGGACGAGACATGGGCAGGTCACCTTGCTTCAGGAAGGGGGACTCCCAGACCTGACCCTGGCACCTCCTCTGAGGTGTCTGAGGTTCAGAGCATCCTAAATGCCCCCAGGCAGATAGGCCAGGAGACAGGTCAAAGGGTGAAACACATACCTCACACAGTCAAGGCCTTAAGTTTGATCCCCAGCACCAAATGCCTACACACACACACACACACACACACACACACACACACACATACACACACTCACACCAGCACCTCTAAGGGGGACATTAGTGAACCAACATCACCTTATTTAAAACCAAATAAATCTCCTCACTGGGCATAGAAGAAAGAAGAGAAAGGAAGCTGTCCTGACCAGGAAAGTCAGTCAGTTGCTACTGACCAGGAAGTGAGAGTGATGAGGAGCGAGGGGCCGTCTTAGGCTGAGAGTGTGAGCACCTGTGCGCTGCTTATGTGGGGAGTGGACAGTAATCAGGGACTGGTAGACCTTGCTCAGGAGGCATTTGTGGGGAGAGAACAGAAACAAGAGCCTGGGGCCAGAGATAGAGGTCCCTGCTGACACAGTCCTGTCCCCAGCCTGCGCCCCCTACGCATACGAGCTAACTAGAGTGATTTGAATGCAGAGCCATCGGTAAACCCTGAGCTAAGTCTGGGGTGGCCCAAACCCGGTCCTCACAAAACAGGCAGTGGGGAGAGATTGCTTTTCATCCTCCAAGGATTCAGCTTCCCATGCAGAAGAGGAAACCGAGCCTCAGGACACAAGGCGAAGACCCCATGGCACCTCCATCAGCCTCTGCACCAGCCCAGCCCGTGTCCAGGGTCCAGCCACTGCGGGCTCAGTTGGGAACAATGCACCCAGTATCTCCACCTATTGCCACTGCTGGAAGCCCAGGCAGACGTGCAGCAGGACCAGTGCTCCCTGGGCAGCACGAGTCCTATGGGCTGAGTGACAAGAAATTAATCGTTTCTGTTTGCAGCTCCCACAGCCCCTCTCTGAGTCTCTAAGTCCCTTCTTCAGCTCCTCAGCTCCATTCAGCCAAGTGTCTCAGCACCACACCCATGTGCATGGCAGCTCTGCCGGCCCCTGTGAGGCCAAGACACAGCCCGGATACAGGGCACAGACAGACTGTCAGGGGAGGAAGGGATCTGGAGGCCTGCTTGGAGGAGGGTAATGCTGTGAGTCCTGAAGACAAGTAGGTGGTCACAAGGTCTGTGTCCTCCAGGAAGACTGGGCATCTGGGGCCACAATTTTCTTTAAAATTAGAAGGAGTGGTCAGAGTGGTCATTCGAAGGCCAAGGCCATTGCCTTGCTCACAGCCGACCCACTCAATCCCTGTTACCCCAGATGATCCCCGGAACCAGGAGTGATCCTGTAGTGCAAAGCCTGGGGGAAGCCCTGATCACAGCCAGGTGTGTCCTAAAAAACAGAATGACTGAGATCAGAAGGCAAAAAGGATGGTAACTATTATTGAATCATAAATCAGATTGGCCTACATTCGTCATTATACCAGTATGGTGAAAACCTAATGTGAGGGCTGGAGAGATAGGACAGCAAGTCGGATGCTTGCCTTGCACGCGATTGAGCCCTGGCTCCACCTAGGATCCCTTATGTCCTGCCATGAATGGTCCCTGAGCACAGAGCACCGAATAGCCAGAGGCTCGGTGTGTGCCATCAGGAGCAGGGCCTCTCTGTGGGGCAGCCCGCATCCACAGGACAGACAAGATGACTCAGGGATGCCAGCAGCACAAGGCAGCGGGGCAGAAAGTGTCTGCACAGTCGCCAGGCACTTTGGCCCAAACCGCACACCGCGCAGTATAACCTCTCACCCTCATGCACACAGGCCTGCAAAGGGACAGCAGTGCATGGTCCCCGCCTCCCCAGGGAGCCGACCCAGCCCCGGACCTGTGCCTGCCCCAGGTGGGGTCCAGGACTCCCAAGTAGAGACTCCCCTAATAGCAGTCCCCTCAGGCATATCCCACCTGGCTGGCTCACAGCAGCTCCTTCCCGCCACTCGTCCTCTCGCCCCTTTGGACTGGGCAGTGGGCGCTGCCCTCCCCCGTGAGTCCTGCTGCCCCCCTTTGGAGCCCGCGCCTGGGCCTTTTTTTTTTCTTCTTTTTGGGTCACACCTGGCGATGCACAGGGGTTACTGTGCATGAGGGGAAGCTCAGACCTGGGCTTAGTTCCACAGGCCAGCTCCTGAACTGTCCTGAACAGTCCCCTCTCTGGGGCCCCTGCAATGAACCCTCATAGCTTGCAGACTCACTTCCTCACAAAGACTGTCTCTACCCCTCTCAACCTGGTGCACAGGTATGTGCACACCTCACAGCCACACACACAAACACAGACCAGCTGTGTGCTCATCTCAACCGCCAAACACACAGACTCGCCAGGTATGTGTACTCGCACAGTCACACACACAATTCCCAAGACATTCTTGGTTTATTTTTCCTTTTCTTTTTTTTTTATTATTTTTCGGTCACACCCAATGATGCTGACTCCTAGGGCTGACCCCTGGCTCTCCACTCAGAAATCACTTCTGGCATTGCTCAGGGAACCATATGGGATGCTGGGAATCGAACCCGGGTCAGCCGCGTGAAAGGCAAACGCCCTACCTGCTGTACTATTGCTCCAGCCACCCCCCTCCCCCCAAGACATTCTTTTGGGCCACACCTTGAGAGACCCAGGGTGGTGGCGGGAACTGAGGCGGGGCTTGCAAGGCAGCTGGCCCACCTGCTGTGCTGCTGCTCCAGCCCCTCCCCATACCCTCTTCCTGGCCTGCTAGGTCCAAATGCACCTGGGTTCTTGAAACGCTTCTCCCGGCCTGTTGGCGTAATGCCAGCGGTGGCCACTAGAGGGCAGTGGAGAAGCCGTGCGGGAGAAGGAGGCGCCTTCCCAGGGGTCCTGGCCGCGGGGGGCTGCTGCGGGCCTGAGCTCTCTCCGCAGGGTCGCCGGGGACTGCTCCGCTGAGCCGTCTCGGGTCTGGGGCTTTCCCAGGAGCCCAGGGGGAGTCGGGTGGTGCTCAGGAGACTCGGCGGTGTCTCCTGGCGGTACCTGGTGAGCGCAGAGAGGCGCGTCCTGCGGGGTCTGCAGGACTCGGCAGCAGCGGCCCGGCCTGGCGGGGCCCAGGGGTCCAGGGCCACACACTGCGGCGCTTCGGCCCGAGCCTTTCTGGGCATGGACACCGGGCCCGCTGTGCGCCACCTCCCGCCCCGCGCCTCGGCCCGCGACCCGCGGGTCACCAACAGTCGAAGTTCCGAAGGCGCGACCAGGGCTCGGTCACATCAGATCAGGGACGCGAAGGTGCCCGGGTTCCTGGCGACCCCCAGGAGCTGCGTCCGTCTCTCCTGGAAAGGGCAGAGCCGGGAGGAGGGCTCAGTGCTCGGGCACATCCCGGCAAGCCCACCCCACCCGCCCCCAGCCCGGAGGCTTGGCCCCCCAGGCCACAGCTGCATCCCCCCAGCAGGCGGCCACAGCTCGGCCTGGGGGTCTTCCTCGGGGCCCTCCAGCTGGGCCTTCTCTGTATCCGTTTCTACCTGCTGTGTCTGTCCTATTCCAGGTCCTTTATGTGTGTGATTTGTTCATTCCTCTTTTCTGTTTCGCATCTATTTTTCTTAGACTATTTTTTTAAACAGGTGTCATTCTTTTTTTTTTTTTTTTCCTTTTTGAGTCAGACCCGGCGTTGCGCAGGGGTTAGTCCTGGCTCATGCACTCAGGAATTACTCCTAGCGGTGCTCGAGGGACCATATGGGATGCTGGGAATCGAACCCAGGTTGGCCGCGTGCAAGGCCTTACCCGCTGTACTCCAGCCCCAATAGGGGTCATTCTTAAGACACTCAGGAGGGTTACCTTTATTAAGATATCTGGGTCCCCCTTAAGCCCCCTGTGGGTCAGGGAGCTCAGTGGCCAGGCCTGGCACTGGGAGCCACCAAGGCTACATCCTGTGCTGCTGCTGAGGACCAAACGCAGAACACAGGTGCTATGGATGCTATGCATTCCTCTAAGACTTGAGTGCTGTACCTGGTCCTGGTTTCATTTTATTGAAGAACTTAATTTATATGTATCATTTATAAATATAGCACAGTGGGAAGGGTGTTTGCCTTGCATGTGGCGACCTGGGTTCAATTCCTTCATCCCTCTCAGAGAGCCCGGCAAGCTACCGAGAGTATCTTGCCTGCACGGCAGAGCCTAGCAAGCTACCCGTGGCCTATATTATTTGCCAAAAACAGTAACAAGAAGTTTCACAATGGAGACATTACTGGTGCCCACTCGAGCAATTCGATGAGCAACGGGATGACAGTGACAGTGACAGTGAATTAGTGCAAGCAATGTGCTACTCTTCATCAATTTCCCATAGCGCTTGAATTTGTTCACTAGTCAATGGTACAATAATTTCAGTAGGATTGCTCCCTATTAATTGTCTAGTTCTTCTTCTTCCTTTGAAAATTATTTGAGATATTTTATTTACATAAGTAACCAATGTTTTTCTAGACTTGTTATGTAAAAAACTTCATTCCACAATATTAGTTCCTTGTACCAAAATCCCAGTAGGAGAATGTGAAGTACATAATACTATCATATAAAAACTTTCTGAAGAGTCAATTCTATCCAGCTGAACCTTATTAACAATTTCCTCAATTATTTCTAATTCTTTTTCAGCTGCTGGGCTAAGTTGCCTTGGACTATTTAAAGAGGGATCACCTTCCAATGTTTGAAACAAATTTTGTAGGGCATAGGTTGGAATACCCAAAAAAGGGCATAACCAATTTATATATCCTAATAGTTTTTGTTTATATTTTATAAACAAAATTTAGTTTGTATTTAAAGTTTTTCATTTATCTCTCAGAATTTGGACATTTTGAGGTGTAATTTTACTCTCCCATACAATTTGTCCCCAAAATTCCCAAGAAACCTGACATTGAATTTTATCCCGTGCAGTTTTTAAACCCCATGATTCTAGTTCATAAGTTATAGCTTCATAAACTTTCTGCCAATTTATTTGCAGTGATTAGTGATTAGAATATCATCCATAAAGTGAATAATTTTTATTTATTTATCTATTTTTAATTAGTGAATCACCGTGAGGGTACAGGGTACAGTTACAGATTTATACACTTTTGTGCTTATGCTTCCCTCATACAAAGTTCGGGAACCCATCCCTTCACCAGTGCCCATTCTCCACCACCAGTAAACCCAGCATCCCTCCCACCCTCCCCAATCCCATCTCCCCCCACCCCACCCTGCCACTGTGGCAGGGCATTCCCTTCTGTTCTCTCTCTCTCTAATTAGCTGTTGTGGTTTGCAATAAAGGTGTTGAGTGGCCACTGTGCTCAGTCTCTAGCCCTCATTCAGCCCACAACACCCTTCCCCCCGCATGGCCTTCCTTCGACTACATTATAGTTGGTGATCCCTTCTCTGAGTTGCCCTTTCCCCAGAATGTTAGGCCAGCCTCCAAACCATGGAGTCAACCTCTTGGTACTTATTTCTACAATTCTTGGGTGTTAGTCTCCCACTCTGTTATTCTATATACCACAGATGGGTGCAATCTTTCTATGTCTGTCTCTTTCTGACTCATTTCACTCAGCATGAAACTTTCCATGCCAATCCACTTATATGCAAAATTCATGATTTCCTTTTTTCTAACAGCTGCATAGTATTCCATTGTATAGATGTACCAAAGTTTCCTCAACCAGTCATCCGTTCTAGGGCATTCGGGTTTTTTCCAGATTCTGGCTATTGTAAACAGTGCTGCGATGAACATACATGTGCAGATGTCGTTTCGACTATACTTTTTTGCCTCTCTGGGATATATTCCCAGCAGTGGTATTGCTGGGTCAAATGGGAGCTCAATATAAGTGAATAATTTTGACTTCAGGGTACTGTGTCCTAATTATATCCAATGGTTGATTAACAAAATATTGACACATCCATCGTGGGACTATTCGTCATCCCTTGAGGTAAAAGAATCCAGTGATATCTCCTAGCAGGAGTTTCACTATTTAAAGAAGTCACAGAAAAAGCAAATTTTTCTCTATCCTCTTCTCTCAATGGGATGGTATAGAAATAATCCTTTAGATCAATTATAGTAATATTCCATTGTTTTGGAATAATGGCCAAATTAGGTAGGCCCATTTGCAAAGGGTCCATTGGTTCCATGCAGTCATTAACTTTTCTTAGATCACTTAACATTCGCCATTTATCAGTCTTTTTCTTGATAACAAATACTGGTGAATTCCAGGGACTGGAGCTAAAAACAATTTGTCCCAATTCAAACTGTTCTGTAACTAATTCAGTTAAAGTCTTAAGTTTTTCTTTTGTTAAGGGTCATTGCTCAACCCAAACAGGCTGAACCTTTTTCCAGACTATTGGGAGAGCTGTTCTTCGAGCAGCGGCCCAAATTAAAAAGGCGATTGCTGAGACACCTCTTTTTCTTTAATGTACTTCACACAAGTTTTTGCAACAAATCTCGTCCCCATAGGGTGATAGCTATTGGAGCAATATATGGCTGGATGACTGCCGTGTATCCAGCAGGATCACCACAATGAAGAGGTTGCATACTCTGTTTAACATCAGTGACCACTCCCATACTAGAAAAAGTAACGTCCACACACCGCTTTTGCCAAACCATAGGCCAATGGAGAGAGGCGATAAAATTACATCAGCACTTGAATCTAACATACCCTCCAGTTTTGTCCCATCCTTAAAGGTCATAACTAGAATAGGCTTATCATCAGTAATCTTTCTGCCCCAAATATTTCTGCATTAGTGCTTCCAAAATCACCTCTTCTTTTCATGCCTGTATTTTTTCCTAGTATACACGGAAGCAAAAGCAGTTGAGCAATATGTTCCCCTTTAAATATTCTGATATCCGCTTGAACAGTGGCTATAATTGAGATTTCATTCACAAAATCACTGTCAATGAGTCCCACTTTTACGTTAACACCTCGCAAACTCATACTGCTTCTCCCTAGGATAAATTCTGCTGTTCCTTTTGAAGGGGGCCATAAACACCAGTTGGGATTTTATAAATTTTATTAGGAATCAGAAACAAATCCTGTAAAACTGAAATATCAGAGGCTACACTTCCTTCTGTTGCTCTCATAAGGTCAATATAAGACAGTTTTTTGCCAGTGTTCTTGGGTTTATTAATTATTATCATTGTAGGGGATGAAAAACTTTTGAATTTAATTTGAGGTTTTATTGACAATTTCCTGTATTGTTGAAGGGGCCCCGGGTCGAGCCCAGACTCCCGTTTCCCAATGACTCATTAGCTTTCTAAATTTTTCTCTTTTCTAATGACATTTATTAGCCCAATGCTTCCCCTTCACACATCGTCTACAGATGCCTGGTTCTTTCCTTACACTCTCAGACTTAACACGAGAACAATCTCGTCTGAGATGTCCAAAGGCTCCAAGCCATAACATTTTACCTGGTTCATTATTTAAAAGCAGCAGCTATTATTTGCACCTGATGGGTTGGTGTTCCGACTTCCCTACATACTTTAATAAAATCATCTAAAGAGTTTTTTTCCCATTAGCTTAGCAGTTTGAATTGCCTTTTGGCAATCTGCTGTAGCATTTCCCACCACTAAAGTTAGCATAAGCATTTCACGAAGGCCTTTGCCAGGTACAGCCTTTTCAAGAGCGTCCTGGAGTCTGGCAATAGAATCTGTTCATTTACTTCCTGAAAGATTTTTGTGAATGACATAGTACGTTTTGCAGAGGTTTCAAGATAACACCATGCCTTTAGACGGGTCTTATTAACAGCTTCTAAAATGTTTGCCTCCAAACAGACTCGTTCTTCCGCTAAAGCCCACTTGCCAGTGCCTAAAATCTGGTTCACAGTGATATCAGGGTCCCTACATAGTGCGGGAATTGACTGTGTCGAGCACAAAGCATCGCCTCCCCAGTATGCTGTCTCGAAGAACCCCACCTCAAAGGTTTCCTGTCTTGGTCACCCCCATACCTCATCACCTCACAGTTCAATAAATGTCCTTTCCTGTTCTAGGTGTAGGTGGCAAAGGTCGAAACAAGATTCAGCTCTGTACCCTGGGCCTGGGGTGAAGGAACCAGCTGATGATGAAACTGAGGTCATGGGTTTTTGTTTGCTAGTTTCTGTTTGGGGGCCACACCTGGGAATGTCAGGTGTGACTCCTGGCTATTCCTTCATGAATTACTCCTGTAGGTGCTCAGGGAACGCTGTGGGGGTGCCTAGGTGGGCACCCGGGTTAACTGCTGCGAGGGGAGCGCTTTTCTACCCACCTTTCTCCCTCTCTCTTGCCTGAGTCTTGATCCTTAATCATTGAAGCCAAACCCAGCGCTGGAAATCTTCCCTGTAACCCCAGACGAGGCACTTCCTCTCCTCGCCACAGGACGGCGCTGTGGGGCGTTTCCGTCCCTGTCCCAGAACATTTCTCCCAGGACTGTCCACCCCTGCTCCTGACCTTCCTCCAGAACCTGCTGAAGCTCCCCGGACCCTAGAGCTCTTCGTTGAGGGACCCCCGATCCTCGCCGACCTCTGCAGCCCCCCAACTGTCACACTGCTCACAGTGCTCTGGCTTTATTTGGGGGTGGCCACAGCAGAGCTAAAGGTGTGGGGGGTTCGAGGCTTCCTATGGTGCGGGGGATCGAACCCAGGTGGGCCGAGGTAAGGCAAGAGCCTGCCCACATTCCTGACCCCTTTTCTTGACCCTTTTGAAGGTTTCCCATTAAGGTCATTCTCACACCTCTTCCCCCTCCGTACATTTCCCTTTTTGCTTTTTGGGGTCACACCCAGCCTTGCTCAGGGGGTTCTCCTGGCTCTGCACTCACGAATTACTCCCGGCAGTGCTCAGGGATGCTATGGGATTCTGGGGAACCCGGGTGGGCTGCGTGCATGGCAAACAGCCTCCCTGCTGTACTCTAGCTCCGGCACCCCACTCTGTACATTTTGAAGGACCCCCAAACACTCTCACTCCCTGCCAGAGTTTTGGGGATTCCCATAGATTTCAGATGTTCTAAACATTGTGCTTGCCCCTGTTCGCCGCGGTGGAGGGGTGTGTGGGGAAATTTCAGTCTGGTAACCCCCGGGTTTTGGGGTGAAGTCGGGGGGATTGTTTAAGAATGAATGTCCAGCATCAGCACATGGAGATAGAGCACAGATATATCCAAAGTCCTCGAAGGATTTTTCCAAAAGTTTGTTCGGGGATTCAGTGGTTCCTCCAATGGAGGGGGGGGGGTGGGAGAACGACTTGGAGCTCCCCCTGAATCTTCCACCTCAGAGTTCCTTCCTTCCCTCCTTCCTTCCTTCCTTCCTTCCTTCCTTCCTTCCTTCCTTCCTTCCTTCCTTCCTTCCTTCCTTCCTTCCTTCCTTCCTTCCTTCCTTCCTTCCTTCCCTCCTTCCTTCCCTACTTCCTTCCTTCCTTCCTTCCTTTTTCTGCCTACTCTTTCTTTCTTTCTTTCTTTCTTTCTTTCTTTCTTTCTTTCTTTCTTTCTTTCTTTCTTTCTTTCTTTCTTTCTTTCTTTCTTTCTTTCTTTCTTTCTTTCTTTCTTTCTTTCTTTCTTTCCTTTCCTTCTTCCTTCCTTCTTGCTCTCTTGCTTTTCTTTTATTTTCTTTCTTTCTCTCTTTCTTTTTTGCTTTATTTCTTTCCTTCCTTTCTTCCTTTCTTCCTTCTCTCTCTTTTCTGTCTCTTTTTTGAGTCCTGTTCTTTCTTGCTTACTTGCTTGCTCACTTTCTTTCTTCCTTTCTTCTCTCTTTCTCTCTCTTTCTACTTTCCTACCTTCCTTTCTCTCTTCATTCTTTCTCTCTGTCTATCTTACTTTTGAATCTTTCTCTTTTTCTTTCTTTCTCTTTTTCTTTCTTTCTCTTTTTCTTTCTTTCTTTCTTTCTTTCTTTCTTTCTTTCTTTCTTTCTTTCTTTCTTTCTTTCTTTCTTTCTTTCTTTCTTTCTTTCTTTCTTTCTTTCTTTTCTTATGTCTTTCTTTCTTGGCTTTTGGGATCACACTCTGTGATGCTCAGGGGTTACTCCCAGTTCTGCACTCAGGAATCACTTCTGGTGGTGCTCGGGAGACCATATGGAATGCCAAGCATCAAACCCAGGTCACCTGTGTAAAAGGCAACTGCCCTCCCTGCAGTCTATCGCTCAGAGCTGACCTGCTCCCTTTCATTGCAGATCCTTGCACCCCAAGCTTTCAGAGTACTTGATCTTAATCTCCCCTTTATCCTTCATCAGTAGAGGACAGAGAGAAATAACTGGACTGGGGCTTTTTGTTCTCCAAGGAGAGGGGAAGGGGCACCCTCAGACTTGCAGGGAGATGGGGTGCGGGTAAGTCCATCACAGCAAACCTTAAATAACAGGGTTCAGGACAGGGAGATTGGAGAGCCTGGCAGGTGTTTTGATGTTTGTGACCGACCTGGGCTCTCACACCTTTTCTAGTTCCTTGAGACCCCTGGAGCGGGGAAAGTCTATTTCGAGACTCCCAAATCACTGTATCACTGTATCGCTGTCATCCCGTTGATCATAGATTTTCTTGAGCAGTCTCCATTCATCCTAGCCCTGAGATTTTAGCATTTTTTCTTTTCTCATTCTTGCCAGCGGTACCGCATTGGAGGCTCTTTCAGGGAAAGGGGAATGAGACCCATCATTGCTACTGTATTTGGCATATTGAATACACCACAGTGAGCTTGCCAGGCTTTGCCATGTGGGCAGGATGCTCTTGGTACCCTGACAGGTTCTCTGAGAGGGAGAACTAGGGTATAAGAGGTTACTTCTGGGAGCTTTCTTTTGTAGTCTCTGGATCTTGGCTGTTGATGGGATGACATGGCGCCGGGGGCAGTTTGTGGTTGTGGCTGCCAAGCTACTGGAAAATGGGGGATCTGGGTGGAGGAGGTCCAGTCCCGATCTGAGCAGGCTTGGAGATCTCAGTCGTGAGTCACGCACACCTGAGTTCTTCTGCCGATTCGTTCATGCGTAAGGCTCACCCGAATGTGTCGAGAGGGGCCTTGCAGGGAGCTGCGTGGGCATGGCTGGGTGGGGATGTGCGGTGCGGGATAGGGGTGCATGATGCGGGCTGTAAGGTGCACGGTGCAGAATGGGGGATGCGGGATGCGTCTTACGAGGTGGGGGTGCTGGGAGGAGGTGTGTGGTGTGCATTGCAGGGTTTGGGTGCGCAGTGCATGAAACGCAGTGCAGGGTGAGGGATGCACATGACTGGGTGGGGATGCGAGTGGGGGATTCAAGTGCGGAGGCGGGGTGGGGTATGGGGTATAGGCTGCGGGTGCGCGGTGCATGGTGCTCAGTGCGGGGATCTTGGTGCCAGAGTGCGAGGTGAGGGCTGCGCAGGGCTGGGTGTGGTGCGGAATGGGGATGCAGTGTGCGAGTGGAGGATGTGCAGTGCAGTGTGGGGTGCAGGCTGCCGGGTGGTGGTGCACGGTGCGGGGTGGGGTGGGGGTGCACCGTGAACCCTGGGGCCAGATTCCCTTTAGACTTGCCCCACACCTCATCCTGGGGGGTCCCCCCATTGCACCTTCCAGGCTATGGCAGTGCAGGGCTTGCAAGGGGACTGAGTCCCAAGTTCCCAGCCTGGGTCAGGGCGGTGGAAGCCCCCAGTTCTTGGTGGGAGACTCTTCCCTGAGGAGAGCCCCACTCCGGGTTGGGGGGTGGCAGTTACTTTTGCTGTAATTTTGGCTGGGGCTCCCGAATTAAGGGTGGAGGTGCTTTTTAACTGGGTGGCAGCTTTGGGGTGTAGATGTGACTGCCAAGGCTTCTGGAAGTACAGGGAGGTGGGGGGCGGTAGCCCATCCTGACCCCCAAGAAAACCTGGAGATTTCAGTCACAAAACCCCATATCAGAATTTTCAGCAAATTATATCTTGGTGAGGTCCATCCTGAGACCATGAAGTCAGGCCAGGGTATGGCGGTGATTTTGGATTATGAAAGCAAGTGGCTGTTGGGGGCTCTACTTGGGTGGTCACCAAGCCAATATCCTCCCCTCTGATTTACCCTGGTATGTTCAGCCATGTGCAGGTATGAGATTAACTGTGTTTTTTGATCTCTTTCGAGATTTATTTATGGGTCTCTGAAATAAGGCTGATAATTGAGCTTGTATAGCTGAGCCAGAGGTGGTCTGTGGGTGTGGCTCCCCCACACAGAGCTTTTGGCCTTTTAATTTCTTGGGAAACTTGATCCCAAGTTGTTGGGGTCCGGCCAAAGGTATGGTGGCAATTTTGGGATATCAGGAAGCCTGAAGGCACCATCAGGCTGCTGATGCACTCACCCTGCAGGTATAGGTTGACCTGTTGGCGGCACCATACCCCCATTATTTTCTTCCTTGACCAATCTAAATACTTGTCAATTTTGTTGATCTTTTTTTTTTTTTTTAATATACTTTTTTAATTATCAGCTGCTTTTTATTTTTATTTATTTATTTATTTATTTATTTGCTTTTTTGGGTCACACCCAGCGATGCTCAGGGGTTACTCCTGGCTTTGCACTCAGAAATTACTCCTGGCAGTGCTTGGGGGACCATATGGGATGCCGGGGATCGAACCCGGGTCGGCCGCGTGCAAGGCAAACGCCCTACCCGCTGTGCTATCGCTCCGGCCCCAGTTTTGTTGATCTTTTTAAAGAACCAATTTTGACTTTATTGATTTTTTCTCCCATTGTTGACTTTATCTCACTTGTGTCTTTTTAATGTTTATGTTTTGGTTCTGCTTGATTTGGGTTGAACTTTCACTTCCTTTTTTCTAGTTTCTTAAAATGGAAATGTAGATATTGACTGGAAATGCTTCTTCTTCACTAGCATAAGCATTTGCAGATGTGAATTTCCTTCCAAACACCGATTTAGCAGCATCCTACAAACCCTGTACATTGTGGTTTTCTTGCATCCATCTTAACTTGTTCTCTAATTCCCATATGATTTCTTATATGCATTTGTCAATACCCCAACATTTTTAATTTTCTATGTATGTGTGAATATCTAATTTTAATTATTGTTATTTTTTAATCCTAGAGTGCATGCATTGAATAATTTCAGCATTTTTACACTTATTACGACTTGTTTTATGGCCTTTACCATGTGTGCTTGAATGGATCTATTCTGCTGTTGTGTAGGACAGTATTTTGTGTTTGTTAGATCTAGTTTGTGGTGTTGTCATATCTTCTATTTCATTGTACATATTATGTTATTTGTCCTATCCACAATTGAAAGTAGCCTTTGGAGTATTTCTTCACTTCTTTTTGTCATCTTTTCCTTTAGTGGAATTCTGTTGTATATATTTTCATATTAAAATTTATTTTACCAGCATTGATATGCCCATAGAAACTCTATTATTGTTAGTTTTACATTGTATAGCTTTTCCTTTCATATATTGTATGAATTTATTCTTTTGCATATGTTCAATTATTTCTTTCTTTGACTCTAAAATCTACAACTTGTAGAAAGTTATAGAGCTGGTTTTTCTTACATTTCTTCAAATATCTTCTTTTTGATTAAAATGTTTACTCCATAAACATTTAATATAATTGCTAACCAATATTTTTGTATTTTATTTTATAATTACTTTTCTACTCATCCACTTTCTCGCTCCTTTATACCTCCAGGATTTTCATTTTGTATTAAATACTTATTTTGCTTAATCTTAATGAATTTGCTATTTTTTCCACCATAAATGTTTTTTATTTTCTGGGATTTTATGTCACGTGTTAAGAAATTGTGTGGGGCTGGAGAGATAGCACTGAGGGAAGGGCATTTGCCTTGCACGTGGCTGACCCGGTTCAATTCTCAGCATCCCATATGGTCTGCTGAGCACCACCAAGAGTAATTCTTGAGTGCAGGAGCCAGTAATAATCCCTGTGCATCACCGGGTGTGACCCCCCCAAAAAAAATGTGTTCTGAGTATACTGGTGGAGGGATGGATGTCAGAATACTGTGTGACTGAAATCCAATCATGAACAGCTTTGTAAAGGTCTGTCTCACATTCAATAAAAAAAGACTTTTTTTTTAATTCAATAAAAAAGGTTTTAAAAAAGTTTTACAAAGTTTAAAAAATACTATTGTTTAATTTTCTCATTTTACTTTTTACCTTACATATTTCATCTTTAAACAGTATAACCCATCAACATGGTATTATAGTTAGTGAGCATGTAACTATTTTATTATGAGATTAGAGAAAAGTTATAAAAAACACATTGATAGAATTTTTATATACGCCTATGTATATAGTAATTGTCTACTCATCTATGTTTCTTCATGAAAATGTGAGTTAGTGTCCAGCCAGTGCACTGTGTCTTGACCTTTTTCTGATCATGACGGCTTTTGACCTTGTTTCCTTCCTGTGTCTCCCTCCCACCCCATTCTACCAATTAGCTTCCTGGTCTCATGCTCTGGCTCCCCAGTTATGTGACTTTTTATCTGTGACCCCCTAAAATATCTTATGGTCCCTGATTGAGAAATACTTGTTTAATACCTAGCACAGCGGTAGGTAGGGCATTTGCCTTGCATGTGGCTGACCCGGGTTCGTTTCCTCCGCCCCTCTGTAGAGCCCGGCAAGCTACCGAGAGTATGTCGCCCGCATGGCAGAGCCTGGCCAGCTACCCGTGGCATATTCGATATGCCAAAAACAGTAACAACAAGTCTCAAAATGGAGACGTTACTGGTGCCTGCTTGAGCAAATTGATGAGCAATGGGATGACAGTGACAGTGACAGTGAATTTGGTTTTAGTTGTAGGGCAGACCTGCTAGATAAAATTTTTTTCAGTGCTCTTTGAATTTCTCTTTCATTTTTGAAGGATGCTTTTGTTATACAAAGAACTCTCAAAGGTCTTTTCCTCCTAGAAATTCAAAACTGTAAGCATATTTGAGAGAATTTATAAATAAATTCCTCTATAGGTAGTGAAAATAATATGTAGGTCTAAAGATCTATGGAGGAGTATGGTGAGGCACTACTGCCTACCCACCCCGTCTCCCTTCAGCCTGCATTGAGACAGCTCTTCCTCCCACACCTGGACTGTGGGACCCACTACCACCACCCTGTGCCTCGATACCACTCCTTTGGACTTCCCTAAGCTGACCCTGTCTCTAAACCCAAGCAGTCCCAAGTGGACCCAGTGGCTGCACTAATACCCCCCAACACGTGGGCATATCAGCATCCTTGCAACAACTCTACTCCTTCAACACCACTTACAGCATTTTCATAATTCTCTCCCACAATCCTTCCACAATAACCCTGGTATCTAAATGGGAGTAACTAGACCTACACTTGCCTGTCAACTGAAATGTCATCTCAAGATCATGGAACTAGTTAGAAAACAACAGATCACAAGTGGTAGCCCTGGAAATAATAAATTAGATCAGTTTAATGATGAATAAGGTCAATATTCAGATAAACAGAATTCTAAAGCTCACCTGCAGCATCCACAAAAAAAATACAAAAAAAAATCATCTGCAATGGCAGAAAGAGAGAGAAGTCCAGGCAAATTCTCATGCTCAATTCAAATTTTGAGCCTCATCAAAAAGACCCTCAAATCAACACTTCATGAAATGGCAATAGAAATAAAAGGGGAAGAGAAACTCAATCAGATCAAGGAAGAATTGATACGTGTTATTAAAGAGTCCACACAAATGGAATTAAAGGAGGTAAAGAATGCAAGGATAGCACACCACAAAAACAGAATTCTGCATGCAGAGAACCATATCAGTGACAGTGAAGACAAAATGCTAGCCAACCGTGATAGTGATGTTGCAAAAGAAAAGAGGTAAGCAAATAGAAGATAAAATAAGATTATTGATGAACAACAGCAAATGGATTATTATAGGAGTAGCAAATGGAGAGGAAAGAGAGAAAGGGGAATAATGACTAGAGGAAGAAAAAATAACTGACAACTTCTCCAGTTTCTGGAGGGAGGCTTTTGCAGAGATTCAAGAGGCTCAGAGACTAAACAAAATAGAATCAAGCAAACTATCACCAAGGCACATAGTAATAGAAATGAAAAAAGCAAAAGACAGACAACTTAAAGCATCAAGAAAGAATAAAATTCTCTGGTACAAGGGAAAAAACTAAAAGATCTCTCATATGACACATTTCAGGCCAAAAAAAAAAAAGAATGGAATAACATACTCAACGTATCACTTGTACCACTTGTCATCAGTTGTTCATTAATTTTCTCGAGTGGGTGCCAGTAATGTCTCCATTCATCCCTGTCACATGCTAGTGTAGTCCAATGGCATCTGCTCACTCCAGGAACACGAGGAGCCTCAAACCATTCATTCAGGGTACTGACGGAGAAGTGTGACCATCTCGTAGGTGGGTGGCTACACGTTCTTTTGACATCCCATGGAATCCAGTCAGTAACAGCTCTAGTCCAGTGGTCATCTCTAAATTGCATTACGTGTCTGGCCCATCTGATTTTTTGATGCCTTGGCAAATGAGCAGCAACCCTGATTCTTGATTGTTGATGGAGGTATTCAACGTACCAAATGAAAAAAGAAATTTTTTTTCATCTTGGACTACAGCAGCTGCCTCATCCAGCTGTCACTTACATTTCAGGGATGGATAAGAATCTTTTCAGACAAACAAGACAAAGTAAACAAATCCTGCAAGAATTACTGAAAGGTTTCCGATAAAAAGCATTTGAAAAATTAATCCCCCACACATATATAAAATAGCAACATAGCCCTTTATATCAATAAGCTTTCTGTATTTCAGTGGACTAAACTGTCCTACCAAAAGACAAAGAGTAGCTGGATGGATTAGGAAAGAAACTTCTATTGCTCTTACAGAAAACACTCCTAAACTCACAAGGCAACTATAGACTCTGAGTGTAAGGATGGAAAACTGTCATACAAGCCAGTGGGAGACAGAATAAAGCTGGAGTAGCCATACTTATAATAGACCAAATAGCATCCAGCAGACGCATAAAGGAGGGCACAGGGCTGCCAGGTTAGTTGGTGACCAGTTGCTGTTTATTCCAGTCTCCCCATGCACCCCGTTCCAGTCTCAAACTGACCCTCATTCCCTCATTCCCATCCCCTCCTGTCCCCCGTACCAGTCTCTCCACACACACTCCTTCAGCCTCTTCTAGAGCCCGACTTTCCAGCATTCAGGGTAGCAAGGACACCTAGGTGAGGTAGCACAATCAACATCTGAAAGCCCTTCCTTCTGGGGAAGCTCTTCTAAGACAAAGATGTCCTCCTGCTAGGAGATCAGCCCAAGGGATTTTTTTTAATCTAAGGACATATTTGTCCTTTTCTTAGTCCACAAACAATCATCTTAGATATACTTACTTCTTAATAATCTTTCTAGTCATTTTGTATGGACACAGTAAGAGATATATTAATTTTATAGGGTGACTCTGCTGGGGACATCTTGCTATAGATCCCAGACTGCATTTCTCAAGCCAGATGAGCCCTTCCTAACCCTAGCCGGGTCCTTGTCCAGTCATTTCTCTTTGGGCCATGACAGAATTCATCCACGACCGTGCCCTTGAGTTATAGTTAAGTATTATGGAGCTTGGCCTGTCCTGTTTCGTGCCAGGGTAGCTCACAGCTTGCCCTAGGTCCAGCCAGTCCTTTT
Organism: Sorex araneus; assembly: GCF_027595985.1. Taxonomy (NCBI): domain Eukaryota; kingdom Metazoa; phylum Chordata; class Mammalia; order Eulipotyphla; family Soricidae; genus Sorex; species Sorex araneus. Next base: position 8,042,887 of record NC_073308.1, on the reverse strand, counting down.
GTCAGGACCCTGTTTCTGGGATGCTAGGAACTAAAGGGAAACTGAGTCTTAAGTTGAGCTATATATATGACAGACATCCAGGAGTAAATATTATTTGGAATCAATTAACTCCCAAGTTACAAAAGCATAGCATTAACTGTCTTCCTATGTTTATACAGAAAGGACATTGCTAGGAAGTAAACTACGCAAAAGACATAAGGGAAGAAGAAAAGCAATATTTCACATAAAATACAAAATCCAGAGTCGTTAGAAGGATCTGACCTTACAAGTCACAGGGTCTGATTTAGGGATATAGGTGATTGGGGAGGAGAGCACAGAGAAGTTAAAGATAAACATAGAGGAATGGGAGTGCCTCAGGAGCACTGTGATGGGTGTAACCCAATAAACCTAAGCTCCCTGCAGCCAGGGAGAAAGGACTAACCAATGTTATCCTACATTCAGACACCTCCACCAACCTCCCCAAAACTGAGGATATATTTTTCTCTAGTGCATGTGGAATTTCTCCAGGATAGATAACATATTAGGGCATAACTCAATATATATAAATTTACAAAAATAGAAATCATGCAAAGTATTCTCTCAGACCACAATAACATGAAAGTAGAAAATGATTATAAAAAAGGGGAAAACTTCAAACTTTTGGAAGCTGGACAAGTCACTGTTAAATAGCACTTGGATCAAAGAGCAAATCAAGGAAGAAATAAAAATATTTCTTGAAACTAATGAGAATGAAGGTACAAGATACCAAAATATATGAAATACAATGAAAACTGTACTAAGGGGGAAATTCAGCGTAATGCAGGCCTACATTAAGAAAGAAGAAAGCACCCAAATAGATGATTTAAGCACATATCTCAAAAATCTGTAGAGAAAACAACAAATAAACATAAGATATAATAGACTGAAGGAAGTAATAAAAATTAGAACAGAAATTAATGTTATAGAAAAAAAGAGAATAAATCAAACCAGAAGTTGGTTCTTTCTTCAAAAGAATAAACAAGGGGGCTGGAGTGATAACACAGCAGGTAGGGCATTTGCCTTGCGTGCGGCCGACCCGGGTTCGATTTCCAGTATCCCATATGGTCACCTGAGCACCGCCAGGAGTAATTCCTGAGTGCAGAGCCAGGAGTAACCCCTGTGCATTGCCAGGTGTGACCCAAAAAGCAAAAAAACAAAAACAAACAAACAAACAAAAAACAAAGAGTAAACAGGATAGACAAACCCTTAGACTCATAAGGATAAGAAAGAAAATGTCCAGATGAATTGAATCAGAGATGAAAGATGAAACATTACAACATACTCCTCAAATATTCAAGATATTATGAAAGGTTACTACAAACAACTTTGTGATGTTAAGCTGGAGAACGTAGAAGAAATGAACAGATCCTTAGAAACATCTAATCTCCCATGAGGAGAAAGTAGAAAACTGAACAAGCTAATCACAAATAAGGAAACTGAAATAGTGATTAAGACCATCCAAGAATGAAATTCCCCATCAGAATTGGCTGGCTGGTGAGTTTTATCAAACCTTCAGAGAAAACTTACTGCATTTACTTTTTCAACTCTTCCAATATGTTGAAGAAGCTTCTAACTCAGCTAACATTGCATTAATACCCAAAGTAGATAGAGACACATCCAGAAATGAAAATTTAGACCAATCTCCCTGATGAACATCAATGCAAAAATCCTCAACAAAACCTTAGCAAACTGAATCCAACTGCACATCAAAAAATCATATATAATTATCAAGTGGAATTCATCCAAGATGGTTCAATATATGCAAATCAATTAACATACTATTCCACATCAGTAAAAGGCAAGGCAAACATCATATAAACATAGCAAAAGATGCTAAAATAGACTTGACAAGTTTCAATTTGAATTAATGATAACAATTCTCAATGAAATAGAAGTGGAAAGAACCTCTGTTGCGTGAAGCTATATATCAGTCGGTCAGAAGCGCAGAGGCAAGACACTCGAGAGAAATGTAGAGAGCAAGGAGGGACAAGGCATCAATCTGGCTCGAGGCGAAGAGCGACTTCTAGAGGCCTCCCTTTCTTCTATTTTTTATCAGTTACATCTGAATGACCTCATCACAGTGAGAGAACCACTAACGAGAGTACAGTTATAGGATAAGCATTCGTCAAAAGAACATCAGGGTATACAATCGTCCTGTCAAAGCTATGCTGTCAAAGCTATGTTGCAATGATTTAAAATGTCAGAGGAAGATATGGAACTGGACACATAGGCTCTACAGATTACGTCCCCCACACTCTTGTGGTCGGTTACACATAGAGCAAAGAGAAGGCCCAGACTGATACTTGAAGGTCACACCAGATTAAGGATGTGTAAGCAGGGGGAAACTGCTGCTTTGTACTGCCAAGATGAGGTATGTCCAGGCGGGCCTATGAGAGCATGCTGTACTCCGCCAGGTCATCGGACTCACAAGTTTAGCTTGCCCACTTAATTTAAAGTGGGGCCTCGGTTCTGCTTCCTGCTTGCAGGGCAGCGTCCTAATGTCCTGGCTTAGCACCAACAAACCTCCCTCAAGAGAGTAATGGCTATCTATAACTAACCTACAAACAGTATTGCTGCAGAAATTCCCACCAGAAACCTGTGGAGAAACAAACAATCTGTACTGAGAAGTAGGAAAACGTGCCAGCAGATCCGGTGAGCTTGTGCTCCAGAACTGGCTCCAGTCCAAAGGCAAAAGCTTCGTTTGATAGCCTATCTGATGGAGGTTGGGGCATTTGCAGGCACCTGGCAGGAGAGGACAGAAGTAGAAATTCCAAAGTGTGTTATTTTGCAAAGCTGGGTCTGGATAACGTCAAGGACCTGAGCACATTTGACAGGTGACCAAGGTGACAAAGCGAGACTCAAACCATCTTATGAACATCCCAAATACACCCCATGGCTCTATGGCACAGCCCAGACTCAGTGGTTCCTTGGCAGGTCCTGCTCTTTGGGGTTAACCTCCTTGAAGTGAGACTGTTTGAAATACAGGCAGGGGGTTCTTCTCATCAGTATCACTCTTTTGTTTTGTTTTGGTGTGTGTGTGGGAGGGGATCATACCCATGAGGCTCACAATTTTCTATTGACTCTGCAAACAGAAATTACTCCTGGCAAGACTTTTTAAGACTATACAGCATACCGGGGATCAAGCCTGGGTTGGCATCATGCAAGGCAAGTCCTATCTCTCTGGTCCACATCACCAGTATCATTCTTAATGGTGAAGAACTGAAAGAATTCCCACTGAAATCAGGTACGAGGCAAGGATGTTCACTGTCTCGTTTTTCATTCAGTATAGTATTAGAAGTTCTAGCAACAGCAATCAGGCAAGGTAAGTAAATCAAAGATATTCAAATTAAAATAAAACAAAGATATTCAAATTGAAAAAGAAGTCAAATGATCACTATTTTCAGGTGGCATAATAATATACATAGAAGACCCTAAATAATTCACCAAAAACCTCCTAGAAACAATAAAGCAACACAGCAATTTGACTAGCGATAAAGTTAGCCACAGAAACACAAAGCACAGAAACACATAAACATAGACAAAAAATTGGTTGTGTTTCTATATGCAAAAAAGAATCATAGAAGAAAGAGATTTAAAATAGTGTCCCAAAACATTAAATACCAGGAATGGACTTAATGAAGGAGGTGGGAGATCTATATAACAAAATACATAGGGACTGGGGGGCTCAGTGACTGAGAGCCGCCTCCCCAGACCAGATGGTGGCAACAGACGGACAAAGGACCTGGGGAACGGAGAAACAGGGCCCCAGACTGTTGGGAGTCAGTTTATTTCTCTCTCCTCCCCAGCATAGTTCGATCTCTCCCCTCACCGCACAATTGTAGTCGTGGTCGTAGTCCCAGGAATCATAGTTCCCTCATCCTAGTCCTCGTCTTGTCTTTCTAGTCATCGTTGTTACCTCGTCCCCTCTCCCCCCCTTACAGCACAGTTACAGAGACACCATGAGGGGTGGGTACTCATGGGTGGGGTTGAGTGTTGTCAGAACAACAAACAGAGGTAAAGCCACCCCTTCAGGGGAAGGTCTAGGAGATGAACTCAAGGTACAAGTCTCACATGAGGGTTCTCCAGATGACTAGGAGATCTGCTCAGGGTTGTTTGCAGATTTCGGTTCTATTGAATAGTGCTGCAATGAACATAGGAATGCTGATGCCCTTTCTGTTTGTGCTTTGGGGCCCTTGGGTATGTTTCCAAGAGTGGACTTGTTGATTGTATGGGAGTTCAATTCCTAGTTTTTTGAGGAATGTTCGATTGTCTTCCCAAAAGGCTGGAGCAGTGGACATTCCCCAGCAGTGAAAGAGAGTCCTTCTTTCCCTCTGCCCATGCCAGCACAGGAGGTTGTGTTCTCCGTGATGAGTGTGACTCTGGTGTGAGGCGATATCTCATTGCTTTGATTTGCATTTTTCTAATGCTTTGTGAAGTTTATTTTTCATATGAGTTTTTTTGCCATTTATTTTTACTTTGAGGAATTTTCTGTTCATCTTTTCTTGCCATTTTTTTGATGGGGTTGTATTTTTTTTTCCTTGTACACTTCTACCTGGGGACTGGAGTGATAGCACAGCAGGTAGGGCATTTGCCTTGCATGTGGCCAACCCAGGTTCAATTCCTCCGTCCCTCTTGGAGAGTCCGGCAAGCTACCGAGAGTATCCCATTGTGAGATGAGTATCTCCATCTCACTATGGAGATGTTACTGGTGCATGATCGAGCAAATTGATGAACAACTGGATGACAGTGCTACAGTGGTACAGTTTTGCCAGTGCTTTGGCTCTCTTGGATATAAGCTCTTTATTAGTTTCAGGTAAGCAAATAATTTCTCTCAGTTTTTGGACTGTCTTTATATTCTGATCATTATTTTCTTTGAGGTGCAGAAGCTTCTTAATTTAATGTAGTCCCATTTGTTTGCCTTTGCTTCCACTTACTTGGTTAGTGGTATTTCACCCTTAGAGATGCCTTTAGCTTCAATGTCTTGTAGACAATGAATTATGTCTACATTTTTCTCCTTATTTTTTTTAATTAAAATTTTGAGAGCCTGTGTTCTCTGGTCTGTGTTCTCCCCTGAGCTACACTGCACTGCACTGTCGTCCCGTTGTTCATCGATTTGCTTGAGTAGGCACCAGTAATGTCTCCATTGTGAGACTTCTTGTTACTGTTTTTGGCATATCGAATATGCCACAGGTAGATTGCCAGGCTCTGCCATTCAGGCGGGAAACTCTCCATAGCTTGCTGAATTCTCTGAGAGGGATGGATGAATTGAAAGCAGGTCGGCTGCGTGCAAGGCAAACGTCCTACCCGCTGTGCTTTTGCTCCAGTCCTCTCCCCTGGATACATATCTTTATTGCTTGCCTCTATGTCTCTTTCTTTGCTTGCTTAATTGCTCTCCAAGCTCGTGTTCTCCCTTAAACATGGATCCCACTTGCTTATCTCTGAGTCTCTTTGCTTGGGCTTCTTTCCTCTCTGGAGAAGACTGTGTTCTCTCTTTAACACATGTTTCTTCTTTCTCCCTCCTTACATCTTTCTAAGTAAGTTTTGTTCAATAAAAACTATCTTTCTTTGGGGGTCAGGTGATAGTACAGCAAGTGGGGTGCACATGGCCAACACAGGTTTGATTCCCCAGCTTCCCGTATGGGCCCCCAAGCCAGACAGGAGGGAACCCTGAGTGCTGTTGTCACTCAAAACCAAAACAAAACAAGACAAACAAAATAACTTTCTGCTTCACTGAAAAAGTATTTTGTGCATATCCGTGTTCGATTCTTCCGCTCCTCTGGCAAGCTACCGAGAATATTGAGCCTGCACGGCAGAGCCTGGCAAGCTACCTGTGGTGTATTCAATATGCCAAAAACAGTAACAATGAGTCTCACGATGAGAGATGTTACTTTTGCCCACTCGAACAAATCGGTGAGCAACGGGATGACTGTGACAGTGACAGTAATTTTATTTTATTCTACTTATTTTAGGTTTTATTTAGTTTAAATAGTATGGTTGTAATGGTGTTTAAGCTCATAGTATTTATAAACAAAGTTACTATGTGCTACCACCTCCAAAACGCCCTTGACCTTCCACCTCTGTCCTTTTGTTATGTCAGGAAAGAATAATATAACCGTAATATCAATGTTTCTAAAACAGCCAACTTCTCTCTACTAGCCTCCTCCTCCTCATCATCATCTTATATAAGTATATAAGCATATAACTACCTGTAAGTATTCTGCTACCTTCTTCATCAAACTGTAAGCTGTTCATTAGAGAAAAATCACTATTAAAAAAAATTCAACATTGGGGCTGGATCGATAGCACAGTGGGTAGGGCATTTGCCTTGCACGGGGTTGACCCGGATTCAATTCCCAGCATCCCATATGGTCCCCTGAGCACCACAAGGAGTGATTCCTGAATGCATGAGCCAGGAGTAACCCTTGTGCATCGCCAGGTGTGACCCAAAAAGCAATGAATAAATAAATAAATAAATAAATAAAATAAAAATTTCAACATTTGGGCTGGAGTGATAGCACAGCAGGGAGGGCGTTTGCCTTGTTCTTTCCTGATTTGGGCTTATGAATAGTGCTGCAATGATCATAGGAGTGCCATATGTCTTTTCTGAGTAGATTTTGGGCATCTGGGGTACATACCAAGAAGCGGGATTACTGGGTCATATCCCCAGCAACAGAAGCTCAATTTCTGTTTTCTTTTGGGAAGTGTCTATATTGTTTTCCCAAAAGGTTGCACATTTTGACATCCCCTCCAGCAATGAATGATGGTCTTTTTCCCAATATCCATATCAACACCAGTCATTTTTGTTCTTTGTGATTATGATGTGTGAATTATAATAAATGTAGTTTTCTATCATTTGTTTTTAAAATTTTATGACAGGTATTCCTTGGACTTATGATTTTGCTGGTATGGGTGACCAATTTTACCTTTGAGAAAGGTCCTGACTTGCAGTTTGAATACAAACCACAAAACCCCTGGCTTCAGGAAACTCCCTTCCTTTGCTGTGAGCTGTGCTGCCTGTCGCCTGATAAGAGCCATGTTGTAACCTGCCCTGCCTTGCTGATGCGTGATAGACTGTGAAAGAATGGGGAGCTCGTAGATTACCCTATAAATGCTCTTGAGAGCCTTGATTGGCACCGAGAGCTTCAGGTGCTTTGCCGGGGTCTGGTCAGCCACAAGACTGTCTTGGTGAGTGTGATTAAACAAACTGTCATTTGACTGTTGCAACATGATATGTGCTGGTTTTCTATGAGATGTCGTATTGCTGGTTTAATTTGCATTTACCTAATGATAAGGGGTACAGTATATTTTTTATATACCTGTTGGACATCTGCATGCCTTCTTTGAAGAAGTATTTGTAAATGACTCCACCCCATATTTTTTTTCTTTTTGGGTCACACCCAGCGATGCTCAGGGGTTACTCCTGGCTCTGCACTCAGGAATTGCTCCTGGCAGTGCTTGGGGGACCATATGGGATGCCGGGGATAGAACCCAGGTCGGCCGCGTGCAAGGCAAACGCCCTACCTGCTGTGCTATCGCTCCAGCCTCCACCCCATTTTTTGAAGTGGTTGATTATTTTCCTTCTTGTAAAGTTCTACCAGTGAGGAGGATACATATGTATGTGTGTGAATACATATATATGTGTGTATATATATGTAATGAGATGTATATATTTATATATACATATGTATGTGTACATCTTAACCATTTGTACCATGAGTGGTGGGCAACTATTTTCTCCCAGTCTGTGTAGTATCTTTATATTCTCGTCGCTTCTTTCACTGTGTAGAAACTTCTTGCTCTGATGCAGTGCCATTTACTTAGTTTTGGTTCCATTTACTTGGCCAAAGGCATTGAATCATTGAAGATATCTCTAAATCAAATGTTCAAAAGTGTTCAGACTATGTTTTCATCAATATAATTTATGGAATCCTGTATGATACCAAGATCTTCAATTTTAATTTAACTTTTATGTGTAGTGTTAGAAAGGGGTCTGAGTTTGTTCTTTAGCATGTGACCAACCAGCTTACCCAACAACAGTTGTTGAAGAGGCTTTCTGTGACCCCTTCATACTTTTTGGTCTTTTATCAAAAATAAATTGTTCATATACCTAAGATCTGTCTCTGGCCTTGTGTTCTATTCCAAGGTCTGAGTCTGTCCTTAATCCAATGTTACATGGTTTTGATTCCTGTAACTTATAGTAAGGTTGGACGTTTAGGGAGAGTGAACTCTCTCATTTTATTTTATCCCTAAGATTGTTCTGGCTATTGTGAAGAGAGGGTGTTATTGCACAATATAAATTTCTAAACTGTTTGATTATATCTTTAATGAACGTCAAGGGTTTTTTTTTAAAAAAAATAAGGACTACATTGAATATGCATAATGCTTTGGGCTAGGTTGTCATTTGACATTATTAATCTTTCCCATCCATGAACAGGGGATATATTTTCACTTTCTCCTGTGTTTCAAAATTTATTTTAGTCGTGATTTGTATTGTCAGTAGCTTGCGGGCTCTCCAAGAGGGGCGGAGAAATCGAACCTGGGTCAGCCGCAAGCCTGGCAAGCTACTCGTGGTGTATTCTATATGCTAAAAACAGTAACAACAAGTCTCACGATGGAGACGTTACTGGTGCCCGCTCAAGCAAATCAATGAGCAACGGAGTGACAGTGACAGTGATTTGTACATTTCTTTTTTTTTTAATTACTTATTTTATTTAAAATGCAATACTCACCGCCGAGATGTGATCCCAGGGGCCGCACGCATGTGCAGCCTCTCCGCAGCTGCACAAGCGTGAATCCAGACCCAGCAAAACCTCTTTCGGCATGGGCAACTCCTCGCAGAATGTCTCCAGCCTGAGAACTAAGCCTCGGCCCCGTGCCCGCCCAGGAGGGGAAAGGTATTTCTCTCTCTCACCTCTTTCTCTCCGGGGATGAAGTGCGCGGTGTCCACCATTTTAAGACAACCACAGATTGGGTTTTCAAGCCTGCAATGATCCAATATCTGGAAGAAATCTCCCTGGACTTAGTGTTAAAGTACAGAAATTCAAACCTTATTTGTCTTCACAGTAGGTCTGAATCTAGTGGGGTACTCCTAACAACAATAGTGAGGTTTGTATTGAAATATTGAATGTAACCAAAGTAAACAGAATGTAAAATGAAACTTATCAGTTACAAGGTAGCGGGTGGGGGGGCGGGATGGGAGGTGTACTGTGTGGGTTTTTTTTTTTTTTGGTGGTGGTGGAATATGGGCACTGGTGAAGGGATGGTTGTTTCAGCATTGTATAACTAAGACCTAAGCCTGAAAGCATTGTAATCTTCCACACGGTGATTTAATAAAAAAATTTTTTATTTAAAAAAAATGCAATACTAAGCCTTCAGGAATGCCTGATGAACTCTAGTTGACTAATCTGCCAACCCCTAAAAGACACTGACTTTTCTTTCTTTTTTCTGTGTGTTTTATTTTATTGAATCACCATGTGGAAAGTTACAAAGTTCTCAGGCTTATGTCTCAGTTATACAATACTCAAACACCCATCCCTTCACCAGTGCACATATTCCACCACCAAAATCCCCAGTATATCTCCCACCCCTGCCCCCCCACCCCCACCTGCGTAACTGATGAATTTCACTTCATTTTCTCTTTACCTTGATTACATTCCATATTTCAACACAAAACTCACTATTGTTGTTGGAGTTTCCCCCCAAAAAAGACAGCCCTACTACCAAGGAAGCATTTGATAATTAGTTTTCCATTGCTGAGAATGAAGAGATATGAAGTCCCACTGCTCCAAGTACATAACTCTTTTTTTCCCTTTTTTTTTCTCTTCCCCCTTCCCTCGCCACCCAGTTCATACCTGTTTGATAGACCTCATAATATGGTGGACGCCACGCCGCGTTTCTCCCCGAAAATGGGAAACAACTGGGAAAGAGGGAGATTTCCTCTCCTCGGCCCGCGTGGGGCTATGGCTTAGTTCACAGTCTAGAGAAATGGCTGCTACTTTGATTATCTTCAATATTTCAACAAAAAACTCACTATTACTATTTGGAGTTTCCCCCCAAAGTCAAGCCTGCTAAAAAGGAACCGTTTCACATTGCTGACGATTAAGAGATGTTAAGTTGCGTGGCCGCTACCGCGGCCTCGTGGATTTGGATTTCTGTATAAAGTGCAGGGAAAATTCTGTCAGAAATTGCATCCCTGCAAGCTTGTACTTCCCTTTTGTGGTGCTCATAAGATGGAAAAGCCTGGAGAGAGAACCCTTCCCCGCGGGTGCCGCATGGGGGCAGCGGCTCAGCTCACAGTCCAGAGGCCTCTCTGGGAGCTGCTAGCGTCCAAAGCAGTTCAGTTGGCCTCCGGGATCATGCTCGTGCAGCAGCTGAAAGGGATTTGTACATTTCTTTCTGTGAGAATTTTATTCTTTTCTTAGGTTAATTCCGAAATACTTGTTTTATTTGAGGCAAAGTTGTGAATGGGGATGTTTAAAAATTTTTCTCTCTCTGGGTTGGAGAGAGAGTACAGCAGGTAGGGCATTTGCCTTGCATGCGGCTGACCTGGGTTCGAGCCCCAGCATCCCATATGGTTCCCAGCACCGTGAGGAGAAATTCCTGAGTGCAGAGGCAGGAGTAACCCCTGAGCATTGCTGGGGTATGACCCAAAAAAAAAATTCTCTCTCTTCTATTTTATTACTTAGAAATAGGACCATGGTTTTGGCAAATTGATTTTTTTAGCTTGCCACTTTACTGAACAAGTTCATAGTTTCTAGCAGATTTTTGGTATAGATTTTAGGGGTTCCTAGGTATAATATCGTGTCCTCTGAAACTACTGAGAGTTTTGTTACTTTTCTAGTCTGAAAGGCTTTACTATCTTTCTTGCCTAACTTTATTGAAAAGATTCATTTCAACTTCTCAGGCTATTGAGAACCTTCACTTGGATCCAAATGTCACAAGTGGAACGGCAACCACAGCAGCCAGATACCTGGCAGAGAGGACATTACTCCTGACATTACTAGGGAACTCTCTCTAAAAGGAATGCATGGACTACAACACCCAAAAGGAAAGAGAGAACAAAAGGGAATGCCCTGCCACAGAGGCCAGGTGGGCGTGGGGGAGGGGTGGTGGTGGTGGGAGGGACACTGGGATCATTGGTGGTGGAGAACGGGCACTGGTAGAGGGATGGGTACTCGATTACTGTATGACAGAAACGCAAACACGAAAGTTTGTAAGTATGTGACTGTACCCCATGGTGATTCATGAATTAAAAATTTTAAAAAATAAATAAAAAAACCAAAAGGAATGCATGGTCACAGAAATGGGACTTCTAGCAGAGCACCTGCCTGCAGTGCATGAGACTAAGAGTTCAATTCGGCACCAGGTCACATTAACTAGTGCAACACCTCACTGTGCACACTGATCTCCAGACCCCAAACTGGGTGAACCCCAGGCCAACTGGAAAACACGGCAACAGTTATGGAAATCCTGCTCATGGCCAACACAAGGGTGACAACACAGCAAAGGGAAGAGGGCGGGGGAGGTCACTGCACAAAGACAAGAGGGATGTGTGGGACATCCTAGTTTGTGGGGATCTCTGAGGTCATGATGCATTTCCTTAGTACTGATTTCAATGTCGTATCTCTCATAATTCCCTTGGGTAGGAAAATGGAAAAAGCTTAATTTAGAGCTCAAGAACATGGATTAAAGGAGGATTCCAATCTAGATGTGGAAGAAAAGATCTAGTTTCAGGAGGGGAAACGGGCCTTGATAGTTTTCCTATGCTGAGTCCGTTTCCAATGGCTTCTGTCTGCTTCCTCAATCCTGATTTATATCCTGAAATGTTTATCCTCATTTAGTGGTGATGTGAAAGCTAAGATTGTATGCTAGGGGAAGAAAGACTTCCAAAGTTTAGTTCAAAGAAATAGCTTCTAGAAAAAAATTCCACACCTAAAAAATAGCCAAGGAACGACAATATCCTGGGGCAGGAAGTGGTTTCAGAGCAGATCCTATTCCAGCCAATGAACACTCACGTCTGACAAGTTATAATTCAGAGGACCAGCACTGTCCGCTCTTGCTCACAGTTACTGGATGAGTAGGATAGCTGGGACAGGGCACCCCTCAGAGGGTGGGCCAAGGGGAGCCCTTCTCCTCTGTCACAGACAATGAGCTGATGGCTGAAGAGTTAAGAGCCAGGAGCCAGGGAAGCAGTTGCATTTCAGTGAGCGCAGGAAGCAAGAGACCCACATATCACCACAGTCCAGGGAGTTGCAGCTTTACTCTGACCACATCCAGTACAGCGGGTGTTTTACTGAGATGAGAGCTGTCTGCCCACCAGTGGGGAGAATGTGGGGAGAACGTGGCAAGGTTGGACCTTCCCCATCATTAATGTGCCCTAGAGGCTCATTCTTAACATCTGAGCAAGAGGGGTCCCCAGAATACCCTTTGGCCCACTGTGTCATGCTGTTGTGCAATCAGCTGCACGTCCAGCCTGGACAACTCCGTCCCCTGAGGATTCTCCCTGCTGGTGACAGTTGAACTGGCAGCCTCAGCTAGCAGGGCAGGATGCAGCTGGGGGCTGAGAGGCAGCGACTGGTCTCCCAGGAATCACACAGGTGGTGAAACTCCAGGTCAAGGGGAGCCACTGCTGCTGCTTCTCTTGCTCACGACGACAGCACTGACCTGACCATGACATCCAGGAAGGGGACCTGCTCCCCTCAGAAGGTGGACCCGGGGGAGCACTTCATTTCATCCCCACGTGAAGTCAGCCCGTGGCTGCAGAGAGGAGCAGGAGAGGAGAGTCCTCACCTCCCTCTAGGGAGCAGGTGACAGGAACAGAACTGATTAGAACAGCATCAAATCCAGGCCGTGTCCACAGGGAACATGTGGGCACCCCGACTATGGACCGTGGCAGGAGCAGTGGGAGGGAGGGAGCTGCCCCATGAGCCCTGAGTGACCCACTACCCTGCTGTTGAGGAAGAGAGCCTGGGTGTGGGCACAGCCATCCATGAGGGGTCTTGATGGTGTGGACAGTTGAGCTGCCAGCCTGGGGCCTGAGGACAGACGCAGCCGAGGGACAGGGCAGTGCTTGGGCTCCCGCCAGCCACACCAGCAGTGTCCCTCCCACGGTCTGCCTGGCAGCTGCCCGGGGGTCCAGCAGTAGCCAGGCTAGAAGTCAGGGCTGTGGGAGCTGTGAATACTGGACTCTGTCAGGGACAGGCCCCCAGTCCTTGCCTGACCCAGAGTGTCCTCCCCTACCTGTCCTCCTCCTGAATCTGCTTCAGATCCTGGAAACAGATAATCAACCGCATCAAAAACACTGGAAAAAAAAAAGAAAGAAAACTTAACTTACAGACTGAGAGAACATTATTTGAACAGGGTAATTACGTGTATATTTCTGAGCATCTATATGTACATAAACAAAGGACATGAATCACTCTAACAGTTCAGCAGTCACTAGATTATTTCAGACAACAGTAATGTGCAATGCTGTGTCCAGAAACCTTATTAAAGAGTATAAGGAAGCTCCAGAGAGAACAGGCTCGGAGGGCCTGGCCCGGGCACCCCTCCGGGAGAAGCCCAGGAGCAGAGTGAGGGGGCTCGGGATTCTGGAAGGAAGACAAGGCAATCCTTGATCCCTGTTCCCTAAGGTCTCTGTCCAGCAGGTGCTGGGACTGTGGGGCCACACTTAGCGTCATGACTTGAAGGTCACATGAAAGGCTCAGCCTCTGTCATGGGGTCAGGCTCAGCTTCAGTCTTGGGTGCGTCCCGCCTCCTTGACTCTGGCAGCACCTTCCTGCAGGTTTCTCTCAAACAGAGCTGCCCTGCGCTGTCCCAGGGACACCCCAGCCGCGCCCTCAGAACAAGCCTAAGGAAGCAAGGGGTGGAGGAAAGGGAGGCCACTGCAGGGGTGGTGACAGAGGAAGCAGACGTGGTCCCCAGGGAGCAGCTGGGTTGCACGAGGTCACCTGCCATGGCACTCAGCATCTTTCAGGTGCAGTACAGACATGACAGTGCCTGTCAGTGAAACCCCCACGAGGAACAGCCCAGGCCATTTTCTGTCACTTACTCCTCTGAGGACCTGAATCAAATATCGAAGGATGAAATGTCACTGTGTTCACCGTAACTGTGAACAATAGCACTACTGGAAACAGAAAAGGATGGAATGCCATGTAAATTTTTAAAAAAGGAAACAAAACTGAAAAATGAAAAGTAAAAACTAGAAAATGAAGCTTTAAGGTTTTCAATTTTAAGTCAGTGAGGACCATGGCAAACAATTGTGTGTTCCAATGTAAATATTACATTTTAAAGGTGCTTCATGGCTTACATTTTACATGTGTATCTGTATAACTAGGGTAAAACCCCGACATCACAGAAGAACCACGGCATGGGGCAGAGGACATACAGCAGAGGATGTGACACTGCCAGTGTGGACACTGGCTTCTCATAAGGGTCTTTCTGTTGGTGACAGTTGAACTGACCACCTGGGCCCTGGGTTCTATGGCCGAACAGGACATGGCTGTGGGGCAGAGGGGCAGTGGTGGGGGACCAGCAGCCACATCAATGATGTCCCTCTCAGGGTCAGTCTGGCAGCCGGCCCATGTGTCCAGCAGTCGGCAGGCTGGGAAGTCTGAGCTGTCCAGGACCATGATATGTCATTGGACTCTTTGAGGGACAGGACCCATGGCCTGGCCAAGTTCAATCCTATCTTTCCTCACCTTGGCCCACGGAGAGCCCCTCCAAGTCCGAAAAGCGGGCTACAAACTGCTCTTCCTCTAGGGTGTGACTCGCTGTGGCCTCTGAGGGCAACGTGATCCCAGTCAGGAGTACATTTCCCTGGTCACATCGGGAAGGGCTGCAGAAAGGGCCTCCGGGGACGGGTGTCAGCACTCTGGGGGTGCAAGGTGAGGGAGGGGGCGAGCACTTTGCTAACAGAGGACCCTTCTTCCATCAGGCTCACGCAGCCTCCCCCGTTCTGACACGTCCAACAGCCGCTCCACCAGAACGTTCTTCAGGCACCTCCTGCTCCCCTTTGCCTTCCTCTCATGTTTATCTCCTTTCCCTGCAAGCAAACAACCAAGTGCATGAGAAAGGGCCCCTGGGCCTCAGAGCTCCTCTGCCCAGCCCTGCCTGCACTACCGCCCGCAGCCACAGGGGGCGCCACACAGAGAGCAGCGGGACGCTGGGCCAGGCTCTGAGCATCAGGTATTAGGGTCCTGGGTGTCAGGGACTCAAGGCCACCCGCCCTGTGCTTGGGGTGTCACTGCATACGTCTCCGAGGTGGATCCTGGCGTCCCTCTGCCTCAGGGGCTCTGAGGGAGAGAGGGCCTGAGGGGTCCTGCAGAGCGTTTCCGCACGGGGGCTCTGCTGTTTCCTGGGCCTGGGGACTCTCGGCTGCTCCTCCCTCGGGACTCAGGGGCATCCCACGAGTCCTTTCAGACTGGCGATGGCCCCGTGCTGAGATGCAGGGGTGAGTGTGGGCCCCCGCTGTCCGGCTCCCCCTCCACCTCCCCCAGCGGCCCAGTGCCCGGGTCAGAGGCCACGAATCCCTCCGTTTGCGAGTGTGGGCTCTCGCTCTGCGAGGACCAGGGTTAGGATGGGACCAGCCCTTTCCCCTTTGGGCAGGACCCCCGGACAGAGTGCGCTCCGTCCGCAGAGCGCCTGCGCACACCCCGCTGGTGGCCTCTGGAGCGCATCAGCCCTGCACACCTGTCCTGAGCCCGCACTGTCCCCTCCAGCAGACCGCCCCCGCCCCATCTCCCCGACAGCACCCTCCCGATGCCTCCCCAGGGCCTGTCTTGCACGTGCAGAGAAGATGGGAGAGTCCCCCAGAAACTCCGTGAGACCCCACTGCCCGGGCCCCTCCCTCTCAGCCTCTCCGCTCAGGCCTCCACCTCCCTGCCTCCACGGGGAAGCAGCTGCTCCGCCCCGTGCTCCCGGCATAGCATGTTTTGGTGCTGGCTGGCATGAAGCTGGGATCCAGAGGCCAGCGTGTGGTTGGAGGAGGGACAGAGCTGCCGGGCCAGGATCCCGCCCGCAGCACCCAGCCGGCCCCACGGTGCGGGCAGGACACCGCGGAGTCACGTGGAAACAGGCAGCGCTGGACTGTCCCTCCTCACACCTGCCTCCCTGCTCTGCCTGCGGGGGCCCCACCCCGCGGCTCCGCGACCCTCCTACTCTGGGCTCCGGGGCATGAGAGGGTCAGATGGACGCCTAGGAAGTCGGGGCTCTGCTGCTCATGCCGAGCTCCCGACCCTGCTCCCTGGGGCTGGGGGCCGTTGGGGGCAGCTGTCAGCAGCTGTGCTCTGGAGCCAGAGGGTGCACTCCGGAGGGTTGGACCGGGGCAGGTGGAGTGAGAGGCAGGCAAGGGAGTTTGGGGCGGCTGCTCCCTCCCAGCCTGCTCTGGTTCCTGGGCTCTCCGTGACTCAGTGACCCTGGAAGGGCGTAGGGGGGCCCTGCATTCAGAGAAATGATGTGTGAGCTCCAATTTCAACCAGTCCCCCAACATAGCACCGTGTGTCCTCTCTGTCAGTGGGGACAGGAGGGCCCCTTCGAACTTCAGAGACCACTTATTGCTCCAGCAGGACCTGTGGTTTGATGTCAAGTTCAAAGCCTGAGAGGAAAATGTCCATCCTGGAGGAAGCCAAGATAGTGCCGAAGGGAATGTTCTAGACAGGATTGTTCAGGATTCTGACCCTTAGATTAGGAATGAAACTCAGGGCAACTCTCTGGTTTGTTCAGTGACGACCTTCGTGCATAGTAGGTGCTCACTTCATAAAGTGCCTGAATAAGCACCCTGAGACCTGGAGTTGTCTCTGTCCCACAAACACCCCTAAACTAGCCCCAGCAAAGGCAAACATGGTAGCAGACGAATGAATAAAAAGGTGCCTCTTGAAATTTTTTAGAATCTGCCTTTGGTGTGACTTAGGGATGTAGGAGCCCAATCAGCAGGTGTCCAGGGTTACGCCCTGGTCTGTGCTGGGGTTGGTCCTGGTGATCCTGGGAAATGTACAGCTCCAGGCATCGAATCAAAAGGACCTTCGTGGAGAGCCTGTGCCCAGTCAGTGAGCGACTCTCCACACCCAGATGCCTTTGTGAATCATCAAAGGTCACAGAGCTTTGTGGCAGGAGGCGGGAGAGCCTTTCGGGGGAGAAATCAACATTACCGTTAATACAGTGCTGGGGAAGTCAGGCGTCAGCAAAGCCTCTACATGACAGATCCCATGTTCTCTTCAAGAACCTTGTATGGTTCATCCTTTCCCGCCTTCCCTTCAGAGAAATCAGCTGACCCAGGAGAGGCACTGGGACCTTCCCAGGACACACAGCTAGAGACTGGAGGAGCCCGGGAACTGGCGGGAGCACTCTCATCTGAGCACCACCTGCTCCAGGGACTGAGGGGATGGGGAAGGCCAGGTGTGGAGAAGGCTTATGGTAGAAAGCTAAGGCCAGGAATATTGGTCCATGGTTGGAAGCCTGCCTCAAGGCCGGGGGAGAGGCAGTCAGGCTAGAGAAGGGACCATGATGACAACGATGGTTGGAAGGGATGGCTCTGGATGGGGGATGTGACTGCGAGTGGGTAAAGGACCAAACATGACGGTGGCCTCTCAGTATCTGTATTGCAGCCCATAATGCCCCAAAGTAGAGAGAGAGCGAGAGGAAAGGTGCCTGCCACAGAGGCAGGCTGGGGTGGGGGGAGGGGAGTGGCAGGAGGGATATGGGGGATATCAGTGGTGGGAAATGTACACTGGTTGAGAGATGGGTGTTGGAACATTTTATGACTGAAACTAAGTCCTGATAGCTTTATAACTGTACCTCACAATGATTCAATAAAAAAAGTGACAAAAACTTTTAATAAGTTTATGGTAAAAATTATATGGGTAGAAACAACACAGAAATTGTTTCTCCATGAGAAGTCAGGTGCCAGAAAGTCCCCCCGGGTTCCTGCCCCAGGGTCAGCATCATACAGTCCTCAACCTGAGACAGGAGGGACTCGGTTTGCATGCTAGGTGGGCGGGGAGGGACAGGGCAGTGACCTCACAAGGCCTCATGAGGATTTGACCAGAATTCTCAGCCCAGCAATTTCACCTCAGGAACTTGCACAGAGGAGGAACATGAGCCCCAGCACTCAGCAGTGCTCTCGTCTGACCTTCAGGATGGCAACCTTGAGCTCCTTAGAGC
Organism: Sorex araneus; assembly: GCF_027595985.1. Classification (NCBI taxonomy): domain Eukaryota; kingdom Metazoa; phylum Chordata; class Mammalia; order Eulipotyphla; family Soricidae; genus Sorex; species Sorex araneus. Next base: position 8,024,710 of record NC_073308.1, on the reverse strand, counting down.
CCTGGGTGTAGCTGAGGAGCTCAATCTCTGCCATCATTACAGGTGATGTGAAAAGGTGATGTGACCGAGTCTCAAACATCACCACTGCAGAGACACAACAGAGGAAGACTGCCCACACGATACCAGGGCACCAGAGACCTGAGCACCTGTGAGCCCAAGGTCCTTTCATGCATCTCCCTGAGGCCTCTTCTGCCCCCCCCCCCCACAGAGAGAAGGGGCATCTCTGGGAACAAGAGTATGTGGAGGGGGCAGAATCTCCTTCCCCCCGCACCAGGCTGTCTTCACCGGGGCCCCTTGGAGGGGAGTGGGTTCAGTTTCCCTCCCTGAACCGAACAGTGCCCCAGCAGCCAAAAACCTCCAGAACCCAGCCATAGCCATGCTCAAAGCCCCTCTCCACACGCTCAGTGAGCATCACGCATGAAGGAACTGGCAGAGGAACCCAGCTGTGCGGGACCCAGGGCTGAGATCTCCAAGCCTGCTCGAATCAGGACTGGCCACCTCTCCCAGATCCCCCATTTTCCAGTAGCTTGGCACTCACACCCACAAACTGCCCCCGGCACCATGTAATCTCATCAATGGCCAAGATCCAGACACTATAAAACAAAGCTCCTGGAAGCTCGTAGCTGCATTTGCGGGCACACAACCTCTTAGGGTCTAGCCCACTGATGTGCCTGAAGCAGCACACATGTGTTTGGTTTTAACATACTTGCTTGCATTTTCTTCTATACATTCTCCATCCCTCCCGGAGAGCCGGAAAGCTATGGAGAGTATCCCACGCACACAGCAGAGGCTGGCAAGCTCCCTGTGGTGTATTCGATATTCCAAAAGCAGTAACAATGACAGGTCTTACTCCCCTGCCCCTGAAAGAGCCTCCAATACGGCACTGTTGGGAGGATGAGTAAGGAGAGGCTGCTAAAATCTCAGGGCTGGGACTAATGGAGCCATTACTGGTGCCTGCTTGAGCAAATGGATGAACAACGGGATGACAGTGATACAGTTACCCCAGGCCTGCAAATCCCAAGGAGAAGGTAAAGTCCAGTAAGATTTCAGCTTCTCCCGCACCACCAGAGTCAGTGTGCAGTGCCTGGAATGTTCTTTGGCTGGGAGCTGTTCTCTGCTCTGATGGACTCGCAGGAGTAGACAGAGTGTCCCTTCCTTTCTGAGCTCAGTCATCACCTTTGCGCTGCAGGTTCCAAGCATAGGTGGACATTTGGTTTCAGCCCGCCATCATCCACACCTCCAGTGCACAGCCTGGAGGACAGAGGGGCTGTGGTGTCCCGGGCAGGGGGACATGTGTGCGGACACCTGCCTTTCAAGAACTGGTCACTCTCCTCATCCATCAGCTCTGAGGGACAGACCACACCCCTGAGCCCTCCCACCCTCCTAAGGGAGAGGACAGGGACACAGCTCGGACAAAGAGCAGCAGCAGAGTCGTCCCCCCACCCCGCCCCCCACCCCACCTTGATGCTGCCAGGCTGCAGGAGCAAAGGGCTCTGTGGGCAGTGCCCTGCCTGCCTCAGTCACACACAAAGTGGGCCGGCAAAACTCACAGTTGGCGACTACTGGTTGAGCGTGCGGTGTCTGCACCCTTCACCAGGCTCCCACGGGAGGGGGTGGTGTCTCCCAGGAAGCTCCCTGAAGGCGAGCAGCTCTGGGAATCCGGTGTTCCAGCATGGCAGTGCACAGACCACCTGCTTTTCTGCTCAGCATCTTAGTGTCTGTCGCATCCTCAGGGCTGTCCGGGGACCGGGTGGCCGCTGGAGTTCCAGCCAGCACCAGCCTCCACCTCTGCATGTCAGCTCAGCAGCTCACAAACTTGGGAAGAAGCCGCCTCCCCCCCCCCCCCCTTCAGGGCGACTGTGCAGCTGCCCGAGGCTGCAGGGGGCGCCTGGTTCCCTGGAGCTCAAGGGAGATTGAGGGATTTACCTTTCAGCGTTTGATATTGGCTGACATCAAACTCTTTGCTTCTTAGAGTAAAGGGAGGAGGAAAACCATGGAGACAGCCTTTGTCACTCCCCGCAGGCCCCTGGGGAAGAGCAGACAGACAGAACAGACACTCGGACCATGGGTACCTCCCACCGTCTCTGTTCTCTAGCCTGGTTCATTCCAGGGCCATCAGGGTCTTCTCTCACGGCAGGGTTTCAGGGTGTCCCTGTCTGAGCCCACGGACCCACAGCAGCCCCGGGTGGGTGGCTCCAGCTCCCGGAGTTCGGAAGGAGATGTGAGTGGAACACTGTCTCAAGGAGTGTGGCAGGGCTGAGGCTCACACAGCCTGCAAGCCTGTGTTCAGTAGGATTCAGAGATACAATTTAGAAATGTATTGAACACAAATTTAATTCACTGTTCTTCTCCTTCTGGAATTTAAATATGTGTGGTCAGGAAATATTAATTTTTTTTTTTTACAAATGGCAAAGTTAGGAGCCAAAGGGCTAATACAAGGGGCATGAAGCTTGCCTTGCATGCGGCTGACCAGGTTTGATTCACCACATCCCATATGATCCCCCAAGCAGCACCAGGAGTGATTCCTGAGCACATAGCCAGGAGTAACCCCTGAGTATCCCTAGGTATGACCAAAAACTAATAAAAAAGAAAAAATGGCAAATAGATCACAGTAAAATCAGATGTCTTGGGCCTGAAGAGATGGTCCAGAGCACGTGGTCCATCTCTTATATGCTGGATTTTCCACTTCAATTTCCAGCACCAAATAGTCTCCTGAATGTTGCAGTGAGCAGCCCAGGAGGCCCTGAGCACTGCCAGATGTGGACCTGGAGGCCCTGAGCCCTATTCAGAGTCTGAGTAAGTCCCAACCCCATAGGATCAGCTTTACCACACCCCCAGGGCCTTGCCTTGGCCCATCCACCCAATGGGCCAAAAGTCACCAGGGCGGACCCGAGAACTCCACACCACCATATGGGATATCAAGAAAACTTAGAATTTTACATCATGCTAACGGTCATATCTTCTTTTGCATTTTGTCATCACACATGGTCAAATGTGTCCTTTCTAAGTATTGATGACAGGAATAATCAAGAATCTACAGCCATCCAAACAGGGAAAAAATGATTCCTTTTGACATGCACCCTTGTGAGGGGCCTGGGCACAGACATACAGGAGCTGCTCCACCATTGTCCAGTGTGTGGGGAGCAGCCTGCTGTCACAGGCCTGCTGGGGAGGGACAGAGAATGATCTCACACTGACACGATCACATCTGCAAAGCGCAATGCAGGGATTCTTGGAGGCCACAGGCTCGTGCCGTCAGCACTGCTGTTGATTCTGGGTCATTGCTGTCACCCCTGAGATAGCTGGTGTCCCCGAGCAGTGCCTCCTGGGTTTCTCCCTTGGGCTGAGAGAACCATGACCTCTTGGGATGAGCTTTATGAGGGCCGCGCATCTCCTGACTGAAACAGAAGAATGCAACTGAACACAACACCTCTCAGTCAAGGAAAGTGAGTCATTTGGACTTTATTATTTTGTGAGCCTGCTGTTTTACCTGTCTTGGTTGTAGGCTTGTATGTGTATTGTTGGCACTGAAGGGTAAGCATCTAATGGGTGACCCCCTGGATGTCCTCTTATTTAATGGCAGTGGATTCAACCGTAATGATTATGAGAAGAATTGAAGGACCCGTGATGTTGTCACAACAAATCCCTGTAGCACACACCTTGAAAGTGTGACAGCACAAACTCTCCCATGGAGAGTATATTTCTGTCCCTGGGTGTGGTTTAGGCTGGAGTTCTCACAGCCACGGGGCATTGAAACACGGTAGAATCAGGGAGGGGCCCGGGACAAGAGGGGCAGGTGCTGAGTGGACTCTTCTCACACAGGGACCAATTTTGATGTCTGAACACAGACTAACCCCTAAGCTCCTCCAAGAGTGATGCCGGAGATCAGAGCTGGAGAAGCACCTGAGGAGTGCTGAGCCCCACACAACGGAGGCCTCGCCTCGGTACTGGCAACACCTGCCTGCCTCTGTCTCAGGGACACCCCAGCCGCGCCCTCAGAATAGGCCTGAGGAAGTGAGGGGTGGAGGGAAGGGAAGCCTCGGCAGGGTTGGGGACTGATGAGGCAGATACTGTGCCTAGGGGGCTGTTGGGCTACACACAGTCACCTGAGACAGCCACATCATCTTCCAGGTGCAGTTAAGACACTGTCAGGGAAACATTCACACAGGGAACAGCCCGGGCCCATTTTCCTTCCTTAACTTCTCTGGGGAACTGATTCAATATGAAAGGAGGAAATAATGCCAAGTGTACACACTGACACTACGAACAATACCATTGTTGAAAACAGGAGTCCTATTGGAAAGTGACTTAATGTCAGAAAGGAAATGAAACTCACAAATATGATTTATTTATTTATTTATTTATTTTGCTTTTCAGGTCACACCCTCGATGCACAAGGGATACTCCTGGCTCTGCACTCTGGAATTACTCCTGGTGGTGCTCAGGGACTATATGGAACACTGGGGATTCAACCCGGGTCGGCCACGTACAAGGTGAATACCCTACCCATTCTGCTATCATTCCAGCCCCCCTAAATCAGATCTAAGTGTAAATATACTTTTAATTTTTGTTATTGAGGACCATGAAAACCAAAGTCTACATGTGCTACCAGGAAGCATTCACATAGATGGTGCCTTACTGGATTCTATGGTACATTTCTATGCACAATTAGAGTAAAGCCCAGGACACTGCAGGAACACCCCAGGCAAGGGGGAGAGGACAAAGAGAAGAGGAGCCTGTTGGCCCTGGGAGAGGACGTCAGGCAACTGCGAAACGGGTCGACTTTCTCTAAAGGGAACCAGCACTGGGCCACTTTGGTGGAGGTTGGTCTCTCCCCAGAGGAGAGGAGCAGCACGAGGAAAGCTATGGCAAGGGGAAATCCCCAGGGTAGCAGAAACTGGGGCATCACTAATGAGGGCCTTCAGGTCCTGCTGTCACTAGAACACAACCTGTCGTGTCTCTGGAACAATAGCTGAGCTCTTCACATCGTGGCTACCAGGAGGACAGAAACAGGGAACAGCAGCTCAGCTTCACCCGAAGGGGCTGGGAGCCAGGGAAACCAGTTCTTTCCTGCTAACAACCTTCACCAGAGGACGATGCTGCAGAGACTGCATCTGCCCCGCTTGAGGGTATACCAGAAGATACCCCGCAGATACCTTGAAAAAGTGCAAGAGCTTCCCCAGCAATGAGAACAGCCCCAGTGCCCAGGGAATGCACACAGGAAGAAGCAGAGCCTTCCTGACAGTGGTGTCCACCTAAGGTTCCTGTGCAGGAAGGAAGTTTCAGAAACCAAGGAAATGAAAGAAGTTTCTGGATAGTATCTGCACATCCACCACCCTGTGATGATGAGACGGCTGCTGCTGGTGTGGGTGCCGAGTGTGTGGGGATGGCCAGGGAGGGACATTGTGTCACTAGGAAATTGCAATATGACACATTCTTTGGGTCAATTCTTTTAATACTAAACTAACTAAATGTTCATAAGAAATATAAAATAGTTGAGATTGTTTAAAGACAAAAAGCAGAGTAGGAGGTGAAGGTGACAGTGTGGACAGCAGCTTATGAAGCACATTCCTGGCCGTGGTGTTGGTTGGACGCCTGAGTCGGGGGCTCCCGCTGGATGGACAGGACGCAGCTGGGGACAGAGAGGGAGAGCTTGGTGACCAAAGCCACACTAGTACGGTCCCTCCCAGGCTCAGGATATCAGAAGGGCCCAGGCTGCCAATCAATCTGAACCGTGGGTCCATGGACACGACGCAGACTGTCCCAGGGACCAGAACCCGGGCCCGCCCCGATCCAGGCCTGGCCCTCCCACCTTTCCTCCTCCGTGATCAGCTCCAGGGCCTGGAACCAGGTGAGAAACTGGTCGTGGGGCCACAGGCGGTAGTTCTCCGCGGCCTCCTGGAGCACAACAATCTCCCGGAGGATTTTAGTTTCCTGGGATATTGCGAAGGAAGGAAGGGAAAGACCTCAGTGGGCGGCGCCAACCAGGCCAGGGCTGCCCAAAGGCGGACTTTCACAGGGATTTGGAAAGGAGAATTTCCACAGGGATCCCCCCTTCACTCTGCCCATCAGCATCTCCACTTGTCTGAGATCAGAAAACACCCTCCACCAGGAAGTTCCCCTTGATGGATCTCTGTCCCCCATGCTCATGTATGGGTTTCCATTGTTTCATTCTCCTACTGTGGGTGTCAGGCCAGAGGGACAGAGACAAGGAGGATCTAACAGGGGACCAGGGGACAGGGAAGTCGGGTCCCCTCCTCTGTTCCCCTGCAGAGTCCCACCTGCTCACCTTTGTAAATTTCTCCTTGTTGAACACCTCCCGCTGGAACAAATAGACAAGGGCATGAGAAAGGGCCTCTGGGGGACCCTATGCCAGGCTCTGAGCTCAAAGGACAGGGCTGGGTGTCAGGGACTCAGGCCCACTCTCCCTGAGACACACTAGGGTGTCCAGCGGGGACAAGGACCTTGTCCCTGAGGTGGATGCTGAGGTCCCTCTGCCCCACGCCTCTTGCTGAGGGAGAGGTTGGGGATGCCCCCGACCTCAGGTGGTTCTGCACCAGGGGCTCTGCTGATCCCTGGGAACTGGGTGACGTGGCCTGAGTGCCCCGTGCTGCTCCTGCCTCAGGTGTCAGCCCAGCGCCAGGGGAGTTTCCCTCAGGAGCTCTGCCCAGGGCTGAGGTGCAGGGGGGTGTCGGCTCCAGCCCGCCCAGCCCCCAGCTCACTCACCCCAAAATCCTCCATTTCTCTGTCCAGACTCTCCAGCTCCTGAAGGAAGGGCCCCAGGAAGGGGACCACACCCTGTGCCGAAGGGGCCGTTAGAAAGGGGCCCTGCTTTGGGGTCCTCAGGATACCCCAAGAATCAGCCTCCCACTGCCAGGCTCCAGGTGAGCAGGAGCCTCTTCAGGGCCTCCCAATGTCCTGCCCACAGCTGAGGGCCCTCCCGTGGGTCCCAGGGTCCCAGCCCTCTCCCAGGCTCCCCCACCCACCCTCCAAGCACCAGCTCTGCAACCGCCCACTCTGTCCTGGGTCGGGACTGGGTCAGCCTGAGGCAGGGCTCGGGCCCCGACTTCATGCTGAGGGAAGACCCCTATGGGGGCCACCCCTCTGTCCCTGGGTCCCGCACACGCCCCTCACCTGGCGCCTCCCGAGGTTCCTCAGCCAGGACACAATGCTGCAGCGCTGCTCCTAATGGGGACGAGCACCCGACCCTGAGCCTCTGTTGCCCTCCTGCCCGGCCCCCACTCTCCTCCCTCAGGCCCAGACTGAGGAGAACAGCGACAGCTGAGCGTGCAGCCCCCACCCAGAGCAGCAGCCCCATGCAGAGGCCCCCAAGGCCTCCTGTGCTCACAGCCCCCAACAGGCCTCGACCCAACCCACACACCTGCTGTGCCCATACAGAGAAGACAGGAATGTCACAGAAACCTGACCAGCACACGCCCCTCCCTTCCCGCCTCCTCCATGCAGGCCTCCAGCCTGTAGAATACCTGCGGTGGCTTGCAGCGTCTATGTTTCCGGGCCTGTCTGCACAGGGCCCTCAGTTTCCACAGGCTCCACCTAGGGAGGGAGCACATTTGTCCCGAGGGAGCTGTCCCTGCACCCCCAGGGCCCTGCTCAGCTGCGGAAGCCGAGTCCTGCTCCCTGCCCAGAGCCTGGTTCCCGGGCTGCTGTCCCCAGGGGTCTCAGCTCACTGAGGGGCTCTGCGAACAGGGCTCAGAGGCCGAAGCCCTAGGGGCACCCACCAGGACACGAGGCGCCAGGTTTGGCGAAGTCGGCTGATGGCGGCGCTCTGCAGGGCATAGATGATGGCATAGGTGGACGCCCAGTTGCGGAGGCGCTGGCACTCCTGGGAGGCAAGAGCAGGGGACAGGGCAGCTGGAGTCTGAGCTCCCTGCAGGACTCGGTGCAAAGCCTCATATGGGGGACCCTGAGAGCCTGGGGTCCACAGGGGACACAGAGATCCCCAAGGAAACCCCGGGAGAGCGTGTGCATGACTCGAGGAAGGAGCAGGTAGGATGATGGACCACCCACTGGGACGGCCCCAGGTCACTGTCCCTGCAGGAAACACCCGCGGTCCTAGGAGCAGGAGACCATCTTCCCTCCTGAGCTTCACAGGAGAACAAGCAGCCCCAACTCCACAGGGAACCCTGCCCCCGCATATCCAGGCCCCCAGGACCCAGTGCCCACAAATCCACAGAGACTATGCCCCCCAGATACCCAGTTTACCAGGACCCAGTGTCCCCAACTCCACACGGACACAGCCACCACACACCTGGACCCCCAGGACCCAGGGACCCCAACACCACAGGTACCCCACCCAAACCAGGGACCTCAACCCTCAGGGAGCCACCCCAACATACCTGGGCCACCAGGATCCAGTATTCCAGCATCTGAGCCCGCGTGGGCAGGCTCAGTTCCGAGAGGCAGGTGGTGAGAACACAGTTGGCCACAGTGATGAACTGGCTCTCGATGGCCCGCACAGTGGGGCACACATGTTCATAGCCTGGCTTCTTCCTCATAGAAGAGAGGTCCCCCCGGCAGTGGTATGGCACCAGTTCAAGGAACAGCTCCTATGGAGAGGGACAGGATCAGCCACAGACACCCCAGGAGATAGGACAGAGGACAGGGCCAGTCCCACTCGGTCCTGTGGGGTGTGCTGGACACTGAGGGTCTCATTACTCTGGAACCCAGACTGATGCGAGGTGCAGGCACAGGGCCTCTCTGCCTGCTCCTGGGGCCCTCTCAGGCTCAGGGCCTCCCCGGCTCCCCTCTCTGCACCCCTCAGAGGCACATTCCTCTGTGACAGCTGTGCTGGGGGCTGGTTCCTGCGTCCCCCTCAAAGGGAACCGCCCTGAGGGGCCTCATGGAGTCCAGGCTGCTCAGACCATAGCAGACACGGGGACTCTCGACACTAGTCTACCCGCCACAAAAGCCCCTCCCCCTACTGCTCTCTGTTGAGCTCACGGACACGCACCGCACCCCGTGCCTCCCCTGACTGGGCCATCTCAGCCATTCTGGGACAGTGCGGGCTCAGGGAGCCGCCACAGAGGGTGAGTGTGGGCCAGGAGGGCCGCTGCTGGCAGAGGTGCCCGGGGAGGCAGGTGTGGGCGGACGCTGCCTCTCACCTTGTCCATGAGTGTCAGCTGCTCGGCCACCAGCCGGGCAGGGAACGTGCTGATGGAGACCTGCTCGTTCCCTGAACTGGCATCATGCGTGTCTCCAGACCCGGCATTCTCCAGCTCAGCCCGTGGTGCTACGGCCGCAGCTGAGGCTTCGAGAGGCTCCGACTCTGGGGCATCCCGTGGAGGCAGGCCCAGCTCCTCAGGTGGTTCTGGGACAACTGCTGGGGCTGGAGCAACGTCTGAAGAGAAGGGCCCCGCCTCAGGGTCCCGCCAAGCCACAACCAGAAACAGCAGAGCCCTGTCCTCAGACCACGACATGCAGGAGCCCGGCCACCCCAGAGGGCAGGGCCTTTACCATGAGCCCTGATCAGTGCAGTCAGGAGAAGTTCCTTCCTCAGATGAACTTGGAGGCCACAGTCAGAGAAATGCACCAGAATGCAGCCCAGCATCGATTGCATGGGGACATAGCACAGCCACTCAGCACATCCCTCAGGCCAGGACCCCGACATGGGACTCAGGGCGCTGGGGAGAGTGCGGGGAGCAGAGTCAGGACCCTGGAACGTGCCTCCCCTGCTCCCAACAGAAGGTCCCCTCACCTGGAGCCCAGCTGAGCCATCATGCCACTGAGAAGATCCAACAGAGAACCTGTGACTGGGTCCCCATGCCGTCGGCCCCCAAGGTCGTGAAAATGACCTTCCCCACCTGGGCCTGTCCTGGGCTGCTGGGAATTCTAGAGCACCTGCCGGGGCCCGTCTGCTGCTGCAGGCCCAGGGATGATGAGCAGGAGGGGGTGAGAGGAGGCCAGACAATGGCGGTGGGGCAGGGAGTGTGGGCCACTCAGGGAGACCCCAGCCCAATCTGCTCTCTTTCCTGAGCCCTGGGACCCCTCTTCAGCCCTCTGTGATGCACGGACCGTGTCAGAGAGGTTCCCGTGTTGGGGAAATGATGCCTGAGCTCTGACTCTGCCCACACATGGCACCTAACACAGTCCTGTGTGTCCACTCTGGATGGAGGACCCTGGACCACTCACTGCTTCAGTGTGTCTCCGTAGTTGAGAACCTGCTCCAAGTACGGGAGGAGGCATCCAGACCTAGAGGAAGCAGGACAGTGCCCATGGAGTGTTCGGGACACACGGCAGGATCCTGAGGCTCAGACCAGGACTCAGTCCCAGGGAGTCGCTCTGTTTTCGCGTGACAATGTTGTGTGGAGAAATGCTGCATGACCAGGTGCTGCTTTGATGTATGGAAAAACACCCCACCAAACCCTTCTCCTGTCCCGGGGTGCTGGGACACCTGTGTGTCCCCAGAGACATCTAATCGCCCACAGCAACACCGAGAGGAAGACCAGGGCATGGATGGACAGAAATGCTTTGGAGTTCGGAGGGGATTCCTGTGCATGTACTCTGGGAGTCCCAAGCCACAGGTTCTGAGTGTTGCGGCTGCTGTTCCATGGGCAGGAACAAGAATGAACAGGAAGCTCATGGCCAGGAGACCAGGCAGCAGCCCAGCACTGTCACGGCCCATCCCATGTCCACCTCCAGGACCTTGCGTGACTCTCTCCACACTGTGTTCAGAAGAACCAGCAGAAGCCCAGAGAGGCCCTGGCCCGTTCTGAGCACCCCAGGCGGGGAGGCAGGTGAGGCCCAGGGGCTGGCGGGGTGGCTCTCACCAGCGCAGCATCTGGTGCAGGTTCCGCGTGGGAATGGGGAAGGCCAGGCCGGTAGGAAGGATGGTGGTAACAGAGGAGAACTTCCGCCCTGGGGAGGTTTGCATCAGGGAGACCAACATCTCCACAGTTCTTTCGCTGAGGGTCAGCATCGTGCAGGCCTCATCCAGAGAGTGCGGGCACACGGGCTCCTCCTGCTGGTGGGCAGGGGGTGCAAGGTGGTCAGCAGGTTCCCCATGGAGCCGGTGCTGAGGGTTTGGAGCTCAGAACTGCGGGAAACCAGCTCCTGGGGGCGGAAACAGGAGCTCCCACATGTGCGAGGAATCGGGCTGAGGACTGCCCTTCTGACCAGTGAAGTTTGCTGTTGTCAGTTGGGGGCATTCACAGGCCAGAGGACAAGCACGGCCCTGAGGATCTGAGCAGGTCCCTCCTCATTAGCAGAGAAGCTCCCGCAGCTACTCTCGGGACCTGCTTTCTCTTCAGTTTCTTCTGCCCCCATGAGGGGGCCGGGGATTCCCGTTGGGGGGCTTCAGAGCTGTGGCAGTTCCTCCCTAGTTCTCCCCCCATCCTCTGGGCCCTCCTGTGAGGTCCCCCTTTGCCCAGTGGCCAGTGTATTCTAGTGTTTCCCCTAGTGGAGAGAGCTGGCATGTGCCACCGAATCTCCCCTCCAGGAGTCCCTGGGCCAGCCCACAGACTCTGTCCCTGGCCACTAGGAGGCGGGGCCTCTCCTGCCTTGGGCCTGTGCTGGGGAAGCCTCAGACCCAGACTGCAGCAAGCAGCCACAGGAGGGCCCTGCTCTGCTGCTGAGATGCTCAGGAGCTGATGCCAGCTGAGGTCTCCCTGCTGTGTGGGCTGAGTCCTGTCCCCACGTGTCCTGAGGGAGTGTAGGGACTCAGCCAACACAGCTCCTTTCTCTGGGCCTCCTTCCCCAGGGGTGCATCCAAGGAATGGCAGTTTCAGGGAAACGGACACCGCAGTCCTCTGCTCCTTCTCTCTCTAACCCCCAACCTGAACTGCTCCTGCCTGGAGAGTCAGCCAGACAGGGGAGCTGTCTGAGCCCCGTGTCCCTGGGGCAAGGTCACACAGCAGCAGTGCAGACACACAGTGTGACTGAGGGGAATGTGGGCGTGGCCCTCTGGGTCAGCTCCTTGTTCTGAAGTGGGTGGGGATGGACTTTCAGTGACCCTGTGCCAGAGGAGCATTGGGGATTGGATCACTCTGAGATGGGCCGTGGACACCCCGAGGGGTCACCATGGAAGTGTCACAGGTGTCTTGGGTTGGGGCCTGGGCTCTGCACCCACCTCCCCATCTCAGACCCCGAGTGTGGGAACCCATGTCACCTGCTCACCTGTGCCAGGCACTGGCTATTACTGCAGACATGTGGTCCTGGGCTCGTGTCCTGGCAGGTAGAACAGCTGCTTCCCACCAGGGGCTCCACTGGGATGTCCCGAGCTGAGCTCTGCAACACAGAGTCCGTCACGCCCAGGAGGGACCTGACACGGGGGCCCCCTTGAAGAATCTGTTTGGTCCAACAGTTAAATATCATCTCTCACCACAGAGACTGCACACAGCGAAAGGAAGAAGAATGACCAGTGCTGGCACAGATGCAGGGAGAAAGGGGCTGTCATTCATTGTGGTGGGAAGACCGACTGGCAAAGCCCTTTTGGGAAACAATATGGCCATTCCGCCCTGCCCCCCACCTCAAATTAGTTTCCTTAGGACCCAGTAATGCCACTTCTGTGAATATACCACAGACTAAATAGGCACAGAGCTGAAAAATCGCCTGCACTTCTATGTTCACTGCAGCACTATTCACAGTAGCCTGAATCTGGTAACAGCCTGAGTGTCGAGAACAGAGAACTGAATAAGGAAATTATGGTACATCTACACTATGGAATACTACACAGCCACCAGAATAAACATCATGAAATTCAATTAGTATGACACTAGTTCCCAAGGATATTGGAAACAGGGCCAGGAGGGCTGGTCCACAAACTTTTGGGAGAGACAGGGAAGGAAGTTAGGATAGAGAAGGGCCACTATGATAAAGGTAGTTAATCATGAATGAAAACTGTGTGCTGAATGTAGGTAACAGAACAAACATGATAACCTCGATAACCTCTCAGTACCTGTATTGCAGTCCAGAATGCTCAAAAGGAGAGAGAGAGAAGAGAGAGGAGAGAGAAAAATAGAGAAAGAAATAGAGAGAGAGGGGGCTGGAGTGATAGCACAGCGGGTAGGGCGTTTGCCTTGCACGCGGCCGACCCTGGTTCGATTCCCAGCATCCCATATGGTCCCCTGAGCACCGCCAGGGGTAATTCCTGAGTGCAGAGCCAGGAGTGACCCTTGTGCATCGCCAGGTGTGACCCAAAAAGCAAAAACAAAAAGAAATAGAGAGAGAAAGAGAAGAAAATTTCGTGCCATAGAGGTAGGTGTGGAGTGAGGGTGGTGGGAAGGAAACTGGAAATGTTGGTGGTGGGAAATATACACTGGTGAAGGAAAGGATGTTTGAACATGTATGACTGAAAGCCAATCAAGAACAACTTTGAAACTGAGTATCTCATGGAGATTCCATTTTTTAAAAACTGTTTTGTCAAGAGTGTCCATGACACACACCAGCCTTCCCTCACGAGGCAGCAGCTCCTTCCGGTAGGAACACGACTCACTCCCGTCAGACACCCTTGGACCATGACCCACAACTCAAACAATCAAATTTAATTCACACACAGACACACACACACACGCACACACTCAGGAACAGGGGTGTGAGTCCACTGAAGTACATCACAACTCTGAACTATTGACCCAGTTGACCCCGATTACCCTTGAGTTCCTCCTCACCTGGGACAGGTGTTGTGGGTAGGGTGGAGCCCTCCTCCACAGTCTGCAGGGACAGCGATCACCCTCACTCTGGGCTCGCCTCAGCCCAGAGCCTCTGATCTTGGGCATACAACATGAAAACATGTCTATTGCTTCTCAGTGCAAGTGAACTAGACGGTCACTTTCTCGAGAATGAGCCCACAGGGGAACCAGGGTTCTATGGCAGTTGGGGATGGTCACCAGGGAAGTGAGGTCATTTTCCAGAGTTCTATGAGCTGATGAATTCCTTCCATCTGACCAAATGCCCTCCCCTGCTATGGCACCCACTGACTGAACCAGGGAGTTGAGAGTTTTCCCCGACTATCTGGAAATAGAATGTGGGTCCTAACTCTGAGGATTTAGTTCAACTGGATTTTCCATGTCTCCCCCGTCCAGGCTGACCAGACCCCTGGGCCCTGGACTCCAAAGTTGCGTCCTCCATCCCACAGGCCTGGGAATCCTCTCCCCTCTCTGGCTCCCTCCCCTCTGCAGAAGCAAATGTCACTGAGGGTTGGGACAGGATGTCAGGCTCAGGGAGGTAGGGCCTGTGCATGAGACAAGAGCTACTGGTGTCCCCCATAAGCACCAAAACTTGCCCCCCAGTCAGGTCATGACTTCCTCCCTCTCTACAGCTAGAGTGGAGGCAACTGTGTGTCAGAGTGTTCAGGATCCCGGTGTCCTACTCGATTCTCCTCATTCTGCTCTAAAAGCATCGAACTAATTTCCTCAGCAAACTGCCATCCCTGTAAGTGCCCTTCCCCCCAAAAGAAGGCCATGATGCTCAAGGAACTTGGCCCACTCAGTGGCCATGCACAGGGCCTCTGTCTGGGAAACACCTGCAGGGGCTGCATTCCCGGATGAGCTACAGGCACAAGAGTCTCCAGATGCCCACTCAGAGGGTGGGAGCAGAGGTCTGGCTGTCCCCTGTTGGGATATGACTCAGCCATTCCTCCTTCAGGGACACCAACCTCTCCTGCCCTCAAACACCCTCTGTCCCTGCATCTTGCTTGATCAGGAGCTTCTTCTTATGCTGAGACTCACCGAGCCAACAGAGATGGCCCTACAAGGGCGCCTGCTCGGAAGTTGCTGTGCAGTCTTGGGTGAGGGGCAGGTTTCCAGTGGAAGGCAGCGACTCTCCCTTGCTAACTGCATCCAAAATGGGAGCCATGTTCATTGCCATTGTAAGGGTGTCTGTGACAAGACCCATGATCTAGAGGCAAACATTGGCTGGTGCCCAAGTCAATGTGAAGCTGTGGTACATACACAGTCATACCTGTCAGCTCCTAAAGAAAGGTGACTATCTACCTATCTCTAACTCTACCCCTACCCACACTCCTACCCCACCCTTAACCCTATTAATAACCGTCTCCAAACCCTATCTGAAACCTAAACCTAGCCTAAACTTAACCAAACCCTATTCCTCAGCTTAACCCTAATGCCCTAACCCTAACCTAACTCCATCCTCAATTTCAACTCATCCTTAACTCTAACCACAACCACAAACCCTACCCTCGTCCTAACCCTTAACACTAAACACATTTCCAACCCTAACCTAACCAAACTGTAACCCTAACCAAATCCTAACCCACTCTACTCTAACCCAACCTTAACCTTAAACTGAAACCTAACCCTAGCCCTAACCCTATATCTAACTGTAACCCTAACCCTCTTCTTGCCCCTTACCTCTAACCTTATACTAAGCCCTACCCCTACCCTGACCTTGACTATGTCCCTACTAATACTCCTGTGACAACCCTAATCTACCCCAAACTAACCGGAACCCCAACCAATCCTACCCCTACCCCTATTTCTACCCCTTCTTCTAACCTTAACACCCTAAACTATACCAAATCTATCCCTAATCAACCCTAACCCAACCACAACCACAACCCCACTCTAATTCTAACCCTAAACAAACCCTACCCCTAGCTCTAACCCTAACCGTAAACACTAACCTTAACCCTAACCAACTCTAACTTTAACCCTGATCCTGACCCTGACACTGACCCCTACCCCATCCTCCGACCCTACCTCCTGACCCTGACCTCCACCCTGACTCTAATCCTAACCCTAAACCTAAACCCAACCCAGCCCAACTCTAACCCTAACCCTACCCTAATACTAACTCTACCCCTACTCCTACCCCTAGCCCCAACCCTAACTTGAACCTTCTACAACTAACCCTTAGTCTCTTACCCTAACCTCACCCTCACCCTCACTCTTACCCCCACCTTCAGGACCCTAATGGAACAATACCAATCCTAACCCCAACCCCTAATCCTAACCCTAGTTCTAACCTAAATCCCTAACCCGAACTCTAAACCTAACCACCCATTCACCTCCCCGAAACTTACTGTTCAGAAACTGTGCACCAAGTGGTCACCTGTCATCAACCCATATCTATCGGATGCCATTGAGGCAGACTTACCTGGCAGCGCATGATATGCCAAATGCACATGGAACTGTATGTGGTAGGCATCAATACTGACAAGCAACTGCACGGCTTGAGGAAACACTGGCATGCTCTCTTTAGAAGGACGGCACTGTAGAAGAAGATTATGAGCAATGTGACAAGCAAAACGATTGCAGTGTGGGGAAGAACCCTCACACTGAAGAAAATATGTCCCATAGTCCAGGGTAGGAATCATCCTCCATGCTGCGTAGGAAGGATGCTGGTTAATGTGATGATATCCATGCTTTGTCAGCCTCTGTGACACTAAGTGGCATGTTTTTGTTGTTGTTGAGGAAAGACATAAGCATGAATCAGTAGTTCAGAGATTTCAAGGGAAGCAAGTGATCTTAAAGAAAAAGAGGATGACACTGTGATATTCGAAATCAACCTACCAAGTCATAAACAACTTGTTATGGCATGAGAACGAGGCAGGAGAGAATGTCTGTAGAGGGAAATGCTTCCGTTAGCCATGAAAAAAGAGCCAAGTGGGCCTCTCTGGCTCCTGATCAAGCTGCTGCTTAACAGCCATGATCCCAGAGACTCAGAAACAGATCTCGGAACCCAGTGGCTTTTGGCAGAAAAGTGTCCAGACTCCGCATTAGGTTACCAGCCCCTGGTATTTCAGAATTTCAGAATTCCAACATCGCACAGCTACGCGACATCATAAGCTATTCCTATTCAGCAATAGAAAACCAATTGTCAGTGTTGCCTTTTCAGCAGACCTGAGTGCCGGGGTAAAATCCCAAATAATAATGGTGGGCCTGCTGTCAAAATATTGAATGTGATCAAAGTAGAGAGAGAGAGTAATGAGGAAATCATCTGCCACACAGTAAGGGGAGGGTGTGGGATGTGGGGCATACTGGAGTTTTTGGTGGTGGAAAATGTCCACTAGTGAAGGGATGGGTGTTTCATTATTGTATGACCAAACCTTAAAACCAAAAGCTTTGTAACTACTCTCACAGTGATTCAATAATCACTGTACCACTGTCATCCCATTGTTCATCAATTTACTCAAGCAGGCACCAGTAATGTCTGCATTCTGAGACTTATTGTTACTGATTTTGGCATATAGAATACACCACGGCTAGCTTGCCAGGCTCTGC
Organism: Sorex araneus; assembly: GCF_027595985.1. Lineage (NCBI taxonomy): Eukaryota > Metazoa > Chordata > Mammalia > Eulipotyphla > Soricidae > Sorex > Sorex araneus. The sequence continues at coordinate 8,007,512 of NC_073308.1, read as the reverse complement.
CGTGAGGTTGGGATACTCTCGGTAGCTTGCCAGGCTCTCTGAGAGAGACAAAGGAATCGAACCTGTGTCAGCCCCATGCAAGGCAAACGCCCTACCTGCTGTGCTATCACTCCAGCCCAATTCAATTAACAAATTTATAAAAAATAAATATATCGATTAAGAAAAAAGAGCCAAGTAGTATTTCATGACAACAAAACATAAAATAAGACTCATTCAGTGCTTCAGACAAATGCAGCAAATGAGCAGAGAAGTAAATTTCGAATACTGCTTCAATAGAAATGAAAAGGTACGCAGAACCGTGATCACATGAATTTGAGGTACTCTGAATAACCTCTCATGAGCAGGCAACCAAAAGACTGTCTTTTCTTGAATGTTCCTGGGGTCATAGACAGGAATACTCAAGCAGGGTTTATTCCTACCTCTATGTTGTGACAAATCCTGGCAGTGTCGAGGATAAATCCTTCCATATAGAAGGCCACGTGTTAAATTCCAGCTGGCCAAGTGGGAGGAAGTGCTCTACATGCTGCATTAGCACTCCCGGTCCCAAAGGAGGGAATATAAATCAAAAGTTGTAGAATACTGTTAATAGCAATGTGCACCATCATGAGTATGAATGGGGACAAGTAGTATTAGTGCCACAGTGTTACAGGATAATTTTGCATGTGTGTGAGAGAATGACAGAGAGGGACAGTAGGTCAGGAAGCAAGAAGAAACTATGTGTGTGATGTCCAATCAAGCCATCAAAAGGACACAGCAAACAAATGTGCCAAGGGCTCAGAGCAAACAACCTAATGCATATTGGAAAAAGTAGAGATGTGAGAACGAGTATTGACCTGTTCTTGTGTTCAGCCTGCGAGAGAGTGATTTCAAAAGTGCATCTTACATTGTGAGGAATGAACTTTTGAAAGCATCTGTGTTCACCTGAATCCATGTACTCAGCCCATGAGGATGTTAGCCCCATAGCCCCATGATTTTTCTCTTATTTCTGTCTCTTTCCTTAATCCTGAGGTAATGACTGCTTCCTTCAAAGCCTGTTCGCCCGTGCAGGTGCCTAGCAACTGCACTGTTACAGGGACCGGAACAGTAAGAACTGGCTGACATCAACTCCAAACAAAAAAACCTCAATAAACTAGGAGTACCCAGAACTGAGGCAGTGGATCCCTGCTGAAGCAGAGTAAGCAAAACCCCAAGGGTGAGTGTGTTCTTGAGATTTGGCAATCAGGGTAAGAATGGGGCAAAAAGAGCTTCTAAACATGGGGAGAATATTCAACTCCTACAAGCACTGATGCATATAATGCATATACCAGGATTAAAAATGAAAAGGAAGACTTTCTGAAATTATTTCAGGCTTTGGGCAGCATGATCCCTGGCCACCCTCCAAGGAACTTTACATTCCAAACAATGGAAGAAGATGATCTGAGAACTTGTTTGATCTTAGAACTGATCTTAGAACTAACAGAGGCTCAAAGAAAAGGGGCATCCTACCTGATTCTGAGTGGTCCCTTTATTACTTGGTCCTATCAGCTTTAGAATCTTAAAATTAGAAGGGCACACTTTCCTCTCAGATCAGGCACGAGACAAGGATGTCCACTCTCACCACTCCTCTTCAATATAGTACTGGAAGTACTTGCGATAGCTATTAGACAAGAAAAAGAGATTAAGGGCATCCAGATAGGAAAGGAAGAAATCAAACTCTCACTATTTGCAGACGATATGATACTATATCTAGAGAAGCCTAAAGCCTCTACTAAGAAACTCTTAGAAACAATAGATTTATACAGTAAAGTTGCAGGCTACAAAATCAATACCCAAAAATCCATGGCCTTCATATATGCAAACAATGAGGCAGAAGAAAGGGTCATGAAAAAAGCAATCCCATTCACAATCGTGCCCCAGAAAATCAAGTACCTCAGAATCAGCTTAACCAAGGAAGTAAAAGACCTCTACAAAGAAAACTACAAAACGCTACTCCATGAAATCAAAGAAGACATGAGGAAATGGAAACATATACCCTGCTCATGGATAGGGAGAACCAATGTTGTCAAAATGGCAATACTCCCCAAAGCATTATATAGATTCAACGCGATCCGTATAAGGATACCCATGACATTCTTCAAAGAAATGGATCAAGCAATCTTAAAATTCATATGGAACAAAAAACGTCCAAGGATAGCTAAAACAATTCTTGGGAAAAAGATGATGGGAGGCATCACCCTCCCCAACCTCAAACTTTACTACAAAGCAGTGACAATTAAAACAGCATGGTACTGGAACAGAGGCAGAGCCATAGACCAATGGCACAGGGTGGAATATCCCTACACACAACCCCAAATGTATGATCATCTAATCTTCGATAAGGGAGCAAGAGATGTGAAGTGGAGCAAGGAAAGTCTCTTTAACAAATGGTGCTGGCACAACTGGACAACCACATGCAAAAAAATGGGCTTAGACCTTGACCTGACACCATGCACAAAAGTCAGATCAAAATGGATTAAAGACCTCAACATTAGACCACAAACCATAAGGTACATTGAAGACAAGGTCGGCAAAACCCTCCATGATATTGAAGATAAAGTTATCTTCAAAGGTGACACGGAACTAAGCAATCTAGTAAAAACAGAGATCAACAAATGGGACTACATTAAACTAAAAAGCTTCTGCACCGCAAAAGATACAGTGACCAGAATACAAAGACTATCCACAGAATGGAAAAGGATATTTACACGATACCCATCAGATAAGGGGTTAATATCAATGGTATATAAAGCACTGGTTGAACTCTACAAGAAGAAAACATCCAACCCCATCAAAAAATGGGGCGAAGAAATGAACAGAAACTTTACCAAGGAAGAGATACGAATGGCCAAAAGGCACATGAAAAAGTGCTCTACAAGACTAATCATCAGAGAGATGCAGATCAAAACAACCGTGAGATGCCACCTCACACCACAGAGACTAGCACACATCCAAAAGAACAAAAGCAACCGCTGTTGTACAGGATGTGGGGAGAAAGGGACCCTTCTACACTGCTGGTGGGAATGCCGACTGGTTCGGCCCTTCTGGAAAACAATATGGACGATTCTCAAAAAATTAGATATGGAGCTCCCATTTGACCCAGAAAGACCACTTCTGGGAATATATCCCAGAGAATCAAAAAAGTATAACCAAAATGACATCTGCACATGTATGTTCATCGCAGCACTGTTTACAATAGCCAGAATCTGGAAAAAACCCGAATGCCCTAGAACGGATGACTGGTTGAAGAAACTCTGGTACATCTATACAATGGAATTCTATGCAGCTGTTAGAAAAAATGAGGTCATGACGTTTGCATATAAGTGGATCAACATGGAAAGTATCATGCTAAGTGAAATGAGTCAGAAAGAGAGAGACAGACATAGAAAGATTGCACTCATCTGCGGAATATAGAATAATAGACTATAAGACTAACGCCCAAGAATAGTAGAATTAAGTACCAGGAGATTGTTTCCATGGCTTGGAGGCTGGCCTCTCATTCTGGGTAACTCAGGGAAGGGACCACCAAGTAAAATGTGGTCGGAGGTCAGGTGGGGGAAGGGTAATGCAGGCTGAATACAGACTAGAGACTGAACACAATGGCCACTCAACACCTTTATTGCAAACCACAACACCTAATCAGAGAGAGAGAACAAAAGGGAATACCCTGCCATAGTGGCAGGGTGGGGTGGGGGGAGACCGGACTGGGGAGGGGGGAGGGATGTTGGGTTTACTGGTGGTGGAGAATGGGCACTGGTGAAGGGATGGGTTATCGAACTTTGTATGGGGGAAACATGAGCACAAAGATGTATGGATCTGTAACTGTACCCTCACGATGACTCTCTAATTAAAAATAAACTAATTAAAAAAAACAGGCTTGTATGCAGTAAGAAGCTGACTCTCTTTATATTACAGGACTTCGTGGCTTAGCTGCAACAGAATGCGATGATTCCTCAGATTTGGAACAATTGCCTTGTACCTGTCTCTCCCATGCCAAAGTTTGGCAATGGGGATATGAGCCTTGTATAGCCCCGTGGCAATTATAAATGCAAAAGCTAATCCCAAGATCAATATCTCTATGGATCAATTGACAAGAACTGACATTTGGGTAGATAGAGAACTACAATCTGCTTACGGCAGTAAGGTTAGTTCCCAAGTTAGTAGCTGTCCTCTAAAAGCTTGGGGGAAAAATCCACTCCAAGATTCACAGTTCAGGGGCTGGAATGATAGCACAGAGGTAGGGCGTTTGACTTGGGCGTTCGATTCTGACCATCCCATATGGTCCACAGAGCACCGCCAGATGTGATTTCTGAGTGCAGAGCCAGGAGTCAGCCCTGAGTATCGCCAGGTGTGACCCAAAAAGGCAAAAAAAAAAATAGATTCACAGTTCATCCCTTTGTTAATGTTAAACAAGGGACTGAGTAACCTATGTGGATGTCAACGATCATTTGACTAAGATTGTTCCCATTTCATGGAGCTCAATATATACTGCTGCATATGTTGTCCTTTGACAAGGCTAAAATAGATTGCTATCGGGCTTTAGGACTGGTAAAACAAAAGGAAAATTCAATGATTATATTAAAGCTTGCAGTAACGTAGAGCTGATATGATGCTGTGCCTAGCAGAAATGCATGCAGCTAAAGCACAGGGCTATTATTTATTGAGCATGGTAATATAATCTTAAATGTGAGTAGTAAAATGAAGTTTACCATCAAAGTATCTGCAGTAGGTTTTTTATTTTGTTTTGTTCTGTTGTTTATTTATTTATTGAATCACCATGAGATACCGTCACAAAGCTTTTGTGTTTGAATTTTGGTCATACAATGATGAAATACCCATCCCTCTACCATTACACATTTTCCACCACCAAATCCCCAGTTTTCTCTTCTTGCCCCAGCCCAATGCTTTCCCTACCTGTGTGGTGACAATTTCTCTCTCTACTTTGATTACATTGAATATTTAGACACCAGTCTCCCATTATTATTTGGAATTTTCCCAACACCATTCAAACCTGACAAAAAAGCAATGCTAGACAATTTGTTTTGTATTGCTTATTATGAATAGCATATAGTGTCATGCAGCTTCTCTCCTGGAATTCTATACTTTTAATATGTAGGTTTTAGAGAGATCTCTGCAGTGAGCTGCTCAGTTCCGAGGTTTGTTTGTGCCTCTGGATCATGGTCCTTTAGGATCTTAATAAGTAGCCGGGGGCATTTCATGGGTGTCACCTAAGAGTCCCATCGGCGGCGGGGAGGAGAGGGACCAGCTCCTCCCCTGTCCTGTGAGGCCTGGTGTTTGCCGCTACTGCTCTCACATACCTGGGCTTTTCATTGAGTTCTGAAAGATGGCAGCCGCAGGATTTCCTAGGGGGCAGGCAGACGGACAGCACTTGCTCCCATCTGGAGTAGCCCGGTGAAAGTGGCCTACTGCAAATTCTGGAAGCATCTCTGCAGCTAGCTGATCAGTTCCAAGATTCCTTTGTGCGTCTCTAGTATCTGCATAGTTAGAAAATTATAGGACCAGTATGTAACAGCAGACTGCCCATTCAGATAGATAGTTTTCTAAGTAAACATAGAATTCAGAGAGGCAATGAATGCTACAAAAGGATTACAAGTCTCAACCATAGTCTCAGAAGAGCAACTTGACCATCAGACAATTTCAAAGTAAGTCAATGAATGACAAATATTGGTAACAGTGACTGTTTCGTTTCATTTCTTTGTGACACACCAGGCAGCACTCAGGGACTACTCCTGGCTCAGGGCTCAGGAACCACTATAGCATGGCTTAGGGGACCCTATGGAGAGCCAGGGATCAAGCTTATTATGGGCTTGTGAAAGGAAAGTGTCTTAGCTGCTATAACCTTGATCCAGGCCCTGATGGAAGCACACTTCAAGAATATGAAATGATGCACAGTTCTTCAAAAACTAGAAATTGAATTTCCATATGCCCCTGCAATACCACTTCTGGGAATATATCCTGAGGATGCAAAAAAGCACAATAGAAATGACCTCTGTACCTATATATTCATTGCAGCACTGATTACCATAGCCAAAATCTGGAAACAACCCGAGCGCTCTAAAACAGATGATTGGTTAATGAAACTTTGGTACATCTACACAATGGAATACCATGCAGCTGTTAGGAGAGATGAAGTCATGAAATTTGCTTGTAAATGGATAGACATGGACAGTATCATGCTAAGTGAAATGAGTGAGAAAGAGAGGGATAGACATAGAAGGACTAACTCATGTGCAGTATAGAATAACATCACATGAGACTGACACCCAAGGACAGTAGATACAAGGGCCAGGAGGATTGCCCCCTAGCTGGAAGCCTGCTTCATAAACGGAGGGGAAAATACAGATGAAATAAGGAGGGGATCACTAAGAAAATAATGGCTGAAGGACTCAGTCGGGATGGGAGATGTGTGCCGAAAGTAGATAATGGACCAAACATGATGACCTCTCAGTGTCTGTGTTGCAAGCCATAATGCCCAAAAGTAGAGAGAGAGTATGGGGAATATTGTCTGCCATGGACACAGGCGGAGGGTGGGAAAGGGGGGGGTATACATGGGATATCGGTGGTGGGGAATGTGCACTGGTGGAGGGATGGGAGTTCGATCATTGTGAGATTGTAACCCAACCATGAAAGCTTTGAACTATCTCACAGTGATTTAATAACATTTTAAAAACAAAGAATATGAAATAAAATTAATATTTCCCTGTGCTCTGTAGAAACACTTGGCAGGCAAAGAGAACAGAAGGATGTGGCCGAGATGTGATCCTGGGGGCCGCACGTGTGTGGCCTCTCCGCAGCTGCACAAGCTTGACTCCATTGGCCAGCTAAACTACTTTTGGTATGGGAAGCTCCTTGCAGATTGTCTCCAGACTGAGAACTGAGCCTCGACTCCATGCCTGCCCAGGAGGGGAAAGGTATTTCTCTATCTCGCCTTTTTCCTTCCCGGGAGTGACTGGCGTGGCGACCACCATATTATGAGGACCGAATATGAGAGTTACAAGCTTGCAGTGATCCCATATCTGGAAGAAATTTCCCTGGACTTAGTTGCGAAAATACAGAAATCCAAAACCGCATGGCCGCTATTGCGGCTGCACGATCTCATATCTCTTCACAACAGGTGTGACTCTAGTGGGGAACTCCTAACAATAATAGTGAGGTTTTTGTTGAAATATTGAATGTAACCAAACTAAAGAGAAAGTAAAGTGAAATTTATTAGTTCGGGGGGGGGATGGAAGGTGTACTGAGTTTTTGGTGGTTTTTTTTTGGTGGTGGAATATGCACACTGGTGAAGGGATGGTTGTTTCAGCATTGTATAACTGAGACTTAAACCTGATAGCATTGTAATTTTCCACATGGTGATTCAATAAAATAAAAAATAAATAAAAAAGAGAACAGAAGGATGCATAAAGCAACAGGTGTGCAAAGGAGTGAAAACGGCCAAGAGTAACATCAGGTCATGCTCATTCAAGTGAGGCGTGTGACACTAAGTGAGAATAAAAACACATTCTAAAAACACAAGAATGGTTCCGTGGCTTATCATTCCAAGCAAGTGAAGTGAGTGTAGCACCTGACCAGTTAGTAGATCCAAAGAAATCTGCAGGGAATGATTAAAGATGCGCATACCTTTCTAGAGCAGGAACCCCAAAGACCCATTGCTGAATACCAATGTACATTCACACTTCCTACTAATCACAAACAGCACTTACTCCCCTCCCCACTCCACCCCCTAAACGGCCATCCTGAACCACAACTAAGGGGTCCTTGAACAATACATACGCTCTGGATCTAGTAGATTACATATGTTCCACCATATAAAAACTGAGAGTTCATTCATGAGTTACCCATTGTAAAAACTGAAAAGTCAGAACACAGTTGAATGCAACAAAACCTTTTCCACTAATTGTGAATAAATGTGCATGTGACATGATACACTTCTGAATACCAATGTACATACACACTTCCTCCTAAGTACAAAGAGCTCATACTTCCCTCCCCAGACCCCTGTGTGTGAGTAACTCACCTCTGCACAGCACCTCCCTCTCAGGCACCACCATCTCAGCGGGAAGCAAACAGTGTTGTCGCAGGAGTAGGAGCAGTCTCGGGGTTCTCTGTTGGATCACGGTGAGCACCAAGCCAGGCATGCTTGTCAGGGTTCTGGAGGTTGACAGGAAAACCTAGATAAGAGGCATGTAATGCTTGCCAAAACCCCACGCACATGGTCAGAGACATGACACAAGTTAAAGTGCTCAAGGGTTGACTGTAAGTGGTCACTGGCACAATGTCCAGCACAGTCCATTTCAATGGATTTCCCCTTTAGATCTTTCTGTGGGTGGTGTTCACCCAGTGCTCTCAGATCTGTATGCTCCTACTACTTCATCAATCGCTGTGCAGAGGCAAAGAGCTGTGTGAGGACACCATACCCTCCATCTGACGATGAGCACTAGTCATTACTTAATATAGTGGGAAGCAATATGTAAATCTACAATTCCCTAGGCTGTCACACAGGGCCTCAGACATGTTAAGTTTATAGCCTTTCCACTGCACGTGAACAACTGTGAATTCTTAGCACACTCACACTACAAAATGAATGCAGTATTAGAAGTAGTGTTCCACTGAACACTTCATGATCTTTTAGAACTGCTCCCTTCAGACAGTCCCTAAGACAGGGCAGTCATGATCTTCTTATAGTAACACTCTATTATAGTAACTACCCTAAGTGTGTAGTGCACCCTGTGTGTATAGCTACCCTAAGTGTATAGGGTATAGTAACTACCCTAAGTGTAGCAGTAGCAAGGCAGGGGTCCTACCTCTAATTAGAGCTCAGATGTTCTGATCTGGTGCTCATCAGGTGCCCATCCATCACTCCAAAGAGAACCTAATGACAGAAAGAGTCAGGATGGCACATTTCTGGTGAACACAAGGGTGCCCAGCACTGAAAGCATCTGAACACTGCTAGGCATCACTGGCCTGCACACAAACGGGAACAGATGTTTCACACATATCGAAATCTATATTCAGTCCTTGCAGCTCAGTGCCCTACCCACACAAACGGATGAATCCTGCTGTCTCCAAGCATCACAGGACCTGAGGAGCATTTGAGCCACTGTCCCAACTGAGCACCACCACACCGTTCAACCATTCAGACAAACATCACGTGCAGCAGCCACCATGTCCCCAAAGATCACTGAAAAAAAACCAGAAAACCAAAGACATTAAAAAAACTCTGACAGTGATAACAATTGGGACTATTAGACAAATCTCACCTGCATGCTTTGCGTATCACCACCAAATACGAAGAAGGAAAAACGGAAGTTGTGAATATTAAGACCTGGACAAGAAGCAAACCAACCACAGCATGACATCTGCCTGGTGCAGGCATCAGAATTTGATTCACTCACAGGACGAATCAAACCTCACCTCATTGAACAGGTGGGTATGCCCCATACCAGCTGGCCTAAAGAGCATGACATGAAGCACCAAGCCCAGTCACTGAGCTCCTCAGGCACTTGAATAATTAGAAATGACCAGCAAGTCCTGTGATCACCAGGTGGGAGACCACCCATCAAAAAGAACTTTCAAAACGTCATTTGGGTGCCACCCCCAGCAATGCTCAGGAATCCAACAAACACCATATGGTTCCGGGATGAGAAGCACGAGGATCATTCTGGGAAATGATTTCTCAGAGCCCAAAACCAAAGGCAGAAACCGAGCACACAATGGGGTGCCCGAGAGCATTTTCAAGAGAAGCAGGGGGTCTCTCGCTCCCTCCCTCCCGCCCACATCTCCAAATCGCTCTCAGAAAATCCACTTTGCCTCAGAGAGGGGAAAAGCACAGCGTCTGTCGGGCCCCAACGGGTCCATCTGTGGGCCCAGCTGAGCACTGTGCGGGGAGGGCCAGTGCTCCTGGGGGCGTCACTGCAGGCTAAGCGGTCAGGAGAGGTGGTGAACAGGACTCAAAGCCCAGGGCCTGCGAGCATGCAGAGGCTTTAGGCGCCCTGGGCGGGACCCCGGCCTGTGGTGGCTGAGGGGATGCACTGCTAGATCTGGAGCCCTCCAGAGAAAATAGGGACCAAACCACACTAGGAGGTCGGCCTAGGACAGCAGCCCCTCAATCACAGCCGCCCCACCCCCACCCCCAGATACAGCTCTGTGAGGGGGTTCCGGCAGGAAGGAGCCCCCTCCCCTGAAAAGCATGAAAGTGCCCCAGAAGCAGGCCACAGCCTGAGGCCCTGCTGGAAAGGAGGCCACACACCAGGCCTTACACAGGTGAGGCCACAGCCCCAGCGTTACAGAGGGGTGGCCACACCCCCAGGGGACAGGGAAGAAAAGCCAAATCCCCCTGAGACAGAGAAGTGTGGCCACACCTCTAGTCTTTACACAGGCGAGGCCACACCCTCAGGTATCACACAAGTTAGGACACCCTCCCAGTTGTCACACAGTCCAGCCTATCCCCTCAGCAGTCACACAGGGGAGGCCACACCCCCAGGCAACTGGAATGGGAGGCTACAGCCCTCAGTCCTCAAGAGTACAGGTAAGTGGAAGAGAGCAGCTTCTCCATACAAATTGTCTGAATGGGGAAAAAAGAAAAAGAAGAGGCCATAGAGACAGTACAGAGGGTAGGGCTATTGCCTCATACAGGGACGACCCAGGTTCAAACTCCAGTACACCAAGCACCACCAGGATGGATCCCTGAGTACTGAGTCAGGCATCAGCCCTGAGCACAGCCGGGTGTGAAAAAAAGTTTGCTATTTCTTCATTTCCCTGACACTGCATACTGTCCCCCACCAGGGGGAAAAAGGAGCAAGACCTAGTGATCTGCTGGAAGCAGGAAAGATTGACAAAGCATGCCTTCCTTGTGTATAAGGAAGTGTGCGTCCATGTGAGCCTAGTAGGCAGATTGACCGGGACCTTGACAAAGAATCTTGGCCACGGGAGTATGATGCCAGAAACAGGTCAACCTGTAGCTGCAGGGCGAGAGCATCAGCAGCCTGACGGTGCCTTCAGGCTTCCTGACACCTCAAAATTGCTGCTGTGCTTTGGGCAGACCCCAGCACATTGGGACCAAGTTTCCCAAGAAATTAAACAGCCAAAAGTTAGGTATGTGAGAGCCATGCCCACAAACCACGTCTGGCTCCGCTAGACAAGCTCATTTATTGACCATATTTCAGAGACCCATAGATAAATCTCAAAAGAGATCAAAAGCCAGAGACACAGCACTGAGTCCCGGAAGACACCACAGAACTGGAGATCACTCCAGGCCCCAGACTGAGCCACTTTCACCGGTGCACGCCAGATGGAGCAGGTGCCGTCTCTCACTTACTCCAATGGAATCCTGGCGACTAAGAGCTTCCACAAGCAAGGCCCAGTATTTGGGTTCCAGGACAAAATCTCCATGCCACAAGACAGCAGAGGTGCAGCTGTTAGAAAAGATGAAATCATGAAATTTGCAGGATCAACACGGAGAGTATCCTGCTAAGTGAAATGAGTCAGAAAGAGAGGAACAGATATAGAAGGACTGCACTCATTTGTGGAATATAAAGTCACAGAATGGGAGATAACACCCAAGGATAGTAGAGATTAGGGCCAGGAGGATCACTCCACAGCTTGGAAGCCTATCTTATGTGCTGGGGGAAAAGGCAGGTGGGATGGAGAAGAGACCACTAAGTAAATGATGGTTGGAGAAATCGCTCAGGCTGGCAGATGCGTGCTGAAAGTAGACTATGGACCAAACACAATAGCCGCTTATTGACTATATTGGAAACCATGACACCCAAAAGGAGAGAGAAAGAGGGAATGTGTCTGCCACAGAGGCAAGGGTAGGAAAGGGTGAGGGTGGTGGAGGGACACTGGGAACATTAGAGGTGGAGAATGGGCACTGGTGGAGGGACGGGTATTCCAACATTGATTGAAGCGTAATCATGAATGCTTGTATGTTTGTGACTGTACAGTTACAAAAGAAAAGGAACCGAAGAGATAGTACAGTGGGTGGGCACATTCCTTGCATGCAGCCAAGCCGAGTTCAACCCTCAGTACCCCACAGGGTTCCTGAGCCCACCAGGGGCGACCCGTGAATGAAGTGCAGTAAGCCCTGGGCTCCTGAGGATGTGCCCCTCCCCAAATTAATGAAAATAAATCTGCCCAACCTATTCAAGCCCGAACAGCGAGGAATCCTCACAGCACTTCGGGGATCTGGGTTTTTGTGCAACAGAAGACAGCACCATCAAAGCTACATGACCGCAGAACAGGGAGATAGCTCTGCGAGCCTGACACTGCATGTTCCCAGAGCAATGCCTGGGGTGACCACTCACCCACCCCCCACCTCCCTAACACCCCCACACACTCCACACACCCACACCCACACAGAACCACACCCCATACAGAGCCAGTTGTGAGTAATCCCTGAGAAATGCTCTGTGTGACCCCCAACCGAAATAAATAAATCCAACAAAGTGAAACGAAACTGAAAGACTGCAGTGACTGACATTAGGGACTTCGTGTTAGTAAGGGCTCTACATTGAACAGGCATAGGGAACAGGATATCCGGGTCTATCTTTAATCTAGCTGAGACCATCACTGGCATAAGTCCTAGAAGGCATGCAAAAGCAGAAGAATAAGCAACAGTCCAAGGCCATAAAAGGCAAAACACCCAACTGCAGAGGGCGAAGGGAAAGGAAGTCAGGTAGAGTTACCTGAGTTTTAGGGCCAGGGTAACAAGGAAGGAATAAGCCAATCAGGCAAAAACACCACCCTGAGTACTGGGAGGGAGCCAGTCCAAGGAAGGCAGGTGCAAACCCGAGAGAGGGCATAAAAGGGGATGCTTACAGCAAGGCAGTGTTGCCCTCTGTGCAGGGGACCCTGGTCGACCTGTCACATATGCTTGGCTCACAATTTTTATTCTGTCTTGTTCCTCGGATCACGGACCCTAACAAAAACCAACAACAAAGAAAGCTCCATGAGACAGGTGGAGGGTAGTGGATGGTTCACAATGTTTTGCAGGCAGGGAAATCAGCTCCGGATTCTGGAACATCTAACGAAGCAGGTTCCTGGCTGACAGGGCAGACTTGGAATACCAAGTCAGAGCAGAGATATGAGTATAGAAACAATTCTTTAGATGTTCTGCTAAATTCTGAACCCGGAAGACAGAAGGGATTAGTTAAAGGATGGAGGTACTAAGCTGTGATGTTGTGGCAAGGATGTGTATGAGGCTGGGGAGAATCAAACCCAAAGGAAGAAGAGTCCAAATTCAGAGGAATGAGGAAAGGAGGGGAGGGAGAAGGAGAGAAAGGGGAAAAGGGGAGGGAGGGATAAAAGGGAGGGAGAGAGAGAACGGGAGAGACAGGAGGCAGGTGGGATATGGAGGAGGATGAAGGGGAATGAAGGGAATGGAGGGAATGGAAGGAGAGGGAGAGGGAGGGGATGGAGGAGACTGTGACAGGAGGGGGCGGGTGGTACAAAGCCCTAAACACTGGTCTTTATCTTTTTAAATAAGTTATTTATCTTATTGAATCACCATATGGAAAGTTACAAAGCTTTCAGGCTTATGTCTCAGTTATACAATGCTGAGGTGGGAACAATGCACCCAGTATCTCCACCTATTGCCACTCCTGGAAGCCCAGTCAGACGTGCAGCAGGACTAGTGCTCCCTGGGCAGCACGAGTCCTATGGGCTGAATGACAAGAAATCAATCGTTTCTGTTTGCAGCTCCCACAGCCCCTCTCTGAGTCTCTAAGTCCCTTCTTCAGCACCTCAGCTCCATTCAGCCAAGTGTCTCAGCACCACACCCATGTGCATGGCAGCTCTGCCGGCCCCTGTGAGGCCAAGACACACCCTGGATATAGGGCACAGGGGAGGAAGGGATCTGGAAGGCTGCTTGGAGGAGGGTAATGCTGTGAGTCCTGAAGACAAGTAGGTGGTCACAAGGTCTGTGTACTCCAGGAAGACTGAGCATCTGGGACCACAGTTTACTTTAAAATTAGAAGGAGGAGTGGTCAGAGTGGTCATTCGAAGGCCAAGGTGATCGTCTTGTTCACAGCCGACCCATTCAATCCCTGTTACCCCAGATGATCCCCGGAACCAGGAGTGATCCTGTAGTGCAAAGCCTGGGGGAAGCCCTGATCACAGTAGGTGTGTCCTAAAAAACAGAATGAATGAGATCAGAAGGCAAAAAGGATGGTAACTATTATTGAATCAGATCAGATTGGCCTACACTCGTCATTATACCAGTATGGTGAAAACCGAATGTGAGGGCTGGAGAGATAGGACAGCAAGTCGGATGCTTGCCTTGCACTCGATTGAGCCCTGGCTCCACCGGTGATCCCTTATGTCCTGCCATGAGCACAGAGCACCGAATAGCCAGATGCTCGGTGTGTGCCATCCGGAGCAGGGCCTCTCTGTGGGGCAGCCTCGCATCCACAGCACAGACAAGATGACTCAGGGATGCCAGCAGCACAAGGCAGAGGGGCAGAAGGAGTCCGCACAGTCGCCAGGCACCTTGGCCCAAACCGCCACCGCGCAGTATAACCTCTCACCCTCATGCACACAGGCCTGCAAAGGGACAGCGGTGGGTGGCCCCTGCCTCCCCGCGGAGGCGACCCAGTGCCAGACTTGAGCCAGCCCCACGTGGGGTTTGGGACTGGACCCAAATAGAGGCTCCCCTAATAGCAGTCCCGCACGCACATCCCACCGGGCTCGCTCACAGCAGCCCCTTCCAGCCTCTCCTGCACTTGCCCCTTCGGACTGGGGCAGTGGTTGCTGCCCCCTCCACCACCCCTTTAGAGCCAGAGCCTGGGCCCTTTAAAGGCGCCAAATGACAGCAGTGGTGGGGACTGGTGCGTGGGGCCCGGGCCCAGGCCAGGGCCAGGGATGGGCACAGGGCTTGAGACATCCTGGCCGCCCGATGGGGGGCCGAGCCCAGCTGGTGGGGCTCAGAACCCCAGGGCTGCGGCTCTAGGCTGGCAGGTAGGGGGTCAGTAACCGCGCGGCCACCGCGCCCCACCCTCCAAACCCAAGGGCAGCCCTGGCGGGACTGGATGCACGAGGCGACAGCTGGGCTGTAGGGCCGCTGGCCGCCCTGCCTGCGCTCTCCAGGAGCCGTCCTGCGGCCACGCGCTGGCCCCAGCTCTGGCCACCTTGCACCGAACCTGGCCGCACTGCCCTGCCCTGCCGCTCAGGAGCGCGCCTGAGGCCACGCACACTGCCCCCTGCCCGGGACCCGCCCGCCCTCGGGCGCTTCCGGACACTGGTCAGCCTTGGGCTTGGCGGGGCGGGCAGCCTGGACAACCACCATGCCAGAGGCCCATACGCGGTGCCTTCCAGCCCGTGGGTGGCCGCTGCCCCCGGGGGAGCCCCAAGGACACCCTCTCGGCGCGAGTCTGGAGAGCACCCAGGCCTGCGTCTGGGGGAAGTTTCTGGGACTGGAAAGGGCAGGCGGGAGACAGGTGCCCGGCCTGGGCGCCAGGGAGAGGAGGGGTTCGGGAGGGGACTTTGAGCCTATTTGAACACAGCTTGGGGGTCAGTGCTCAGCTCGGGCTACCCCAGAGAGAGGAGGCGCGGTGGGAGGGCGCTCCCGGTATCCGTGAAAGCGGGTGCTTGGCTGCGTGGGGCTGCGGATGGGGAAGTTGGAGGCTGTGGGTGCTCATGCACCTGCCAGGACAGGTACCACCAGCCTTGCAGCGGCGGCTCCCCGAAGCGCGCCCGTCTGCACTGGTCTTGCGTGTGGCCCTGGGCCCTTCCCTGGTTCTGCTCGGTCTACTCGCAGGGAAAAGTCTGAAGACGTTTATGCCCAAGGAGATTCTGCAGTGCACCCTCCCATCTGTGACTGAGCGGGCTGTCCAATATCTGTCCAGGTGGTGAGATGGGGGAGAAAAGTGGGAACTTTGGGCTTCTTTCTCCTCTGCAGAGCCTCTGCCTGTGTTTGCTCAACCCTGTTTGTGTGCAACGGGTTCCCTAAAGGGGAATCAAGGGAGGTGCTTTGGGTGGGAACGTCCGGTGCCTGGAGGGCCCTCTGCTATGGAAGCAGGGTCACTCTTGCCCATGTGGTCTTGGCAGCTGCAGTTACATAAACCGGGCACAGCCAGGTTTGTGTGTGTGTGGGGCGGGGTGGAGGGGGTGGAAGGTGGGGGACGCTGTCCTTGAACAATGCCTCTCCCAGGGCACTGACCCACCCTGGAGGTGCCTGGACTGGGTGATACTTGCCCTGGGCTGTGACTGTGCTGGCTGACCTGGCTGAGAATGTGGGGTGCTGAAGCCTGGAAGGCTGCCTGTGGGCAAACACAGACCAGGTGGGGCAGGACCTGTGTCCTGTGACCTTTTGGTAGCAAAAGAACTAAGTTGGAAGCTGTATAGGGTGGCCACCCACCCTTGTGTCACTAGCCAAGTGGGACAGAAACAATTGTTGTGGGGGGGAGTGGGCTGTGCCTTCCTCAGAAGCGCTATCTTGCCTCCTGATATCTTCAGCAGCAAGGCTGAAGGATTGATTTTTTAAAAATTGATTTGTTTGAGAAGGACAGAGCCCAGGAAGACCCAGCTTCTAGAGCCAAAAGTGTGGCGTGAGAGGAAATAGGGCAGCCACCGTCCAAGGTGGGGACAGTACCCTGTGCTCCTGGCGAGGTAGCCAGCTGGGACTCCATGGACACAACTGTGGGGACAAATGTGAGGTCAGGGGAGGGTTCTGCAGCTTCATCTTACCTTTGTGCATGCCACACACAGCTGACAGTTACACACACACACACACTCACACACACAACACGCACACACACTCGGACACACACCACCTGCCACTCAACCAACCTTCACCAAAACGTCCAGCTCCTGCTCCAGCAGCTGGAGCCTCAAAGGGAGCTTCTGGGACCCAGCTAGGCCTGGGGCTTCTGCGCAGGAGGCAGGAGCCTTGCCTCTCCCACGCTGCTGTTGAGGGGACACTTCCATCGAGAGGCTGCCCCAGGCCAGCACCGAGCCCTAGGTAAGACCAGGCTCAGAGGGAGAGGAGTGGGCCAAGCCCAGAGCTGTCTCGTGTGTGGCTCCCAGGTCCATGCTGAGCATGAGGGGAAGCTCAGACCTGGGCTTAGTTCCACCAGGCCAGCTCCTGAACTGTCCTGAACAGTCCCCTCTCTGGGGCCCCTGCAATGAACCCCCAGAGCTTGCAGACTCACTTCCTCACAAAGACTGTCTCTACCCCTCTCAACCTGGTGCACAGGTATGTGCACACCTCACAGCCACACACACAAACACAGACCAGCTGTGTGCTCATCTCAACCGCCAAACACACAGACTTGCCAGGTATGTGTACACCACACAGTCACACACACACACACAGATATAAGTATACCTCACAACAAGCAGACACATACCAGGTATGTGCATGCCTAACAGCAATACACACCACGTATGTGCACACCTGAAAACTGAAAACCACACACACACACACACACACACACACACACACACACACACACACACACACACACACACACACAACTCCTCAATCTTTTCACCAGGAATTGCCTCACCAGTCAAGTCTTGGTTTGCCTGTCAATTCCCAAGACATTCTTTTGGGCCACACCTTGGGAGACCCACGGTGGTGGCGGGAACTGAGGCGGGGCTTGCAAGGCAGCTGGCCCACCTGCTGTGCTGCTGCTCCAGCCCCTCCCCATACCCTCTTCCTGGCCTGCTAGGTCCAAATGCACCTGGGTTCTTGAAACGCTTCTCCCGGCCTGTTGGCGTAATGCCAGCGGTGGCCACTAGAGGGCAGTGGAGAAGCCGTGCGGGAGAAGGAGGCGCCTTCCCAGGGGTCCTGGCCGCGGGGGGCTGCTGCGGGCCTGAGCTCTCTCCGCAGGGTCGCCGGGGACTGCTCCGCTGAGCCGTCTCGGGTCTGGGGCTTTCCCAGGAGCCCAGGGGGAGTCGGGTGGTGCTCAGGAGACTCGGCGGTGTCTCCTGGCGGTACCTGGTGAGCGCAGAGAGGCGCGTCCTGCGGGGTCTGCAGGACTCGGCAGCAGCGGCCCGGCCTGGCGGGCCCAGAGGTCCAGGGCCACACACTGCGGCGCTTCGGCCCGAGCCTTTCTGGGCATGGACACCGGGCCCGCTGTGCGCCACCTCCCGCCCCGCGCCTCGGCCCGCGACCCGCGGGTCACCAACAGTCGAAGTTCCGAAGGCGCGACCAGGGCTCGGTCACATCAGATCAGGGACGCGAAGGTGCCCGGGTTCCTGGCGACCCCCAGGAGCTGCGTCCTTCTCTCCTGGAAAGGGCAGAGCCGGGAGGAGGGCTCAGTGCTCGGGCACATCCCGGCAAGCCCACCCCACCCGCCCCCAGCCCGGAGGCTCAGCCCCCCAGGCTACAGCTGCATCCCCCCAGCAGGAGGCCACAGCTTGGCCTGGGGGTCTTCCTTGGGGCCCTCCAGCTGGTTCTTCTCTGTAGCCGTTTCTACCTGCTGTGTCTGTCCTATTCCTGGTCCTTTATGTGTGTGATTTGTTTATTCCTTTTTTCTGCTTCACATCTACTTTTTTAAAACTATTTTTAAAATACGGGTCATTCTTTTTTTGCTTTTTTGCGTCAGACCCGGTGTTGCTCAGGGGTTAGTCCTGGCTCATGCAGTCGGGAATTACTCATGGCAGTGCTCGGAGGACCATATGGGATCCTGGGAGTCGAACCTGGTTGGCTGCATGCACAGCCTTACTCTTTGTGCTATGGCTCCAGCCCCAATAGGGGTCACTCTTAAGACACTCAGGAGGGGTATCTTTATTAAGATATCTGGGTCCCCCTTATGCCCCCTTCGGGTCAGGGTGCTCAGTGGCCAGGCCTGGCATTGGGGGCCACCAAGGCTACATCCTGTGCTGCTAAGGCCCAAGCACAGAACACAGGTGCTATGGATGCTATGCATTCGCTCTAAGATGAATGCTCTAAGATGAATGATCCTGGTTTTATTGAAGAATTTCATTTATATGTATCATTTATAAACATAGCACATGTGTTGAGTGTTTGCCTTGCATGCAGCCGACCTTCTTTTTATTCCTTCATCCCTCTCAGAGAGCCCGGCAAACAACCAAGAGTATCTTGCCCAAACGGCAGAGCCTAGCAAGCTACCTGTGGCCTATATGATTTGCCAAAAACACTAACAGGAAGTCTCACAGTGGAGACGTTACTGGTGCCCACTCGAGCAAATTGATGAGCAATGGGATGACAGTGACAGTGACATATTTACACAAACACACACACTGACCGTTAGAGAGTGAAACTATCCATTGATAACTACACACAAAAACAGGATTCTAAATTCTTAATATCAAGCAAAGTGTTTTTATTCCATGGGTCAAAGAGAGAAATTTTATTTTAAAAGGTATATATTCTGAGGCTGGGGCCATGCACAGTGGTTAGGGCACTTGCCTTCCACGCAGCCGACCCAGGTTTCATTCCCAGCATCCCATATGGTCCCCTGAGCAGTGCAAGGAGTAATTCCTGAGTGCAAAGCCAGGAATAAACTCTGTGCATTGCGGGTGTGACCCCAAAAGCAAACACAAACAAAGGGGCTGGAGCGATAGCACAGCGGGTAGGGCATTTGCCTTGCACTCGGCCAACCCGGATTCGGGTTCGATCCCAGCATCCCATATGGTCCCCTGAGCACCGCCAGGGATAATTCCTGAGTGCAGAGCCAGGAGTGACCCCTGTGCAGAGCCAGGTGTGACCCAAAAAGCAAAAAAAAAAAACCAAAAACCAAAAACAAACAAAACAATTATAAATTCTACAGAAATATTTTGAAATAAAATTGGAGAGTGAAACTCAAAGTATTAAGTGTTCATATTATTTAAAAACAGATCATTCTAAAATCAGTAATGTAAGTTTCCTCTGCAAGATCTAGAAAAGGGAATAAATAGTACATATTATTTAAGCAGAAAAATATAGATAAGGAAATTTAAGAGCATTATTTTTCTGAAAACAAAAAAATGGAGAAACTGATTAAAATGCTAAAGTGTTTTGAAAGGCCAGTAAAATAAATCTCCAACAAGAATGAAAGAGAAAAGAAGAGAAATGGAAGCCATTATCAATATGTGGAGAAAAAATAATCTACCCAAAAGGATACAAAATAAAATAAGTCACACATGAAGGATCCAAAAATGTTTTTTAGGGGCTGGAGCGATAGCACAGCGGGTAGGGCGTTTGCCTTGCACGCGGCCTACCCCGGTTCGAATCCCAGCATCCCATATGTTCCCCTGAGCACCGCCAGGGGTGATTCCTGAGTGCGTGAGCCAGGAGTGACCCCTGTGCATCGCTGGGTGTAACCCAAAAAGCAAAAAAAAATAAATAAATAAAAAATTTTTTACTGAAATAATATCTATTTTATTTATTTTTGTTTGGGGACTACCTGTGGGACTCAGGGATCTCTTGGGGGTGGTCAGGGGACCCTAGAAGGTCTATGTGAAGAGGAGGGCAAGTTAAGAGTCAAGAACTGAAGGGCAGGTTAAAGGTTAACCGCTGAAGTTGCCCTTTGTAACTACTTGACTGCTTTGAAAAATGTCTTCAGGACCTTCCACTGGGCAGGACTCTGTCACCAAATGGGCCAACAAACTGCCCTAGGAACTATAGGCAAACATTTGCAGGGAAATAGTTAACAGTCAACAAATGTTTAGATATGCAAATCAAGTGACCTATGTGTGATCCCCTTTGATATATAGATGTGATTCCGTTTGATATGTGAGATTTTCATTTCTCCCCCAAAAGGGTATAAAAACAGCTAGCTTTTTGAGTTTGGGGCCTTCGGTTATGCCACGCTATTGTGGCACAATTGAAGGTCCCAATATAGCTATATTGGCTTAAATAAACCCCATGCATTTGCAGAAAGAGTTGTCTTGGTTTTGTTCTTTTATCTCTCCGAGCCTCCCCCGGGCAGAGATCTGCCGACCCTAACATATGGATTCAACCCTGATTAGCCACTTTCAAGGCAAGCATCCTTCCCACTGCACTAACACTCTGGCACCCAGAAAGAAGATGAACTTTAAAAGAATAAGTATAACTTTTAGAACTGAGAAATATGTTATCTCAAATTTAAAATTAAGGGCCATGTGCAATAGTCCAGCAGGTAGGGCATTTGCCTTTCACGCAGCCAACCCAGATTTGGTCCCTGGCATCCCATATCATCCCCCCAGCACTGCCTGGAGTGATTCCTGAGTGCAGAGCCAGGAGTAACCCCTGAGCATTTCTGGATGTGACCCCCATAAAAAATAAATTATTAAAATTTAAAATAGACTAAGTAGCATAAAGAATCAGCATAAGAACCATCAAACTTAAAAGCAATGTGTCTGAGGCTGGAGTGATAGCAGAGCAGGTAGGGTATTTGCCTTGCACACGGCAACCAGGCTTCAATTCCCAGCATCCCATGTGGTTCCCTGAGCATTGCCAGGAATAATTCCTGAGTGCAGAGCAAGGAGTGACCCCTGTACATCTCTGGGTGTGACCCAAAAAGCAAAAAACAAACCACCTAAACCAAAACATTGAGTCCTCATTATCAATCAACTTATCTCCTACTTTTTCTTTTCTTTTTTTCAAGGTTTTTCATTACTTCCAAATTAGGCTTCTTGTTTTTTTCATTAAATTGTCTTTAATATTACTTGGATGGTCAGTTTACTGGTGATAAATTTTTAATTTGTTTTACACTACTTTACCTTTGAGTTCACTGATTTTTTTTTCATTCTGCTGTTGAAGCTTTCTATTCTAAGTTTTAAATTGCAGCAGTTACATTCTTTATTCTCTCTGCTTGGACTTTTCTCAAGCTTATATCAGAGTTCTGATTTTATTGTCATTACCTTCCATAGAAGTCCTCATTTCAGTGAGTATCAGTAAGACAGTTGTTTTGAAGTCTTCTTCAGGTAGCTTTCTGTTGGATAACAATGGCGTGTCCTTGCTGCTCCCCCAGGGAGCTTAGTTTATTGAGTTACTCCCACAAGAGTGCCCCTGAGACATACCCAATTCCATCAAGCACTAATAATCCTATATTGACTAGAAGTATGACAAGTAGATTTACTCTCATTGTTTCAATGGATTACCAGCTGAGGAAAGGAGAAAGAATTCACCCTGGATGGAATCCTGCCTTTGAGCAGATCTCCTAGTAATCTAGAATGCTGAACCCTCCGATGAGATTTTGTCCTAGACAAAATCTCCTAGAACTTCCCCTGAAGGGGTGGCTTTACCTCTGTTTGTTGTTATGACAATGTTCAATCCCACCTATGTGTACCCCACCCTTCATGATTTCTCTAGAACTATGCTGTAAGGAGTAAGAGGGGACTAGAAAGTCCGGGACTAGGAGGAGGACCAGATGAGGACGATGACTGGAAGGAGAGGACTATGAGACTAAGACGAGACTAGGAAGGAGATAAGAAAGGAGAGGACTTTGAGGTCTACGAGAAGACTAGAATAATGGAACTATGATGACTGGGACTATGGCCAAAACTATGACTATGATTGTGCCATAAGGGGAGAAATTGGACTACACAGGGAGGGAGAGAGAAATCAACTGTCTACCCATCAGCCTGGAGCCCGGACCCAGTTTCTCCATCCACCGATCCTTCTTCTGTCAGTCTCCATTGTCTGTCCTGGGAAGGCCGCTCTCGGCCACCGATGGCTCTCGTCCCTGTTTGGGCATTCGTTTCTATTTTTGAAACTCGCATCTTTCATAGCTGGGTAACAGCAGGAGTACTTTCCAGTTGCTGTCTCTACCATCAATGTGTGCAAGTCTCTCCATCTCCCCTTATTTCTAGAATTCCACAAAGGCCTAAGCAGGGGCTGGTGATTCTGCTCCAGAGGCCTAGGGGGACGAACCAGCTCTCCCACACGGATGCTCACCTGCCAGCCTTGCTCATCGCTTGCCCTGGGTCCGTCTCGTCCCTCGTCGGGACCCTGCTTTTGGGGGTGCTAGGAAGTAAGGGCAGCTGAGGCTTAGGTCCTTAGAGGAAAATATCATGTAGAGTCAAATGACTCCCAGGTTACAAAAGCATAGCATTTGCTAAGTCTTCCTGTGTCCATACAAAAGGACATGGCCCTGAATAAACTATGCAAAGGACTCAAGGAGAAGAGAAAAACAATATTCACAAGTCAACAGAACACAAAGAAAGAAGTTACAAATAAACACAGAAGAATGGGAGTACTGTGATGGGAGTAACCCAATAAACCTAAACTGTCAGAGGGTATGTTATCCTACACTAGACCACCCAGTAAAAAAATTCTGAATTCCCTGCATGATGTCTCCACCTCTACAATGCTGACAATCCTGCAACAGCACACCAGATTGGATGGGATGAAACATAGAATCAACCAATTTCAAAGAACAAAAATGGTATCACGGAAGGCTAAACTTGTAATAACATCTTAGTAATCCTTCAGACAAGGACTTAATGTCCCCATGGTGAGAATCAACAATATTCAATAATTTTCTTCTAAGGAAATCATTTTTTTAATTTTATTTTTTATTGAATCACTGAGATACAGTTACAAAGTTTTCATATTTGATCCACCACCAAACCCCCGCATACTCCCCTCCCACTCCCCCTCTACCTGTGTGGCAGACATTTTTCACTTTACTCTTTCCTTATTTTGATTACATTCAATTTTCAACAGGGATCTCACTATCATTATTTGGAGGTTTTCCTCCAGCAGGCAGACATGTTGGATGGCAATAAAAGATTGTATGTTTTCAGTTTTTAGAAAAGGTCGCACGACCACGTTAGCAGCTGTGCAATTCGGAGCTGTCCCAGTCCCGCATCCCAGAGCAGTGTTAGTTGCTGCTCATTGTCGCCGGGGCTCAATCTGGAGAAGGTGTACCGGCTATACCTCCTCTGTCTGGATCCCTGGTGTTGCTGGCCCGCTCTCGGGTCCGGAGCATTCTCCAGCCGCGTTGCTTGCCAGAACGCCTGGCTTCTTCTCTGTAATGAAATCATTTTTGATCATTCTGTTGGCAATTTATTTTAACAAAAAAATGTTTATAAAATAAATGATTGTGGGTCTGCCACAGAGGTAGATTGAGGGGTGGTTGAGAAAATTGGTGGTTGAGACAATGGTGGAGAGAAGGTGACCACGGTCACATAATAAGGATTGGTGTTGGAATACTGAACATGTGGGGGTCCCGTCCTGTCCAGCAGGGAGGACCCTTTGTGGGGCTAAGGAGGGGACGCAGCCGAATGAACAGACGAAGAGCCAGAAGGAGAGTTCATTCTAGGGCAGTTACAGTATTTATACCTCTCTGCTGGAGGAGGTGGTATGGTATGGTGCTTGGGACCCCCATACAAACAGTCGTAAAATGCAGATCAGGCATGGGCATCAGCTAGTGAGAAACAAATGGCGGTAAGATAAGATCAATAAGATCAGTAGTGGCAACCTTGCTACAGGAATTTAAGTAAGCCTCTGTTTGATCAGAAGACAAGAGCCAAGCTCTGTAAAATGGCTCCCTACATGAACACCTGTAACACACCATCATGAACAACTTTGTAAACCAGTGTTTCAATAATATAGAGCAGGGGAAGCCGTGGCTCCGAATTTGAGCAGGCTTGAGGAGTCACCAGGAATGTGTTGTCACGAGCCTGGCACTGGCTATGGCACCATGATGGAATGCAGCTGGGGTCAACGGTCCTCATTGTCTGGCCTCTTTGATGGCACTAAGTGTGAGCATAGCTGGATACTGTTTGAGATCTTAGATGCCTGGAAAAATCTGAGCCAGCTTCGAACAGGCTTAGGTAGTACCCATGGGCTCAGGGTTGCTGGGACCCAGCATCCACTGGTCGCTTTAATCACACAGACTCAGACGGGGCCGGGACTACACTGCGTCTGGCAATAGAGTGCCCTGGTCTTTGTCAGGGAGCAAAGCCCTGATGCCCATGGACAGACAGGGGAGCACAGCAGGCGATGGACCTTAGTACGCCTGGGCGTCCCAAAGGTGCTTTCAGACTACAAGGGTTGGCTTCTACCAGAGCAGTCAGATATGGATTGTCAGGGGCCAGAGCTGTTTGTCTGCTGGGCTAAGCTCTCCTGATAATAGTCTGGGCTTGAGGGCACCAAGATGGGGCCTGCCAGTAACTCAGACCTCCTGAGACCTTGCGTGTGTAAGCACAAAAAAGGAGAGTAGCGGGCTTTATCTCTCTCCTGCCACCTGCGTTCAGTAGTCTCATGCCGCATCTCCCACCCCGGCGAGGCCGATGGCGATGAGGAAGTGAAGGAAGGAATGAGAGTCAGGGCTGGTGGGTCTCAGCTGCAGTTTATTCCATTCCCATCTCTGTTCTCCTCTGATTCTCCTCCTGCTTCTTCCTCCCCCATGCTACTTCATTCTCCTTCTCCCTCTGGATCTGGATCTCGATCTGGCTTCTCTGGATCTGGCACTGGAACCCCCAACCCACTCTTATAGCCTAGTTAAATCCCCAAGCATGAAGGTTTGGGGCTTACACATAGGTGTGGTCACAATCAATAGGGGTCAAGTTCTTTCCGTCAAGGGATGCTGCTTCTAGGACAAATTCTCTTTCAGCAGGACACCCGCCCAAGAGCAGAATCCCATGGGTGTGTTTCTCCTCTCCTTGTCCAAACTAACATATAAGAATTCATAATATTAATCATTTTGTATAGACACAGAAAGAGATAGATTAAGCTCATAGAATTGCTCTCCTGGGGCCATCTCGATCTCAGACTACAGTGCTCAAGCCAGATTTTTCTTTCCTATCCTTAGTAGGGTCCTAGTCTCTTCGTTGTTTTTGGATCATGACAGCACTTGTCCATGATTGTGCTCTTAAGTTATAGTTAAGAATCGTGGAACTTTTTACACAATACCCATCAGATAAGGGGTTGATATCAATGGTATACAAAGCACTGGTTGAACTCTACAAGAAGAAAACATCCAACCCCATCAGAAAACGGGGGAAAGAAATGAACAGAAACTTTCCCAAGGAAGACATACTAATGGCCAAAAGGCACATGAAAAAGTGCTCTACATCACTAATCATCAGGAAGATGCAGATCAAAACAACCATGAGATACCACCTCACACCACAGAAACTAGCACACATCCAAAAGAACAAAAGCAATCGCTGTTGGAGAGGATTTGGGGAGAAAGGGACCCTTCTACACTGCTGGTGGGAATGCCGACTGGTTCAGCCCTTTTGGAAAACAATATGGACGATTCTCAAAAAATTAGAAATAGAGCTCCCATTTGCAGCACTGTTTACAATAGCCAGAATCTGGAAAAAAAACTGAGTGCCCTAGAACAGATGACTGGTTGAAGAAACTTTGGTACATCTATACAATGGAATACTATGCAGTTGTTAGAAAAAAGGAGGTCATGAATTTTGCATATAAGTGGATCAGCATGGAAAGTATCATGCTAAGTGAAATGAGTCAGAAAAAGAGAGACAGACATAGAAAGGTTGCACTCATCTGGGGAATATAGAATAACAGAGTAGGAGACTAACACCCAAGAATAGTAGAAATAAGTACCAGGAGGTTGACTCCATGGCTTGGAGGCTGGCCTCACATTCTGGGGAGAGGGCAACTCAGAGAGGGGATCACCAAGTATAATGCGGTCAGAGGCCATGAGGGGGAAGGGTGATGCGCGCTGAATGTAGACTAGAGACTGAACACAGTGGCCACTCAACACCTCTATTGCGAACCACAGCACCTAATTAGAGAGAGAGAACAAAAGGGAACACCCTGCCACAGTGGCAGGGTGGGGTGGGGGGAGATGGGATTGGGGAGGGTAGGAGGGATGCTGGGTTTACTGGTGGTGGAGAATGGGCACTGGTGAAGGGATGGGTTCTCAAACTTTGTATGAGGGAAACATGAGCACAAAAATGTATAAACCTGTAACTGTACCCTCACGGTGATTCACTAATTAAAAATAAATAAATTAAATAAAAAAAAAAGAATCGTGGGACTTTGGCCTGGCCCATATCGATGCCAGGGTAGCTCCCATCTTTCCCTGGGTCCTTTCAGTCTCTCATCAGGACTCTGCTTTTGGGGTGCTAGGAACTAAGGGCAACTGAGGCTTAAGTTGAGAAAGCAGACGCCGGGAATGAATAATATTCGAAGCCAATTAAATCCCAAATTACAAGAGCACAATTTGGGCAGTTTGAGTGGCTGCAGAAGCTGAAAGGGAAGATTTTGTCTGTGAGATGCAGAGACACCCAGCCTGCCGTCCTGGGGTCAGGGGACACGGAAATGCTGCTGCTGCATCCTACTGGCCTCACGCTCCAGGTCCAAGGCAAGGTCTCGATACTCCATCCAGCACCACCCTGAACACGGCTACTTCCCCATCACCGCAGCTGCCCTCAGGGTGGAAGACTCGGGGCTTTACTGCTGTGGAACCTCCCAAGCTCCCGGGTGTCTGGTCTCAGATGTTTCCAGCTCCTGGTATCTCAGGGTAAGCTCTGTCCCCATGGAAACAAGGTTTAGAGAGCAAGGTAACCTGGAAATTGTTCCCATGGCCCACTTGCGGCCGAGAGCCGGACCTCCTGCCCAGCTCACTGGGCTCTAAGGTCTGAGCCGGTGCCTGTTCGCAGACCCACAGGCATTAGGATGAGCAGAAATGTATCAGGGAGACAACAGGAAGAGGAGGGAAGAGAGCGGCATGCTCAAGCAGGTGCTGCAGAGAGCTCGGTGGGCTGCCAGCTGTGAAGCATGCAGGCGACCCAAGTTCTATCCCTGTCCCCATGCGGCCCCGCAGCACTGCTGGGGGTAACTCCTGAGTAGAGCTAGGAGGAGGCTATGGGTATAGCTGGGTTTGAGTCGAACCGGAAACAGCGAGGGGAGCAGAAAGGCCTGTGGGCTGAGCACGTGAGACCCACCTGCTGGGGTCTGGCCGTGTCTCCCTTAGGGCCCCTCCCACAGCGGGTTCCTCCTGCAGGAGAGCACTGGGGAGAGGGTCATGCAGATCACTCTCCGCTCTCACAACGTCCACTCTGCGCAATGGGGGCAGGAAGACGCAGGCTGGACCTTGGCCCCCGTCCCATCACTGACAGGGAGTTTCCCTGTCCCCACGTGCCCTGTGCTCTCACCCTCCCTTTCTTCCCTCACTGCACAGTGCAGGCTGCTGACACTCTTTGTGCCTCAGTGTGTGCCTCTGCAAAATGGGGACAAAGGTTGCAGTTTGTGCCATGTTGTATTCCCGGGACAGCAGAGACATTTGTTTGGGGGCGGTTCACAGCCAGGTTAGCAGCTGACCCGGCCTCTGGTCATGAGAGTAGCCAATAGCCTTTGTCCGGGGCTACTGGCTATGCACCAAACGCAGAACCCTGGCAGGTGTGCTGTGTGGGAGTGACACCAGAGACCCCCGGCTAGAAGCACCAGCTGTGTGAGGCTCCATGCGAGAAGAGGTGGGGACAGGGTGGGGAGGGAGATGGACGCTCAGGGCTGCTGAGCTCCTGACCCTTTCTAGAAGCCTAGGGAGAGGCACGTTCTGAGTCCCCCCACCCTCTCCCATTTCTCAGCCCCGTCACCCAGGACAGCCCAGACATCACCCCTCAGAGCCTGCTGTGGTGTAAGGAAGTCCACCTTGGGGTTCCTCCTCCGACCCAGGAGAGGACTATTCCGAGCCGTGGTCTGCCGCAGTGCTCGTCCAGGGCACTGGCGGCCTGAGAGCAGAAGCAGTTCACACGGGAGCGCAGTGGGCCAGGACGAGGGAGCGTGCTGGCGTCCTCCTTTCCACAGGGACACACGACACTCAGTGCACCTCCGAAATCTCCCGTGAAGGGTGCAGCAATTGTGCACGGAGCTACCTTATTTTATAGCATAATTTGTCACCACATACTCATCTCACCCCAGAAACTATAAAACCAAGCTCCCGGAAGAGAGGGCACAGTCTCTTGCCCCTGCGCCTGGTTGTCTTCACCGGGCCCCTCGGAGGGGATGGGTTGCATTTCCCTCCCCCACCACCCCGAGCAGAGCCTCGACAGTTGAGGACTTCCGGAACCCAGCCACGGCCATGCGCAGAGCCACTGTCCACACGTTCAAGCGAGCCTCACGCATGGGGGAGCTGTTGGAGGGAGCCAGGTGTGCGGGACCAGGGGCCGAGATCTCCAAAGCTACTCGGATCGGGACTGGGTCTCTCCAACCCAGTTTCCCCATTTTCCAGTAGCTAGGCAGTCACACCCAGACACTGCCCCAGAGCCATGTAATCCCATCAACAGCCAACATCAAGAGACTATAAAACCAAGCTCTGAGAAGCACGCAATCGCAATGTGGCTGTGAAACATCTAATAGCCTAGTTCTCCCTCTTGGAGAACCTGACAAGCTACCGAGAGTCTATGGCCTACTTGGGAGAGCCTGGCAAGCTCCCGTTGGCGTATTTATATCCAAATTACAGCAAC
The DNA here is from genome assembly GCF_027595985.1 of Sorex araneus. Taxonomy (NCBI): domain Eukaryota; kingdom Metazoa; phylum Chordata; class Mammalia; order Eulipotyphla; family Soricidae; genus Sorex; species Sorex araneus. The sequence continues at coordinate 7,978,157 of NC_073308.1, read as the reverse complement.
AGATATATGCATGCCTCTCGGAGAACCTGGCAAGCTCCAGAGTATCCTGCCCGCACAGCAGAGCCTGGCAAGATACCCGTGGCATATTCGATATGCCAAAAACAGTAACAATAGGTCTCATTCCCCTGACCCTGAAGGAACCTCCAATCATCGGGAAAGATGCGTAAGGAGAGGCTGCTAAGTGTAATAGAGACGTTACTGTGCCCGCTTGAGTAAATCAATGAACAACGGAATGACAGTGATACAGTGATAACAAATCTTACTATTGAAAGTCAGAAGTGCATGATTTTTCAAAAGAATGAATCAACACTTATAATGGTTCCATCCCACATAGTTGCAGAACCACCTTAAAGATTGGTATCTAATCTGTGACTGTGCCCTAAGTGCTGACCCTTCCAGGGCCAGCCACCCACTGTGGGGGACAATGGGTTATGGGGAGGAAGTGATGGAGGAGGACCAAGAGGGCCGGGCTGAGTCCCAGAAAACAAGACAAAGGCCTTGGGAAGGGGAGGAGGAGGAGCACACGTCACATCCCCATCCCCAAGCAAGAGAAGGACGCGAGCCTGAGCCAGGGACAAGGGACAGGGCTCAGAGAACCGAGACATCCCAGGGCTGCCTCTGGCCAGCTCAGCAGGACTCTCCCAACAGCTGGGCTGGGGGAGGGACTCCTGGCAGGAGGCTGGGCCGTGCACCCGTGCTCCTCGCCTGGCTGTTGCTCCCTCCACAGAAGCTCCTGCTCCTGCTCTCCATCTCAGTGGCTGCATTTCCAAGCGTGGGCACCGCCCTCCTCCTCACCCTGGGCTGCAGGAAAGCCTGGGGCAGCACCAGCCACGGGGACCCTGTGCCCGGCTCAGAACAGACTCCCAGGAATCAGCACCAACAGGCTTACCCCAATTGAAGGTTCAAGGATTATCACCCCCACTCTACCAACAAGAGCACAGAGGTCCTGAGGTGAACTGACCAGGATTCCCCAAGCTCCTGACGTGATGTGGTTGATAAGAGGTATCTCTCAGGGCCAGAGAGATTAGGCAGCGGGTCAGGCGCTTGCCTTGAGCAACTGAACCAGATTCCATCTCTGGCATCACATAGGATCCCCTGAGCCCACTAGAAGGGATTGATCCCTTAGTGGGGAGCCAGGAGGAAGCCATGAGCATTTCTGGCCGTGGGCCACAAAGAAAAACTCAAAAATAATTTTTTGTTGTTTTTTTGCTATTTGGGTCACAGCCAGCGATGCTCAGGGGTCACTCCTGACTCTGCACTCAGGGATCACCCTTGGTGGTGCTTTGGGGACCATACGGGATGCTGGGAATCGAATCGAACCCGGGTCGGCCACGTGCAAGGCAAACGCCCTACCTGCTGGGCTATCGCTCCAGCCCCTCAAAATCAAAATAAAACCAAACAAAGAAGGAAAGAGAAATGAATCCTAGGACCACTCAAATGATCTCAAAGCCAAAAACTATATTTCCCTTTTACTTGGCTTTCTTCCATGATTTCCGGCTCACAGATTCCAAATGAGACTTTGAACCTTTGGGATTTCCATAAGGATCAGAGCAACAGAAACCTCTGCTGTTCTCTTTCCTTGTTCTCTGATTATCTCGGCTCTTGGAAACAGTCACACAGCCATCCGAGTGCAGTGACTGCCAGGGTTTCCCTAAGAGCCCTGAGACCACAACCCTACTGGCTGCCAGAGGCACCTTGGAAGTAGAGAGTTACAGCTTCCACTTCCGGCCCTACCAGGGCATGGGAGAAGCACAGGAAGTTGAGTCTCTCCTAAGTGGGGGTGAGTTCATAGGTCATGCCTTGTGGCCCCAAAATAAAGTATTTTGAGACTGTTTAGGTTTGGGAGCCAGAATACTTCCAATTTTGGGGGTGTGTGGGGTGGCTCTAGGGGTATGTATCATACCCAGCAGTTCTCAGGGCTTCTTCCTGGCTCTAGGCTCAGGGCTCACTCCTGGTAGAGCTCTGGAGACCATGTGGGGATCAGATCTGGGTCAGCGGCATGCAAAGCAAGTGCCCTTTCTGCTGTACTAAGGTTCTGCCCTAAACCCTTCCACTTCTTTCTCTGCTGAGCCCCAAACTCTGTGAAGACCAGTGCTACTGTAACCGCAATCTCACCATCTCTCTCTCTTCATCTGGCTGTCGCTCCCTATGCTTTAGCAGCCTTGGTAGCCATCTGATTGGCTTCCTGAATCCCGGGAGCCAATTCAGTCAATCACACGTGTCCATCGAGGCAGTGTTCAGGGGTCAAGTTAGGGACCTGCAGGTCCAAAGCAACAATCAAAGTCCCAAAGGGATGATGGTTTGGTGGTCCTGGACCTTTTTCTGGGGAGCCTGAGGCTGGCTCTCAGGAGATGGTCTCAGCGTTGATTCCCTGGAGGCTGTGCCAGTGCCTGAGGACTGTGTGTTGTGAGGAGAAGCCTCCACACCTACCCGAGGCTCTGGCTCCAGGAACCTTTTAGCACTCGTGCCTCTCCCCTGAGTTTGCTGGACGGGCAGGCTTAGGGGTTCATACACCCCCAACAATTAGTTGGGGCCTTAAGTTAGCTTCCGAGAAACTTCAGAGCCTTAAGTTAGCTTCTGAGAAACAATTCAGCTATGTTGCTTAGAATTGGGTTTTCTGAGACCCAAGAGCCAGTACCAGAGTCAAAACTCGTTTTGTTTTGCATATGACTGACCACTGTTTCACCCCTGCACCTTCCATGCCCGTGACTGACCACTGCTTGACCCCGACACGTTTCATGCCCCATGTTCTGCCAGGAGTGACTCCTGAGAATAGTCAGATAAGCCCTGAACACTGCTGAGAGTGGCAACAGAACAATTTTTATTTATTTACTTTATTTTTTTGCTTTTTGAGTCACACCACAAACCAAAAACACCAAAATCCACTGCTCAGGGGTTATTCCTGGCTCTTCATTGAGGAATGACTCCTGCGTGTTCAGGGAACAATATGAGCTGCTGGGAATCGAACTCTGGATGGCCCTGTGAAAGGCAAATGCCCTACCCACTGTGTAATCACTGCAGCCTCCAAAAGAATTTTTAAATTTGATAAAAATAAATAAGTAAAATTGGACATTCTACATACATCTGGAATCTTATGTTTTACCATCTTTTTAGTCAAGACACCTTGTCACGATGGCTTCCACGTAGGGTTCAGGGTACCACAGACTCTGCTCAAAGATTCACAGCTGCACCCATGATGGTTGGATGCTCTGACAGTATCAGGGGTAATACTGGGGTGCAGACATGGGCCAGGCACATAGAAGCCTTAGCCCTGCACTATCTCTCCAGGCCCTCTTTAAGAATAAGTGTATCTTAAAGATACACTTGTATCTTTAAGTGCATCTTTACAAGATACACTTGGGCAAGTGTCTCTAAAAGACTTTTCTCCTTAGTGGTATTTTTTCTTAAAGACTGCTTTGTCTTTCCAATGGTTTTCTAAGACACTCAGAATTTACATATTAGAAATGTTGAAGTCTTGAGCAATGGTCCTAGGCAGGTATGCTGCAGAGGATTCACGAGGTGACGCCTCCTGATGGCCTCTAGCCGTGTTCTGCTGTGGGGCTGTCCCGCAGGCCCAGGACACGCTTCATTAGCCATGTCACCTTGTCATCTGTCTGCTGACGAGAGGATGGGAGAGCGGGATCAGTTCAGAGCCCTACTGAGCCTCAATCAGGTTGATTTGTGAAATAAAAACTCCCAAAAGTAGAAACGCATTCTAAAATTCATCTCTATGTTTTAGACAACGCATCGAGGCCGAGCATTTGCCTTGCCTAGTGAATTCCTGGGTTCACTTCTAAACACAAACACACCCTCCCACAATTTAGACACACTTTGCTTTCCAAGTGAAGTGAAATATTTGTCTTATTTCACAGTTGACTTTCTTGGAATGCCAGAAACAACCTATCCATACACTTTATGCACTGTAAGGATAAGTATTATTTATCTTATTAATATAATAATTATTATAAATATTCTTTCTTATTATCGTTATTTGGAGCATGTGTATATGTATGTGACTATGTACATGGTGTATATATGTGGGTATAAAATGATTTCTCATTGTGTCCTTCCAAATTGTCTCATCAGGCAGATGTGATACATTGGAATATGGAACGGAATTGTCAGCAACCTGAATTTTGTTTTTGTGGGTGTGATGTCAGTGTGCCACATGCCAGCTGTTGGATGGCCTCTTTATACTACGTTCCGTTCCTGGACATTCTGGCTGCTGGATGCTCCCTTGGGAGGGGGCAGGAAGGTGCTTCCCAACCAGCCCTGCTCTCTTCTCCTTCGGGTCCCTGTGTCAAAAGGAAATGCAGCCCCTCTCCCGATTTCTGGGACAGGGGAAACTTGGGGAAGGTTCCTCTCTCAACTAGACCATTCTCTTTGCAGGCAAGACTGAATCCCACATTTCTAGTGACCTCTGTGCCCTGGAGGTAAGGCCCCCTGTGCTGAGGAAGAAGCACCCCCCAGCCATGAGGGAGCCTCAGCTCTCCTGGGCGCCTTTGCTCTTGAGCCCTTTATTCTGCTGACCAGGACTGGTTTGTTTGTTTCTTTGCTTATTGGGTCACACCCTGCAGTGCTCAGGAGTTACTTCTGGCTTTGTACTCGGGGATTGCTCCTGGCAGGACTTGAAGGACCATAGAAGATGCCGGGGATTGACACTGTTCGGCCACATGCAAGGCAAGCACCCTGCCTTCTGTACTATCAGTCTGGTTCCTCCTTCTGACCTTGAGGGCCTGAGGTTACTCTTGTTTTCCGGATCTCCTGGGCTCTCTTCTGCCCTGCTGCCCACCTGAACATCCCCACCCAAACCTCACAACCCCTGCTTTGACCTTGGCCATGGAAGGAAGGGAAGTATGGGGGGTCATGAGCCATCTGTGGGTCCTCATATCTGACACTAGATTCTGGATCACCCAGGAAGGGTAGCAGTGAGCTGGTTGGGGTGGGGGACTGAACACGACTAAGCGCCTTGTCTGCAACAACAGTACCCTCTTCACTTAGTGCCTAGCAGGAGGACAGAAACAGGGAGGAGCAGCTCAGCTTCACCCAAAGGGGCTGGGGGCCAGGGAAGCCATTTCTTTCCTGCTTAAAACCTTCACCAGAGGACGATGCTGCAGAGACTGCATCTGACCCGCTTGAGGTTATACCAGAAGATATCCCGCAGATACCGCGAACAAGCGCCAGAGCTTACCCAGCAATGAGAACAGCGCCAGTGCTCAGGGGAATGCACACAGGACAAAGCAGAGCCTTCCTGACAGTGGTGTCCACCTAAGGTTCCTGTGCAGGAAGGAAGTTTCAGAAACCAAGGAGATGAAGGAAGTTTCTGGATAGTATCTGCACATCCACTGCCCTGTGATGACGAGACGGCTGCTACTGGTGTGGGTGCCGAGTGTGTGGGGACGGCCAGGGAGGGACATAGTGTCACTAGGAAATTGCAATACGACACATTCTTTCGATCAATTGTTTTAATACTAAACTAACTCAATGTTACTAACAAATACAATATACTTGAGATTCTTTAAACATAAGTAGAACTGAAGGATATGTCGTAGTAAGGGTGGACAGTGGCTTCCAGTGAAGCTCCTTCCCGGCGGAGGTGGTGGTAGAACGCCTCAAGCGGGGGCTCCCGATGGAAGGACAGGACGAAGCTGGGGACAGAGAGGCAGCGCTTGGCGACGGAAGCCACAGTAGCATGGTCCCTCCCAGGCTCAGGGGGTCAGAAGGGCCCAGGCTGCAAATCAATCTGGACTGTGGGTGCAGGGACACGACGCAGATGTTCCAGGGACCGGAACCCGGGCCCTCCCCGATCCAGGCCAGTCCCTCCCACCTTTCCTCCTTCGTGATCAGCTCCAGGTCCTGGAACCAGGTGAGAAACTGCTCGTGGGGCTGCAGGCGGTAGTTCTCTGCGACCTGCTGGAGCCGAACGATCTCCCGGAAAATCTTAGCTTCCTGGGACATTGCAAAGGAAGGAAGGAAAAGGCCTGAGTGGGCTGCGGCGCTGAGCAGGCCAGGGCTGCCAAAAAGCCGACTAGGAGAATTTCCACAGGGATCCCCCCTTCAATCGGCCCATCAGCATCTCCACTTGTCTGAGATCAGAAAACACCCCTCCACCAGGAAGTTCTCCTTGATAATCTCTGTCCCCCATGCTCATGTATGGGTTTCCATTGTTTCATTCTCCTACTGTGAGTGTCAGGCCAGAGGGACAGAGACAAGGAGGATCCGAGAGAGGGCCAGGGGACAGGGAAGTCCGGTCCCCTCCTCTGTTCCCCTGCAGAGTCGCACTGCTCACCTTTCTTAATTTCTCCTTGTTGATCACCTCCCCCTGGAAGCAAACAGCCAAGTACATGAGAAAGGGCCTCTGGGGGACCCTGTGCCAGGCTCTGAGCTCAAAGGACGGGGCTGGGTGTCAGGTACGCCAACCCCTCCACCCTGTGACATACTGGAGTGTCCAGCGAGGACAAGCATCTTGTCCCTAAGGTGGATGCTGAGGTCCCTCTGCCCCACGCCTCTTGCTGAGGGAGAGGTTGGGGATGACCCCGACCTCAGGTGGTTCTGCACCAGGGGCTCTGCTGATCCCTGGGAACTGGGTGACGAGGCCTGAGTGCCCCGTGCTGCTCCTGCCTCAGGTGTCGGGCCCAGCGCCAGCGGAGTTTCCCTCAGGGCTCTGCCCAGGGCTGAGGTGCAGGGGGGTGTCGGCTCCACCACGCCCAGCCCCCAGCTCACTCACCACAAAATCCTCCATTTCTCTCTCCAGACTCTCCAGTTCCTGGAGGATGGGCGCCAGGAAGGGGACCACACCCTGTGCCGAAGGGGCCGTTAGAAAGGGACCCTGCAATGGGGGTCCCCAGGATACCCCCAAGCCTCAGCCTCCCACTGCCAGGCTCTAGGTGAGCAGGAGACCCTCCAGGGCCTCCCGATGTCCTCCTCCTTGCACGGCAGAGAGCCCTCCCGTGGGTCCCAGGGTCCCAGCCCTCTCCCAAGCTCCCCCACCCACCCTCCAAGCACCAGCTCTGCCGCCGCCCACTCTGTCCTGGCTCGGGACTGGGTCAGCCTGAGGCAAGGCCGGGGCCCGGACTTCATGCTGAGGGAAGACCCCTGTGGGGGCCACCCCTCTGTCCCTGGGTCCCGCACACGCCCCTCACCTGGCACCTCCCGAGGTTCCTCAGGCAGGACACAATGCTGCAGCACTGCTCCTAATGGGGAAGAGCACCCGACCCTGAGCCTCTGTGCCTGCACGCCCAGCCCCCACTCTCCTCCCTCAGGCCCTGACTGAGGAACAGGGACATCAGAGCCTGTAGCCCCCACCCAGAGCAGCAGCTCCAGGTAGATGCCCCCAGGGCCTCCTACCCTCACAGTCCCAAACAGGCCTCGACCCAACCCACACACCTGCTGTGCCCATACAGAGAAGACAGGAATGTCACAGAAACCTGTCCAGCACCCGCCCCTCCCCCCTTCCTCCATGCAGGCCTCCAGCCTGCAGACTACCTGTGGGACCTTGCAGCGTCTATGTTTCCGGGCCTGTCTGCACAAAGCCTTCAGCTTCCTCCTGCTCCACCTAGGGAGGGAGCACATTTGTCCTGAGGGAGCCGTCCCTGCATCCCTGGTGCCCCACTCAGCTGCGGGAAGCCAGAGTCCCGCTCCCTGCCCATCGCCTGGCCCCCAGGCTGCTGTCCCCAGGGGTCTCAGCTCACTGAGGGGCTCTGCAGACAGAGCCCCCAGAGCGCAGCGCTGGGGGCACCCACCAGGACACTTGGCCCCAGGTCTGCCGGAGTCGGCTGATGACAGGGTTCTGCAGGACACTGATGATGGCATAGGTGGACGCCCAGTTGCGGAGGCGCTGGCACTCCTGGGAGACAAGAGCAGGGGACAGGGCAGCTGGAGTCTGAGCTCCCTGCAGGACTCGGTGCAAAGCCTCATATGGGGGACCCTGAGAGTCTGGGGTCCACAGGGGACACAGAGATCCCCAAGGAAACCCCGGGAGAGCGTGTGCATGACTCGAGGAAGGAGCAGGTAGGATGATGGGCCCCCACTGGGACGGCCCCAGGACACCATCTCTGCAGGAAACGCCCGCGGTCCTCACAACAGGAGACCATCTTCCCTCCTGAGCTTCACAGGAGAACAGGCAGCTCCAACTCCACGGGGACCCCAACATATCCAGGCCCCCAGGACCCAGTGCCCAGAAATCCACAGGGACCCTGACCCAACATACCCAGTTACCAGAAGCCAGTGCCCCCAACTCCATAGGGACCCCCGTCTTCAACATACGGGTCCACCAGGACCCAGTGTCCCCAACTCCATAGGGACTCCGCCCCCACATACCTGGGTCCCCAGGATACAGTGCCCTCAACTCCTCAGGGACCCAGCCACCACATACCTGGACCCCCAGGACCCAGAGACCCCAACTCCACAGGGACCCCCCAGCATACCTGGGCCACCAGGATCCAGTACTCCAGCATCCGTGCCCCCGCGGGCAGGCTCTGTTCCCTGAGGCATGTGGTGAGGACACAGTTGGCCACAGTCATGTACTGGCTCTCGATGGCCCGCACAGTGTGGCACAAAGGTTTGTAGCCCGGCTTGTCCCTCTTAGACCAGAGGGCCCCCCGGCAGTGGTACGGCACCAGCTCCAGGAACAGCTCCTAGGGAGAGGGACGGGCTCAGCCTCGGCCACCCCAGGAGACAAGATAGAGGACAGGGCCCGTCCCAATCGGGCCTGTGGGCTGTGCTGGGCACTGAGGGGCTCTGGACCCCGGAATCCAGACTGATGCGGGGTGCAGGCACAAGGCTCCTCTGCCTGCTTCTGGGGCCCTACCAGGCTCAGGGCCTCCCCGGCTCCCCTCTCTGCGCCCCTCAGAGAAACATTCCTCTGTGGCAGGTGCTGGAGTTGGTTCCAGCATCCCCCTGGAAGGGGACGGCCCTGAGGGGCCTCATGAAGGAGTCCAGGCTGCTCAGACCACAGCAGACACTCGGAGCCCCAAAACTAGTCTCCACACCACAAGAACCCCCTCCCACCACTGCTCTCTGTCGAGCTCACGGACACGCACTCCTCCCCGTGCCTCCACTGCCATCGGCCATCTCGGCCATCCCGGGACAGTGCAGGATCAGGGAGTGGGCACAGAGGGTGTGTATGGGCCAGGAGGGCCGCTGCGTGCAGAGGTGCCCGGGAATGGGAGGTGTGGGCGACGCTGACTCTCACCTTGTCCATGAGTGTCAGCTGCTCAGCCACCAGCCGGGCAGGGAACGTGCTGATGGAGACCTGCTTGTTCCCCGGCTCCTCCAAGGGCCCGCTGCTGGGGCAGGAAGGCTCAGGGCCGTCAGCTGCCTTGCTGGCCCGGCTGGCAGCTGCCCACGAGCTGGCATCATGCGTGTCTCCGGGCCCGGCGTCCTCCAGCACTACCCGTAGTGCTGTGGCCACAGCTGAGGCTTCGAGAGGCTCCGGGTCTGGGGCATCCCGCGGAGGCAGGCCCAGCTCCTCAGGTGGTTCTGGGACAACTGCTGGGGCTGGAGCAACGTTTGAAGAGAGGGGGTCCGCCTCAGGGTCCCGCCAAGCCACAACCAGAAACAGCAGAGCCCTGTCCCCAGACCACGACATGCAGGAGCCCGGCCACCCCAGAGGGCAGGGCCTTTACCCTGAGCCTCGATCAGTGCGGTCAGAAGTTCCTTCCTCAGATGAACTTGGAGGCCACAGTCAGAGAAATGCACCAGAATGCAGCCCAGCATCGATTGCATGGGGACACAGCACAGCCACTCAGCACAGCGCTTAGGGCAGAACGCTGACATGGGACTCAGGGCACTGGGGAGAGTGCAGGGAGCAGAGTCAGGACCCTGGAAGTGCCTCCCCTGCTCCCACAGAAGGTCCCCTCACCTGGAGCCCAGCTGAGCCATCATGTCACTGAGAATATCCAACAGAGAACCTGTGAGTGGTTCTCCCAACCCCCAAGGCTGTGAGAATGACCTTCCCCACCTGGGCCTGTCCTGGGCTGCTGGGAATTCTAGAGCACCTGCTGGGCCCGTCTGCTGCTGAGGCCCAGGGATGCTGAGCAGGAGGGGGTGAGAGGAGGCCAGACGAGGGCAGTGGGACAGGGAGTGTGGGCCACTCAGGGAGACCCCAGCCCAATCAGCTGTTTCCTGAGCCCTGGGACCCCTCTTCAGCTCTTTGTGATACAGGGACCCTGGCAGGGAGGTTCCCTGTTGGGGAAATGATGCCTGAGCTCCGGCTCTGCCCACACCCAGAACCCAAAACAGCCCGTGTTGCCCCTCTGAAAGGGGGACCCTGGGCCACTCACCGCTTCAGTGCGTCTCCGTAGCTGAGAACCTGCTCCAAGTACGGGAGGAGGCATCCAGACCTAGGGGAAGAAGGACAGTGCCCATGGAGTGCTCTGAACACACGGCACGATCCTGAGGCTCAGACCAGGACTCAGTCCCAGGGAGTCGTTCTACTCTCGCGTGACAATGTTGTGTAGAGAAATGCTGCATGACCAGGTGCTATTTGACGTATGGAAAAACACCCCACCAAACCCTTCTCCTGTCCCGGGGAGCTGGGACACCTGTGTGCCCCCAGATACATCTAATCGCCCACAGCAGCACCAACAGGAAGACCAGGGCATGAGTGGACAGAAATGCTTTGGAGTTCGGAGGGGGATTCCTGTGCATGTACTTTGGGAGTCCCAAGCCACAGGCTCTGAGTGTTGCGGCTGCTGTTCCATGGGCAGGAACAAGAATGAACAGGAAGCTCATGGCCAGGAGACCAGGCAGCAGCCCAGCACTGTCATGACCCATCCCATGTGCTCCTCCAGGACCTTGCGTGATTCTCTCCACACTGTGTTCAGAAGAACCAACAGAAGCCCAGAGAGGCCCTGGCTCCTTCTGAGCACCCCAGGCGGGGAGGCAGGCGAGGCCCAGGAGCTGGCGGGGCGGCTCTCACCAGCACAGCATCTGCTGCAGGATCTGCGTGGGAATGGGGAAGGCCAGGCCGGTAGGAAGGATGGTGGCAACAGAGGAGAACTTCCGCCCTGGGGAAGTTGACATCAGGTAGACCAACATCTCCACAGTTCTTTCGCTGAGGGTCAGCATCGTGCAGGCCACATCCGGAGATCTCGGACACACAGGCTCCTCCTGCTGGTGGGCAGGGGGTGCAAGGCGGTCAGTGAGTTCCCCAGGGAGCAGGTGCCAAGGGTCTAGAGCTCAGAACTTGGGGAAACCAGCTCTTGGGGGCAGAAACAGGAGCGCCCACATGTGCGAGGAATCGGACTGCCCTTCTGACCAATGAAGTTTGCTGTTGTCAGTTGGGGGCATTCACAGGCCAGAGGACACTCACGGCCCAGAGGGTCTCCAGGAACCCACCCCCTGCAGAGGGACAGGAGGGGGCAGCTGGGCAGTTCCCTCCCATCAGGAGAGAACCTCCTGCAGCTGCTCTCAGGACCTGCCTCCTCTTCAGTTTGTTCTGTCCCTGGTAAGGGGCTGGGGAGCCCTGCTGAGGGGCCTCAGAGATGTGGCAGATCCCTTACCAGGTCTCCCCCCTGCTCTCTGGGCCCCTCGTGTGAGGCCCTGTGCCCAGTGGCCAGTGTGTTCCAATATTTCCCTAGTGGAGAGAGCTGGCATGTGCCACCAAATCTCCTCTCCAGGAGGCCCTGGGAGCATCCCACAAACTCTGTCCCTGGCCAGTAGGAGGCGGGGCCTCACCTGCCTTACACCTGTGCTGGGGAAAACTCGGACCCAGACCGCAGCTAGCAGCCACAGGAAAGCCCTGCAGTGCTGCTGAGATGCTCAGGAGCTGATGCCACCTGAGGTCTCCCTGCTGTGCGGGCTGAGTCCTGTCCCCACATGTCCTGAGGGAGTGTAGGGACGCAGCCAACACAGCTCCTTTCTCTGGGCCTCCTTCCCCAGGGATGCATGCAAGGAATGGCAGTTTCAGGGAAACGGACACCGCAGCCTCTGCTCCTTCTCTCTCTAACCCCCAACCTGAACTGCTTCCTGCCTTGAGAGTCAGCCAGACAGGGGACCTGTCTGAGCCCCGTGTCCCTGGGCCATGAGGACAAGGTCAGACAGCAGTGCAGACACGCAGTGTGACTGAGGGGAACGTGGGCGTGGCCCTCTGGGTCAGCTCCTTGTTCTGAAGTGGGTGGGGATGGACTTTCAGTGACCCTGTGCCAGAGGAGGATTGGGGACTGGATCACTCTGAGATGGGCCATGGAAAACCACGTGAGGACATCATGGAAGAGTCACAGGTGTCTTGGGCTGGGGTCTGGGCTCTGCACCCACCTCCCCATCTCAGACCTTGATTGTGGGACCCCTGTCACCTGTGTCGGGCACTGGCTATTTCTGCAGACATGCGGTCCAGGGCTCCTGTCCTGGCAGGTAGAACAGCTGCTTCCCACCAGGGGCTCCACTGGGATGTCCCGAGCTGAACTCTGTAACACAGTGTCTGTCACCCTCGGGAAGGTCCTGACATGGGTGCCCCCTTGAAGAATCTCTTTGGTCCAACAGTGGAATATCATCTCTCACCACAGAGACTGCACACAGCGAAAGGAAGAAGAACCACCAGTGCTGGCACAGATGCAGGGAGAAAGGGGCTCTTATTCACTGTCGGTGGGAAGACCGACTGGCGAAGCCCTTCAGGAAAACAGTATGGCCATTCCGCCCCAACCTCCAAATTAGAAATTGACTTTCCATAGGACCCAGCAATGCCACTTCTGGGAATATACCCCAGACTAAATTAGCACAGAGCTGAAACGTCATCTGCACTTCTATGTTCATTGCAGCACTAATCACAGTAGCCTGAATCTGGAAACAGCCCCAGTGTCAAGAACAGAGAACTGAATAAGGAAATTATGGTACATCTACACAATGGAACACTACACAGCCACCAGGAAAAACGTCATGAAATTCACTTAGTATGACACTCGTTCCCAAGGATATTGGAAACAGGGCCAGGAGGAATGGTCCACAAATTTGGGGAGAGAGAGGAGGGGTAGTTAGGATAGAGAAGGACCACTATGATAAAGGTATTTAATCATGAATAAGAACTGAGTGCTGAAAGTAGGTAATGGAAAAAACATGATAACCTCTCAGTACCTGTACTGCAGTCTATAATGGTCAGAAGGAGAGAGAGAGAGAGAGAGAGAGAGAGAGAGAGAGAGAGAGAGAGAGAGAAGAGAGGGGAAAAGAGACAGAGAGAGGAATAGAAAGAAAGAGGAGAAAAGTTTTTGCCATAGATGTAGATGTGGGGTGAGTGTGGTGGGAGGGAAACTGGGAACGTTGCTGGTGGGAAATATACACTGTTGAAGGAACGGATGTTGGAACATGTATGACTGTAACCCAACCAAGAACAACTTTGAGGGGCTAGAGCAATAGCACAGCGGGTAAGGTGTTTGCCTTGCACGCGGCCGACCCGGGTTCGATTCCCAGCATCTCATATGGTCCACTGAGCACCGACAGGAGTATTTTCTGAGTGTATGAGCCAGGAGTAACCCCTGTGCAGAGCCAGGTGTTTCCCAAAAAGAAAAAAAAAAGAACAACTATGAAACTGAGTGTCTCATGGTGATTCCATTTTGTAAAAACTCTGTTTTGTCAAGAAGAGTCCATGACACACACCAGCCTTCCCTCACGAGGCAGCTGCTCCTTCCCATAAGAACATGACTCACTTCGGTCAGACACCCTTGGACCATACCCACAACTCACACAATCAAATTTTATTCACAGACACACACACGAACACACACACACAGGAACAGGGATGTGAGTCCACTGAGGTGCATCACAACTCTGAACTGTTGACCCTGTTGGCCCGGATTACCCTTGAGTTCCTCCTCACCTGGGACAGGTGTTGCGGGTGGGGTGGAGCCCTCCTCCACAGTCTGCAGGGACAGCGATCACCCTCACTCTGGGCTCGCCTCGGTCCAGAGCTTCTGAACACGGGGAGAAAATGGGAAAACATGTCTATTGCTTCTCAATACAAGTGAACTAGACAGTCACTTTCTCGAGAATGAGCTCACAGGGGAACCAGGGTTCTATGGCAGTTGGGGATGGTCACCAGGGAAGTGAGGTCATTTTCCAGAGTTCTATGAGCTCTTGAATTCCTTCCAACTGACCAAATGCCCTCCCCTACTATGGCACCCACTGACTGAACCAAGGAGTTGAGAGCTTTCCCCAACTATCTGGAAATAGAACGTGGGTCCTAACTCTGAGGATTCAGTTGAACTGGATTTTTCATGTCTCCCCTGTCCAGACTCCTGGGCCCTGGACTCAGACTTGTGTCCTCCATCCCACAGGCCTGGGAATCCTCTCCCCTCTCTGGCTCCCTGCCCTCTGCAGAAGCAAATGATACTGAAGGTTGGGACAGGCTGTCAGGCTCAGAGAGTTTGGGCCTGTGAATGAGTCAAGGGCTACTGGTGTCCCCCATAACCCTCAAACTCAGCCCCCTGTCAGGTCATGACTTCTTCCCTCTCTTCAGCTACAGTGGAGGCAACTGTCTGTCAGAGTGTCCAGGACCCCGGTGTCCTACTCATCTCTCCTCATTCTGCTCTAGAAGCATCACACTAATTTCCACAGCAAACTGCCATCCCTCCAAAAATAGGCCATAATGCCCAAGGAACTTGGCCCACTGAGTGGCCATGCACAGGGCCCTGTGTCTGGGAACCACCTGCAGGGGCTGCATTCCCGGATGAGCTACAGGCACAAGAGTCTCCAGATATCCACCCAGAGGGTGGGAGCCGAGGTCTGGCTGTCCTCTATTGGGATATGACTCAGCCATCCCTCCTTCAGGGACACCTATCTCTCTTGCCCTCAAACACCCTCCGTCCCTGTATCTTGCTTGATCAGGAGCTTCTTCTTAGGTTGAGACTCTCCAAGCCAACAGAGATGGCCCTGCAAGGGCACCTGCTCGGAAGTTGCTGTGCAGTCTTGGGTGAGAGGCAGGTTTCCAGTGGGAGGCAGAGACACTCCCTTGCTAACTGCATCCAAAATGGGAGCCATGTTCGTTGCCATTGTAAGGGTGTCTGTGACAATACCCATGATCTGGAGGCAAACATTGGCTGGTGCCCAAGTCAATGTGAATCTGTGGTACATACAGAGTCATACCTGTCAGCTCCTAAAGAAAGGTGACTATCTACCTATCTCTAACTCTACCCCTACCCACGCTCCTACCCCACCCTTAACCCTATTTATAACCCTCTCTGAACCATACCTGAAACCTATACCTAGACTAACCCTACTTGAATCCTATTCAACTTAACCCTAATGCCCTAACCCTAACCTAACTCCAACCCCAACCTCAACTCACCTCTAACTCTAACCACAACCGCACCCCCTACCCTCGTCCTAACCCCTAACCCTAAACACATTTCTACCCTAACCTAACCAAGTCATAACCCTAAACAAAATACCTCAATAAACTAGGAGTACTCAGAACTGAGGCAGTGGATCCCTGCTGAAGCAGAGTAAGCAAAACTCCACGGGTGAGTGTTGTCTGGAGATTTGTTAATCGGGGTAAGAATGGGGCAAGGGGGCTAGAGATAGAACAGCGGGTAGGGTGTTTGCCTTGCACACGGCTAACCTGGTTTCGATTCCCAGCATCCCATATGGTCCCCGAGCACTGCTGTGAGAAATTCCTGAGTGCATGAGCCTGGAGTAACCCCTGTGCATGACCATTGGGACCCAAAAACTAAAAAAAAAAGAAAACTGAGGCAAAGTGCTTCTTAACATGGGGAGTATATTCAACTCCTACAAGCATTGATGCATATAATGGATATATCAGGATTAAAAATGAAAAGGAAGACTTCCTGAAATTATTTCAGGCTTTGGGCAGCATGATCCCTGGCTATCCTCCAAGGAACGTTACATTCCAAACAATGGAAGAAAATGATCTGAGAACTTGTTTGATCTTAGAACTGATCTTAGAACTGAAAGAAGTGCAAAAAAAGGGGGCATCCTACCTGATTCTGGGTGGTCCCTTTGTTACTTGGTCCTAGCTGCTTTCAAATCATTAGAATTGGAAGGGCACAGAAAAAGGATGAAAGGAAAGCAAGGAAAAGAAATTAGAACAGTTCTGAGGAGAAACCATCTGAGGAGGAAGAGGAGGCTAATTGCCCTTTTCTCCTTGTTCCTGTTTAAAAGGTAAAACCTCCACTCCCCCCAAACCTTCACAAGGATTCCTTAGAAAATGGGGAAAAACCTAGTGTGAGAGAAAGGAAAGAGAGTAAGGAATGGCCTTGACCTCCCAGATCACCTGCTCTCTCTCAGCTCCATCAGAAGAACAGAGTAGTGGCAGAAGCCAGCTTGCCAATCTTATCTAGAATTCAGCAAGGAATTTGGCATTCTCACTTAGGAGAGACTATGCATGCATATTTGTACCCTGGATCTTGTCATATTCCTGTCACTGAAAATAAAAAATTCCCATAAGGGGAGGGCAAATACATACACACTTCTTTCCTGTTGAGACTTTCAAAGAATGAAACCACGCTGGTATGCAGTAAGGAACTGACTCTCTTTATGTTACAGGACTTCTTGAATTAGCTACAACTGAATTCGATGATTCTTGCAGATTTGGAACAATTGCCTTGCACCTGTCTCTCCCGTGCCAAATTTTGGCACTGGGAATATGAGACTTGTGTAGCCCGGGGGAATTATGAATGCAAAAGCTAATCCCAAGATCAATATCTCTGTGGATTAATTAACAAGACCAGACATTTGGGTAGATAGAGAACTACAATCTGCTTACAGCAATAAGGTTAGTTTCCAAGTTAGGAGCTGTCCTCTAAAAGCTTGGGGAAAAAAATCCACTCCAAGATTCACATCACAGTTCAGGAGCTGGAGTGATAGAACAGCTGGTAGGGTGTTTGATTCCCAGCAACCCACATGGTCCCCAGAACACCGCCAGGAGTGATTTCTGAGTGCAGAGCCAGGAGTCAGCCTTGAGTATCTCCAGGCCTGAGTATCATGACCCAAAAGGCAAAAAAAAAAAAATATATTGGTAACAGTGACTGTTTTGTTTCATTTCTTTGTGAAACACCAGGCAGCACTCAGGGATTACTCCTGGCTCAAGACTCAGGAACCACTATTGCATGGCTTAGGGGACCCTATGGAGAGCCAGGGATCAAACTTATTATGGGCTTGTGAAAGGAAAGTGTCTTAGCTGTATAACTTGCTCCAGGCCCTGGTAGAAGTGCACTTAAAGAATATGAAATGAAATTATTATTACAATGGACTCAGGAGAGATACTTGGCAGGCGAAGAGAACAAAAGGATGCATAAAGTAACAGGTGTGCAATGTAATGCAAATGGCTGTGAATAAGGTCAGGTGGTGATCATACAAGTGAGGTGTGTGACACAAAGTGGGAATAAAAACACATTATAAAAACATGAACATGGTTCGGTGCAAATGAAGTGAGTGTAGCACCTGACCAGTTAGTAGATCCAAAGAAATCTTCAGGGAATGATTAAAGATGTACATACCTTTCTAGAGTAGGAACCCAAAAGATCCAGTGCTGAATACCAATAAACATGCACACTTCCTATTAACTACAAATAGCACTTACTCCCCTACCCACCCCACCCCACAAAAGGCCATCCTGAACCACGAGTAAGGGGTCCTTGAACAACAAATGAGCTCTGAACTTAGTACATTACATGTGTTCCACCATATAAAAACTGGGACTTCATTCATGAAACATAGAGTTACTCATTGTAAAAACTGAAAAGTAAAAACACAGTTGAATGCAACAAACCTTTTCCACAAATTGTGAATAAATGTGCATAGGACATGACACACTTCTGAATACCAATGTACATACACACTTCCTCCTAAGTACAAACAGCACATACTCCCCTCCCCAGACCCCTGTGTGTGAGTGACTCACCTCTGCACAGCACCTCCCTCTCAGGCACCACCATCTCAGCGGGAAGCGAACAGTGTTGTCGCAGGAGTAGGAGCAGTCTCGGGGTTCTCTGTTGGATCACGGTGAGCACCAAGCCAGGCATGCTTGTCAGGGTTCTGGAGGTTGACAGGAAAACCTAGAAAACAGGCATGTAATGGTTGCCAAAACCCCACGCACATGGTCAGAGACATGACACGAGTTAAAGAGCTCAAGGGTTGGCTGTAAGTGGTCACTGGCATGGTGTCCAGCACAGTCCATTTCAATGGATTTCCCCTTTAGATCTTTCTGTGGGTGGTGTTCACCCAGTGCTCTCAGATCTGTATGCTCCCACTACTTCATCAATCGTTGTACAGAGGGAAAGAGCTGTGTGAGGGACTCCACACCCTCCATCTGACGATGAGCACTAGTCATTACTTCATAGAGTGGGAAGCGACCTGTAAAACTACAATTCCCTAGGCTGTCACACAGGGCCTCACATATGTTAAATTTGTAACGTGAACAACTGTGAATTCTTAGCTCACTCACACTACATAATGAATGCAGTATTAGAAGTAGTGTTCCACTGCGTACTTCATGGTCCTTTCGAACTGCTCCCTTGAGACAGTCCCTAAAACAGGGCAGTCATGATCTTCTTATAGTAACATTCCTTACTACCCAAAGTGGAGGAGTAGCAAAACAGGGCTTCTTCCTCTAATTAGAGCTCAGGGGTTCTGACCTGAGGTGAGACCTGCTCATCAGGTGCCCATCCACCACTCCAAAGATAACCTAATGACAGAAAGAGTCAGGATAGCACATTTCTGGTGAACATAAGAGAACCCAGCACTGAAAGCATCTGAACACTGCTAGGCATCACTGGCCTGCACTCAAGCGGGAACAGATGTTTCACACATATCGAAATCGATATTCAGTCCCTGCAGTTCAGTGCCCTACCCCCACAGACAGATGAATCCTGCTGTCTCCAAGCATCACAGGACCTGAGGAGCATTCAGGGCACTGTCCCAACCAAGCACTACACTGTCCAACCATTCAGACAAACATCACGTGCAGCAGCCAATTTCACTGGTGCACCCAAGATGGAGCAGGTGCAATCTCCCCACCTACTCCAAATGGAATCCTGCGACCAAGACCTTTCACAAGCAAGGCCCAATATGGTGGTTCCAGAACTAAATCTCCATGCCACATGATGGCATAGGTGCTGGGGTGTCCCTCCCTGCCTCCCCTCCTGCTGTTGGCCTGTCTGTAGCCCACAATGTGCCTCAGGGTGCCACCTTAGTGCACCAATAGCTCTTCTCCAGAGACACAGGACTGAGTTCCAAATGACACCACAGAGCTGGGGATCTCTTCAGGTGGCAGACTGAGCCAGTTTCATTGGATCACCCCAGATGGAGAAGGTGCAGTGTTCCCACCTACTCCAAATGGAATCCTGGTGACCAAGAGCTTCCACAAGCAAGACCCAGGTATGCGGTTCCAGGACTGAATATCCATGCTGCATGGCAGCAGAGGCTGTCCCTCCCTGACTGCTCATTGGCCTGGATGTGACATCCCAAATGTGGCTCCTGGTGCCACCTTAGCGTATAAACAGTCCTAGTACAGAGACATCTATCTGAACCTCCAAATGAATTAATGCCCTACAGCAAGGTCTTTGAATCCAACCATTTACAATCTAGGATTCTAGTGGCCGCAGCACCCAAGGTTTTCAAAATGAGCAATGGACAATAAAGGATGTAGCATCTGCCCCTGACAGGCAGGCTTGAATGGTGGTGGGAAAAGTTGAGCAAAACATAATGCCCAAAAGTAGAGAGAGAGTATTGGGGAAATTGTCTGCCATGGAGGCAGTGTGAGGACTGGTGGTGGAAAGTGTGCACTGGTGGAGAGATGGGTGTTCAATCATTGTACGGCTGAATCTCGAACATGAAAGCTTTGCAACTGTATCTCAGGGTGATCTAAAAAAGTCATATGGAGTTCATGCTCAATTTAATCAGCTTAGTCAATGGCTGAATAAATAGCAGTACTCCTACATGGAAAAAAAAATCTTGGTTAGAAAGATACTTTGAAGTCTCGGGCCGGGGCCGGGGCCGGCTCGAGCTCCGCTGAGATTCGACCCGGGTGGCCATGCCTTTGCACAGCCGCTTGGCTGCCGAACGAGCAGGATCCAGAGCCAGCTATATGACTTGGGGTTCCAGCGAGTGCTTGCGGCCATGTATCAAGACTGTGAGCTAAGCTTTTGCTCCATGCTGCTCCAGGAAGGGAAGTGATTCAATTTCCAACTTAAATCTCACTGGACTTAATTACTGAAATACAGAAATTGTAAACCACGTGGCCGCGGTAGACGCGCGGTTTACAATTATATCTCTTCATTCTCATCAGTGGAAAACTAATTATCAAATATTTCCCTGTCAATAGAGCCGTATTCTTGGGGAATAAATTCCAACAAGAATAGTGAGTTCTGTGTTGAAACTCCAACAACAATAGTGAGTTTTGTGTTGAAATATGGAATGTAATCAAGGTAAAGAGAAAAGGAAGTGAAGTTTATCAGTTATGCGGGGGGCTTGTTGGGGGGTGGGGGTTGGATGTATACTGGGGTGTTTTTTTTGGTGGTGGTGGAATATGTGCACTGGTGAAAGGACGGGTGTTTGAGCATTGTATAACTGAGACATAAGCCTGAGAACTTTGTAACTTTCCACATGTTCTTTCAATAAAATAAATAAATAAATAAATAAATTTTTAAAAAATTAAAAAAGAAAGATACTTTGATACTTTTTACATGGACATGAAAGAGGCAATTCATGACACCCAGATTATGCACATATGCAAGAGAAGATGAAACTTTTGTCATCAAAAGATGACATAACTTTGTCAATATATGTATAATTTATAAGTTAACTCTTTCCCAAATCCGCCCCTCTTGCAGAGCCCAGCAAGCTACCAAGCACATCCCGCCCACACAGCTGAGCCTGGCAAGCTACCCATGGCGTATTCGATATGCCCAAAACAGTAATGGCAAGTCTCACAATGAAAACATTACCGGTGCCCGCTTGAGCAAATCAATGACCAATGGGATGACAGTGACTTGTGACTTGTGTGTTTCCCAAAACTGTTTAGAGTACTCAGGGCCACTGAATATGGATACAGACTCTAGTGTGTGGATCATTAAATACTGAAAGTTCCCTATGTAAAATGATGACCAAGTTTTCCACTGTTGAATCCATGATAGTTTATGTGCCCACACCAGCACAGTCAGGTGTGACCTTAGTGTCCCCAAACATCACTGGGCTTGAGCAGCATTCAGTTCACGTTCATAAACAAGCACTAAACTCTCCAACCAGATGGACAAACGTCACTGGGAGTAGCCACCATTTCCCAAGCATTGCCCAGAACACGAATGGGAGAAGGGTAGGGGGAAACTTTGGCCAACGATTGCTGGTGGTGGAGTCAAACGGGCCCATTCAGGCTGAAGGTACACAGGAATATTGCCAGCAGCTGCACTCACAAGAGGCTAAAGGCAAAAGCAAGTCAGAGGTCACCTAGGGAGATGTGAATGAAATGGGGCAGGTCGGGAAACTACCAAAGGATACAGCACACCAGAACTCAAATGAAATGGCCCAACTGCTGGGGTGGGAAACACCATATTCAAGAATGAGGGGCCACTGGTCCATGTGTGAACAGAGAGATGGAAGAAACTCTGCCTGAGTGTTTGACACAGCAATAAGCTACCTGATGTGGGGGCAACGAGCCGCAGAGCTCCTTAGTGAAATCTCAGCTACTAAGCAGTGGGTAAACAGACTTCAGAATAAACCTGCTTTGCCATTAGGAAACAACACTAGGAAACGGGTAATAACAGTATATAACAGAAGGCAGAGGAATATTTTAATAATCACATAAAATTAACTGGACATTGAAATGACCGCGACAAAGTAATTTCAATTCACAAACGTAATTTGATAACAGCAATTCTATCATCACATTCATTTCAACGGAACTCATTGAAGGGCCATCACTGATAACAGATAATATTTTTTTGCTTTTCGGGTCACACCCGGCAATGCACAGGTGTTATTACTCCTGGCTCTGCACTCATGAATTACTCCTGGCGGTACTCCTATGGGATGCTTGGAATCAAACCCGGGTTGGCCGCGTGCAAGGCAAACGCCCTACCCACTCTGCTGTCGCTCCAACCCCAACACAGTACTTTTAAGTACGATTAATTGAAAAGAATACTTTGATGTAATCAATTCAGCAGGAAACTGCTAGACATGGTGAAGAAGGAAAGGGTGCAGGGTTTAGTATTCTCTGAAGCAACTGCTGCGTCAAAAACAATGTGGGAAATGCAGTCAGGTTAGAATAAAACACAATGTGACACTCAGGGAGAGGAAACTGTGCCCAAAACACTTGGCATGGGCCCGAGTCACCTGTGAGGATGATCCTGAGCTGGACCTCCACCCACAGCGCCCAGGGCACCTGCTGTGCCACAGGTTCTACCTGAAGGGTCGACTTGCAGCGCTGTCTCCAGGGGGCGCTGCCCTTCTTGAAATACCTGCAGGGCTTGAATAATCCAATGCTTCAAGGAAGTCATTTCATAGAAAAGCTCCACCATGGAGAGGGAGTGGGGGCGGGGTGAGCCCACTGGAAGGTTCTCCACAAGAGACTAACTTCTGAGCAGAGTGTTAATTCCTAAAATTCTGGCACGTCCTAGACCCCAGGATTCCAACACAGAGGCCTACGCTGCAGATGCCTGTCACTACCCCACCTCCCCACTCTTGGTGGATACTTATGTTCCCCTAATTGGGCTGAGACTTTGTTGCCACAGAGAAAGTGTAGCAGTTTCAACTCAGATGAAACCAACCAGTTCCCAGGTCCCAGCAATTTTCCAACATCAGGAAAAAATAACAGAGACCTGGTTTTAGTGCTGATTGCACACTCATTCCCCAAGAAGAAGCCGCAAGGCCCAGATCCCTCTCTACATCCCTTTTGTTGGAGAAA
This sequence comes from Sorex araneus, assembly GCF_027595985.1. Lineage (NCBI taxonomy): Eukaryota > Metazoa > Chordata > Mammalia > Eulipotyphla > Soricidae > Sorex > Sorex araneus. The sequence goes on along the minus strand of NC_073308.1, from coordinate 7,955,308 downwards.
ATAGAGCTTCCAGGACCAGTAGTCAGTGCCCAGAGGTCTATGTGTAGTACTTGAGACAGTTGCTCCCTGTCACTTTCCAATTTCAGACACATTGCCACCTCTGGAAACCACTGATCTGTGGAGAAAACAATATAGGAGATAAAAAAAAAAAGGCTACTATTACACTCCCAGTATGGTATTGGAACAAAAACAGATCCATAGACCAGTGCAATAGGGTTGAGTATCCTTACACATACCATCAAATATGGGATCATCTTATCTTTGGTAAGGGAGCAAGAAATGTGAAGTGGAATAAGAAAAGCCTTTTTAACAAATGGTGCTGGCAAAACTGGACAGCCACATGCCAAAAAAAAAAAAATGGCCTCTACCTAACACCATGCACAAAAGTCAGATCAAAGTGGATTAAAGACCTCAACGTCAGACCAGAATCTATCAGGAACGTTGAAGAAAAGATCAGAAAACCCTCTAGGATATTGAAGATAGAGGTATCTTATGGGAAAAAATGCCATTGACAAAGTAAGTGGAAACAGAGATACACAAATGGGACTACCTTGAACTAAGAAGTTTCTGCACCTCAAAAGAAACAGTGGCAGTCTGTTTACAATGAACAGTCTGTTACAGTCTGTTTACAAAGAATACAATGACAGTCTACAGAAGGGGAAAGGATAGTCACCCAATACCCTCCCATAAGGGGCTAATAACTAGAATATACAAGGCACTGGTTGAACTCTACAAGAAGAAAACATCCAATACCATTAGAAAATGGGGCAATGAAATGAACAGAAACTTTCTCAAAGAAGAAAGCTGAATGGCCACAAGACACATGAAAAAATGCTCTTCATCATTGATCATCAGAGAGATGCAGATCAAACCAACAATGAGATATCATCTCATACCATAGAGACTAGCACATGTCCAAAGAACAAAAGTGTTGGCGTGGACGTGGGAAGAAAGGGACTCTCCTTAACTGTTGGTTGGAATGCCAACTGGTCCAGCCTTTTTGGAAAACAATATGGACATTTCTCAAAAAATTAGAAATTGACATCCCATTACACCCAGTAATACCACTTCTGGGAATATATCCTGGAGATGCAAAAAAGTACAGGAGAAATGACATCTGCATTTATATGTTTATTGCAGCACTATTTGCAATAGCCAGTTGCTGGAAAAAACCTGAGTGGCTAAGAATAGATGATTGGATAAGAAACTTTGCTATATCTACACAATGGAATCCTATGCAGCTGTGAGAAAAGATGAAATCATGAAATTTGCAGGTTCAACATGGAGAGTATCCTGCTAAGTGAAATGAGTCAAAAAGAGAAGAACAGACATAGAAGGACTGCACTCATTTGTGGAATATAAAGTCACAGAATGGGAGATAACACCCAAGGATAGTAGAGATTAGGGCCAGGAGGATCACTCCACAGCTTGGAAGCCTATCTTATGTGCTGGGGGAAAAGGCAGGTGGGATGGAGAAGAGACCACTAAGTAAATGATGGTTGGAGAAATCGCTCAGGCTGGTAGATGCGTGCTGAAAGTAGATTATGGACCAAACACAATAGCCGCTTATTGACTATATTGGAAACCATGACACCCAAAAGGAGAGAGAAAGAGGGAATGTGTCTGCCACAGAGGCAAGGGTAGGAAAGGGTGAGGGTGGTGAAGGGACACTGGGAACATTAGAGAATGGGCACTGGTGGAGGGATGATTGATTGAAGCGTAATCATGAATGCTTGTATGTTTGTAACTGTACAGTTACAAAATAAAAGGAACCGAAGAGATAGTACAGTGAGTGGGCACATTCCTTGCATGCAGCCAAGCCGAGTTCAACCCCCAGTACCCCACAGGGTTCCTGAGCCCACCAGGGGCAACCCCTGAATGAAGTGCAGTAAGCCCTGGGCTCCTGAGGATGTGCCCCTCCCCAAATTAATGAAAATAAATCTGCCCAACCTATTCAAGTCTGAACAGGGAGGCTTCCTCACAGCACTTCAGGGATCAGATTTTTGTGCAACAGAAGACAGCACCATCAAAGCTACATGACCGCAGAACAGGGAGATAGCTCCTCGAGCCGAACACTGCATGTTCCCAGAGCAAAGCCTGGGGTGACCACTCACTCACACCCCCCACCTCCCTAACACCCCCCCCCCACACTCCACACACCCACACTCACACAGAACCACACCCCATACAGAGCCAGTTGTGAGTAATCCCTGAGAAGTGCTCTGTGTGACCCCCAACCAAAATAAATAAATCCAACAAAGTGAAACAAAACTGAAAGACTGCAGTGACTGACATTAGGGACTTCGTGTTAGTAAGGGCTCTACATTGAACAGGCATAGTGAACAGGATATCCGGGTCTATCTTTAATCTATCTGAGTCCATCACTGGCATAAGTCCTAGGAAGGCATGCAAAAGTAGAAGAAGAAGCAACAGTCCAAGGCCATAATAGGCAAAACACCCAACAGCAGAGGGTGAGGAGAAAGGAAGTCAGGTAGAGTTACCTGAGTTTTAGGGGCAGGGTATCAAGGAAGGAATAAGCCAATCAGGCAAAAACACCACCCTGAGTACTGGGAGGGAGCCAGTCCAAGGAAGGCAGGTGCAAACCCGAGAGAGGGCATAAAAGGGGATGCTTACAGCAAGGCAGTGTTGCCCTCTGTGCAGGGGACCCTGGTCGACCTGTCACATATGCTTGGCTCACAATTTTTATTCTGTCTTGTTCCTCGGATCACGGACCCTAACAAAAACCACCAACAAAGAAAGCTCCATGAGACAGGTGGAGGGTAGTGGATGGTTCACAATGTTTTGCAAGCAGGGAAATCAGCTCAGGATTCTGGAACATCTAACGAAGCAGGTTCCTGGCTGACAGGGCAGACTTGGAATACCAAGTCAGAGCAGAGATATGAGCATAGAAACAATTCTTTAGATGTTCTGCTAAATTCTGAACCCGGAAGACAGAAGGGATTAGTTAAAGGATGGAGGTACTGTGCTGTGATGTGTTGGAATGGATATGTATGAGGCTGGAGAGAATCAAACCCAAAGGAAGAAGAGTCCAAATTCAGAGGAATGAGGAAAGGAGGGGAGGGAGAAGGAGAGAAAGGGGAGGGAGGGAGAAAAGGGAGGACAGAGAGAACGTGAAAGACAGGAGGCAGGTGGGATATGGATGAGGATGAAGGGGAATGAAGGGAATGGAGGGAATGGAAGGAGAGGGAGAAGGGAGTGGAGGAGACTGTGACAGGAGGGGGCGGGTGGTACGAAGCCCTAAGCACTGGTCTTTTCTTATTAAATAAGTTATTTATTTTATTGAATCACCATGTGGAAAGTTACAAAGCTTTCAGGCTTATGTCTCAGTTATACAATGCTCGAACACCTGCCCCTTCACTAGTGCACATATTCCACCACCAAAAACCCCACTATACCTACCACCGCCCCCAACCCCCACCCCCGCCTACGTAGCTGATTAATTTAACTTCACTTTCTCTTTACCTTGATTACATTCCATATTTCAACACAAAACTCACTTTTTGTTGGAATTTCTCCCCCAAAAAAACAGCCCTGCTCTGGGCCAGAGCGATAGCACGGCATGCAGGGCATTTGCCTTGCACGCGGCCTACCTGGGTTCGATCCCCGGCATCCCTTATGGTCCCCCAAGCACTGCCAGGAGCAATTCCTGAGTGCAAAGCCAGGAGTAACCCCTGAGCATCGCTAGGTGTGACCCAAAAAGCAAAAAAAAAAAAAAACAAAAAAAAACCCAGCCCTGCTCTAAAGGAAGCATTTGATAATGAGTTTTCCATTGCTGAGAATGGAGAGATATGAAGTCAGTTTGGGATTTCTGTATTTTAGCATCTTAGTAACTAAGTCCAGGGAGATTTATGTTAGAAATTGTATCATTTCCCTTCCTGGGGCAACATGGGGCTATGGCTTAGTTCAGAGTCTAGAGACATTTTTGCAAGCAGCTGCTGGTACCAAAAGTACCAGCTGGCCTCCGGATTGTGGTCAATCAGCAGCAGAGCAGCCACACAAATGTGTGGCCACCAGGGTCGCATCTCACTGGAGAGTGTGCCTGTATTGCCCCTGTCCTGAGATCATCCACGCGTCCCGATGTTGCAAATTCATACCTCTTTTTTTTTCCTTCTCACACTTCCAAGTTTGTACCTCCTTTATGGTCCTTATAAACTGCGTAAGCACTGGTCTTACAGTGACTGTGGCTGAGTCTGGGTGTTCCCATGAGCGGGAAGGGGAGGCTGTGCTTGTGGCCTTGGTCTGTTCTTAATGGTTCCTATAAACAGTGTTCAGAGCACTTTGTTGTCCCAGTTCTGTTGGGAGAAGGAGGGAAAATGGTCTGTGTAGAACCTGGCAGGTGTCAGGCGCTGGGTCAGGGAATGGACAGTACTCAATGCCCTGCAGAAGGCCCTGACTGACCCTCCCAACTCTCTACCCTGCAGGTGCAATCCAGGACAGGACTGGGGCAGGAAGAGGGAAATTCACACTCCTGCCTGTCTGGCCAGCAGAGACAGCTGGTCTGGGGGCTGATACTGGAGGGGTCCAGCAGCCTGCAGTCCCCCGCAGTGTGGCAGCCGGGCGGGTGAGACAACTCACTACATCCCCTCCAGAGAAGCTGGAATAGCTGGAAACTGGGCTGCAGGACAGAGGAGGAGGCGGTATCTCAAAGTAGACCAGCCTCAGTGTCTGCCGGAGAAGGAGGGCAGTGTCCAAGAGCAAGAGAATTCCTGCTCCTTAGCCTGAAACTCTGGACCTTTACATGCCCAGAGCTCAGTCACCTGTGAAAGCCATAGGAGGACATCCAGTGGCCCCTCCGGGCCCTCCTACAGTCCTGCTTTCTTTTGCTTCAGCAGAAATACTGAAACATCTTAGCTGAGACGTTGGTTCATGATCAAGGAGACGATGTCAGAGGGACTGTGGGCTGCTGAAGTGAGCAGACCGTGGAACAGAGGGCCAGACCGCACACGCACACTTCCACCCGCCAGCTGGCACCTGTAAAAGCAGGCCAGAGCACACGCCTTCCCTCACGCATACACACTTATCATGGATGGCTCTACGGGGCCAGGGGGTGGCACTGTGCTTTCAGGGTGAGGCTCTGGGTTCACATTGGCCTCAGGGTGCTGCGTGTGAAGTGTGTGTCACAGGACACATCTCTAGGTCTCCTGGTGACAGCCTGACCCTGGAGCAGGGAGGAGGCCCTGGGACTCTCAGTTCAGGTGGGAATGTTGGTTTCCTGGGGGAGTCCGAGTTCTCCAGGGTCAGAGGATTGTGAAGCAGGAGAATCCAGAGGGTCTAGAAGGAATAGCATCTGACATGGGCGGGGGCACGGGGGGGAGTGGAATGGCTGCCAAGAATCAGAATGGGCCAGCCCCTCCTGGGCACGGCATGCAGGAGGCATGACAGAAGTGCCTGTCGGACCCAGGTAGACAACTGAGCTTCTTCCTCTGACTCCCACACAGAGAGGAGCACCGTGAACTCCCCTGTTCGCCCAGGTGAGCCCCACTGTGCCTGGCACCAACGCTGGCTCACTGCCATAGGAGGCATCAGGGAGGGAAACCATGTCACTAGCCATTCCAGGGAGCAGGGGCTCAACCTCCTTGAGGCCTGAATGTGGGAGTCAGGGGCAGGCCTCCTTGCTTCGGGAATGGGGACTTCCAGACCCGTGACCCTTGCACCTCCTCTGAGGTGTTTGAGGTTTAGAGCATCCTAAATGCCCCCAGGCAGACTGGCCAGTAGACAGATCAAAGGGTGAAACACATACCTCACATACTGAAGGCCTTAAGTTTGATCCCCAGCACCAAATGCCTACACACACACACACACACACACACACACACACACACAGATGCACACGCACACCACACACTCCAGCACCTCTAGGGGGACTTAGTGAACCAACATCACCTTATTTAAAACCAAACAAATCCCCTCACTGGGCATAGAAGAAAGAAGAGAAAGGAAGCTGTCCTGACCAGGAAAGTCAGTCAGTTGCTACTGACCAGGAAGTGAGAGTGATGAGGAGCGAGGGGCTGTCTTAGGCTGAGAGTGTGAGCACCTGTGATCTGCTTACGTGGGGAGTGGACGGTATTCAGGGACTGGTAGACCTTGCTCAGGAGTCATTTGTGGGGAGAGAAGATAAAAGAGATAGAGTTCCCTGCTGACACAGTTCTGTCCCCAGCTCCCGCCACCCCCCTCCATAGTACCCCGAGCTAACTAGAGTGATCATGAATGCAGAGCCAACGGTAAACCTGATCTAAGTCTAGGGTGGCCCAAACCCAGCCCCCTCAAAACAGGCAGGGGAGAGATTGCTTTTCATCCTCCCAGGATTCAGCTTCCCATGCAGAAGAGGGAACTGAGCATCAGGACACAAGGGGAAGACCCCATGGCTCCTCCATCAGCCTCCGCACCAGCACAGCACTGGCCCAGGGTCCAGCCACTGGGGGCTGAGGTGGGAACAATGCACCCAGTCTCTCCACCTATTGCCACTGCTGGAAGCCCAGCCAGACGTGCAGCAGGACCAGTGCTCCCTGGGCAGCACGAGTCCTATGGGCTGAGTGACAAGAAATTAATTGTTTCTGTTTGCAGCTCCCACAGCCCCTCTCTGAGTCTCTAAGTCCCTTCTTCAGCTCCTCAGCTCCATTCAGCCAAGTGTCTCAGCACCACACCCATGTGCATGGCAACTCTGCCGGCGCCTGTGAGGCCAAGACACACCCTGGATATAGGGCACAGGGGAGGAAGGGATCTGGAAGGCTGCTTGGAGGAGGGTAATGCTGTGAGTCCTGAAGACAAGTAGGTGGTCACAAGGTCTGTGTCCTCCAGGAAGACTGGGCATCTGGGGCCACAATTTTCTTTAAAATTAGAAGGAGTGGTCAGAGTGGTCATTCGAAGGCCAAGGCCATTGCCTTGCTCACAGCCAACCCATTCAATCCCTGTTACCCCAGATGATCCCCAGAACCAGGAGTGATCCTGTAGTGCAAAGCCTGGAGGAAGCCCTGATCACAGCCAGGTGTGTCCTAAAAAACAGAATGAATGAGATCAGAAGGCAAAAAGGATGGTAACTATTATTGAATCATAGATCAGACTGGCCTACACTCGTCATTATACCAGTATGGTGAAAACCTAATGTGAGGGCTGGAGAGATAGGACAACAAGTCGGATGCTTCCCTTGCACGCGATCGAACCCTGGCTCCACCGGTGATCCCTTATGTCCTGCCATGAATGGTCCCTGAGCACAGAGCACCAAATAGCCAGATGCTCGGTGTATGCCATCAGGAGCAGGGCCTCTCTGTGGGGCAGCCCCGCATCCACAGGATGGACAAGATGACTCAGGGATGCCAGCAGCACAAGGCAGAGGGGCAGAAGGAGTCCGCACAGTCGCCAGGCAGCTTGGCCCAAACCTCACACCAGGCAGTATAACCTCTCACCCTCATGCACACAGGCCTGCAAAGGGACAGCGGTGCGTGGCCCCTGCCTCCCCGCGGAGGCGACCCAGTGCCAGACTTGAGCCAGCCCCACATGGGGTCCGGGACTCGACCAAAATAGAGACTCCCCTAATAGCAGTCCCGCACGCACATCCCACCGGGCTCGCTCACAGCAGCCGCTTCCAGCCACTCCTGCGCTTGCCCCTTCAGACTGCGGCAGTGGTTGCTGCCCACCATTGGAGCCAGCGCCTGGGCACTTTAAAGGGGCCAAGTGGCAGCGGTGGTGGGGGCTGGTGCATGGGGCCTGGGCCAGGGCCAGTGGTGAGCGCAGGGCTTGAGACATCCTGGCTGCCCTATGGGGGGCCGCGCCCAGCTGGTGGGGCTCAGGACCCCAGGGCTGCTGCTCTAGGCTGGCGGGTCGGGCGTAGGTAGTCGCGCGGGGATCGCGCCCCACCCTCCAGACCCAAGGGCAGCCCTCTAAGGACAGGATGTGCCGCTGGCCGCCCTGCCTGCCCAGCGGCCCTGCTCAGCCGCTCCCGAGCGCGCCTGAGGCCGCGCAGACCGCCCCCTGCCCAGGACCCGCCCGCCCTCGGGCGCTTCTGGACATTGGCGAGCCTTGGGCTTGGCAGGTGCGGGCAGCCTGGACGACCACCTGGCCCATGCCAGAGGCCCATACGCGGCGCCTTCCAGACCGTGGGTGGCCGCTGCCCCCGGGAGAGCCCCAAGGACGCCCTCTCGGCGCGAGTCTGGAGAGACACCCAGGCCTGCATCTGGGGGAAGTTTCTGGACTGGAAAGATCAGGCGGGAGACAGGTGCCCGGCCTGGGCGCCAGGGAGAGGAGGGGTTCGGGAGGGGACTTTGAGCCTATTTGAACACAGCTCTGGGGTCGCTGCTCCGCTCGGGCTACCCCACAGAGAGGAGGTGCGGTGGGAGGGCGCTCCCGGTATCCGTGAAAGCGGGTGCTTGGCAGCATGGGGCCGCAGATGGGGAAGTTGGAGGCTGTGGGTGCTCATGCAGCTGCCAGAACAGGTACCACCAGCCTTGCAGCGGCGGCTCCCCGAAGCGCGCCCGTCTGCACTGGTCTTGCGCGTGGCCCTGGGCCCTTCCCTGGTTCTGCTTGGTCTCCTCGCAGAGAAAAGTCTGAAGACGTTTATGCCCAGGGAGATTCTGCAGTGCACCCTCCCATCTGCGACTGAGCGGGCTGTCCAATATCTGTCCAGGTGGTGAGATGGGGGAGAAAAGTGGGAACTTTGGGCTTCTTTCTCCTCTGCAGAGCCTCTGCCTGTGTTTGCTCAACCCTGTTTGTGTGAAACGGGTTCCCCAAAGGGGAATCAAGGGAGATGCTTTGGGTGGGAACGTCCGGTGCCTGGAGGGCCCTCTGCTATGGAAGCAGGGTCACTCTTGCCCATGTGGTCTTGGCAGCTGCAATGACTTAAACCGGGCACAGCCAGGTTTGTGTGTGGGGGGGGCGGGGTGAAGGGGGTGGAAGGTGGGGGACGCTGTCCATGGACAATGCCTCTCCCGGGGCACTGACCCAGCCTGGGGGTGCCAGGACTGGGTGATATTTGCCCTGGGCTGTGACTGTGCAGGCTGACCTGGCTGAGAATGTGGGGTGCTGAAGCCTGGAAGGCTGCCTGTGGGGGAACACAGACCAGGTGGGGCAGGACCTGTGTCCTGTGACCTTTTGGTAGTGAAAGAACTAAGTTGGTAGCTGGTATAGGGTGGGCACCCACTCTTGCTTCACTGAGGCGGGGCTTGCAAGGCAGCTGGCCCACCTGCTGTGCTGCTGCTCCAGCCCCTCCCCATACCCTCTTCCTGGCCTGCTAGGTCCAAATGCACCTGGGTTCTTGAAACGCTTCTCCCGGCCTGTTGGCGTAATGCCAGCGGTGGCCACTAGAGGGCAGTGGAGAAGCCGTGCGGGAGAAGGAGGCGCCTTCCCAGGGGTCCTGGCCGCGGGGGGCTGCTGCGGGCCTGAGCTCTCTCCGCAGGGTCGCCGGGAATGCTCCGCTGAGCCGTCTCGGGTCTGGGGCTTTCCCAGGAGCCCAGGGGGAGTCGGGTGGTGCTCAGGAGACTCGGCGGTGTCTCCTGGCGGTACCTGGTGAGCGCAGAGAGGCGCGTCCTGCGGGGTCTGCAGGACTCGGCAGCAGCGGCCCGGCCTGGCGGGGCCCAGGGGTCCAGGGCCACATGCGGCGCTTCGGCCCGAGCCTTTCTGGGCATGGACACCGGGCCCGCTGTGCGCCACCTCCCGCCCCGCGCCTCGGCCCGCGACCCGCGGGTCACCAACAGTCGAAGTTCCGAAGGCGCGACCAGGGCTCGGTCACATCAGATCAGGGACGCGAAGGTGCCCGGGTTCCTGGCGACCCCCAGGAGCTGCGTCCGTCTCTCCTGGAAAGGGCAGAGCCGGGAGGAGGGCTCAGTGCTCGGGCACATCCCGGCAAGCCCACCCCACCCGCACCCAGCACGGAGGCTTGACCCCCCAGGCCACAGCTGCATCCCCCCAGCAGGCGGCCACAGCTCGGCCTGGGGGTCTTCCTAGGGGCCCTCCAGCTGGTTCTTCTCTGTAGCCGTTTCTACCTGCTGTGTGTCCTATTCCTGGTCGTTTATGTGTGTGATTTGGTTATTCCTTTTTTCTGCTTCACATCTACTTTTTTGAAACTATTTTTTTAATAGCGTTCATTCTTTTTTTTTTTTATAATTTATTTATTTTTAATTAGAGAATCACCGTGAGGGTACAGTTACAGATTTATACACTTTTGTGCTTATACTTCCCTCATACAAAGTTCGGGAACCCATCCCTTCACCAGTGCCCATTCTCCACCACCCGTAAACCCGGCGTCCCTCCCACCCTCCCCAATCCCATCTCCCCCCCACCCCACCCTGCCACTATGGCAGGGCATTCCCTTCTGTTCTCTCTCTCTAATTAGCTCTTGTGGTTTGCAATAAAGGTGTTGAGTGGCCGCTGTGCTCAGTCTCTAGCCCTCATTCAGCCCGCAACTCCCTTCCCCCACATGGCCTTCAACTACAATGTAGTTGGTGGTCGCTTCTCTGAGTTGCCCTTTCCCCGGAATGTGAGACCAGCCTCGAAGCCATGGAGTCAACCTCCTGGTACTTATTTCTACAGTTCTTGGGTATTAGTCTCCCACTCTGATATTCTATATACCATAGATGAGTGCCGTCTTTCTATGTCTGTCTCTCTCTTTCTGACTCATTTCACTCAGCATGAAACTTTTCATGCCCATCCATTCTTTTTTTTTTTTCTTTCTGCTTTTTGGGTCAGACCCAGCGTTGCTCAGGGGTTACTCCTGGCTCACGAACTCAGGAATTACTCCTGGTAGTGCTCCGGGGAACATATGGGATGCTGGGAATCGAACCCGGGTTGGCTGCGTTCAAGGCAAACGCCTTACCCTCTGTGCTATTGCTCCAGCCCCAATAGGGGTCATTCTTTTTTTTTTTTTTGAAGCGTTTTTCGTTTAATACATCTGAAAAGAATGCTTATACAAAGAATTGAGACATGAGAGAGCATTGTTCAACACTAATTATTCTACAAGAATTAGGATTGGGGAAGGTGGGAAAAATTATCCGACCATTTTTAAAAACTGGAATTTTTGCAACCAAAATGAGCTGATAAAATCCTATTAACACTTATCATAAAGACTCTTTATAAGTCTCTGTTCCCCATTTTTTTGTTTTGTATTTTTAATTAACCTAGAGCCTCAGTTGGCTGCTCTAGGGTTCTCAGATGCACAACAGAAATAAAGGGATGCCCCTGGCTGGTCCCCATGTTGTTAAGTGTTCTCCCCACCGCACCCCATCCCTAGCTTCTTAATGAAGCAGGTCTCCATCTTCTTAACTTGGAACAGGTTGCATATCATTGCAAGGGTATCTTTCCTCTAGCACCACCCCTCATATTTTCTCTATATACCAGGTCTTCAGCTATTTCTAGGACTACTGTACTATTACACATCTTGTCTATGCTAAGCATATAAGACAATGATTGAGAAGGGAAAAATGCTTTTTAATTATGTACTCAATCCATTCGGTATATTTCAAAAGGTGCAATACTTTTCACTTGTTAGAGAAGTTAGAAATTAACTTCAGGGGAAAAAACTTTTTAAAAAAATTAAATGGCAAACATATTTCCTTGAAAGTCACAGTCACATATATAGTGCATCCTAGAAAAGAGGAGGGGCAAATCTGGTTCCACTTTCATGAGTTTCATCAAAAACCGAACCTACTCGGGTGGAGAGAAAAGGCAACTTTCAAAAATGAATATTTTTACTGCACGAGGCATCTGCTATACTCCTTCCTAAGAGCACCAGGCAGGGAGCATGTCCTCTAAACCAGGCGTAGGACGTGGAATGTGCAATCCATCCATCCTCCTCTCCTTAATGGCTATACAATAGTTAATGAATTAAAAATAAAAAATAAAAACAAAAAGGACTAAATAAAAACTGACCCTACACACACTCCCCCCGCTCCACAAAAGGAAAAAAAAAAGGACGGGGAAAAAAAACCCAATTACTAGATGCCCCAGATTACTCCAGAGTGGAGCCCCAGAGCAGCTTTAACAATCCGAATTACTCTGTTACAGAGTCATCACAAGCATGCCTTGCTTTTAAACAAAAACAAAACAAACAAAAAAATTTTAAAACAGCAAAACTGAAAGTAGTACTGATCACTTTTCTGACAAATACACAATGACTCAAAATTCACTAGTATCAGGAGAGGGAGGGCCATTCCTATGAGCCTGTCTTACATGAGTGCATGTGGGTAGGTGCAGGGCCTTTGTCATTATTGCAAAAACGAATTTTAATTTTTAATCTTTAGTTTGATTTAAACATTGCTTTTAGTATGATGCCGACACCAGCTGTGCAGAAAGGACTCTGGAGAGACGTGCATAGCAGCACACACCTGCGGCTCTTCTTCGGCTCTGGAGGCTCCAGGGCAGCCAATATTGCTTCATCAAATACATCCTCTAGGCCTTTCTGTGTGAGTGCAGAGCACTCCATATATTTAACAGCCTTCAGGTCGAGCGCCAGCTTTTCCGCAGTCTCTGGAGTGATAGGCTTCTGTTTGTTCTTGGCAAGTTTTTCAGTAGTAGAGGGGTCATCTCTGAGATCAATTTGGGTCCCAACAAGTAAGAAAGGAGTCTTTGGACAGTGGTGAGCTATCTCAGCCACCCACTTTTCTTTCATATTTTCAAATGAGGACGGAGAGACCACTGAAAAGCAGACTAAAAATACATCTGTTTGTGGGTAACTCAGTGGCCGTAATCTGTCATAATCCTCTTGCCCTGCCGTATCAAAAAGTCCCAGAGTATATGGCTTTCCACCAATCACAAGAGTGACTGCATAGTTGTCAAAAACCGTTGGTACATACTCAGATGGAAATTTGTTTGTTGTATAGGCTATCAGGAGACATGTTTTACCAACGGCACCATCACCCACAACAACACACTTAATTGTCTGCATTGCTGAAACAGTTTTGTATCCACTTTACTTCAACTTCAGTGATGACCTCAGCTCCTCTGCCAGGGCGTTGGCAGCACTGCCAATAGGGGTCGTTCTTAAGACACTCCGGAGGGGCATCTTTATTAAGATATCTGGGTTCCCCTTAGGCCCCCTGTGGGTCAGGGAGCTCAGTGGCCAGGCCTGGCATTGGGAGTCACCAAGGCTACATCCTGTGCTGCTGAGGACCAAACGCAGAACACAGGTGCTATGGGTGCTTTGCAATTGCTCTAAGACTTGAATGCTCTACCTGGTCCTGGTTTTATTTTATTGAAGAATTTCATTTGTATTTATCACTTATAAATATAGCACAGTGGGTAGGGTATTTGCCTTCCATGCAGCCGACCTGGGTTCAATTCCTTCATCCCTCTCGGAGAGCCCGGCAAGTTACCGAGAGTATCTTGCCAGCACCGCAGAGCTAGCAAGCTACCCATGGCCTATATGATTTAACAGTAACAAGAAGTCTCACAATGGAGACATTGCTGGTGCCCGCTTGAGCAAATTGATGAGCAACGGGATGACAGTGACAGTGATATATATACATACACACAGACCCTTAGAGAGTGAAACTATCCATTGATAACTACACACAAAAATAGAAATCTAAATTCTTAATATCAAGCAAGGTGATTTTATTCCATGGGTGAAATAGAGAAATTTTATTTTAAAAGCTACATATTCTATAGAAATATTTTGAAATAAAATTGGAGAGAGAAACTCAAAGTATTAAATGTTTATATTATTTAAAAACAGATCATTCTAAAATCAGTAATCTAAGTGTCCTCTGCAAGATCTAGAAAAGGGAATGAACAGTACATCTTATTTAAGCAGAAAAATATAGATAAGAAAATTTAAGAGCATTATTTTTCTGAAAACAAAAAAATATGGAGAAAATGATTAAAATGCTAAAGTTTTTTGAAAGGCCAGTAAAATAAATATCCAACAAGACTGAAAAGAGATAAGAAGAGAAATGAAAGTCATTATCAATATGTGGAGAAAAAATAATCTATCCAAATGGATACAAAATAAAATAGGTCACACATGAAGTTCCCAAAAATGCTTTTTACGGAAATAATATGTTTTATTTTATTTATTTTTGTTGAGGGACTACCTGTGGGACCCAGGGATCTCTTGGGGGTGGTCAGGGGGCCGTAGAGGATAATAGCAGTGGCTATTATTTTCTATTATTTGCGCCTGATGAGTTGGTGTTCCCACTTCCCTACATACTTTAATAAAATAATGTAGAGAGTTTTTCCCATTAACTTAGCAGTTTGGATTGCCTTTTGGCAATCTGCCGTAGCGTTTTCCACCGCTAACGTTAGCATAAGCATTTCACGAAGGCCTTCATCAGGTATAGCCTTCTCAAGAGCGTCCTGGAGTCTGGCAATAAAATCTGTTCATTTACTTCCTGAAAGATTTTTGTGAATACCATAGTACATTTTGCAGAGGTCTCAAGATAACGCCACGCCTTTAGACAGTTCTTATTAACAGCTTCTAAAACGTTTGCCTTCAAATGGACTTGTTCTTCCGCTAAAGCCCACTTGCCAGTGCCTAAAATCTGGTTCACAGTGATATCAACATGTTTTGGTGTTTGAATTCTAGCATATTTCTCAGCCTCTTCTTTCCACCAAGATTTAAATTGTACATATTGAGAATTTTCTAGCACTGCCTTTGCAAGAGTTTGCCAATCAAGCTGAATTACAGTATTAGCTTCCGCAAAATTTTCAAGAAGGTCTAGCACAGAATTAGAAGTAACGCCATACGTGGTCGCAGCTTGCTTAAGCGAGGAAAGAAACTGAAAAGGAACAGGCTCACATTGCCCTGCCTGTCTTTTTCTTTGCACATCAGGATTACAAACAACTGGAAAAGCCATAAACTGAGCAGGCTGTTGGCTCAATTTTGCCTTATAGAAAGGAGCTTCAGATTTTTGCATCAGAGAATGCAACTCAGGACTAAGCTTAGAAGGGCAACACAGAGATTCCTCTTCCCTATTCTTATGTAAGTGAGGGGAAGAAGCTGCCAAAGGGTCAGGATCAGTGGTACCCTGTACAGGAGGCATTATGCTTCTTTAAGAAGGGTGGTGCATCTCAAGGTACTTCATTTGTCTAATTAATTTATCTAATTTTTTATTAACTTTCTCAACTCTTGGGTGCTTACAGCCTCTTTTGAAACTGAATTCTCTGTGTCTGACTCAAAGCTGTCAGACTCAGACCGGGCAGGCAGGTGAATCATCAATTTGATGTGAATCACCAGATAGTATAGATGCTGTTGGCTTAGCACCAAATTTAGGCTGAATCAAAGATTCTTCCCCACTCTTCTCCTCTAACACAGGAGTTTCTCTGTAAGTTGCTTTGAAATTTGATGAATCAGTGCAGAGAGCCGTATGAGAAGACGAAAGAGAAGTCTCCTCATACTCAAAGTCAAACTGTGAAAAATTCAGGGCAGCAGCAATACAATTGTATGTGCTCCATTCCTTTGCTGGGATCAAATCTCCATTTTTTAAAATTTTAAGTTATAATTTTATTAAATTATAAAAATAGGTCATCTTATTGTGAAAAAATAGAAAAATTGTTGAAACTGTTTTTCACACTGTATTCAACAGATCACTTGTGTCTAATTCCATTATTTTTCTTATTTTTAGACAAATAGCTTTCCAGTCGTTCTTTTTATTTTAATTTTTTTATTTTTTAATTAGTGAATCACCATGAGGGTACAGTAACAGATTTACACAATTTCGTACTTGTGTTTCCCTCATACAATGCTTGAGCACCCCTCCCTTCACCAGTGTCCATTCTCCACCACCAGTGAACCCAGTATCCCTCCCACCCCCCAATCCCAAACCCCCCACCTCTGTGGCAGGGCATTCCTTTTGTTCTCTCTCTCCTTTTGGGTGTTGTGGTCTGTAATAGGGGTAGGAGTGGCCATCGTGTTCAACCTATGGTCTACTTTCAGCACGCATCTCCCCTCCTGAGCGGGTCCTCCAACCACAGTTTATTTGATGTTCCCTTCTCTATCTGAACTGCCTTTTCTCCCAGCCTGTGAGACCAGCTTCCAAGCCATGCCAACCACCTGGTGCTTATTTCTACTATTTTTGGGTGTTAGTCTCCTACTGTTATTTTATATTCCACAGATGAGCGCAATCTTTCTATGTCTGTGACTCTCTTTCTGACTCATTTCACTTAGCATGATACTTTCCATGTTGATCCACTTATATGCAAAATTCATGACTTCATCTTTTCTAACAGCTGCATAGTATTCCATTGTATAGATGTACCAGAGTTTCTTTAACCAGTGTTCTTCGGTACTCGGGTTTTTTCCAGGTTCTGGCTATTGAAAACAGTGCTGCGATGAAAATATAAGTGCAGATGTCATTTCGACTAGACTTGTTTCTCTGGGATATATTCCCAGAAGTGGTATTGCTGGGTCAAATAGGGACTCAATTTCGAATTTTTTCAGGAGCATCCATATTGTTTTCCAGAAGGGCTGAAGAAGTCGGCATTCCCACCAACAGTGTAGAAGGGTCCCCACATCCACTCCAACAGCAGTTGCTTTTGTTCTTTTGGATGTGTGCCATTCTCTGTGGTGTGAGGTGGTATCTCATAGTTGTTTTGATCTGTATCTCTCTGATGATTAGTGATAGTGACAAAGAGCAGTTTTTCATGTGCCTTTTGGCCATTCGTATCTCTTCTTTGGGAAAGTTTCTGTTCATTTCTCTGCCCCTTTTTCTGATGGGGTTGGATGTTTTCTTCTTGTAGAGTACAACCAGTGCCTTATATACCCTTGATATCAACCCCTTATCAGATGGGTATTGGGCAAATTTTCTTTCCCGTTCTGTAGATAGTCTTTGTATTCTGGTCACTCTATCTTTTGCAGTGCAGAAGCTTCTTCATTTAATATAGTCCCATTTGTTTATCTCTGTTTCTATTTGGTTGATCAGTTGCATGTCATCTTTGAAGAGACCCTTAGCTTCAATATCGTGGGAAGGTTTTGCCGACTTTGTCTTCAATGTACCTTATGGATTGTGGTCTGATGTTGAGGTCTTTAATCCATTTTGATCTGACTTTTGTGCATGGTGTCAGGTCAAGATCTAAGCCCATTCTTTTGTATGTGGTTGTCTAGTTGTGCCAGCACCATTTGTTAAAGAGGCTTTCCTTGCTCCACCTCACACTTCTTGCTCCCTTCTCAAAGATTAGATGATCATACATTTGAGGTTGTGTGTAGGGATATTCCACCCTGTTCCATTGGTCTGTGGCTCTGCCTTTGTTCCAGTACCATGCTGTTTTAATTGTTACCGCTTTGTAGTAAAGTTTGAGGTTGGGGAGGGTGATGCCTCCCATCATCTTTTTCCCAAGAATTGTTTTAGCTATCTGTGGGCGTTTGTTGTTCCATATGAATTTCAGGATTGCTTGATCCATTTCTTTGAAGAATTTCATGGGTATCTTTATAGGGATGGCATCGAATCTGTATAATGCTTTGGGGAGTATTGCCATTTTGACAATGTTGATTCTCTCTATCCATGAGCAGGGAATATGTTTCCATTTCCTCGTGTCCTCTTTTATTTCATGGAGTAGCGTTTTATAGTTTTCTTTGTAGAGGTCCTTTACTTCCTTAGTTAAGCTGATTCCGAGGTACTTGACTTTCTGGGGCACGATTGTGAATGGGATTGCTTTTTTCATGTCCCTTTCCTCTGCCTCACTGTTTGCATATACGAAGGCCATGGATTTTTGGGTATTGATATTTAAATCTCCATGTTTTTAGCATAACACAATTCTCTCCCTACTTTTGTCCATAAATCTAAATTGTTCTATATTTTTGGCTTAAACCAATGACAATATTTTTGTACCCTCTCAAGGAGGCCTCGCATTATCTGTTCCTTTAAAGGCAGACCAGCCATGTCTGTTAGAGAGTTCAGGGTGTTCACATAGGTATCCTGCTGTGATGTTACAGAATTACCCACTACCTTTTTTTCTTTTCTTCCTTTATTTATTATTTTTCTTTCTCCCTTTCTTTCTCCTTTTCTTCTTTTCCCTTTCTTTCTTTCTTCCTGTCTCTCTTTCTTTATTTCCTTTCTTTCTTTTTTCTTTCTTTCTATCTATATTTCATTTTCCCCCTTTTTTTTCTTCTCTATCTTTATTTCTTTCTCCCTTTCTTTCCCTTTTACTTCTTCTTCCTTTCTATCTATATTTCTTTATTCCCTTTCTTTTTCTTCTTCCTTTCTTTCTATTCTTCTTTCTTTCTCTTTCTTTCTTCTCTTTCTATCTTTATTTCTTTCTCCCTGTCTTTCTTTTTCTTCTTTCTTTCTATCTATATTTCTTTATTCCCTTTCTTTCTCTTTTTCTTCTACCTTTTTATCTATCTATATTTATTTATTCCCTTTCTTTTTCTTCTTCCTTTCTTTCTATCTATATTTCTTTATTCCCTTTCTTTCTCTTTTTTCTTCTTCTTCCTTCCTTTCTTTCTACACTTCTTTATTTCTTTCCCCCTTTCTTTTTTCTCTTCCTTTCTTTCTTTCTATATGTCTTTATTCCCTTTCTTTCTCTTTTTCTTCGTCTTCCTTTCTTTCTTTCTATGTTTCTTTATTTCTTTCTCCCTTTCTTTTTCTTCTTCCTTTCTTTCTATCTTTATTTCTTTCTTTATCTCTCCCTTTCTTTATTTCTTCCATACTGGGCTTCTCTGTGGGTGAGCTGAAAGCCATACGGGGCTCTAGGCAGAGGGTTGGAGCGATGGGACAGCAGGGAAGGCGCTTGCCTTGCACCCGGCTGACCCGGGTTCGAATCAAAACCTCCCACTCAGTCCCCTGAGCACCACCAGGAGTCAGCCCTGAGCATCAATGGGTGTGGTTTCCAAAGCAAAGGAAAAAGAATAGAGGCAGTCTCTCTGCCTGCTGTGTGAGGGACCCTCCAGCTCAGGTGTCCTTCACAGGGAGACTCCCCATAGCCTCTCCCTTCCTACAGTGCTCCCCAGGGGAGCGGGGACCTCTGAGTCCCACCGGGAATATCGGACTCCCTGGTCAGAGTGGAGGTCAAGGTCCTGTTGGCCGCACAGGAGAGAAGTCCACTTCCGCCCTGGTTTCTTAACCCCTCTCCCCTCCCCCGACCAGGTGAAAGTGGCCCCCCGGGGGCATCAGCAAAGACGAGACCCCTGGGCCACTGGGACTTCCTGGGCCCGCAATTGCAGCCGGCCCTTCCGGTGAGGAGGGGGACAAGGTGAGAGGAGCTTGGGGGAGCCCCCGGGGTGGGAACGGGTCCTTCCTCGTGTCCACTCCTGTGCGGGGAGACAGGGCCACACCCGGCCACAAGGGGAGCGGAGGCGACAAGGGCGATGCGGTGAGTGGGGCCCCCGGGAGGGCGAGCGCCCACACCTTCCCGGACCCCATCCTGGTACCTGCAGACAGGACTCTGGAGCCCAGCCCTGCACGCAGGGTCACTCAAGTGGCCTCTGTCCCGACTGTGCAGCGCTGAGCCCCAGGCCTGGCAGGTTCCCACGGCCCCACTCAGGAGTGCTCCCTGCCGGACTTTCGCGCGTGGGGCGGGGCCCATTGCTCACTTCCGGCGGGAGGCGGGGTAAGGGGCGAGAGTGACATTGCTAGCCCCGCCCCTTCTGAGCCTGACTCCGCCCCCATTCTGCCTCCCAGGGTCCACCTGGACCAACAGGGATACAGGGGACGTTCTGGACACCCAGGCCCACCCCACGTTAAGTGCTCTAGGCTTGCTTCGTCCCTGATCGCAGGAAACGGGGGTCCCCCACCCTGCTTGATCCTGATCACCCCACCCCCATCTCCGTCCTGTTTGTGGTCTCAATCCCGATTCCAGCCTCACCTGACCGGGCCACACCCTAAATCCCAAGCCTGGTTCACCCTCCAGGAGACCCCAGACCTGAGCTCAGAGGCTAAGTCCTCAGGCCCAGGCCCGGAAGTAAACCTGCTCCTGACTTTGACCTCCCCTTGATCCCAATTTGTCCCTTACCCAGACGCGCTGGTCTTGCACATGTCAATCAGGGCTTTGATCCGGCCCCGCCCGCACCCCAGCAGTTCCGGAAGGGCCAGGCCAAGTCTGCTGGAATTCAGTAGTGCCAGGAACTGTCCTACCTCTGCTAGACGTGGTGGCCGCAGGCTTCGGACAGCCTGACCCAAAAGTTCACTTTCAGCTGGGGCCCATCTGCTTCAGTTGCTGAGTTTTGGGGGTCACAGGAGGGGGAACAGACGGGACGCTCCCACGGGGGCACTAATGGTGCTGAGGCCTCCGCCGCCCTATTTATCTTCTCCTGGAGCTGCCTCACGTTCATACAAGAGGAATCTTCTTCCTTCTTTAGCCCCCTGGGGACCCCAAACCACCCCCCTCCTCTCCTGGGGGGTGCATCGGAAGTTTATCTGGAAGTTGAGGACCCCTGCACCCCATACAAAGGACTACCAGCTTGGAGCTGATACAGGCCCCCCCAAACCTGCCTCTTGACCTGTCCCCCCAAAACTCTGGTACCCCGGACTTCCTTGTTGACTACTACATTTCCTCCTGTTCAATGCAAGACTGCTCATTGGCTTCCCCTGACATTTGGGGGAGCACAGCGGATGTGGAGTCCCTGAGTGTAGGAGTCAAAGTCTGACTCCAGAAGGAACTGGGCCCCCCTGGCGTAGCTGTGTGCCCCCCTCAGCCCAACTCCAGACACTGCCTCACCCCTGCGTCCAACCCCCTCCCCTGAATCATCAGGAGGTGTGGACCAGGTAGGGGGGTCGAGTGAGGGTTGGGGGGTGTCCCCAGATCCCAATGGTCCTGCCTTTATTCTCGAGGGGTCCGTGTGCCAAGAGGAGGCCGCTTCTGGTGGATTCCACTCGCTTACACCCACCAGGGGCTGGAGGGGATGTGAGAGTCCAGCATCTTCCAGCCCTGACCATGCCCTGCTGGGCCTCGGGTCAGAGAATAAACTGGTGAACTGTGTCTGGGGGTCCATACTGCCTGGGGCTCGCCCCTCTCACTCTCTGTGTGGAGGGACACCAGTGCACAGTGCCCCAGAGCCAGCTGCCCGAGAGCAAACAGGGTGACACAGGAGAGGCTGTGCCTTCCCGCAGTATGGTGTCTCCAACCAACTCAGTTCTAAAGGTCTCCAGACCCCACGTCCCCACACCACAGCACCCCACATTGCTGAGGGTGCCATCTTCCATCCTGGGAGAGTTTTGGGCTTCCTTTACACATGAGAAGTCCCATGTCTTCTGTTCTCCGTGGAGGAGGGTGGCAGAGGCCAGGTTCAACTCCGGCATCTCCAGATGTCTGGGGTGAAGGTAACAGCCATCAGAGGGACTGGGGGTGAGTGAAGGAGAATTCTAATTAACACAGGAATAATGAGCCTAAGACCCGGCAGTCTCCTTCCCTGGAAATTCTAAATACATCACTTCTGCCAAGGAGTTTGTTTTTTGCTTTTTCTTTTTTTTCCTTTTTGGGTCACACCCAGCGATGTTCAGTGGTTACTCCGGGCTCTGCAGCCAGTAATCCTGGCGGTGCCTGGGGGACCATATGGAATGATGGGGATTGGACCTGGGTTGGCTGCGTGCACGGCAAATGCCCTATCTGCTGTACTGTAGCTCTGGCTCCGAGGATATATTCTTTTGGAGGGGGGATGCTTTGGTGTGGGCCCGCAGGTTTCTGGAGACCATTGAGTACATGGGATTGAACCTGGTCATCTACGAGCAGGGTGAGATTATTCTGTTGTTGTTCTGTTAACTTTGAACAAGAGAAGTGCTGAACCCACCTTGCTCTCTCTGTGACCCAGCTCTTTGGAAAGGTTTCCAGTTATAGTCAACCCCACGTGCCATCACCCCACGTTCTGAGGGTGCCCCAAACCTCTTCTACAGAGAAGATACAGGGATACAGCAAGATACAGCTCAGAACCCACCACGTTGGGGTGAGGGAATCGCCACCAACGGACTGAGGCTGTTTTGGTTCTATTTTGTTTGTTCATGGTTTGGGGGCCACAAACCCAGCAACGCTCAGGGGTTCTCCTGGCTCTGCACTCAGGAATCACTCCGGCGTGATGGTCGGGCTGTGTGGAGAGCCAAAGAAAGAACCATGGACCTGTGACTGCAAGCCAGAGCACTCACCGCTCTGCTCACGTCCCAGCGGCTGCACTGTTTGCTTGATCCTTAATGACCCTGTCCCTCACATTGAAGCAAAGCAAAGGACTGGAAATCTCAAGCGTGGGAAAAGTCGGGCCGCGGTAGTTTCGCGGAATAGCCACGAGATGGCGATATGGGCGTTTTCTTTCCTCCCCAGGCCCATTTCTCTTAAGAGTTTTCCGCCCTTGAGTTAGCTTCAGCGTTAAGTATGGAGTAATTAAGGATCAAGCAAGCAGCTTCCACAGGTGCAGCGGTAGGAGAGCCTGTGGGTGCTTGTCTTTTACTTGAGTAACCTGAGTTCGATTCTGCCTTCAGGTCTTTGTGGGGTACATGGCTGAATCTCCTCTGGGGGTCGAATGGGTTGCCCCAGCTTTGTCTCTGGACCTCGAGGGGTGCAGAGGATTGAACATGGCCTGGAACGAGCAAGGCAAGGTTATTTTCTTACATTATTTGTTCTCTTCGCTCTGAGCAAGAAAAGTTCTGAATCCCCCTTGCGATATCTGTGATCGAGCCCTTTGAGCTGTTACTGACTGGATTCCACGGGACATCAAAAGACCACATGGCCGCCCACCTACAAGATGGTCAGACTTCGTCAAAACTCTGAATGAATGGTTTGAGGCTCTTCGTGTTCCTGGAGCGAGCAGATGCCGTTGGGCTACAGTAGCACACCACAGGGATGAATGGAGACATTACTGGCGTCCGCTCGAGCAAACCGAAGATCAACAGGATGACAAGTGATACAAGTGACACAAGTTTCTGGTTGGGGTCACACCCGTCAATGTTCTGGGGTGGCTTCTGGCTATTCTTTCATTAATTTCTCCTGTAGGTGCTCAGGGAACTATATGGGGTGCTTGGATTCGCGAGGGGAGCGCACTTGATCCTTAATCATTGAAGCCAAACCCAGGGCTGGAAATCTTCCCTGTAAACCCGGGACGCACTACTTCCTCTCCATCACCACAAGACGGCGCTGTGGAGCATTTCCGTCCGTGTCCCTGTCCCTGCGTTTCTATCAGGAATGTCCACCCCTGCTCCTGACCTCCCTCCAGAACCTGCAGAAGCTCCCCGGACTTTCCAGCTCTCAGGAGAAAGACCCCTAATCCTCGACCACCTCTGCAGCCCCCCACCCTGCCACACCAGTGCTCTGGCTTTATCTGGGGGTGGCTAGAGTAGAGCTAAAGGTGTGGGGGTTCGAGGCTTCCTATGGTGCAGGGGATCGAACGCAGGTGGGCCGAGGCAAGGCAAGAGCCTGCCCACATTCCTGTCCCATTTTCTTGGCCCTTTTTAAGGTTTCCCATCACGGTCATCCTCACACCTCTTCCCACCCCCCCATACTTTTTTTTTTTTTTTTTGCTTTTCCGGGTCACACCCAGCGTTGCTCATGATTCCTCCTGGCTCTGCACTCAGGAATTACTCCTGGCGGTGCTCAGGAGACCATATGGGATGCTGGGGATAGAACCCAGGTCCACCACGTGCACAGCAAACACCCACCCCGCTGTATTCTAGCTCCGTCACCCCACTCTGTACATTTTGAAGGACCCCCAAACACTCTCTTACTCCCTGCCAGAGTTTTGGGGAATCCCATAGATTTCAGATGTTCTAAACATTGTGCTTGCCCTGTTCACCGCGGTGGAGGGGTATGGGCAGAAATTTCAGTCTGGTAACCCCCGAGTTTTGGGGTGAAGTGGGGGGGGCTTGTTTAGGAATGAATGTGCAGAATTAGCACATGGAGATGGAGCACAGAAATATCCCAAGATCTCCAAGGATTTTCAAAAAATTTATTCAGAGGTTCGGTGGTTCCTCCAGTGGGGTGGGTGGAAGAGCGACTTGAAGGTCCACACTTCCTCCTGAATCTTCCAACCCAAAGCTTATTTCTTCCTTCCTCCCTTCCTCCCTCCCTTCCTTCATTCTTTCTTTCTTTCTTTGATTTGTTTGCATTTTTGCATTTTGGGTCACACCTGGCGATGTACAGGGGTTACTCCTGGCTCATACACTCAGAAATCACTTCTGGCAGTGCATGGAGGACCCTATGGGATGCTGGGAATCGAACCTGGGTCGGGCCCCATGCAAGGCAAACGCCCTACCCCCTGTGCTATCACTCCAGCCCCAGGGAGTACTTGATCTTAATCTCCCCTTTATCCTTCATCAGTGAAGGAAGAGACAAATAGTTGGGCTGGGCTTTTTGTTCTCCAGGGAGAGGGGAATGAGGAGCACTCAGACATGAGGGGTGATAGGGTCCATGGCAGCAAATTTTGAATAACGGGGGTCGGGACAGAGAGATGGGAGATCGAGGCAGGGGTTTTGCTGTTTGTGACCGACCTGGGCTCTCGCACCCTTTCTGGTTTCTTGAGCTCCCTGGAGGGGGGGTGGTCTGCCCCAAGACCCTGAATACCCAAATAAAATAAGGAAGCCAAAGCCACTTTGGCAAGTTCCTGCCGTTGTCCTGGGAGAGGGTGGGGTTCAGACTGTTTCTCTAATTCCCATCACTAGTTGGTGTGGC
Organism: Sorex araneus; assembly: GCF_027595985.1. Taxonomy (NCBI): domain Eukaryota; kingdom Metazoa; phylum Chordata; class Mammalia; order Eulipotyphla; family Soricidae; genus Sorex; species Sorex araneus. The sequence continues at coordinate 7,930,780 of NC_073308.1, read as the reverse complement.
CAAAGGCAAACCAACCTTCATTAAAAAATAATAAAGGTAATAAAGGGCTGGAGTAATAGCACAGAGCAAGGTACAGTTACTTGCACACTGTAGCCTGGGGTTCCATTCCTGGTACCCCATATGGTCCCCCTGCCTGCCAAGAATAATTCCTGAAATCAGAACCAGGAGTAAAACCACTGGGTGCGGCCCAAGCTGGGCGGGGTAGTACAGTAAGTGGGGCACTGGCTTTGCAAGCTGCTGACCAGAGTCCCATCCCCGTCATCCCATAGCGTCCCCTGAGCACCGCCAGGAGTGATTCCTGAGTGCAGAGCCGGGAGGAAACCCTGAGTATCGCCGGTGTGTGGCCCAAAACAAAACAGGGAGAAGCACACAGGCAGGAATTTGGAAGGAGGCGCAATTAATAGTTTCCAGAGACCTCTGGAAGGAGCTCACAGAGCATTCCAGAATGAGGAACAGCAGCAGGCAGCGCCAGAAGCGCCAGGGCACGCCCCCTGATTTGCATATGCTGCTGGGCAGGTTCCCAGGACCCCTAAGGAATGGCATCTTGTACTCTGGGGCAATTTCAGCCCCTGACTCCCAGCTGTGGAAGGGGGGAGGCCAGGGTGGATCTCCCAGGATGGACAGAGCCAGCTGATGGAGGGGGTGACAGACACAAATGGATCAAGGCCCTGGCCCCATCAAATCCTCATCCTACCCCCCTCCCTCAGGACCCCCCAAATGCATCCATCTGTAGGCTCAGCCAGATCCACACGTGATGACCCACATGCACACACAAGCATACACACACACGCACATGCACACACAAAGTGCACACACATCGAAGCACACACACGTGCACAGAGACACGCAAAAGACATACTCACCCATAGACTACAAATATCGGGGCCCTCCTAGACTTCTGACTCTAGTTGGATGAACAGGTGCGTCAGCAAAGCCAGAGGGGTGCCACAGAGGAAAAGAAGGTAGGGAGGAGAGTAAGAAGTTCTCTTCAGTTGCGGGAATCACAGCGGGCTTCCTGGAGGAGGGGTCCTTGCAGCCGACGTGGAGTGGGTGTCTTTTGGTGCAGTGGTTCTGGGACTCACACCCTTTTGGGTGGGGCAGGGTCCAGATACCTGAGCTGTCTGGACTGGCTGGCCGAACGCTGCAGCTCCGGGAATCGAACTCCTGCAAGGCAAGTAGGTCTTATTCTGTGTCATGGGAAGGAGCTAAGTCAGAAGGGGGTTGCGGCCAGGAAACGGCTGAGAAACGCTGCACAGTCACCGGAGCACAAGGGAGAGAATTTTTAAAGATTGATGTTCGGGGGTCACATCCAAAGGTACTCAGAACTGACTCCTGGTTCTGTGCTCAGGGATCACGCTTGGAGAGTCTCAGGGGAGACTATGGGCTGCGCAGGATGGGACTCACACAGGCTGTGTTCAAAACACCTTCCCTGCTGTGCTACAGCTCCAAGCTTGTTCCTGTCTGGCTGTGCCACCAGCATCGCACTCGGCATGTGCAAGGGCACCGGGGATCATACCCAAGGCCTCACGCCGGAGACACTCAAACATATGGATTTATTTATTTATTTATTTATTTATTTATGAATCACCGTGAAAAACAGTTACAGATGTACAAACTTTGGTGATTACGTTTCAAACATGAAATGATTGAGTACCCATCCCTACACTAGTGCTCGTTCTCCACCACCAATGTTCCCAATATCCCTCCTGCCACCCCCCCCCCCCCCGCCTCTGTGCAGAGCCATTCCCTCTTACTCCCTCTCTCCCTCTGAGGGCTGTGGTTTGCAACACAGGTCCTGAGTGGCCCTCAGGCTTGATCCATAGTCTACTTTCGGCGCGCACCTCCCTTCCCCAGTGAGTCCTCCAACCATCGTTTACTTAGTGGTCCCTTCTCTGTCCCAGCTGCCCTTTCCCCAGCACGCGAGGCCGGCTCCAAGCCTGGAGCCATCCTCCTGGCCCTCATCTCTACAAAGCTTAGGTGTTAGTCTCCTATTATGTTACTTTTTTTTTTTTTTAGTGTTTGGGCCACACCCCTGGTGATGCTCAGGGGTTGACCCTGGCCGTGCTCAGGGATCACTCCTGGCATTGCTCAGGGATCCTATGCGATGCTACAGATTGTACCTGTCAGTAACCTGGGAAGCAAATTCCGTCCCCACTGTCCTATTGCTCCAGCCCCTGGAGTGTGGGAATTCTTTTGTTTGTTTGCCAGGGCCACACACCCAGCAATGCTCCAGGGTTACTCCTGGCCGTGCTCGGAGGACAATACTGGATGCCGGATCGAACCCAAGCTGGCTGTGTGCAGGACAGATGCCCGCCCTGCTGTGCTCTCCCTCCAGCTACAAACCCTTGGAGACATTTTTGGGGGGAGTCATACCCGGCAATGCTCAGGCATTACTCCAGGCTCTAAACTCAGGAATCACTCCTGGTGGTGCTTAGGGACCCTATGGGAGGCCGGGATAGAACCGTGGTTGGCCGTGTGCAGAGCAATCGCCTTCACCTCCTGGCCCTGTACTGACTCTCCAGCCCCTGCTCGGGTAAGATTTTCAGGGGTCGGAGCCATAGTCCAGCGGGGAGGATGCTGGCCTTGCACATGGCCAACTGAGCTTCGATCTCTGGCATCCCGTAGGGTCCCTGAGCACCACCAGGATTGATCCCTGAGCACCACCGGATGTGATCCCCAAATAAAAACCAACCAACCAAACACAATGTTTAAAGTGTCGGGCACAATTTGGCTGGTAACTGCCCTGGTTGTTTGGGGCCAGAGAAATAGCACAGCGGGCAGGGCACTTGCCTTGCATGTGGACAATACTACATTTCTGGCACTGTAGCTCCTGAGCACTGTCAGAAGTGAACATTAAGTGCCGAGCTAGGACACATTTTTTAGGATTGCCTGGATGTGGCCCAAAAAATAAAAGAGAAACCATAACAAGGGGAGTGGAGTGATATCACATCGGGTAGGGTGTTTGCCTTGCACATGCACAACCTGGGTACGATTCCTTGCATCCCATATGGTCCCCTGAGCACTGAGTAATTCCTGAGTGCAGAGTTAGGAGTAACCCCTGAGCATTGCTGGATTGACCCAAAAGGCACTGTAGCAGTGTCGTCCCGTTGTTCATCGATTTGCTCCATCGGGCGCCAGTAATGTCTCCATTGTGGGGCTGTTGTTTCTGTTTTTGGCATATCGAATATGCCACGGGTAGCTTGCCAGGCTTTGCCGTGCATGTGGGATGCTCTCGGAAACTTGCTGGGCTCTCCGAGAGCGATGGAGGAATCAAACCCGGGTCAGCCGCGTGCAAGGCAAATGCCCTACCCACTGTGCTATCGCTCCAGCCCATCCAAAAAAGCAAAAACAACAACAACAAAAAAACAAAAAAAGCCAACAAAATAAAACCATAACAAAGGTCCCAGTATCCTGGATGCAAAGCCTGTGCTCAGACTTTTTGTTTTGTTTTGGGCAACACCCAATTGTACTCAGGGCAGACGCCTGACTTTGTGCTCAGGAATCACTCCTGGTAGTACTTGGGGAACCATATGGGATGTTGGGGATCGAACCCATGTCAGCTGTGTGCCAGGCAAGTGCCTTCTCTGAAGAACTAAGGCTTGGGTACCCGTGCTCATCCTTTGAGCTTGACCCAGTAATTTTTATCTCCACTTGTTCTGGGCTGCGGTCGGAAATGGTGGGATCCTTTTTCACTCAGGATCCAGAGCATTCTATGGAGGGACCCCAACCCCACAGCCCTGTCCAAGGCCTCCTCACCATGGACAGGGACTCTTGTGGGGTTCCCACTTCCTGCCCCAGTGCTATGAATCTTGCCTCGCAGGCCTCAGTGGTCCAGGATTGCTTCCAGGAAAAATTCTCCGACTTCTTCAGTGGAGAGGCTGGGCCCGCTGGACCATGTGGTGTTCTACTTTCATTTGGTCTCATTTTGGTGTTGGTGCTTAATGCTGACTCCTGGCTCTGCTCTTGGGAATTACCCCTGGGGGTGCTCAGAGGACCCTGTGGGATGCCAGGGATTGACCTCGAGTGGAATGTATGCAAGGCAAATGCCCTCCCCGCTGTCCTACCACTCCAGCCCCCTGTAGCCTTATTTTATTTTTTTGCATGAGGTGACGGGAAAGTCAGATTGGACATCAGTCCTCTGGGTTGGAGTCAGAGGTAGGACAGCGAGCAGGTGCCTGGCTTGCCCAGTTTGGTCCCTGGTGCCACTTAGGGTCCTCCAAGCCCCACCAGGAATGATTCCCTCAGTGCAGAGTCAGCCTGAGCACTGCTGGGTGTAGCCCCCCAGCCAACCCCAAGAGCAAACAGAAAAGCACTTGGTCCTGGGAGCTCTGCAGCTTCTGAGCCGCCGCGTGGGCCCGCCCGGCCCCATCTGGGTCAGCAGTCCCACCTCCCCCATCCTGTCTCTGTGAGGACCTGGAGGACAAAGGCTCTCGCTAGGTACCTCCGTTGCCTCCCAGCCACTGTGGCAGAATGAACCAGGTCACTGCCGAGGGTCACACGGGCAGGAAGGGACAGAACCAGGGGGGCCCTACGCCTCCCGGACACCAGCCTTCCCTCCTCCCTCTGGCAAACCAGCCCAGACCCGCACTTCCCTGCATGCACAGGGCCAGGCAGGATTCTCCGGCCCACCCCACACCCCCGGATGGTTTTGGCTTGTCTGGGAGGCCACACCCAGCGATGCTCAGGGATCTCTCATGTCGGGGCTCAAGGAGAGCCGATGGGGTGTCAGGGATCACTGCTCCAACCCCCAAGCTTGATGGTCAATCGCCTTTCCCATCACCCCGTAAATTGTTTTCTAAAAGCTATGGAGGAGTGATAGGGTCCCCATGGAGGGGAGAGGCAAAGCAAGCTTGGGGTGTGTCTGGATGGAGGACAGCGTGTAGAGTGGCTGCCTTGCATGCAGCTCACCCAAATTTGGTCCCCAGCACCCCAGATGGTCTCCCGAGCCCCACCAGGAGTGACCCCTAAGCACAGAGTCAGGAGGAAACCCTGAACAGTGCTGGGTATACCCCCAAAAAAGTAAGGTTGGGGGCTTTGAGAAGGAGCTGGAGACACCCAAGTTCTTTTCCTGGCAAAGGACTCTGCTGGGGACACACTTTAGGATTCTCTCTGCTCCCCCTGCTCTGGCTCTCTCAGCTGGAATCAAAAGCAAGAGGAGGTCCCAGGAGGTGGGGAGAGGGAGAGGGAGGGAGAGAGAGATTGGGGGAGGGACACAAGAGTCAGGGCAGGGAGTGTCTGTCCCCCTCCTTTCCCAGCTCCATCTTGGCACCAGGCCCCTGTCCTCACCTCACTGCCTCCCATCCACCAGGTCCCCACTGCCTTCATTTGTAGTGGGTTTTAGTGGTGGCGGCCACACCCAGCAGTGCTCAGGGCTGACTGCTGGCTCTGTGCTCAGGAATTGCTCCTGGCCAGCTGAGGGGACCATACGGGACGCTGGAGTCTGAACCCCGTGTAAGGGCGAAACTGACACCACGACAGGCGGCAGAAATGAGAAAAATCAGGTGGCCTCGGGTTTAATTCCTGGAACTGAAACAGATTCAGTTTCCCAGCAATAAAAAAATGTGTAATTAACCAACCTGAACCCACCTGAGAAAGTTTCTGGACTCAGCAAGTGGGCTCAATTAATCAATTCTCACAATGCCCCAGAAGGTGCTTTTTGTTTAAAAAGAATGAGAAGACTATGTAATCATAAAATTGGTACTGATACTGGAAATTATTGTTTAATTGTTGTCTTACCATTGTTACCCTAGACACTTGCCAAAATACCTTTGGTAACTAAGTCAGATCCTTTTCTAAAACAATAAGGCATGTACTGCTTATGTAATCAAACCCTATATAAGCTGCTTGCTGCCTGAAGTCGGGGTCCTATCAAGAGACCACTCTGTGGGTGAGATAGATGACCCCAGGATACTGGAATAAAACTCCTACTGCTTTTGCATTATCATGTTCATGTCTCTGTCCGTCTTGCTACTTGGGAACCCGGAACCCTGGGTTTAACATCTGGGGGCTCATTCCTCAGGATTCCCAAGTGGAAAAGCAGGCAGACCACATCTCAGTATAGGAGTTTCTATTATGAAAACCTGCAGTCACTCAGGGGCGGTCTCGTTGAGACTGAGAGGCCTGAGTGAAGGGGAGACAGGTCAGGGGCATAAAGCCATGTTTCGTGATGGCCCACACAGGGGCGTTAGGCCAGCTCACCAGGGGATCTGGGATTTGGCAGCCAACTGTCGACTCAGTAGAAGGGCGTAAGGCCACCTCGCCAGGCGAGGAGGCTGGCAGCTAAGTATTGTGGGAGACGTCCCCGATGATTTTTTTCTTTTCTTTTTTTTAAGTCTCCAGAAAGCAGTGGCAGTGCAGATGGAGACACTGGGAGAAGCCTCGGGGACTTGTGTACAAGGGTTGGTGTCTGTCTTTGGTGTTCATTTGTCTTCCTTGTGTCATATTCTTTGGATTACTACGTGTGTGTTGAGTCTGACTGTTGTTTTGGTATTCGAGCCCTTCATCTGTGAATTTGTCATGGGTCAGAATCAGTCGACCCCACTTTCCCTTGTGACTGGCCATTTCAGCAATTTCAGGTCCAGGGGCAGCAGCCTCTCGGTAGAGGTGAAGAAAGGTAAACTGATAACTCTTTGTTCTGCAGAATGGCCAGCCTTCAACGTTAGCTGACTAGCAGAAGGTACTTTTGATCTGGGGACCTTTCTGAAAAGTTAAAGGTAAAATTTTTCTTTCCAGGACTGGGAAGACACCCGGAAAAGACCCCTTACATCCTGGTCTGACAGGAACCGGTTAAGAGAAGCCCTCTCTGGTTAAAAACAAAAGTGTTGTAAAAGAGTGCAGAGATAAAATTAGTCTACTTAGTTTAATAACAGAGGTATAGCAGCCATCAAAACAAAGTTTTGTCATGTCTTCATAAACATATGCTGTTGTCTAAAAGTTTTCTGAGTACCAATGGCCTCTTTCTATGTCTAAAAAGTGTGAAATTGCTAACGTATCTAGTGTAAAAACCTTATGATTTGAGGGAATTAAGAACTTTAAAAGTAAGCCAAAGAAGGTTTTCCTACTTTCATAAAAATGAATGGTTTATATTTGTTTGTATTTGCACTGGATTATTAGAATGTGAGTTCAAATTATTGTGGAACATGAAAACAAGTTTCAGAGTAATGGATTTCAATGTGAGTGTTTCAAGTCATAAGATTGGTGCAAAATTTCTTACCCTACCAGTGTTTTTATTGATTTCTGAGATTGTTGGTAACCTAAATTTCAGGAGCTACCAAGACCACAGAATTGTGCCTTGATAAAAGTTAAAGATATCGGGTTTTCCTGCTGGAGTCCAGAGCAGCTTTCTTTTTATTGAAGGAAAAATAATTCAAACGGCTAAGAACAGTCCATTTGGCTTTAGTGGTTTCTGAGAATGGAGAATTGTGTGGGTGAGGCTCAAGGCCCTGAGCGGCCCCAGGACCTGCAGAGACACCACACAAGTGGACAATAACTGGTAGGGTCTCTTTTTCAAACTATTGTCAATTAGTCTACACAGTAACTTTATTTCACTTAAGCTTTGTTACCAGGTATCAACCTAGTCTTGACCTTAAGAGTAACGGTTTATCTACAAATATGGAATCCTTACTGCGCATGGGAATCTGTGAGTGTTTTAATTCTTTTATATCTGTTTCCCTAGAAATTGGAATTCTAAAGATAAAATTTCTAATGAACTTTGGCCAAGCAGATATATGTTACAAAGATCTTTAATTGTGAGCATTGTAAACTTTTTGATATCTTTGAGACTGATGTAATGCTTTTGACCCTCGCATATCGCGGTGTGGCTGGGCCAATCGAGGTCACTCCCTGGAGGGCGGGACCGGGGCGGGGCCAATCCAGGCCATTCCCTGGAGAGCCTGGCTGCTGAGGCGTGCACGGGCTGCAGTGCCTCCTGATGGCTACTGCTGGTACTGCAGGTGCTGATATCCACCCAGCCCAGCACCTTGTCAAGGCGGTATCTGGAGAAGGGACGCTCTGTCCCCTCTCCGCTCCTCCCTCCACCCTCCTTCCCATCTCCCCTTTCTCATCCTCCTCATTCGTTCTGTCATGATTTAGCACGGAGCTCCAGGCAGCCAGGCAGTTCCAGCTGCCCCACCACCCTGCCCCTGCCCCTGCCCAGCGGCCCACCTGGGACGCCGACCTATCTCCCTGAACTCCCCACCTGCCCTGAACTCCAAGAACTCCAGGTTTTCCTCTCCGTGGCTGTCATATGCCCTCCCCCCATTACCCCGCCACTGAGCAGGGGTTCCTTGGGTTCGCAGCGTCCCTAGCAGAGCCTGAAACACGGTGGGCATGCAGCAAGGCCAGCGGCAGGGATGGATGGGTGGGAGCACGGGGCTCCCCCGCATTCCACAGAGCCTTGTTTCGTCTCGCACTGTGGGCCACCCTGCCAAGGGAGAACTGGGGGAAGAGCTCTCCCCACCTGACCCATAACATCCCCACCTCCCCTCAGGGAAAGCTCCTGGACTCGACACATCAGGATAAAAGCACCTTCTTCCATGCCTGAAATCATAATAGACTTTGTTTTTGTTTTGGGGTGACACCCAGCGGTGCTCCGATGACTCCTGGCTCTGTGCTCAGGGATCACTGCTGGCAGTGCTCGGGGGACCCTGTGCGGTGCCAGATATGGAACCCGGGTTCATCGTGTGTAAGTCAAGTGCTCTCCACGCTTTACTCCGGCTCTGGGCCCCGTGACTAAAATTCTGTCCTTCCGGGGCACTGCTGCTGGGGTAAACACTGTCCTCCCAGGCCCCTTTGCAGTGTCTCAAAAGGCAGGAAGTAGAAGGAAATCTCGAGGTTTTCAGAGCACAGGAATTGGCTGTTTTAGTAAGAGCCCAGTTGGGGGCTGAGCCCAAGTGGGGCTACGGCGACACCTACTGGTGAGAGGAGGTTAGCGCAGAGCCTCTGAGTGTCCCTGATTAGTGTGTGTGTGTGTGTGTGTGTGTGTGTGTGTGTGTGTGTGTGTGTGTGTGAAGCAAGAGGATTTTCTTTTTTCTTTTCCTTCTTGGGCTACTCCCAGCGATGCTCAGGGCTGACTGCTCTCTCTGCATCCTGGAATTACTCCTGGCTGTGCTCAGGGGAACGCTGCGGGATGCTGGGAGTCAAACCCGGGTGGGCTGTGTGCAAGGCCAGCGCCCTCCCCGGTAGACTGATGCGCAGGCAGGGGACCACTGGCAACGGTCCACGGCGCCCTCTGGTGGCTATGCGGTGGAACTGCCGCGGCCCGACTTCCCCAAGGTAAAGATCTCCAGTCTCGGCCTCAGTGTTGGGCTCGGGGTCATGAGGGGTCGAGCAGGCAGCCTGGGGCCGTGGGTGGAGTCCTGAGCCAGGAGGGCGCTCGCCTCGTGCGGGGTGACCCGGGTTCTGCTCCTGCGCCCACAGGTTTCCCGAGCACCGTCAGAGGGTTCCTGAGGGCCCCGAGACGCAGACGAAAGCCTTTCAGGGGGGACCCTCAGGCCAACGGGGGGGCCGAGCCGGGTCTTGCTCCCCCCGCCTCCCCCCGCCCTAGACCGCGGAGGGGTGGGGGTGGCGGGGCCAGGAGGGAGAGATTCTCCCGCGCGCTGCTGGGCTCGGCCCCCACGCCCGGGTGGGCCCATGCTCGGCTCCTGCCGCCGGCCTGAGGCGACCCCGTGCGCCTAGTGGCCCGCACGTGACCAGGCGCAAACCGAGGGCTGGAAATCTTCAGGCCAGAGGAGCGGCGGGCTCGGGCTCGGGCCAGACTTGGGGCCCCCCCCCCTGCGCCACCACCTCCCCCCCTCCCCCCTCCCCTCCCCCGCCCCAGCCCCGCTCAGCCCGAGGTCGACCCTTGAGTCACCCTTTCTCTTTCTTTTTTTTAAGTAAATTCATCTACTGCATCACCGTGAGGGAGGGAGCCGCCCGCGGGACGGGGTCGTGGGGGGCCCAGGAGGGTCCTTTCTCTAGAGCAGCTCCCATGGAGCTCTGCTGGGGGGACTGCCACGACCGCTCCGGCAGGGGGCGCTCGCGAGGAGAGCGGGTCGGCTCCAGGCCTCCTCCCTACCCGTTTGGGTCCAGAGGGGGTAAGATGGCATTCTGACTCCAAGAAACGGAGCTGATGGATCGTCACTTCGGAAGGGAAAATGAGGGAGGGAGTGAACGAATGAATCAATGAATGCTACACCCACTCCATCTTGGGAGCCAGGCAGGGGGCTCAGTGGTACAGCGCCCGGCTCGCCTGTATTTGGGGCCCAGCAGAAAAAGAGAAAGAAAACAACAGTCCTTCCTGGGTGCTGGTGCTCTGTGTGTGTGTGTGTGTGTGTGTGTGTGTGTGTGTGTGTGTGTGTGTGTGTGTGAGAGAGAGAGAGAGAGAGACAGACAGACAGACAGACAGACAGACAGACAGAGAGGGAGGGGCAGCACATGGCCCAGGGAACAGTGCCATGGGACTTCAGCATAGCGCACTTTCCCTGGGAGGTGGAGAGAGTGGCACCAGGAGAAGAGGCCCAGGCTATGTGACGGCAACATGCCCCTGGACACTGCATCCCCTATTTCAAGGAATGGGTATTCCTTCCTGTGCTCAGTGACACCCACTTCACGCTTCCTCCCTACCTGTACCTTACTTGCGGCTAAGTCAAAATGACAAGTTGCTTGCTTGCTTTCCTGCTTGCTATTTACTTACTTATTTATTTACTTATTTCATTGTATAACTGTGTCACTGTCATCTAGTTGCTCATCGATTTGCTCAAGCGGGCACCAGTAATGTCTCCATTGTGAGACTTGTTTCTGTTTTTGGCGTATTGAACCACCACACCACAGGTAGCTTGCCAGGCTCTGCCATGCTGGCGGGATACTCTTGGTAGCTTGCCAGGCTCTCTGAGATGGGCAGAAAAATCAATATACAAATTATACCACAGAAAATTAGAGAATAGCCATTAAGAACTTCATTAATGAGTTTCAAACCAATACTTTAAAGAGACATTTAAGAATTTAAATAGACATTTAGCTCATAGCAATTTACTTTCAACAAGTTATTTCTACAGATTATCACTGAATCAGGGGCTGGAGTGATAGTACAGTGGATAGGGCGCTTATCTTGCATGCAGCCTACCCGGGTTCAATCCCCTCCACCCCATACGTTCCCCTTGGCCTGCCAGGAGTGATCCCTGAGCACAGAGACAGCAGTAAGCCCTGAATACCACCAGGTGTGCCAACAAAACAAACAAAAACTACCATTAAATTACTCTACATTTTGTGTATTCAAAAGGGACATCATTAAAGTAAAAATGTGGTAAAGGGTTGTTGCATAGAATGGCTCCCTGAAAGTGGTCAATATCTAAATATGTAAACATCAAGCATGTTTGTCTTCCAGTGTCACCAGGCACTATGACTCAAGCACGCTGCCCCTATTTGTGCTGTGTGACCTGCTTCAGCGCCTGCTGTCCCCTGGGAGGGCCAGGCAACGGTGCGGGGCCGCAGGCTGCTCTGGCCTGGGCACTATGAAGGGTCCCAGAGCACGGACCTACCATCAACCCAAGCCCATGCAGCTGATGAGAAATTTTAAGAAGAGCTTTCAAACCTGTAACTCTCAAACTACATATACGCTCAAACCTCAGAAGTTATTCTGGGCTAAGTGCTCGGGGGTCTTACCTGGCAGGTTCTTAAAGGTCCCTGTAGTGCAGGAATAGAATCTGGAACTTCTGTGTGGAAGCATGCACTCCGGCCCGCTGAGATATTTCTCCGGTCCTGAAGCCCAAATTATTAACTGAGAAAGTTGAATACTCGGATAGTGCTTGGGAAATCATTTACTTGTTGTTATTTTTGTTTGGGGGACATGCCCTGCACTTAGGGCTTACTTACCTCACTCCTCAGAGCTTACTCCTAGCTTACTCCTAGCTCTGAGGAGTGAGGTAAGTAAGGCTTAGGGCTTACTCCTAGCTCTGAGCTCAGGAATCACTCTTGGTGGTGCTTGGGGGACCATCTGGGGTGCTGGGGATGGAACCTGACTAGGTCAGCTTCATGCAAGGCTGCATGCCCTACCCATTGTGCCATTGCTCTGATCTCTGGAAATGCCTTTTTAAAGATTAAAATTTAACTCCCCCTAGAAATACCCGATTATTACTGTAAAAAATGTGAAAAGGCATTATAAGTTGTTTCAGGAGTCACTCTGAAAAGTTATTCCAAAAATGTTCAGTGACTGATGAATAAAAATGAACTTCAAGCTGGATTCATTTAAACTCTACTTTGCTCTTCCTTCTTCTGCCCCCTTGTGGGGGTACAGAGAAAGGGATGAAGTCCACAGAAAGGAACTCAAAATATCAAGACCGAATTTCAAGGGAAAAAGTATCAGGCCAGGAATAGTCAGGGTCATCAGCACCCGAGAGCCTGGGGATGCAGGACAACAGGCAGGGTGTTTGCTCACACGTAGCTGACCCAGGTTCGATCCCCCACACCCCCCGCCAGAGCCCCAAACCAAACCCGAACTATCGGTACATAAATAATATCTAAAAGTGATTTTAGTTTCTCACTGAACACCTATTTTGGTTTAAAACGGTTACTACTGTGCTCTTCAATCAATATAACATCTTCTTACATGATTGAAAGTGAATACAAGTATCTTTTAGAGAAGGTCAGATATTTGTGGATGGAATTATCTGCTGTCTAGAATATGCTCCAAGTGCACAGCATGGAGAAAACAAAAACCTATACCTGCTGAAGCTAGGTATTTTATTGTATATCTTTGAAATTTCCAAAATAAAAATCAGGGTATAAAGAAATAGGTGGGGCTTGATCGATAGTACAGCAGATAGGGTGTTTTCCCTGGCATACAGCAGACCCGGGTTTGATCCCTGACATCCCATATGATCCCTGAGCACTGCCAGAGGTGATTTCTGAGTGCAGAAATAGGTGATTTCTGAGTGCAGATTTCTGAGTGCAGAAACTAACTCCTGAACATTGCCAGGTGTGACCCCTCCACGACCCCCCCAAAAAAAAGTGTAGGCTCCATCATATGAAATAAAGCACCTGAATAAGTCAGTAAATTTGTTTATCAATGTTTTTTATTCTTTTTCAGTTTTATTTCCCTTAATTTTTTATCAAAAAATTTTTGACAGGGGCTGGGGTGATAGTACAGTGGTAGGGCATTTGCCTTGCATGCAGCCGACTCGGGTTCCGTTCCTCTGCCCCTCTCAGAGAGCCCAGCAAGCTACCAAGATTATCTCACCCACAGGGCAGAGCCTGGCAAGCTCCTGTGGTGTATTCGATATGCCAAAAACAGTAACAAGTCTCACAATGGAGACAGTACTGGTGCCCGCTCGAGCAAACTGATGAGCAACATGATGACAGATACAGTGATAATCTTTGATATCACTTGTCACTTGTCATCCATTGATCTTAGATTTGCTCAAGCGGGTGCCAGTAACATCTCCATTTGTCCCTGTCGAGTGCTAGTGTAGCTCAATGATATCTGCTTGCTCCAGGAACACAAAGAGCCTCAAACTGTTCATTCACAGTTTTGATGAAGAAGTCTGACCATCTCATTGGTGGGCGGCCACTTGGTCTTTTGACGTCCCGTGGAATCCAGTCGGTAACAGCCCTAGTCCAGCAGTCATCTCTGAATCTCTGACTATTAGAGAGTAAAACTATCCAGTGATAACTACACACAAAAATAGAAATCTAAATTCTTAAAATCAAGCAAAGTGTTTTTATTCCATGGGCAAAGAGAGAAATTTTATTTTAAAAGTTATATATTCTATGGAAATATTTTGAAATAAAATTGGAGAGAGAAACTCAAAGTATTAAATGTTTATATTATTTAAAAACAGATCATTCTAATATCAGTAATCTAAGTTTTCTCTTTAAGATCTAGAAAAGGGAATGAGCAGTACATTTTATTTAAGCAGAAAAAAATAGATAAGGAAATTTAAGAGCATTATTTTCCTGAAAACAAAAAAAATGGAGAAAATGATTAAAATGCTGAAGATTTCTTTAAAGGCCATTAAAATAAATCTCCAACAAGACTGAAAGGAGAAAAGAAGAGAAATGAAAGCCATTACCAGTACGTGGAGAAAAAAATAACCTACCCAAATGGATACAAAATAAAATAGGTCACATATGAAGGGTCCAAAATGTGTTTTACTGAAATAATATCTATTTCATTTTATTTATTTTTGTTTGGGGACTACCTGTGGGACTCAGGGATCTCTTAGGGGTGGTCAGGGGACCCTAGAGGGTTGATGGATTCAACCCTGATTGGCCACTTTCAAGGCAAGCATCCTTCCCACTGCACTAACACTCTGGCACCCAGAAAGAAGATGAACTTTACAAGAATAAGTATAACTTTTAGAACTGAGAAATATGTTATCTAAAATTTAAAATTTGAGGCTGGAGTGATAGCACAGCGGGTAGGGCGTTTGCCTTGCACGTGGTCGACCCGGGTTTGGTTCCCAGCATCCCATATGGTCCCCTGAGCACCGCCAGGAGTAATTCCTGAGTGCAGAGCCAAGAGTAACCCCTGTGCCTCGCCGGGTATGACCCAAAAAAGCAAAAAAAAAAAAATTAAATTAATGGCCGTGTGCAATAGTCCAGCGGGTAGGGCATTTGCCTTACACGCAGCCAACCCAGGTTCGATCCCTGGCATCCCGTATCATCCTCCCAGCACTGCCTGGAGTGATTCCTGGGTGCAGAGCCAGGAATAACCCCTGAGCGTTGCTGGATGTGACCCCATAAAAAATCACTGCCACTGTCATCCTGTCACTCATCAATTTGTTCGAGTGGGCACCAGTAACATCTCTCATTGAGAGATTTATTGTTACTGTTTTTGGCATATCCAATACACACGGGTAGCTTGCCAGGCTCTGCCATGCGGGCTCCGTACTCTTGGTAGCTTGCCGCGTTCTCCGAGAGAGCGGAGGAATCGAACATGGGTTGGTCGCGTGAAAGGCGAAAGCCCAACCGCTGTGCTATCATTCCAGCCCATAAAAAATAAATAATTAAAATTTAATATTGACTAAGTAGCATAAGGAATCAGCATAAGAATCATCAAACTTAAAAACAATGAGTCTGGGGCTTCAATTCCCAGCATCCCATAAGGTTCCCTGAGCGCCGCCAAGAATTATTCCTGAGTGCAGAGCAAGGAGTGACCCCTGTACATCTCTGCGTATGACCCAAAAAGCAAAAAAACATCCCACCAAACCCAAAACAATGAGTTCCCATTATCAGTCTACTTCTCTCCTACTTTTTCTTTCTTCCAAGGTTTCTGACTATCTCCAAATGAGGCTTCTTGTTCTTTTTATTAAATTTCCTTTAATATTACATGGATGGTCAGTTTGCTGGTGATAAATTTTGTAATTTGTTTTACACTACTTTACCATTGATTCACTGATTTGGTTTTTCTTTTTCTTTTTCTTTCTTTTTTTCATTCTGCTGTTGAAGCCCTCTATTCTAATTTTTAAATTTCAGTTGTTACATTCTTTATCTCTATTATCTCTGATTGGATTTTTCTCAAGCTGATCTCAGACTTCTGCTGTTTTTATTGACATTACCTTCCACAGAAGTCATTTCAGTGAGTATCAGTAAGACAGTTGTTTTGAAGTCTTCCTCAGGTAGCTTTCTGTTGGATAATAATGGGTTGTCCTTGCTGCTCCTGCAGGGAGCTTAGGTTTATTGAGTTACTCCCACAAGAGTGCCCCTGAGACATACCCAATTCCATCAAGCACTAATAATCCTATATTGCTTTCTCTTTCCCTTATGTCATTTGCATACATTATTGAGCAATGCTCTTTTTGTATAGACTCAGGAAGACAGTTCATGTTATGCTTTGTCACATGGGAGTTAATTGGCTCCAAAATAATATTTACTCCTGGGCATCATATTGACTGGACTTAAACCTCACTTGCCCTTTCTTCCTAATACCCCAAAAGGAGGGTTCCAACAAATGGACTGGATGGACTCTGGGCAAGCAATTATCTACCCTGGCATCGAAAGGGGACAAGCTAAGCAGCAGAAGTATAATAAGTATAATAAGTTAAGTATAATAAGTTAAGAGCAAGGTCATGGGACAAATTCTATCATGACCCAAAAAGAAGTAGCTGCATAAGGACCCTGCTGGGGTTAGGAGAGACTCACCTGGCCTGAGGACTGTGGTCTGGAATATATAGCGAGATGTTCCCCCAAAGAGCCAAACTATAAGCTTAATATATCTCTTACTGTGTTCATACAAAATGACTAGAAGTATGATAAGAAGTAGATTTACTGTCATTGTTTCAATGGATTACTAGCTGAGGAAAGGAGAAAGAATTCACCCTGGTTAGAATCCTGCCTTTGAGCAGATCTCCTAGTAATCTAGAGTGCTGAACCCTCCGATGAGATTTTGTCCTAGAGTTGATCTCCTAGAACTTCCCCTGAAGGGGTGGCTTTACCTCTGTTTGTTGTTATGACAATGTTCAATCCCACCTATGTGTACCCCACCCTTCATGATTTCTCTAGAACTATGCTGTAAGGAGTAAGAGGGGACTAGAAAGTCCGGGACTAGGAGGAGGACCAGATGAGGACGCTGACTGGAAGGAGAGGACTATGAGACTAAGACGAGACTAGGAAGGAGATAAGAAAGGAGAGGACTCTGAGGTCTACGAGAAGACTAGAATAATGGAACTATGATGACTGGGACTATGACCAAAACTATGACTATGATTGTGCCATAAGGGGAGAAATTGGACTACACAGGGAGGGAGAGAGAAATCAACTGTCTACACATCAGCCTGGAGCCCGGACCCAGTTTCTCCGTCCCCCTGGTCCTTCATCTGTCAGTCTACATCGTCTGTCCTGGGGAGGCGGCTCTTGGCCACCGATGGCTCTCGTCGCTGTTTGGGCATTCGTTTCTATTTTTGAAACTCGCATCTTTCATAGCTGGGTAACAGCAGGAGTACTCTCCAGTTGCTGTCTCTACCATCAATGTGTGCAAGTCTCTCCATCTCCCCTTATTTCTAGAATTCCACAAGGGCCTAAGCAGGGGATGGTGACTCTGCTCCAGAGGCCTAGGGGGACGAACCAGCTCTCCCGCAACAGATGCTCACCTGCCAGCCTTGCTCCAGAAACTCATAAATATATCTTGAAAGAGCTCAACTAGCCACAAGGATTTCTAGGACTGGGACATCTGGGGCACTCTCGGAGGGGACAGACCAGCACCTGCCCAAACAAAGCCCCAGCAACTGCTTGCTCTGGTCCTCTAAAGCTACTGCCCAATGGCAATTTTAAATCCAGCTAGACCACCCAGTAAAAATTCTGAATTCCCTGCATGATGTCTCCACCTCTACAATGCTGACAATCCTGTAATAGCACACCAGAATGGACGGGATGAAACCTAGAATCAACCAATTTCAACTAACGAAAATGGTAACACCGAAGGCTTCACTTGTAACAACATCTTAGTAATCCCTCAGACAAGGACTTAGTGTCCCCATGGTGAGATACAGCAATGTTCACTAATTTTCTTCTAAGGAAATCATTTTTGTTCATTCTGTTGGCAATTTATTGGTAACAAAAAGTCTATATAAAATAAATGACTGTGGGTCTGCCACAGAGGCAGATTGAGGGGTGGTTGACATAATTGGAAACAATGGTGGAGAGAAAGGTGACTGTGGTGACATAATAAGGACTGGTGTTGGAATACTGAACACATGTAACACACCATCATGAACAACTTTGTAAACCACAGTGTTTAAATAAAACAGAGCAGGGGAAGCTGTGACTCCGAATTTGAGCAGGCTTGAGGAGTCACCAGGAATGCGTTGTCACGAGCCTGGCACTGGCTATGGCACCATGATGGAATGTCGCTGGGAGCAACGGTCCTCATTGTTTGGCCTCTTTGATGGCACTAAGTATGAGCATATCTGGACACTGTTTGAGATCTTAGATGCCTGGAAAAATCTGAGCCAGCTTCGAATAGGCTTAGGTAGTACCCATGGGCTCAGGTATGTGTAGGATATCATTGGTTTGTCCTTTCTCCCTTGCCACAAAGAGTTTAGGTTTATCTGGTAATAATCTCTAAACACTTTAAGACACATTGGTATGTCCTGTTCCCCTTGCCACAGGAAGCTTAGGTTTATCACAGTGCTCCCGAGGCACTTCCAGTCCACTGCGTTTATCTTAAACCCCTCTCCATGCTTTCTTCCCAAACCGGTCTAACATCTTTTCCCCCTAGTCAGACTCTGTTAACTTGTAGGGTCGGATTCCTCAGAAATCTATGATTTTATGTGTATGAGTGAAATATTGTCTTTCTCCTCTCTTTATGTCTTTTGAATAGTTTTGTTTAAAGCAATGTCCTTTTTGTATGGACAAAGGAAGACAGTCAATAATATGCTTTTGTAACTTGGGATTTAATTAGCTTTAAATACTATTTACTCCTGTGCATCTGCTTTCTCGACTTTAGCCTCAGTTTTCCTTAGTTCCTAGCACCCCAAAATCAGGGTCCCGACAAGGGACTGAAGGGACCAAGAGCAAGCTGTGAGCTACCCTGGTATTGATATGGGCCAGGACAAAGCGCCATGATTCTTAACCATAAGTTAAGAGCTTGATCATGGACAAATGCTGTCATGATCCAAAAGCAACGACGAGACTAGGACGCTGCTGTGGATAGGAATGACTAATCTGGCCTGAGCACTGTAGTCTGGATTGAGATGGCCCCAGGAGAGCAATTCTATAAGCTTAATGTATCTCTTACTGTGTCCATACAAAATGATTACTATTATGAATGCTTATATGTTAGTTTGGACAAGAAGAGGAGAAACACACCCATGGGATTCTGCTCTTGGGTGGGTCTTCCTGCTGAAAGCCAATCTGTCCTAGGAGAAGCATCCCCTGAGGGAAAGAACTTGACCCCTATTGATTGTGACCACACCTATGTGTAAGCCCCAAATTCTCATGCTTGGGGATTAGCTAGGCTGTAAGTGTGGGCTGGGGGTGGGGGGCAGATCTGGAGAAGCCAGATTAAGATCCAGATCCAGAGTGAGAAGGAGAATGAAGTAGCATGGGGGAGGAAGAAGCAGGAGGAGACTCAGAGAAGAATGGAGACGGGAATGAAATAAACTGCAACTCAGACCAACCAGCCTGGCTCCCATTCCTTCCTTCGCCTGCCCATCGCCATCAACCTCCCAGGGGTGGGGGAAGCGGCGCGAGACTACCGAACACGGGCGGTGGGGTGGGGGAGAGATAGAGCGCTGCTGTGGCATGCCCCCTTACTTTGTGTTTACACAGCCAAACATTAGCCAAGCAGCACAAATACTGGCCAACTCCGACCACGAGTGTGGAAAGGTCAGACTGCAGCTGAATCTCAGCAAAACGATGTTCATGGAAAACGAACTAGTCCCTGATGTTCCATTTGCTCTCAATGGAACAAACATCTCCGAATGCAGCAGCTACGTGTACGTAGGTCGAGAACTCAGCGTGAGGAACGACTTGGCGCCAGAACTGCGCAGGATGAAGAGAGCGGTGTGGAACGCCTTCAAGAGCGTCGAAGAAGTGGTTAAGAGGACAAAGAAACTCCTGCTCCGGGCACATCTTTTCAACTCCACAATTCTTTCTGCACTAACATACGCCTCAGAGACCTGGGCCCTACGAAAACAGGATGAGAATGCTATTCGGGTATCCCAAAGAGGAATCAAAAGAGCCATGCTGGGAGTACCAGGTTTCACTTAAGTGACACAAGGAATCCCAGGTTCTGACCTCCATCTGTGGTCAAGAATCAGGGATGCTGTCTCATTTGCCGAGGCATCAAAAATCAGATGGGCAGGACACATAATGCGATTCAGAGACGACCGCTGGACTAGAGCTGTTACCGACTGGATTCCACAGGACGTTAAAAGACCGTGTGGCTGCCCACCAATGAGATAGTCAGACGTTTTCATTAAAACCCTGAATAAATGATTTGAGGCTCTTCCTGTTCCTGGAGCAAGCAGATATCATTGGGCTACACTAGCACGCGACAGATTAAATGGAGACGTTACTGACACCCTCTTGAGCAAATCGAAGATCAATGGGATGACAAGTGATACAAGTGAGCCCTAGCCCTAACCTATACCTAACCGTAACCCTATCCCTCCTCTTCCCCCTTACCCCTAACCTTATACTAAGCCCTACCCCTACCCTGACCCTGACTATGTCCCTACTAATACTCCTGTACCAACCCTAACCCACCCCAAACTAAGCCTAACGCCAACCAATCCCAGCCCTACCCCTATCTCTACCCCTTCCTCTAACCCTAACACCCTAAACTGTGTCATGATCCAGGCATTGGGCTGAACATAACAGGTTGTACCTAAGCCAGTGGTCAAATATGCAACGTGGAAGGTCTGAAGTAAACAGGTCCTGCCTATCAGCCTAACTGGGAGTGCAGGATGTTATTATCTCATCGTTGTTGTTGGTTTGGGGACACACCCCGAAGTGCTCAGGGCTTGTCCTGGCTGTGTGCTCAGGAGTCACTCCTGAAGGAGTTGTAATCTGACCTTAACCTTAACCTTATACCCTACCTTAAGCCTATTTATAACCCTCTCCGAACCCTACCCAAACCCTAAACCTAGCCTAAGCCTACCGAACCCTATTCCTCTACTTAACCCTAATACCCTAATCCTGACCTAACTCCAACCCCAACCTCAGCTCTAAGCCTTAACTCTAAGCACAACCGCTGTTATGGTTAAGGGGGCTGTGCAGGGGTGGGGCAGGCAGGGCGGGGGCAGGAGCTGAAGCCCACAGAGAATGGCCCTGGGCCTTGTTTGTTGGTTTCATCCTTTGTGGACCACACTGATGGTGCATAGAGGCTGCTCCTAGCACAGTGCTCTGGGGACCAGCCTGCCCTTCTCATGTGGAGCATGCGCTCCACCGGCCGTGCTCTCTCCCCGGCCCCGGGGCCCTGCTGGACGTGGAGACGAAAGGAGCAGAGCACCCGTGGCCGGAGCTCTCTGTGTTGGCCCGGTGTTCCCAGGGTCCATATTTCCCTGCTGAAAATACTGAGTGAGGAGAGACTCAGAGGTAGAAAGATTGTCACAAAGAAAAGTTTATTGGCAATTTCCTCCCTGCCGGAGAGGAACTCATGAGCAAGTATGGCTCATGTCGGCGGGGGTTTGTGTGGGAATATTGGGTCTTGTGTGTTTCTTATCACGAGACAAAGCTATTACCAAGCATCAGAGGGTTCCCATTTGAGTCTCAGAAAGGTGGGTGATTGTGTGTCTGGTTTGGGTTTTCGGGTCACACCCTGCAGCGCTCAGAGCTTACTCCTCACCCAGCACTCAGGGCTCCTCCTCATGGGCTGGGCCAGACGGATGGCAGGAGATGGACCTTGCTTGGCCACGCACAAGGCAAGTCGCCCGCGGGCTGTACTATCTCTCGGGACAGCCCCTCCCCCAGGGATGTCTGTGCACATAGGAACCATGTGTGCTGCTGATAAGAGCTCCCTGGGGCAGAGAGCTAGCCCCGCAAGAAGGGTGCTAGACTTGCACCTAGACAACTTGGTCGCCTGAGTCCCTTCAGGAGTGACTCCTGAGCACGCAGCCCAGACAAGCTCTGAGCACTCTGGGGTGTGTCCAAACCAACAACGATGATAATAACATCCTGCACTCCCACTTAGGCTGGTAGGCAATGCCCATTTACTTCAGACCTTTCACGTTGCATATTTGACCCCTGGCTTAGGTACAACCTGTTATGTTGAACCCAAGGCCGGGATCATAATTCATGGTCCTGGAGGAGCTGAGCTCCTGCCATTAAGAAATGCCCCTGCGATGGCAGGAATGTTTAGAAGGTCGGATGGAGCCACAAAAAATAGAATCATTCTTCATTTTGATAGGTGGGAACTGAGATCTCCTCTTTCCAAAGTACGGTGCACTGCAGGGGCGCCCGTGCTCACAGCCCTACAGAGGCATTTGGGGGAGTCCCTGACCCCAGGGTTTATTCTCAGGGTCTGTGGGCAGTTTGAGTCGCTGCAGAAGCTGAAAGGGAAGAGTTTGTCTGTGAGATGCAGAGACACCCAGCCTGCTGTCCTGGGGTCAGGGGACACGGAAATGCTGCTGCTGCATCCTACTGGCCTCGCGCTCGAGGTCCAAGGCAAGGTCTCGATTCTCCATCCAGCACCACCCTGACCCTGGCTGCTTCCCCATCACCGCGGCTGCCCTCAGGGTGGAAGACTCGGGGCTTTACCACTGTGGAACCTCCCAACTCCCGGGAGTCTGGTCTCAGATGCTTCCGGCTCGTGGTATCTCAGGGTAACTCTGCCCCATGGAAACAAGGTGTTAGAGTGCAAGGGACCCCGGGAATTGTTCCCTTTGGCTTACTTGCAACCTGCCCCAGCTCACTGGGCTCTAAGGGCTGAGCCGGTGCCTGTTCGCAGACCCACAGGCCTCGGGCCAGTTCTTCCCTCTGCTTCCACCTTCACTTTCTTCCTTCCAGACATTGCTGGGAACGGCGGTGGCTCAACCATACCACTGCCCCACCTGTGCCCGTGGCAGCGCTGCCTTGGCCCTACTTTCTCTCCAGCTACTCCAGAGATGGGACACAGGTAGCTGGGTTGGACTCAAGAAAAGCGACAGACAGCAACAGGTGGGGAACAGGCAGCAGAGGCTGAAGGGGCCAAACTGGGACATGTGCATCCCCGGCCCAGAGAGCCGGCCTTCTCCCAAAGACAGACTAAGCCTCAAAGTAAAATTTTGGGGAGCACAGTGGGTAGTGTTTGCCTTGCACGCAGCCGACCCGGGTTCGATTCCCAGCATCCCATAGGGTCCCCCGAGCTCCACCAGGAGTGATTGCTGAGTGCAGAGCCAAGAGTAACCCCGGTGCATAAATGATTGTGATCCAAAAAGAAAAAAAAATGGAATTTGGGCTTTGGAGTTACACTGCCCCCAAGTTCCCTGTTATTCCTCTTGAAAGCAGAATCACAAAGGTCCCTCCCCACAGGTCTCAGTGGTGATACCTAGGCACCAGGTACCTGAGGGACTGAGTCTGACCGGGCCGACGGCAGGGTTGATCTCCGGCACAGCCTGGGCTCACTGCCTGCTCCCTGTCAGCACAGGGCTAGGCCCCAGGAGGAAGATCAAACACCCTTCAGGTCCCTACTCAGTGCTGGGGGAAAGACAGGGAAATTAAGGCTCAGAGGCAGCACAGCAGGTGACAGGATAGAGTGTTGGGGCAGAGACTAAAGCAAGTAAGGGACAGGGGACTGTGGGCAAGGCCCAGCCTGGAAAGGCCTGCAAGCCTCCCCGGAGGAGGTGACATCACATGGGCCTTGTGGGAGGAGTGGAACTGTATCCTGAGAGACAACAGGGAGAGGGGGGAAGGGAGCGGCATGCTGGAGCCACAGGCCAAGCAGGCGCTGCGGAGAGCTCGGCGGGCTGCCAGCTATGAAGCACGCAGGAGACCCAAGTTCCATCCCTGTCCCCACGCGGCCCTGGGCACTGCTGGGGGTAACTCCTGAGCAGAGCTAGGAGGAGGCTGTGGGTATAGCTGGGCCTGAGCCGAACCGGAAACAGCGAGGGGAGCAGAAAGGCCTGTGGGCTGAGCACGTGAGACCCGCCCGCTGGGGTCTGGCTGTGTCTCCCTTAGGGCCCCTCCCACAGCGGGTTCCTCCTGCAGGAGAGCACTGGGGAGAGAGTCATGCAGATCGCTGTCCACTCTCACAGCGTCCACTCTGCGCAAGGGGCAGCAGGAAAACCGCAGGCTGGACCTCGGCCCCCATCCTATCACTGACAGGGAGTTTCCCTGTCCCCTGTCGCCCTGTGCTCTCACCCTCCCTTTCCTTCCTCACCGCACAGCACAGGCAGTTTGACACTCTTTGAGCCTCAGTGTGTGCCTCTGCAAAATGGGGACAAAGGTTGCAGTTTGTGCCATGGTGTATTCCCTGGGGCAGCAGACACATTTTTGGGGGGCTGTGCATGGCCAGGTCAGCAGCTGACCCGGCCTCTGGCCATGAGAGTAGCCAATAGCCTTTGTCCAGGCCCCTGGCTGTGCACCAAGCACAGACCCTGGCAGCTGTGCTGTGTGGGGGCAACACCAGGGACCCCCGCTAGAAGCCCCGGCTGTGTGAGGCTCCGTGCGAGAAGAGGTGGGGACGGGTCGGGGAGGGAGATGGACGCTCAGGGCTGCTGAGCTCCTGACCCTTTCCAGAAGCCTAGGGAGAGGCACGTCCTGAGTCCCCCCACCCTCTCCCATTTCTCAGCCCCGTCACCCAGGACAGCCCAGACATCACCCCTCAGAGCCTGCTGTGGTGTAAGGAAGTCCACCCTGGGGTTCCTCCTCCGACCCAGGAGAGGACTATTCCGAGCCGTGGTCTGCCGCAGTGCTCGTCCAGGGCACTGGCGGCCTGAGAGCGGAAGCAATTCACACGGGAGCGCAGTGGGCCAGGACGAGGGAGCGTGCTGGCGTCCTCCTTTCCACAGGGACACACGACACTCAGTGCACCTCCGAAATCTCCCGTGAAGGGTGCAGCAATTGTGCGCGGAGCCACTTATTTTATAGCATAATTTGTCACCACATACTCATCTCACCCCAGAAACTATAAAACCAAGCTCCCGGAAGAGAGGGCACAGTCTCTTGCCACTGCACCTGGCTGTCTTCACCGGGCCCCCTCAGTGGGGATAGGTTTTGTTTTCCTCCCCCACCGCCCTGCAGAGTCTCAACTCGACAGTTGAAGACCTCTGGAACCCAGCCACGGCCATGCTCAGGGCAAATATCCACACGTTCAGGCGAGCTTCGAGCAAGGGGGAGCTATTGGAGGAACCCAGGTGTGCGGGACCATGGGCCGAGATCTCCAAGGCTGCTCGGATCAGGACTGGGCCTCTCCCACCCAGATCCCCCATTTTCCAGTAGCTAGGCAGTCACACCCAAAGACTGCCCCCAGAGCCATGTAATCCCATCAACGGCCAACATCCAGAGACTATAAAACCAAGCTCTGAGAAGCATGCAGCCGCAATGCAGCTGTACAACATCTAATAGCTTAGTTCTCCCTCTTGGAGAACCTGACAAGCTAACGAGAGTTTATTGCCTACTTGGAAGAGCCTGGCAAGCCCCCGTTGGCATATTCATATCCAAATTTCAGTAACAGATATATACATACCTCTCGAAGAGCCTGGCAAGCTCCAGAGAGTATCCCGCTTGCACAGCAGAGCCTGGCAAGCTACCGATGGCATATTCGATATGCCAAAAACAGTAACAGTAGGTATCATTCCCCAGACCCTGAAAGAACCTCCAATCATCGGGAAGAACGAGTAAGGAGAGGCTACTAAGTGTAATAGAGACGTTACTGTGCCCGCTTGAGTAAATCGACGAAGAACGGGATAACAGTGATGTGGAGAGCCTCCATGGAACCGTGCTTCGTGAACACCTGTTTCTTGTTGGTTGCACCGTGCTTCGTGAACAACAGCTGATGGGGAATCAGGATGTCTTGTCACGCTCACAAGTTATGGCTGGTTTATCAGCTGCAGACACTTAGGGCAAACAGGCAGGGAGAAGTATATAAGGGGGGAAGTCACCTAGCTAGTCGGTTCTCCCTCATGCGTCCCCTTTTCCTCCTTACTCCACGTCCCCGTTCCTGATTTCTTCTCTAACGCATGAGAAAGTTCCTGAATAAATCGCAGCCAAAAGGATCTCCGAGTTGCGTGTTTCTTCGCTGGACGAAGCGGCGCGCGACAGCTGGTGGCCCGTACGGGGAACCCGACCTCCAGTACCCCCCCGGTGGATTCAGAACTTGCTGCAATTTATTCAGGACTAAGGTTCACGAGAAATCGTGACGATGAGGTTCCTGTGGTAAGTCAGGACTAAGGTTCACGAGAAGTCGTGACGATCAAGTTCCTGTGGTGAGTCAGGACAATAATATCCATGGATGTGTATGTTTTGTTTGTTGGTTGGATGTTTGTTTGTCTTTCCCTTTGTTTTTTCATTTTTGCTTTCTATGCTTACTCTAAGGATCAGAAGTGCGATAAGGCCATACAACCAGGACAAGTAGTGTTAGAAGAGACAAAGAAGGACAGAGGCAGCCGTCATGGCATTATAGCCTCTGAGCCAGAGGAGGTTTCGGACGTGGAAAGCGAGGCCTCTAGGGGAACCCCGCTGATGGAGGGACGCGCCCCAAAAAAGAAAGGAAGGCCCCAAGAACCATCCATGACCCGTCCGTCTCTTTATCCCTCGCTACATCAATTTCAGCAGGGACGGGCTAACGGGGATTCTGACCCCCCTATTGAAGAGGAAGCTGCGATGTATGATAGTGACCGATACTTGCCGCTAAAGAGGTCTGAGGATGATCCGCCCCTTTATAACAAAGCGGGAGGTGGACTTTCTTTTGCAAAACCCGGGCTCTGGGCAGAAGTTAGGCGAGAGCTACAGTTAACTTATCCTGTTTTTGAAGGTAATAATCAACAGTGATATCACGAGTCCCTAGATTTTAAAATAATCAAGTCCTTGGCAGAATCAGTAAAGATGTATGGAGCCAACGCAGCCTTTACTGTAACCCAAGTAGAAGGCTTATTCAGATATTGTATGACCCCAAATGATTGGCAACAGGTGGCTAGAGTGGTGTTGATGCCTGGACAATACTTGGACTGGCGCACCTTCTTAATGGGAATTGCAAGCTCTTACTGCTGCTGGGAATACACGCGTGCAGCCTGAGTTTCCTATTTTACTTTGTGTGCTTTCAACATATGGGCAACCTACTGCAGTCCTATGGCAGGAGGGACCCCTTCTGTGGATTCATCCTAGGGTCTCTCCGGCAAAAGCCGTGGAATTATACCCTGCAGCTGTAGCCCGTTTGGCTATGATTGGTATTCAGGACTGCTTGCAATACTTTGGAAAACTTCCAGATACTCTTATTACCCCCTATAATTCCACTCAAATAGTTTCTTTGTGTAACTTACATGATGATTGGGCGATTCTCCGATTTTCTTTTCCCAATGTTATTGATAATCATTATCCCAAACATCCACTAATGACCTTCTTTAAAACCCATCCGGTAATTTTCCCCAAAGTCACCTCTTATGTACCCCTTCGGGATGTTCCAAACATTTATACTGATGGTTCAAGTACAGGCTGGGGGGCTTATATGATAGAGGGTCAAGATCCTATTCGTATGCAATTTCCAACTACGTCTCCTCAAGTTGTGGAACTCCGCATTGTCTTGACAGTGTTTGAGCATTGCTCCTTTGCTTTCAATTTGATTTCTGATTCACGATATGTTGTAAATGCTCTTTGCTCACTTGAGGTGGCAGGACCCATAAAGGCCTCCAGCTCGATAGCCTCCTTGTTATCTGCTTTACAGCAAATTCTTTGGACCCGTGAAAAACCATTTTTGTCACACATATCCGCTCTCATACAGGCCTTCCGGGTCCCTTAGCAGAAGGCAATGCTTGTGTTGATGCACTCTCTAGACCATCTTGTTTTGTTATTCAGTCTCCTTTACAATTAGCAAAAAATTTTCATGACCATTTCCATGTTTCTTCTCGGACCCTTCAACATAGATTTCAAATCCCTCGAGCCGAAGCTCGGGCAATTGTTTTACATTGTCCACACTGTGTCCCTTTTCTTCCTGCCCCCTCCATGGGCATAAACCCTCGTGGTCTTGTGCCTTTACGCATTTGGCAAATAGATGTTACACATTTCTCGGAATTTGGCAGGCTCAAATATCTCCATGTATCCGTGGACACGTGCTCCGGTATCATTCATGCCACTCCCCTTTCTGGAGAGCGGTCCACAAATGTTATCTCTCATTGCCTTGAAGCATGGGCAGCCTGGGGCATCCCAGCCCAACTGAAAACAGATAACGGTCCGGCATACACCTCTGCTAAATTCACCGCATTTTGTGCCCAGATGGGAGTCTCTTTATCTCATGGCCTCCCGTATAACCCACAAGGACAGGGCATCGTTGAGCGTGCCCATTCCACCCTTAAAGCATGCCTAATAAAACAAAAAGGGGGAGTTGGCCTGGGACGGCCCCCTCGAGAAAGAACCTCTATTGCACTTTTTACTCTAAATTTTTTGATCATTGATGATAAGGGCACCTCCTCTGCAGACAGGCATTCTTCAAAGATCCCTGTGTGCCAAGGATATGTTAAATGGAAAGATATCCTTTCTGGTGAATGGCACGGCCCGGACCCCGTGTTAACCTGGGCCAGGGGTTCTGTTTGTGCTTTTCCACAGGACAGGGCAGAACCAGTGTGGATTCCTGAGCGCCTGACACGGAAGACCGCGCCTCAAGTAGACCAAGAGGTGGAAACTGGTGCTTCTGTTCAGCCTGGTTTCTGTGATGATACGAGCTGAAGAAGCAGCTTTTTGGGCCATTGCTACAACTTGGCCTGCTTTAATCCCTTCGGTACCCACCTTAATAAGACCAGAGTAGAAGTCCCCTCTATTTTATCAAAGAGTGGGTGGAGGTGGGAGTACTACTATCCTTATTGCTTCTCGCTGCTTTGGTTTTTTGCCTGGTGTCTATACAAAATGTAGCAAGAACAACTATTTACAAAGGCGTGATATTTACAGGCATTCGTGGCCCTGGAGGCGCAGCAATCCCTGCAGCTTTGGCTTGCAATTTTGAAACAATAATCTCGCTTGGAACAATCAGGTCTAGCTGGATGTAGCAAAGGTATTGTGCAGCTGAGAGCCCTTAACTGCAGGGGACCTCCTGTAGTTGAGTTTGAAAGGGTGCACTATACCCCACCTGACCCTTGGACCAACCTAAGACAGGGACCTACAAGCGAGAGGGCTCCCAATGACGGGTAAGGCCAAGGGGGCCGAGGTCGCTACACAGACTTGTTGTTCTAAAACAAAAAGGGGGAACTGTGGAGAGCCTCCATGGAACCGTGCTTCGTGAACACCTGTTTCTTGTTGGTTGCACCGTGCTTCGTGAACAACAGCTGATGGGGAATCAGGATGTCTTGTCACGCTCACAAGTTATGGCTGGTTTATCAGCTGCAGACACTTAGGGCAAACAGGCAGGGAGAAGTATATAAGGGGGGAAGTCACCTAGCTAGTCGGTTCTCCCTCATGCGTCCCCTTTTCCTCCTTACTCCACGTCCCCGTTCCTGATTTCTTCTCTAACGCATGAGAAAGTTCCTGAATAAATCGCAGCCAAAAGGATCTCCGAGTTGCGTGTTTCTTCGCTGGACGAAGCGGCGCGCGACACAGTGATACAGTGATACTCATCTCACTATTGAAAGTCAGAAGGGCATGATTTTTCAAAAGAATGAATCAACACTTACATAATGGTTCCATCCCACACAGTTGCAGAACCACCTTAAACATTAGTATCTAATCTGTGGTTGTGCCGTGAGTCCTGACCCTTCCAGGACTAGCAACCCACTGTGGGGAAAAATGGGTTATGGGAGGAAGTGATCGAGGAGGACCAAGAGGGCCGGGCTGAGTCCCAGAAAATAAGACAAAGGACTTGGGAAGGGGAGGAGGAGGAGCACACGTCACATCCCCATCCCCAAGCAAGAGAAGGACGCGAGCCTGAGCCAGGGACAAGGGACAGGGCTCAGAGCACCGAGACATCCCAGGGCTGCCTCTGGCCAGCTCAGCAGGACTCTCCCAACAGCTGGGCTGGGGGAGGGACTCCTGGCAGGAGGCTGGGCCGTGCACCCGTGCTCCTCACCTGGCTGTTGCTCCCTCCACAGAAGCTCCTGCTCCTGCTCTCCATCTCAGTGGCTGCATTTCTGTGCATGGGCACCGCCCTCCTCCTCACCCTGGGCTGCAGGAAAGCCTGGGGCAGCACCAGCCACGGGGACCCTGTGCCCGGCTCAGAACAGACTCCCAGGAATCAGCACCAACAGGCTTACCCCAATTGAAGGCTCAAGGATTATCACCCCCACTCTACCAACAAGAGCACAGAGGTCCTGAGGTGAACTGACCAGGATTCCCCAAGCTCCTGACGTGATGTGGTTGATAAGAAGTATCTCTCAGGGACAGAGAGATTAGGCAGCGGGTCAGGCGCTTGCCTTGAGCAACTGAACCAGATTCCATCTCTGGCATCACATAGGATCCCCTGAGCCCACTAGAAGGGATTGATCCCTTAGTGGGGAGCCAGGAGGAAGCCATGAGCATTTCTGGCCGTGGGCCACAAAGAAAACCTCAAAAATAATTTTTTGTTGTTTTTTTGCTATTTGGGTCACAGCCAGCGATGCTCAGGGGTCACTCCTGACTCTGCACTCAGGGATCACCCTTGGTGGTGCTTTGGGGACCATACGGGATGCTGGGAATCGAATCGAACCCGGGTCGGCCACGTGCAAGGCAAACGCCCTACCTGCTGGGCTATCGCTCCAGCCCCTCAAAATCAAAATAAAACCAAACAAAGAAGGAAAGAGAAATGAATCCTAGGACCACTCAAATGATCTCAAAGCCAAAAACTATATTTCCCTTTTACTTGGCTTTCTTCCATGATTTCCGGCTCACAGATTTCAAGTGAGACTTTGAACCTTTGGGATTTCCATAAGGATCAGAGCAACAGAAACCTCTGCTGTTCTCTTTTCTTGTTCTCTGATTTTCTCGGCTCTTGGAAACAGTCACACAGCCATCCGAGTGCAGTGACTGCCAGGGTTTCCCTGAGGGCCCTGAGGCCACAACCCTGGGCAGAGGCATCTTGAAATAGAGAGTTACAGCTTCTGCTTCCAGCCCTACCAGGGCATGGCAGAAGCCCAGGAAGTTGAGTCTCTCTTAAATGTGGGTGAGTTCATAGGTCACGCCTTGTGGCCCCAAAAGAAAGTATTTTGAGGCTGTTTAGATTTGGGAGCCAGAATACTTCCAATTTTGGGGGGTGATGGGGTGGCTCTGGGTGTGTGTATCATACCCAGCTGTTTCAGGGCTTCATCCTGGCTCTATGCTCAGGGCTCACTCCTGGCAGAGCTCTGGGGACCATGTGGGGATCAGATCTGGGTCAGCGGCATGCAAAGCAAGTGCCCTTTCTGCTGTACTAAGGTTCTGCCCTGAACCCTTCCACTTCTTTCTCTGCTGAGCCCCAAACTCTGTGAAGACCAATGCTACTGTAAGTGCAATCTCACCATCTCTCTCTCTTCATCTGGCTGTCGCTCCCTATGCTTTAGCAGCCTTGGTAGCCATCTGATTGGCTTCCTGAATCCCGGGAGCAAATTGAGTCAATTATCGTGTCCATCAAGGCAGCGGTCAGGGGACCCCCATGTTAGGGACCTGCAGGTCCAAAGCAACAATCAAAGTCCCAAAGGGATGATGGTTTGGGGGTCCTGGACCTTTTTCTGGGGAGCCTGAGGCTGGTTCTGAGGAGATGGTCTCAGCGTTGACTCCCTGGAGGCTGTGCCAGTGCCTGAGGACTGTGTGTTGTGAGGAGAAGCCTCCACACCTACCCGAGGCTCTGGCTCCAGGAACCTCCTTAGCACACATGCCTCTCCCCTGAGTTTGCCAGACTAGCAGGCTTAGGGGTTCGTACAACCCTCAACAATTAGTTCTCTTTAGAGCCTGAGGTCAGGTGCCTTGAAACAATTCAACTGTGCTGCTTAAAATTGGGCTTTCTGGGACCCAAGAGCCAGTACCAGAGTCAAGGGTCTTGTTTTGCATATGACTGACCACTGTTTCACCCCTGCACTTTCCATACATGTGAATGACCACTAATTGACTCTGACACCTTTCATGCCCCATGCTCTGCCAGGAGTGACTCCTGAGAACAGTCAGATAAGCCCTGAACACTGTTCAATGTGGCAACAGAATAATTTTTATTTATTTACTTTATTGTTTTGCTTTTTGAGTCACACCATACACCAAAAACACCAAAATCCACTGCTCAGGGGTTACTCCTGGCTCTTCATTCAGGAATTACTCCTGGCGTGCTCAGGGAACAATATGGGATGCTGGGAATCGAACTCTGGTTGGCCCTGTGAAAGGCAAACACCCTACCCGCTGAGCTACTCCAGCCCCCAAAAGAATTTTTTAATTTGATAAAAATAAATAAGTAAAATTTGGCATTCTACATACATCTGGAATCTTATGCTTTACCATCTTTTTAGTCAAGACACCTTGTCATGATGGCTTCCACGTAGGGTTCAGGGTACCACAGACTCCGCCCAGAGATTCAGAGCTGCACCCATGATGGTTGGATGCTCTGACAGTATCAGGGGTAATACTGGGGTGCAGACATGGGCCAGGCACATAGGAGCCTGAACCCTGCACTATCTCTCCAGGCCCTCTTTAAGAATAAGTGTATCTTAAAGATACACTTGTACCTTTAAGTGCATCTTTACAAGATACACTTGGGCAAGTGTCTCTAAAAGACTTTTCTCCTTAGTGGTATTTTTTCTTAAAGACTGCTTTGTCTTTCCAATGGTTTTCTAAGACACTCAGAATTTACATATTAGAAATATTGAAGTCTTGAGCAATGGTCCTAGGCAGGTATGCTGCAGAGGATTCACGAGGTGACGCCTCCTGATGGCCTCTAGCCGTGTTCTGCTGTGGGGCTGTCCCGCAGGCCCAGGACACGCTTCATTAGCCATGTCACCTTGTCATCTGTCTGCTGACGAGAGGATGGGAGAGCGGGATCAGTTCAGAGCCCTACTGAGCCTCAATCAGGTTGATTTGTGAAATAAAAACTCCCAAAAGTAGAAACGCATTCTAAAATTCATCTCTATGTTTTAGACAACGCATCGAGGCCGAGCATTTGCCTTGCCTAGTGAATTCCTGGGTTCACTTCTAAACACAAACACACCCTCCCACAATTTAGACACACTTTGCTTTCCAAGTGAAGTGAAATATTTGTCTTATTTCACAGTTGACTTTCTTGGAATGCCAGAAACAACCTATCCATACACTTTATGCACTGTAAGGATAAACATTATTTATCTTATTAATATTATAATTATTATAAATATTCTTTCTTATCTTTATTAGGAGCATGTGTATATGTATGTGACTATGTACATGGGTATATCTATGTGGGTATAAAATGATTTCTCATTGTGTCCTTCCAAATTGTCTCATCAGGCAGATGTGATACATTGGAATATGGAACGGAATTGTCAGCAACCTGAATTTTGTTTTTGTGGGTGTGATGTCAGTGTGCCACATGCCAGCTGTTGGATGGCCTCTTTATACTACGTTCCGTTCCTGGACATTCTGGCTGCTGGATGCTCCCTTGGGAGGGGGCAGGATGGTGCTTCCCAACCAGCCCTGCTCTCTTCTCCTTCAGGGTCCCTGTGTCAAAAGGAAATGCAGCCCCTCTCCCGATTTCTGAGACAGGGGAAACTTGGGGAAGGTTCCTCTTTCAACTAGACCATTCTCTTTGCAGGCAAGACTGAATCCCACATTTCTAGTGACCTCTGTGCCCTGGAGGTGAGGCCCCCTGTGCTGAGGAAGAAGCACCCCCCAGCCATGAGGGAGCCTCAGCTCTCCTGGGCGCCTTTGCTCTTGAGCCCTTTATTCTGCTGACCAGGACTGGTTTGTTTGTTTCTTTGCTTATTGGGTCACACCCTGCAGTGCTCAGGAGTTACTTCTGGCTTTGTACTCAGGGATTGCTCCTGGCAGGACTTGAAGGACCATAGAAGATGCCGGGGATTGACACTGTTCTGCCACATGCAAGGCAAGCACCCTGCCTTCTGTACTATCAGTCTGGTTCCTCCTTCTGACCTTGAGGGCCTGCGGTTACTCTTGTTTTCCGGATCTCCTGGGATCTTTTCTGCCCTGCTGCCCACCTGAACATCCCCACCTAACCCTCACTCTGGTCAACCCCTGCTTTGACCTTGGCCCTGGAAGGAAGGGAAGTGTGGGGGGTCATGAGCCATGTGTGGGCCCTCATCTGTGACGCCAGACTCTGGATCACCCAGGAAGGGTGGCAGTGAGCTTGCTGGGATGGGGACTAAACACGACTCGGCGCTTTTTCTAGACAACAGTACCCTCTTTACTTAGTGCCTAGCAGGAGGACAGAAACAGGGAGGAGCAGCTCAGTTTCACCCGAAGGGGCTGGGAGCCACAGAAACCAGTTCTTTCCTGCTTAAAACCTTCACCAGAGGACGATGCTGCAGAGACTGCATCTGCCCCACTTGAGGACATACCAGAAGATATCCCGCAGATACCCCGAACAAGTGCAAGAGATTCCCCAGCAATGAGAACAGCCCCGGTTGCAGGGGAATGCACACAGGAAGAAGCAGAGCCTTCCTGACAGTGGTGTCCACCTAAGGTTCCTGTGCAGAAAGGAGGTTACAGAAACCAAGGAGATGAAGGAAGTTTCTGCATAAGTATCTGCACATCCCCCACCCCTGTGATAATGACATGGCTGCTGCTGGTGTGGGTGCCGAGTGTGTGGGGACGGCCAGGGAGGGACATTGTATCACTAGGAAATTGCACTATGACACATTCTTTCGATCAATTGTTTTAATACTAAACTAACTCAATGTTATTAACAAATACAATATAGTTGAGATTGTTTAAACACAAGCACAACTGAAGGATATGTTAAAGTAAGGGTGGACAGTGGCTTCCAGTGAAGCTCCTTCCTGGCGGAGGTGGTAGAAGAATGCCTCAAACGGGGGCTCCCGCTGGAAGGACAGGACGAAGCTGGGGACAGAGAGGCAGCGCTTGGCGACAGAAGCCACAGTAGCATGGTCCCTCCCAGGATCAGGGGATCAGAAGGGCCCAGGCTGCAAATCAATCTGGACTGTGGTGCAGGGACACGACACAGATGTCCCAGGGACCGGAACCCGGGCCCTCCCCGATCCAGGCCTGTCCCTCCCACCTTTCCTCCATGGAGATCAGCTCCAGGTCCTGGAACCAGGTGAGAAACTGGTCGTGGGGCTGCAGGCGGTAGTTCTCTGCGGCCTCCTGGAGCAGAACAATCTCCTGGAAGATTTTAGTTTCCTGGGACATTGTGAAGGAAGGAAGGAAAAGGCCTGGGTGGGCTGTGGCGCCGTCCAGCCAGGGCTGCCCAAAGGCAGGCTAGAAGGAGAATTTCCACAGGAATCCCCCCTTCACTCTGCCCGTCAGCATCTCCACTTGTCTGAGATCAGAAAACACCCTCCACCAGGAAGTTCCCCTTGATGGATCTCTGCCCTCCCACACGCATATATAAGTTTCCATTGTTTCATTCTCCTACTGTGAGTGTCAGGCCAGAGGGACAGAGACAAGGAGGATCTGAGAGGGGGCCAGGGTACAGGGAAGTCGGGTCCCCTCCTCTGTTCCCCTGCAGAGTCCCACTGCTCACCTTTGTTAATTTCTCCTTGTTGATCACCTCCCCCTGGAAGCAAACAGCCAAGTGCATGAGAAAGGGCCTCTGGGGGACCCTGTGACAGGCTCTGAGCTCAAAGGACACGTGTGGCTGGTGTCAGGTATGCCAACCCTCCCGCCCTGTGACACACTGGGGTGTCCAGCAAGGACAAAGACCTTGTCCCTGAGGTGGATGCTGAGGTCCCTCTGCCCCACGCCTCTTGCTGAGGGAGAGGTTGGGGATGCCCTTGACCTCAGGTGGTTCTGCACCAGCGGCTCTGCTGATCCCTGGGAACTGGGTGATGAGACCTGAGTGCCCCGTGCTTCTCCTGCCTCGGGTATCAGCCCAGCGCCAGGGGAGTTTCCCTCAGGGCTCTGCCCAGGGCTGAGGTGCAGGGGAGTGTCAGCTCCAGCCCGCCCAGCCCCCAGCTCACTCACCCCAAAATCCTCCATTTCTCTGTCCAGACTCTCCAGCTCCTGGAGGAAGGGCCCCAGGAAGGGGACCACACCCTGTGCCGAAGGGGCCGTTAGAAAGGGGCCCTGCTCTGGGGTCCCCAGGACACCCCCAAGCCTCAGCCTCCCACCACGAGGCTCCAGGTGAGCAGGAGCCCCTCCAGGACCTTCTAATGTCCTCCTCCTTGCAAAGCTGAGAGCCCTCCCGTGGGTCCCAGGGTCCCAGCCCTCTCCCTGGTTCCCCCACCCACCCTCCACACACCAGCTCTGCAGCCACCCACTCCACCCTGGGTCGGGACGGGGTCAGCCGGAAGCAGGGCTGGGCCGGGCCTCCTTTCTGAGGGAAGACCCCTGTGGGGGCCACCCCTCTGTCCCTGGGTCCCGCACACGCCCCTCACCTGGCGTCTCCCGAGGTTCCTCAAGCAGGACACAAAGCTGCAGCGCTGTTCCACCTGGGGATGAGCACCCGACCCTGAGCCTCTGTTACCCGCACGCCCAGCCCCCACTCTCCTCCCTCAGGCCCAGACTGAAGAGAACAGCGACAGCGCTGAGCCTGCAGCCCCCACCCAGAGCAGCAGCCCCATGCAATGCCCCCAGGGCTGCCTGCCCTCACAACCCCCAACAGGCCTCCACCCAACCCACACACCTGCTGTGCCCATACAGAGAAGACAGGAATGTCACAGAAACCGGAAGAGAACCCGCCCCTCCCTCCCTGCCTCCTCCATGCAGTCCTCCAACCCGCAGACTACCTGCAGGGGCTTGCAGCGTCTATGTTTCCGGGCCTGTCTGCGCAGGGCCTTCAGCTTCCTCCGGCTCCACCTAGGGAGGGAGCACATTTGTCCCGAGGGAGCTGTCCCTGCATCCCTGGGGCCCCACTCAGCTGCGGGAAGCCAGGGTCCCACTCCCTGCCCAGCACCTGGCCCCCAGGCTGCTGTCCCCAGGGGTCTCAGCTCACTGAGGGGCTCTGCAGACAGAGCCCTGAGGCCGCAAAGCTGGGGGCACCCACCAGGACACGTGGCCCCAGGTCTGGCAGAGTCGGCGGATGGCGGGGCTCTGCAGGGCACAGATGATGGCATAGGTGGACGCCCAGTTGCGGAGGCGCTGGCACTCCTGGGAGACAAGAGCAGGGGACAGGGCAGCTGGAGTCTGAGCTCCCTGCAGGCCTCGGTGCAAATCCCCATATGGGGGACACTGAGAATCTGGGGTCAATGGGGGGCACAGAGATCCCCAAGGAACCTTGGGAAAATGTGTGCATGACTCGAGAAAGGAGCAGGCAGGACGACGGGCCCCACTGGGACGGCCCCAGGACACAGTCCCTGCAGGAAACGCCCGCGGTCCTTGGAGCAGGAGACCATCTTCTCTCCCAAACTTCACAGGAGTACAGGCAGCTGCACAGGGACCCCCACCCACTGCATACCCAGGCCTCTAGGGCCCAGTGCCCACAACTCCACAGGGATCCCCGTCCCAAACATACCGGGCCACCAGGACCCAGTGCCCCCAACTCCACAAGGACCCAGCTACCACATACCTGGATCCCCAAGATCCAGGGACCCCAATTCCACAGGGAGCCCCCCAATATACCTGGGCCACCAGGATCCAGTACTCCAGCATCCGTGCCCGCGCGGGCGGGCTCAGTTCCGAGAGGCAGGTGGTAAGGACACAGGCGGCCACAGTGTAGTACTGGCTCTCGATGGCCCGCACAGTGGGGCACACATGCTCGTAGCCCGGCTTGTTCCTGATAGATGAGAGGTCCCCCCGACAGTGGTTTGGCACCAGCTCCAGGAACAGCTCCTAGGGAGAGGGACAGGTTCAGCCACAGACACCCCAGGAGACAGAACAGAGGACAGGGCCAGTCCCACTCGGCCCTTTGGCTGTGCTGGGCACTGAGGGGCTCAGGACCCCGGAACCCAGACTGATGCGGGGTGCAGGAACAGGACCCCTCTGCCTGCTCCTGGGCCCTACCAGACTCAGGGTTCTCCCCGGCTCCCTCTCTGCACCCCTCAGAGGCACATTCCTCTGTGACAGCTGCACTGGGGGCTGGTTCCTGCGTCCCCCTTGAGGGGACTGCCCTCAGGGGCCTCATGGAGTCCAGGATGCTCAGACCATAGCAGACACACAAACCCGCGACACTAGTCTCTGCGCCACAGGCACCCCAGTACCCCCCCACCCCCACACACACACACTCAGACACTGCTCTCTGTTAAGCTCACGGACATGAACCCCTCCCCATGCCTCCCCTGCCACGGGCCATCTTGGCCATCCCGGGACAGGGCAGGCTCAGGGAGCTGGTAAAGAGGGCGAGTGTGGGCCAGCAGGCCCGATGCCTGCAGAGGTGCCCGGGGAGGCAGGTGTGGGCGACTCTGCCTCTCACCTTGTCCATGAGTGTCAGCTGCTCGGCCACCAGCCGGGCAGGGAACGTGCTGACGGAGACCTGCTCGTTCCCCGGCTCCTCCAAGGGCCTGCTGCCGGGGCAGGAAGGCTCAGGGCCGTCAGCTGCCTCGCTGGCCCGGCTGGCAGCTGCCCACGAGCTGGCATCATGCGTGTCTCCAGGCCCGGCGTCCTCCAGCTCTGCCCATTGTGCTGCGGCCGCAGCTGAGGCTTCGAGAGGCTCCGGCTCTGGGGCATCCCGCGGAGGCAGGCCCAGCTCCTCAGGTGGTTCTGGGACAACTGCTGGGGCTGGAGCAATGTCTGAAGAGAAGGGCCCCGCCTCAGGGTCCCGCCAAGCCACAACCAGAAACAGCAGAGCCCTGTCCCCAGACCACGGCGTGCAGGAGCCCGGCCACCCCAGAGGGCAGGGCCTTTACCCTGAGCCCTGATCAGTGCGGTCAGGAGAAGTTCCTTCCTCAGATGAACTTGGAGGCCAGAGCCAGAAAAATGCACCAGAATGCAGCCTAGCATCGGTTGCACGGGGACACAGCACAGCCACTCAGCAGAGCCCTCAGGCCAGGACCCCGACATGGGACTCAGGGCGCTGGGGGGAGTGCAGGGAGCAGAGTCAGGACCCTGGAACGTGCCTCCGCTGCTCCCACAGAAGGTCCCCTCACGTGGAGCCCAGCTGAGCCATCATGCCACTGAGAAGATCTAACAGAGAACCTGTGAGTGGGTCCCCATGCCCTGGACTCCAATGTCGTGAGAATGACCTTCCCCACCTGGGCCTGTCCTGAGCTGCTGGGAATTCTAGAGCACCTGCCGGGCCCGTCTGCTGCTGAGGCCCAGGGATGCTGAGCAGGAGGAGGTGAGAGGAGGCCAGACGAGGGCAGTGGGGCAGGAAGTGTGGGCCACTCAGGGAGACCCCAGCCCAATCTGCTGTTTCCTGAGCCCTGGGACCCCTCTTCAGCCCTCTGTGATGCAGGGACCCTGTCAGGGAGGTTCCCTGTTGGGGAAATGATGCCTGAGCTCTGGCTTCTGCCCACACACGGCACCCAACACAGACCCGGCTGACCCTTGTGGATATCGGGGACCCTGGACCACTCACTGCTTCAGTGTTTTTTCGCAGTTGAGAACCTGCTCCAAGTACGGGAGGAGGCATCCAGACCTATGGGAAGCAGGACAGTGTCCATGGAGTGTTCCGGACACACGGCAGGATCCTGAGGCTCAGACCAGGACTCAGTCCCAGGGAGTAGCTCTGTTTTTGCGTGACAATGTGTGGAGAAATGCTGTATGACCAGGTGCTGCTTTGACGTATGGAAAGACCAAACTACCAAACCCTTCTCCTGTCCCGTGGTGCTGGGACACGTGTGTGGCCCCCAGAGACGTCTATTCGCCCACAGCAACACCGAGAGGAAGACCAGGGCATGGATGGACAGAAATGCTTTGGAGTTCAGAGGGGGTTTCCTGTGCATGTACTCTGGGAGTCCCAAGCCACAGGCTCTGAGAGTTGCGGCTGCTGTTCCATGGGCAGGAACAAGAATGAACAGGAAGCTCATGGCCAGGAGACCAGGCAGCAGCCCAGCACTGTCACGGCCCATCCCATGTCCTCCTCCAGGACCTTGCGTGACTCTCTCCACGCTGTGTTCAGAAGAACCAGCAGAAGCTCAGAGAGGCCCTGGCTCCTTCTGAGCACCCCAGGCGGGGAGGCAGGCAAGGCCCAGCGGCTGGCGGGGCGGCTCTCACCAGCGCAGCATCTGCTGCAGGATCCGCGCGGGAATGGGGAAGGCCAGGCCGGTAGGAAGGATGGTGGTAACAGAGGAGAACTTCCGCCCAGGGGAGGTTTGCATCAGGGAGACCAACATCTCCACAGTTCTTTCGCCGAGGGTCAGCATCGTGCAGGCCTCATCCAGAGAGCTCGGGCACATGGGCTCCTCCTGCTGGTGGGCAGGGGGTGCAAGGTGGTCAGCAGGTTCCCCATGGAGCCGGTGCTGAGGGTTTGGAGCTCAGAACTGGGGGAAAACCAGCTCTTGGGGCAGAAACAGGAGCGCCCACATGTGCGAGGAATCGGGCTGAGGACTGCCCTTCTGACCAATGAAGTTTGCTGTTGTCAGTTGGGAGCATTCACAGGCCAGAGGACAGGCATGGCCCCGAGGGTCTCAAGGAACCCACCCCCTGCAGAGGGACAGCAGGGGGACAGCTGGGCAGGTCCCTCCTCATCAGCAGAGAAGCTCCTGCAGCTGCTCTCAGGACCTGCCTCCTTTTCAGTTTGTTCTGCCCCCTGGTGAGGGGCTGGGGAGCCCCGCTGAGGGGCTTCAGAGTGTGGCAGATCCCTCCCCAGGTCTCCCCCTACCCTCTGGGCCCCTCCTTTGAGGCCCCCCTTTGCCCAGTGGCCACTGTGCTCCAGTGCTGCCCCTAGTGGAGAGAGCTGGCATGTGCCACCGAATCTCCCCTCCAGGAGTCCCTGGGCCAGCCCACAGACTCTGTCCCTGGCCACTAGGAGGCGGGGCCTCTCCTGCCTTGGGCCTGTGCTGGGGAAGCCTCAGACCCAGACTGCAGCAAGCAGCCACAGGAGGGCCCTGCTCTGTTGCTGAGATGCTCAGGGGCTGATGCCAGCTGAGCTGTACCTGCTCTGTGGGCTGAGTCCTGTCCCCACGTGTCCTGACAGACTGTAGGGACTCAGCCAACACAGCTCCTTTCTCTGGGCCTCCTTCCCTGGAGGTGCATCCCAGGGATGGCAGTTTCAGGGAAACGGACACCGCAGCCCTCTGCTCCTTCTCTCTCTAACCCCCAACCTGAGCTGCTTCCTGCCTGGAGAGTCAGCCAGACAGGGAGCTGTCTGAGCCCCGTGTCCCTGGGCCATGAGGACAAGGTCACACAGCAGCAGTGCAGACACACAGTGTGACTGAGGGGAACGTGGGCGTGGCCCTCTGGGTCAGCTCCTTGTTCTGAAGTGTGTGGGGATGGACTTTCAGCTGACCCTGTGCCAGAGGAGCATTGGGGACTGGATCACTCTGAGATGGGCTGTGGACACCCTGAAGGGTCACCATGGAAGAGTCTCAGGTGTCTTGGGCTGGGAACTGGGCTCTGCACCCACCTCCCCATCTCAGACCCTGAGTGTCACCTGCTCACCTGTGCCGGGCACTGGGTGTCACTGCATCTGTGCGGTCCCGGGCTCGTGTCCTGGCAGGTAGAACAGCTGCTTCCCACCAGGGGCTCCACCGGGATGTCCCGAGCTGAACTCTGTAACACAGCCTCTGTCACCCCTGGGAGGGACCTGACACGGGGGCCCCCTTGAAGAGTCTTTTTGGTCCAACAGTGAAATAACATCTCTCACCACAGAGACTACACACAGCCAATGGAATAAGAACGACCAGTGCTGGCACAGATGCAGGGAGAGAGGGGGGTCTCATTCATTGTTGGTGACAAGGCCGACTGGCCAAGCCTTTTTGGAAAACAATATGGCCATTTCCCCCCTCCCCAAAATTAGAAATTGAATTCCATAGGATCTAGCAATGCCACTTCTGGGGATATACCCCAGACTAAATAGGCACAGAGCTGAATCATCATCTGCACTTCTATGTTCACCGCAGCACTATTCACAGTACCCTGAATCTGGAAACAGCCCGAGTGTCGAGAACAGAGGAGTAAATAAGGAGATTATGGTACATCTACACGATGGAATACTACACAGGCACCAGGAAAAACGTCATAATATTCACTTAGGATGACACTCGTTCTCAAGGACATTGGAAACAGGGCCAGGAGGACTGGTCCACAAGTTTTGGGAGAGACAGGGAAGGCAGTTAGGGTAGAGAAGGACCACTATGACAAAGGTAGTTAACTATGAATAAGAACTGTGAGCTGAAAGTAGGTAACGGAACAAACATGATAACCTCTCAGTATCTGCATTACAGTCTATAATGGTCCAAAGTAGAGAGAGAGAGAGGAGAGAAAACAGAGAGAATCAGAGACAAAGAGAGAAAGAGAGAGATAGAGAAAGAGAGAGAGAGAGAGAGAGAGAGAGAGAGAGAGAGAGAGAATTTCGTGCCATAGAGTTAGGTGTGGGGTGAGCGTGGTGGGAGAGAAACTGGGAACATTGCTGGTGGGAAATATACACTTGAGAAGGTTCCGTTTTTTAGAAACTCTGTTTTGTCAAGAAGAGTTCATGACACACACCAGCCTTCCCTCATGAGGCAGTTGCTCCTTCCCGTAAGAACAGGACTCATTCCCCTCAGACACCTTTGGACCATGACCCACAACTCACACAATCAAATTTCATTCACACACACAGACACACACACAGACACACGCAGTAACAGGGATGTGAATCTACCGAGGTGCATCACAACTGTGAACTATTGACCCTGTGGGCCCGGATTACCCTTGAGTTCCTCCTCACCTGGGACAGGTGTTGCGGGTGGGGACGAGCCCTCCTCCACAGTCTGCAGGGACAGCGATCACCCTCACTCTGGCCTCGCCTCAGCCCAGAGCCTCTGATCTTGGGCATACAACACGAAAACATGTCTATTGCTTCTCAGTGCAAGTGAACTAGACGGTCACTTTCTCGAGAATGAGCTCACAGGGGAACCAGGGTTCTATGGCAGTTGGGGATGGTCACTAGGGAAGTGAGGTCATTTTCCAGGGTTCCATGAGCTGATGAATTCCTTCCACCTGACCAAATGCCCTCCCCTGCTATGGCACCACAGACTGAAACAGGGAGTTGAGAGGTTTCCCCAACTACCTGCAAATAGAACGTGGGTCCTAACTCTGAGGATTCAGTGGAACTGGATTTTTCATGTCTCCCGTGTCCAGACCCCTGGGCCCTGGACTCCAGAGTTGTGTCCCACAGGCTTGGGAATCCTCTCCCCTCTCTGGCTCCCTCCCCTCTGCAGAAGCAAATGTCACTGAAGTTTGGGACAGCCTGCAGGCTCAGGGAGGTAGGACTTGTGTATGAGACAAGGGCTGCTGGTGTCCCTCATAAGCACCAAACCTCAGCCCCCTGTCAGCTCACGACTTCCTCCCTCTCTTCAGCTACAGTGGAGGCAACTGTGCGTCAGAGTGTCCAGGACCCTGGTGTCCTACTCGTCTCTCCTCATTCTACTCTAGATGTTTCCACCCAAATTCCATAGCACACGGGGACTGCCTTTCCCCAAAAATAAGGCCATAATGCTTGAGGAACTTGGCGCAATTTGTGTCTATGCACATAGTTCCCGTGTCTGGGAACTTCTTAGGGGGCTGCCTTCCTGGATGGTCTACAGGAACAAGAGTCTCCAGATGCCCACTCAGAGGGTGGGAGCAGAGGTTTGGCTGTCCCCTGTTGGGATATGACTCAGCCATCCCTCCTTCAGGGACACCAACCTCTCCTGCCCTCAAACACCCTCCGTCCCTGCATCTTGCTTGATCAGGAGCTTTTTCTGAGGCTGAGACTCCCTGAGCCAACAGAGATGGCCCTGCAAGGGCGCCTGCTGGGAAGCTGCTGTGGAGTCATGGATGAGAGGCGGGGTTCCAGTGGAAGGCAGTGACTCTTGCTTGCTAACTGCATCCAAAATATGAGCCATGTTCGTTGCCATTGTAAGGGTGTCTGTGACAAAAGTCATGTTCAGGAGGCAACCATTGGCTAGTGCCCAAGTTAATGTGAATCTGTGGTACATACACAGTCGTATCTGTCAGCTCCTAATAAAAGAGGGCACCTCACCGTTAAAAAGAACCCAGAGAGAATTGGAGGGTCTCCAAAAGAAACAGAAATACTCAATGCTTCCACTGCTCTCAGGAAGAGAAAGAAGTGCAGTGGAAAGCCAGTGAGCCTAATCCTAAATCTGAGGACAGAGAGACTGACAACCGTGGACATGGTAAAG
The DNA here is from genome assembly GCF_027595985.1 of Sorex araneus. Classification (NCBI taxonomy): domain Eukaryota; kingdom Metazoa; phylum Chordata; class Mammalia; order Eulipotyphla; family Soricidae; genus Sorex; species Sorex araneus. Next base: position 7,886,939 of record NC_073308.1, on the reverse strand, counting down.
GGTTCCACTGGACGGTGGCAGAGTGCTTGTCACTCACAGTGGTCTGGGCATGGATCTGTTTTTCCTGAAGTACCTACAGTGATGTAAAACAATGCCATCTTTACTCAGTCTATCACATTAAACTCTGGTGACAGTCATAGCTGTAAGGAGTCTGAGACAGGTGACTAAAAGCACTGAGAAGGCCACGGTGGGAACCTGGGACGGAACAGAGAAAATAGGGCAAACCAAGTAACCTCTAAGGAAGGACTGCTTCACATTTATCACACGTTTCTATCAATATCAGACATTACTAGGAGGAGCCACTGTGGGTGGGGTACTGGAACTCTCGTGAAATCCAAAGCTGTTTTAAAAGACTCATCCAAAAGGTAAGAGTGACCACACAAAAATATATGTGTATGACCTTTTGTGTGTGTCCCTGGGAATAGGGGTTGTTTGGGGCACCACCCCTCAGTGTTCAAGGTTCTATCCTGGTGCTGTGCTCAGGGATGATTCTGGCAGTGCTTGGGGGCGAAATCCAGGGTTGGGATCCAACATGGCTGCAAGGTGTCTTACTCACTGTGTGATCTCCCCAGCCCGAGAAATGTGAACTTGATCTCACTGGACATGAGGAATAGTGACCACAGTCATTTAAGTGACTCGCTGATACGAAGTCAACTGGCTGCTCTACACTCACATCGTGCTAATAGTCCTTGGGGACCAGCAAGCAAAGCTGGAGCTCAGCGGAGCATGCACTGAGCCCTTGAGCCCTCTCCTACTGCAGAAGCATGGTTGGTTATGAGAAAACATGGAGTGAATTAAGTGGGATCAAATATAATATACATAACGTACGTATTATGTGGGCTGCTCCAGCAAAATTTATAACAAGAAGCAAAATCTTTATTAGCCAAAAATCATGTAGAAGCTGGAGCGATAGTACAGTAGTAAGACATTTGCCTTGCACGTGGCCGACCCGGGTTCGATTCCTCCGCCCCTCTCGGAGGGCCCAGCAAGCTACCAAGAGTATCTCATCCACACGGCTGAGCCTGGCAAGCTCCCCATGGCATATTCGATATGCCAAAAACAGTAACAACAAATCTCACAATGGAGACGTTACTGGTGCTCACACCAGCAAATCGATGAGCAACGGGATGACAGTGATACAGTGATACAGTGATGTAGAAGCTAAACAATCCTGCTGACAAGCAGTCCTGCTTGGACGGGAATATAATATTTCACTCCTTTCTGTCCCACACAGTAGCCATCTCTCACTTCTGGGAGTTGAGACACTGGCATGGTGCAGATGGGACTGAGGGCCCAAATCTTTCTTCTTCCTTCAATGTGGTTCATTGACACGCAAAAATCACCTGAGCCAGCAGCCAGGGCATCAGAGCAGAGCTCCAGACAGCAGATATGAACTGCTTTTGGATGACCCTGTCCCCTCCTCTAGTGGCTGCTGCATGGTGACTGCCCAGGGCTCACAGGCCTGGCTCGGGGGCTCACACAATTCTAGCCGTGCTAGCTGGGTCTCACGTCAGGTTGTAGTGCTCCCCAGAGGTCACCACAGTGCTCACACATGGACACACCTCGGGTCACACTTCCCAGCTGTGGAGCACATGTATGGGCACTGAATAGAGACCGTGGGCCCAAAGGCTGGCACAGCAGGCATTCTAAAGCCAGGGCGGGCAGAAACAAGATGCGTATCTGAGGCAGGAATCTGAAGAACCCTCAAGGGACGTTATTGTTGCTGATTTCTATGGACGAGATGATAGGAATTTGGAAACTTCCTTGAATGAACCACCCAATGCCCACTTGGGCAAGACAACACCAAGAAGAACCAGATTGAACTGACCAGACCAGGGGAAGCCCAGAGAGAGAGACTCACATTGACCTGTGAGTGTCAGTTCGCAGGGTCTGCACAGACTGGGGCAGAGATGGTTTCAGCCCAGGTTACAGAAATAATATTTCCTGTGAGGACATTGTAGACAACCTCAATGTTGGGGAGCAGGTCTGGACACCACGGCTTCCTTACAGCCCTCCCAGAACCACACGAGGGAGGAGAGAACCTCAGCAGATCTGAGGTGGGAGGCAAATGTCACTTGATTCCTTAGGAACAGAGGGTGGGAGGCACCTGCCCACCTCTCTCACTCCCCTTTCAATCTCCCCGGGGACAGTTCAAATATCTCCTTATTTGAGTGCTGGAGGAGGCAGCACTCAAGCACCCCAGAAGAGAGTTGCATCAAAAGGAAAGAGAGAGAGAGTTGCAAACTTGTAGGCCAGTGAGGGTCCTGGAGGGGTCCCTCAGTACCGTGGCTAACACAAGGCTTTGCTGATCCTCCAGCCCCTTCCTGGGCAAGGACAGCCCCTTGGCTAAGCTTTCTTTCCCTGACTCAGGATCTAATCAATGTCTCATTCAGTGCACCTGGCCTTTGGCATTACAAATCAGTGAAAGTGGGACACATATTTGCCTCTTCAGGTCCAATGAAAAATAATGGACATCTAAAGCAGAATTTTCTAATGATTTATAAGAAAGAAACATATATTAACACGGATACGTCAATCTTGATGTCACTGCCACCTAATGCAGGTATATCTAAGTTAATGTTAAGCTTCAGGAATCATTCCAAGCCTGTGGAAACTTCTGGGGACCAGCATAGTCCTCTGACCAGCATTGTTGACCACTGGTCTACTCTAAAGGACTTCCATTGAGTCTCTAGTAGCCAACTTAGACCTTGGTCCTTATCTCACTTGTCTGGTGTGAGCTTGACAAGTCAGAGCTGACAGGCTGAGAGAAGATTTTACAATGCCTAGAAATGACTGTGGCTTAATCTCTAAAAATGAAGGTGGGTTATTAAAAATCAGAAATCAGAAGAAGGAAATCTAATAGGGAAAGTAACAGAAGTAGAAGATGCAATGCAATAAGCCTCCAAACACCGAATAAGTCCATAAATAGATTCTGACCACATCGTTATTAGAGAAATCCTGATTTTAGGTCACAGAGGTAGCCCTGGTACTCATCAGATGGTAGGAAATGAAAACTGCACATGGTCTCGGTATTGGATGGAATGGGATAAAGTGTGAATCCTCTAGTCCTGCTGGGAGTTTCAGGAATGGGGAACAATCTGGATCTTAGGTGTGAAATCAGCATGTTGTTCTTACAATGGCAGGAAATCAAGGGTTTCCTGCATATGTTTTGATTTTGCCTTGCTGACCAGTGCAGGAAATAAACATACACCAAGGTCCTATTTTCTCTCTCTCTTTTCAAGTCTCTACCCTTGATTCCTGTCATGTTCAGTCTATGAATATGATATTATGGTCACTGATACACTGGGAATACATTTTATCAATAGTGTGTGTCACTGTCACTGTCACTGTCATCACGTTGCTCATTGATTTGCTCAAGCGGGCACCAGTAATGTCTCCATTGTGAGACTTGCTTGTTACTGTTTTTGGCATGTTGAATACGCCATGGGTAGCTTGCCAGGTTCTGCCATGCGGGCAAGATACTCTCAGTAGCTTGCTGGACTCTCTGAGAGGGGCGGAGGAATCGAATCCAGGTCGGCCATGTGCAAGGCGAATGCCTTACCACTGTGCTATCGCTCTAGCCCAACAGTGTGTGAAAAGGATAAAATTCTATTTTCCCCTGAAGATATCTAATTAATCACTCTCCTCAAATGGAAAGAGCTTCCCTTCCTCTAATTCTCAGAAACATCCTTGGGGTGCCTCAGATGGAAAGTTTCCCTTCCTCTAATTCTCAGAAACATCCTTGGGGTGATGGGAAAATTGCTCAGACTTGGGTGCTTCAAAATGTCTCATTTTTCCCCTAGGCTTTTTGTCATCCTTCTGTCTCTGGGACTATGCTCTATAAAGTTCTAATTTGTCTACTCTGAAAACACCAATGGAGATCTTGGTTCTAGCCTGCTTTTCGTCATCCATTGTCTGATTGGTTTTTGCTTAGAAGTCACATAGTAAAGCAATTTTGGTGTCTATTTCTAGGAGAAATTCAAATCCTGCACTCACATCACTTTGTAGACAAACACCTACAAAGCAGTACAAATGTTGAACACTTAGATTTCTAGTTTAGTAACAAGGGGTATCTCAAATGCACAATGCTGACTGAAAACGATTTTGTTCTTGTTTTGTTTCTTATGGATAAACACTGATCATCAACAAACGTTCACTACCCATTTTTCATATTGGTAGCCAACTACCTAAGAACCACCAAGGAGTAGAACATCACCAGACTACAGATCAGGACATCATCGTCATCTCATCATCATCATCATCATCATCATCATCATTATCATCACCACCATCAACATCATCCTCATCATCACCATCATCATTATCATCATAATTGGCATCATCATCACCATTGTCATCATCATCATCACCATCATCATCATCATCATCATCATTATCATCATCATCATGTAATAATTATATACAGCATTCTTATTCATGCTTATTCCAGAATGGTGGTGTCCTAAACTCTACCTTTTATCACTGCCTTTTATCCTCACAGTCACCCTGTCTTGCAGCTATATTAACGTCCCAGTTGTACAGACAGGAAACCTAGGACAGAGACAGTAAGTTTTTTTTGTGAGAATCCCATTCTTCCATGGAGACCACAAAGTCTCAAGGGCATCTCTGCTTGCCTAGTGCTTTCCCTCTCTCTCCCTCTCTCTGTTTCTTCTCTCTCCCTCTCTCTCACCTCCCTGTCTCTTTCTCTCTTCCTATACCTCCCTCCCTCTCCTCTATGTCTCTTACTTTTTGTTTTGAGACACATCTGGAGGAAGAGCTTCCAGGACCATTTGTACTGAATGTCTGGAACCCAAGAGTTCACCCATCAAGGAAATGGGTGAAAGGGGTATAACTCATGTAACAGAATAAAATCCCCAGCCCTTTACTAACATCTGTGCCACCAAAGATGACCTAGCTGGATGTGAGTGATGTCTTTAGGCAGCTGAACATTGGCCCTGCCTGGTCCACTAGGTCCAGCATCTGTCTAGTATAGAGTTGTGAAGTTGAACTTAGTCCAGTTCTGCCCTGCCAGAGACATGGGGGCAGGGGCCAGGGGCCCGGGAAGCAGGGGCAGGGGTGCTGGGGTTGGGGAGGACAGCAGGAAATAGATCAGGGTGTCCTCTGGTCCAGTATTTCATCTACACACTGTCTTCAAAGGAAGGTATGTCCAGAGTGATCTGGGGGTGGAGGAGCGAAGTTCCCACCATACCAAAACCTTGGCAGCCACACTCACACCTCAACAGATGCCACCATGTCTCTACCAGACTCCACAGCCTTATGACTAACCCCACAGAGATGCTAACCTACCAAAAATTTCAGGTACACTGGGTGATTTGGGGGCTGAAACTCCAGACCTCCTTGGAGTCAGGGTGGGTGACCTCCCTCCATTTCCCTGTACTTCCGGAAACTCTGGCAGCCACACCTTATCCGACTTCTGCTGCCATGCAAGCTCATCTACTGGCCCTGCTCCAGAGACTCATGATTAAATCCCGAAAGAGATCCACTTCCCACAAACATCTCTCATGTACCCAATCCAGGCTGGGACCTCGAAGGTGATCTCAGGGGCGGACGGCATCAGTGTCTGCCCTACCAAAGCCCCGGCAGACGAGATCACAGTCTTGGGCCAGACTGCCCACTTACATATCCTGAATTTTCTGAAGCTTGAAATCACCAAACTCTAGAATATTAACATCCCAGAAGGAACACATCAGATTGGATAGGAACGTAAGTAGACATTAACTAATTTCGACTAACAAAAATACTCATACAAAAGACTTAACTAGCAAAAGAGCTTAGTAAACTCTCAGACAAGGACTTAATATCCCCATGGTGAGATACAACAATTTTCACAAATTTTCTTTTACTTAAGTATTTTTCTTATCATCCCATTAGCCAGTTAGTGTAACAAGCAATATAAAATAAATTATTGTGGGCCTGCTACAGGGACAGGCTTGAAAGGTGGCTGGGAAAATGGAGACATGGTAGAGGGAAGGTGACAGTGATGGTGAGATTGGGGTTAGAATATTACATGCCTATAACAAATAATCACAACCAACTTTGCAAACCACAATATTTCAATATAGTGTTGTGGAAGGAGAGAAGGTTTGTTTATGGAGAAGCAAGAGGCAAAAATGTTGGGCTCTATGGGGAAGGAGCAATAATTTGGTAGATACAGTATTTGCTTTGCACACATCCAATCTGGGTTTGATCCCCAGCATCCCATATGGTACCCCAAGTCTTCTGGGAATGATTCCTGAGAACAGAGCCAGAGTCAACCCTGAATACCGTCAAGTGTGGCTCCCAAACAAATCAAAATTGAACTCTCTTCCTGCTCTCTAGTCCCATGTGGGTAGACAGGTATGCAAATAGAGAAGGAGGACATGTGACAGTCCCCTCAAAGATGAGCAAGCAGCGAGGAGCCACTTCATTGGCTTTGTAACCAAAATCCCTCTTTTGCTCACTCAGGCCCTTGAAAGGAGACAGACTTTGGTCGGCCACACGCGGCCCACCACCAGGGTGGACCAAAGACAATGAAGCAAACGGGCTTGCAGAGCTCCAGCTGCATCTCCCTGGGGCAGAGACACAGAGACGCCTTCTTGTCTGGGGCTTCATGTATGCAAGGACCAGGGCAAGTGTCACTGTGAAGGGGAACCAGTGAGTGCTCGACACATTAGCCTTGTCACTACTGTCACCCAGCAGCGTCTCAGTCACAGAGCAAAGGAGTTTTGGAAGAACCGAGTACACTGTCCTTGTCCTATTCTGGGGTTCCCTCCAGGAGTGTACAGGGGCCAAGAGGGTCACACCCAGCCATGCTTGGAAACCACAATACAGGGGAGAGATGGTCCAGGGGTAAAACTTGGGGTCGCACACAGGTAAGGCATTTGTACCTGAGCTTTGAGCTACTTCTCATGCCCCAACTTTCTTGGTTGAACTGTTGAACTGACCAAAATCCATAAAGGAGCTCTGAAGTTCTCAGCAAGAGTTAGAACTTCCCCGGGACACTGATGAAGGCTTGGAGCCACCCCCCACTCCCCCACCCCAGGGCTTCTCTCTCCCACAGCAGCCCTCACTGTGGCTAGAGCAGCACTGGCTGGGGCCCAGCCTCCTCTCAAACCTTCCCCTCTTGGGGAACTCGCAAACGCTCCCCTGTGCACTCTGTCAGTCTCGGCAGAGGGTAAGGACTATGGGCTCCCGGGCTGAGAGGTGGACCACGCACAGTACAGCCCAGGGCCTGCCTCTGCAACATCTCTGTCACCCTGATGAGGCTTCAGTGGGGAAATCCTCCAGCAGGTACCTGCACTCCTGAGCCCAGTTGAAATCTGCATTTCTGATGTTTGTGCTCACCAGCGTCTCGGGGGTCCCTGTCTCCCCATCCACTGCCAGGTCTTGTGGCTGGAGGGGAACATCATGATGTTGTCAGTAGTCTGTGGTCTTGTTCTCCCCTTAAACCAGGCACCTTTGTTCCTCCTCTTCCTCTTGGCCTACAGTTTGGCATCCTAGAAGAGGAGAAATGGGCTTGGGCAAGGGTTTCTTCCTCCAGCACTGGATGCACCATCACAGACCAAGAGGCCGAGGCCTGGGGTGCTCAGCAGTAGACGCCCACCTGACCGGCTGAGGACCCCTCCTGTTGACTCTCCAGCACTGCCCTTGTGCAGGACCCAGAATCATAGTAGCACCACGAGGGGAAATAAATATTAGTGGAGGGGCCTCTCAAGTGATGTTTAGGGAGCTCAGGGGCCCTCCCTGGAACTCTCCGTCAACCGAGTGTTTCATCTGAAGGTTAGGCCCAAGGATGTGGTGCTACCAGAGGTTGGGGGCCAGTCATGCTAGTGAGGCCACACTATGCTCGGGTCAAGCCAGGGTCAGGCACTTCAAGGCATGAGCCTTAACCCCTGTGCTGTCTCTCTGGTCACTATAAAATGGTTTTAAATTGATTTATAAAAATAAAAAGAAAGAAAGCAAAATAGTGTAATGAGTTTTACCACCCAGATTTGTTCCTACTGGGTTTCCACAGATTTTCCTCCTGCTTTCTGGCACATAGTAGTTAATTCAGCTCCCCGTGGCCCTCATTGATACGCTTCCTGCTCCTCTCCCCGCATATCATCTCCATCTTATCCCGAGAATCATCTACCTGGAAAGTTTCAGTTATTTCTCACCTTTTCTCTCCACATCCTCCTCATGGCTCACCTGCATGGCTCCCAGCATAGCATCATCATCACACATCTGTCGTCAAGTATTAGGCACACGTGGGACCCTAATTGCAGGACTGAGGATGTCACACCGGTCTCAGGACATCCCTGTATGCGTATGACATTTATAAATGATGAGAAGGACTCAGGGTTATGAATGGATTTTCTTGCTCTTAATTAATGTTTTAAATATATGTATTTAATTCATTATTGTAATTTATTTTTATTAAGATACCATGATTTACAAAGTTGTTCATAATAGAGTTGTTTCAGGCATACAATACCTAAGAACAACCCCACCACCAGTGTGACTTTCCCTCCACCAGTGTCCCCAGGTTCCCTTCTACCCATCAGCCTGCACCCCTGTCAGGCACAGAGCAAATTTATTTCACATTGTTTCCTCCCACAAAACGTGAAAGAAAGGTAAATGGGACTATCAGAAAATAAGTCGATTTGTGGTGGTCGAGTGCTATATGTTTTTAACCTATGTAGAGAAATTAAAATCATTTAACACAATATAAAGCCTATTCTCATTTACATAAATAAGTTTCCAACTCTGGAATCTAAAATATAATGCATTAGATTTTAATATGTACTTGGACCTCATTTGTATTTATTTTATATTCCCCACCATTAATAAAACATTTTAAATTATGTTATAATATATTTTAGAGTTTAAAATGAACTCAAAAGTTTGAAATAGGTAAAACCTCAAACATAAATTTAGTAAAAGTGAAAAGAATTAAGAAAATATAAAGGAAAAATTCTGAATAGGCCTATAAATGTACTAAAGTGTTGATTTTATACTAGAAAATATAATTTTTTTTTTTTTTTGGTTTTTGGGTCACACCTGGCGATGCACAGGGGTTACTCCTGGGTCTGCACTAAGGAATTACTTCTGGCGGTGCTCAGGGAACCATATGGGATGCTGGGATTTGAACCCGGGTCGGCAGCGTGCAAGGCAAACGCCCTACCCACTATGTTATCACTCCAGCCCCCTAGAAAATATTATGTTACAGATTTTAAGTGTCTGTATTCATAAGTAAAAGATTGTAATGAAAAATCACATTGGATGCAAAAAAATCTGATCAAACATAGAACTTTCAGTGTATGTGAGATGTTAATTCATCACTAAAACTCTTTAAAACACCCCTTAGGAAGCTAGGAATAAACGTACCTTTCTTAATCTAGTAGAGGGCAACCATCAGCATTTTGAATGAGAGCCACACTCAGAGTTTCAAAACACAAGGGAAATTTTTCCTGTCCTTTACAGAAGCTCTTCTAATGCTTCTTGAATAACTGGTTTCAAGACTCTGAATTCCCTCCATCTGCAGGAAATCAAATGGGTCGCTTGACTTTCCACCACCACCCTCCCCCCACCACACACACACCCCATTCTTGCCTGCATTCTGGCACAACTGTGAGCTGTCCACCCTGGGCCCCCTTTGAACTGCCAAAGGGTGTTGAACCATCTCTGGTCTGCCTGTCCTGGAACAATCTGCTGTCAACTGACTTGGCAATGAAGTAGCCTGAGTGGGGCTGTGATGAGCAGAAGCAGCTGCCCGAGGAAAGTGCAGCGCAGGGACCTGCCCCTGGGACAGCATCCTTCCTGTTCTCAGAGTGTCACAGGGGGCTCGAGCAGCACTCAGGCCTTTCCGGTGCCCACGCTAGCATGTCTGTGCCCACCTAACGTCCCACCGCTCTGCTCACCCTCTCAGGCACTCGAGACATTCTCCTCACTGACCACAGCCCAGGCCATCTGCAGCACCGCTCACTCTCCCTGCTCAGAAGGCTCCTGTGCATCCTCGTTTGACGCACCTTTATGGCCCCTTCCAACCTCTGCATGAGCCACCCATCTTCCTGAGTCTGTCTCCACGTCCGGCTTCTCCACTGGGAACAAGTGGCGAAACGCTTTGGAAATTTGGCAAACAGGACAGGCCTGCACTCCAGTCCCTGACTTAGTGAGTCTGGGGAGATCCAGGAACCTCAATTAGACACAAAGTCAAGACAATTCTGAAGCCAGGCCCAAAGAGAGTTGCCTATAAAAGTTCTGTATGGGGGACCAGGGAGACTGTATAGGGGTTAAGACATATGCCTTGTATTTTCTGACCCCAGCTCAATTCCAATGGCACTCCCATGGCACCCCCACTCCAAGTATTGCTAAGTGAAGCTCTGGAGGCCCCCCAAATACCACTGGATGTGACCTTAGAGGCATCTGAAAATCATCAGAGTCGCGCTGATATTCCATGCACCTCAGGTAGTAAGCAGCACTGCATCCTCATTCAACCAGAAGCCAGGTGAGTCAAGTTAGTACAGAGTCCAGTGTTTCATTCCAAAGCTGTGTGAGTGACCACCTATGTCTATCAGTCCTAGGACTGCAGAAATGGGGGCTCAATGAGATTGAGCGATCCAACTGTGTTCTTGAGCATGGTAATACAATCTTAAATATGAGTAATAAAGTGAACTTTACCGTCAAAGTATCTGCAATAGGTTTTTTGTTTTGTTTTGTTCTGTTGTTTATTTATTTCATTTATTGAATCACCGTAAGATACCGTTACAAAGCTTATGTGTTTGAGTTTCGATCATACAATGATGAAATACCCATCCCTCCACCATTACACATTTTCCACAACCAAAATCCCCAGTATTCTGCCCTTGCCCCAGCCCAACACTTTCCCTGCCTGTGTGACCGACAATCTCTTTCTCTACTTTGATTACATTTAATATTTAGATATCAGTCCCACATTATTTTTTTTATTTTATTAAATCACCGTGTGGAAGATTACAATGCTTTCGGGCTTAGGTCTCAGTTATACAATGCTGAAACAACCATCCCTTCACCAGTGCCCATATACCACCACCAAAAAAAAAAAAAAACCCACACAGTACACCTCCCATCCTGCCCCCCCACCCCCTACCTTGTAACTGATAAGTTTCATTTTACATTCTGTTTACTTTGGTTACATTCAATATTTCAACACAAACCTCACAATTGTTGTTAGGAGTACCCCACTAGATTCAGACCTACTGTGAAGACAAATAAGGTCTCGCGGTTTTGAATTTCTGTACTTTAACAAGAAGTCCAGGGAGATTTCTTCCAGATATTAGATAATTGCAGGCTTGAAAACCCAATCTGTGTTCGTCTTAATATGGCGGCCACCACGCCCTTCATCCCCGGAGAGAAAGAGGCGAGAGAGAGAAATACCTTTCCCCATCTGGGCGGGCACGGGGCCGAGGCTTAGTTCTCAGGCTGGAGACATTCTGCGAGGAGTTGCCCACGCCGAAAGGTTTTGCTGGGTCTGGATTCATGCTTGTGCAGCTGCGGAGAGGCCGCACATGCGTGCGGCCCCCGGGATCACATCTCGGCCACATTATTATTGGGAATTTTCCCAACACCACTCAAACCTGCCGAAAAAGCAATGCTAGACAATTTGTTTTATATTGCTTATTATGAATAAGCAATATAATATCAAGCAGCTTCTCTCCTGGAATTCTAAACTTTTAATATGTAGGTTCTGGAGAGATCTCTGCAGCGAGCTGCTCAGTTCTGGGGTTCATTTGTATGTCTCTGGATCATGGTCATTTAGGTGCTTAATAAGTAGCCGGGGGCATTTTGTGGGTGTCATCTCAGAGTCCCATCAGGGCAGTGGGAAGGAGAGGGACCAGCTCCTCCCCTGTCCTGTGAGGCGTGGTGTTTGCCGCTACTGCTCTCACATACCTGGGTTTTTTGTTGAGTTCTGGAAGATGGCGGCTGCTGGATTTTCTAGGGGGCAGGCGGAGGGACAGCACTTGCTCCCATCTGGAGTAACCCAGTGAAAGTGGCCTATTACAAAATCTGGAAGCATCTCTGCAGCTAGCTGCTCAGTTGTGAGATTCGTTTGAGTGTCTCTAGTATCTGCAGTAGTTAGAAAATTATAGGACTAGTATGTAACAGCAGACTGCCCATTTAGATAGATGGTTTTCTAAGTAAATATAGAATTCAGAGAGCCAATGAATACTACGAAAGGATTGCAAGTATCAACCATAGTCTCAGAAGAGCAACTTGACCGTCATGCAACTTCAAAGTAAGTCAATGAATGACAAATATTGGTAACGGTGACTGTTTTGTGTCATTTCTTTGTGACACACCAGGCAGCACTGGGGGATTACTCCTGGCTCAGGGCTCAGGAACCACATTGCATATGGAGAGCCAGGGATCAAACTTATTATGGGCTTGTGAAAGCAAAGTGTCTTAGCTGCTATAACCTTGCTTCAGGCCCCGATTGAAGCACACTTAAAGAATATGAAATGAAAATAATATTGCACTGGACTCTGTAGAGAAACTTGGCAGGCCAAGAGAACAAAAGGATGCATACAGCAAAAGGTGTTGCTGCTGGAGTGATAGCACAGCTGTAGGGCGTTTGTCTTGCACGTGGCCAACCGGGTTCGGTTCTCAGCATCCCTATTGGTCCCCTGAGCCCCGCCAGGAGTAATTCCTCAGTGGAGAGCCAGGAGTAATCCTTGTGCATCACCAGGTGTGACCGCAAAAAGAAAAAAAAAAAAGAGGCATAAACTGAGCACACAATGGGGTGCCCGAGAGCATTTTCAAGAGAAGCAGGTGGTCTCTTGCTCTCTCCCTCCCGCCACATCTCCAAATTTCTCTCAGAAAATCCACTTTGCCTCGGAGAGGGGGAAAAGCACAGCGTCCGTCGGGGCCAACGGGTCCGTCTGTGGGCCCAGCTGAGCACTGTGCGGGGAGGGCCAGCGCTCCCGGGGCGTCACTGCAGGGACAGCGGGTCCAGAGAGGCGGTGAGCGGGACTCAGAGCCCAGGGAAAGCGAGCAGGCATTGGCGTCAGGCGCGCCAGGCAGGACCTCAGTCTGTGGAGGCTGAGGGGATGCACCACTCTGACCACGTGGAGGAGCGGGCAGGACTAAAGGGTCTGGATCCCTCCCCGAGAAAATAAGGGACCAAAGCACAGGAGGAGGTCGGCCCAAAACAGCAGCCCCTCAGTCACAGCCGCCCCACCCCCACCCCCAGGCGCAGGCCTGTGAGGGGGTTCTGTCGGGAAGGAGCCCCCTCCCCTGAAAAGCATGAAAGTGCCCAGAAGTGGGCCATAGCCTGAGGCACTGCTGGAAGGGAGGCCACACCCCCAGGCGTTACACAGGCCAGGTCACAGCCCCAGGCGGTACACAGGCCAGGCCGCACCCCCAGGCATTACACAGGCCAGGCCAAACCCCCAGGCATTATACACGGAGGCCAAAACCAAGGCATTACACAGGTGAGGCCAAAACCTAGGTGTTACACAGGCGAGGCCACACACACATGTAGGTTTTACACAGGTGAGTGCACACCCCCAGTAGTTACACAGGTGAGTCCACTCCCCCAGGCCTTACACAGGTGAGGCCACACCCCTAGGCAACAGGCAAGTGAGGCCACACCCCAGGCATTACACAGGCGAGGCCACAGCCCTACATCACACAAATGAGGACACCCTGCCAGTTGTCACACAGTCCAGCCTACCCACTCAGCAGTCACACAGGGGAGGCCACACCTCCAGGCAACTGGAATGGGAGGCTACAGCCCTCAGTCCTCAAGAGTACAGGTAAGTGGAAGAGAGCAGCTTCTGCATACAAATTGTCTGAATGGGGAAAAAAGAAAAAGAAGAGGCCATAGAGACAGTACAGAGGGTAGGGCGATTGCCTCATTCAGGGACGACCCAGGTTGAAATTCCAGTACCCCAAGCACCACCAGAGATGGATCCCTGAGTACTGAGTCAGGCATCAGCTCTGAGCACAGCGGGTGTGAAAAAAAAGTTTGCTCTTTCTTCATTTCCCTGACACTGCATACTGTCCCCCACCAGGGGGAAAAAGGAGCAAGACCTAGTGATCTGCTGGAAGCAGGAAAGAGTGACGAAGCATGCCTTCCTTGTGTATAAGGAAGTGTGCGTCCGTGTGAGCCTAGTAGGCAGCTTGACCAGGACCTTGACAAAGAATCTTGGCCACGGGGATGTGATGCCACAAACAGGTCAACCTGTAGCTGCAGGGCGAGAGCATCAGCAGCCTGATGGTGCCTTCAGGCTTCCTGACACCTCACAATTGCTGCTGTGCCTTTGGGCAGACCCCAAGACCTTGGGACCAAGTTTCCCAAGAAATTAAACAGCCAAAAGTTAGGTATGTGAGAGCCATGCCCACAAACCACGTCTGGCTCCGCTAGACAAGCTCATTTATTGACCGTATTTCAGAGACCCATAGATAAATCTCCAAGAAATCAAAAGCCAGAGACACAGCAGCAATTCCCGGAAGACACCACAGAACTGGAGATCACTCCAGGCCCTACACCGAGCCAATTTCACTGGTGCACCCAAAATAGAGCAGGTGCAATCTCCCCACCTACTCCAAATGGAATCTTGGCAACCAAGAGCTTCCACAAGCAAGGCCCAGTATGGTGGTTCCAGGACTAAATCTCCATGCCACATGATGGCAGAGGTGCTGGTGTCCCTCCCTGGCTCCACTCCTGCTTGTTGCCCACAATGTGCCTCAGGGTGCCACTTTAGCGCAACAACAACCCTGGTTCAGAGACACAGGAATGAGTTCCAAACAACTCTAAAAAACTGGAGATCTCTCCAGGCCCCAAACTGAGCCAATTTCACTGGATCATCCCAGATGGAGCAGGTACTGTGTGCCCACCTACTCCAAATGGAATCCTGGCGACCAAGAGCTTCCACAAGCAAGACCCAGGTATGCGGGTTCCAGGACTAAATATCCATGCTGCATGGCGGCAGAGGTTGTTCCTCCCCGACTCCCCGACTTCTTATTGGCCTGGGTGTTACACTCAAAATGTGGCTCCTGGTGCCACCTTAGTGCAGAAACAGTCCTGGTACAGAGACGCCCAACCGAATCCCCAAATGAATTACTGCCCTCCGGAAACGTCTTTGAACCCAACCATTTCAATCTAGGATTCTAGAAGCGAGTGGCCGCAGCACCCAAGATTTTCAAAATGAGCAATGGACAATAAATGATGTAGCATCTGCCCCTAGCAGGCAGGCTTGAATGGTGGTGGGAAAAGTTGAGCAAAACATAATGCCCAAAAGTAGAGAGAGAGTACTGGGGAAACTGTCTGCCATGGAGGCAGGGTGAGGACTGGTGGTGGGAAGTGTGCACTGGTGGAGGGATGGGTGTTCTGTCATTGTCTGAGTCTCGAACATGAAAGTTTTGTAACTGTGTCTCAGGGTGATTAAAAACAAGTAATGTGGAGTTCATGCCCAATTCAATCAGCTTAGTCAATGGCTGAATAAAAAGCAGTACTCCTACATTAAAAAAAAAAATCTTGGCGAGAAAGATACTTTGATACTTTTTACATGGGCGTGAAAAAGGCAACTCATGACACCCCAGATTATGCACATATGCAAGAGAAGATGAAATTCTTGTCATCAAAACATGACAAAATTTTGTCAACTTATGTATAACTTATAAATTAACTCTTTCCCAAATCCGCCCACTTGGAGAGCCCGGCAAGCTACCAACAGTATACAGCCTGCATGACAGAGCCTGGCAAGCTACCTGTGGCGTATTCAAGATGCCAAAAACAGTAACAACAACTCTCAGAATGGAAACTTTACTGGTGCCCGCTCGAGCAAATCAATGAACAACAGGATGACAGTGACTTGTGACTTGTGTGTTTCCCAAAACTGTTTAGAGTACTCAGGGCAACTGTATACGGATACAGACTCTAGTGAGTGGATCATTAAATACTGAAGTTCCCTATGTAAAATGATTACCGATTTTTCCACTGTTAAATCCATGACGCATTGTGTGCCCACACCAGCACAGTCAGGCGTGGCCCTAGTGTCCCCAAACATCACTGGGCTTGAGCAGCATTCAATTCACGTTCCCAACAAGCACTAAACTTTCCAACCAGATGGACAAACGTCACTGGGAGTAGCTACCAGTTTCCCAAGCATTGCCCAGAACACGAATGGGAGAAGGGTAGGGGGAAACTTTGGCCAATGATTGCTGGTGGTGGAATCAAACGGGCCCATTCAGGCTGAAGGTACACAGGAATATTGCCAGCAGCTGCACTCACAAGAGGCTAAAGGCAAAAGCAAGTCAGAGGTCACCTAGGGAGATGTGAATGAAATGGGCAGGTCGGGAAACTACCAAAGGACACACCAGGACCAAAATGAAATGGCCCAACTGCTGGGGTGGAAAACTCCATATTCAAGAATGAGGGGCCGCTGGTTCATGTGTGAACAGAGATATGGAAGGAAATTCTGCCTGAGTGTTTGACACAGCAATAAGCTATCTGATGTGGGGGCAACTAGCTTCAGAGCTCGCTAGTGAAATCTCAGATACTAAGCAGTGGATAAACAGACTTCAGAAAAAACCTGCTTTGCCATTAAGAAATCCCACTAGAAAATGGCTAATAGTAGTACATAGTAGAAGGCTGAGGTATATTTTAATAATCACATAAAATAACCGGACATTGCAATGACTGCTACAAAGTAATTGCAATTCAGACACATAATTTGATAACACCAATTCTACCATCACATTCATTTCAACGGAACTCATTGAAGGGCCATCACTGATAACAGTACTTTTAAATACAATTAATTGAAAAGAATACTCTGATGTAATCAATTCAGCACAAAACTGCTAGACATGGTGAAGAATGAAAGGGTGCTGGGTTTAGTGTTCTCTGAAGCAACTGCTGTGTCAAAAACAAATGGGAAATTTGTCAGGTTAGGATCAAACATAATGTGAGACTCAGGGAGAGGAAACAGTGTGCCCAAAGCACTTGGCATGGGCCCGAGTCACCTGTGAGGATGATCCTGAGCTGGGCCTCCACCCCCAGCGCCCAGGGCACCTGCTGTGCCACAGGTTCTACCTGAAGGGTCGACTTGCAGCGCTGTCTCCAGGGGGCGCTGCTCCCCCTTGAAACACCAGCAGGCTCCAATAAGCCAATGCTATAGGAAATCATTCCATAGAAAAGCTCCACCACAGGGAGGGAATGGGGAAGGGCGGGGCGGGGTTTGAGCCCACTAGAAGGTTCTACACAAGAGACTAACTTCTGAGCAGAGAATTAAGTCTTAATATTCTGGCACATCCTAGACCCCAGGATTCCGACACAGAGGCCTACGCTGCAGATGCCTGTCCCTACCCCACCTCCCCACTCTTGGTGGATACTTTGTGTTTACCTAATAGGGCTGGGACTTTGTTGCCACAGAGAAAGTGTAGCAGTTTCAACTCAGATGAAACCAACCAATTCCCAGGTCCCAGCAATTTTCTAATATCAGGAAAAAAATAACAGAAACCTGGTCTTAGTGCTGATTGCACAGTCATTTCCCAAGAAGCTGCAAGGCTCAGATCCCTCTCTACATCCCTTGTGTTGGAGAAAATAGAGCTTCCAGGACCAGTACTCAGTGGCCAGAGGTCTATGGGTAATTCTTGAAACTATTGATCCCTGTCACTTTCCCATTACAGACACATTGCCACCTCTGGAAACCACTGATCTCTGGAGAAAACAATATAGGAGATAAACAAACCAGCTACTATTCCACACCCAGCATGGTGTTGGAACAAAAGCAGATCCATAGACCAGTGCAATAGGTTTCAATATTCTTACACATCCCCTGAAATATGAGATCATCTAATCTTTGATAAGGGAGCAAGAAATGTAAAGTGGAACAAGGAAAGGTTTTTTTTTAACAAATGGTGCTGGCAAACCTGGACAGCTACATTAAAAAAAATGGCCTCAGACCTCTACCTAACACCATGCACAAAAGTCAGATCAAAGAGGACTAAAGACCTTAACATTAGTCCAGAATCCATCAGGAACATTGAAAAAAAATCAGAAAACTCTCTAGGATATTGAAGCTTAAAGGTATCTTTCGAGACAAAATGCCATTGACCAAGTAAGTGGAAAAAGAGATAAACAAATGGGACTACCATAAATTAAGAAGTTTCTGCATCTCCAAAAAACCAAAAAAACAGTGACAGTCTGTTTACAAAGAATGCAATGACAGTCTACAGGATGGGAAAGGATATTCACCCAATAACTCTCCAATAAGGGGCTAATAACTAGAATGTAAAAGGCACCAGTTGAACTCTACAAGAAGAAAACATCCAATCCCAGTAGAAAATGGGGCAATGAAATGAACAGAAACTTTCTCAAAGAAGAAATCCAAATATTCAAAAGACACATGAAAAAATGCTCTTCATCACTAATTATCAGAGAGATGCAGATCAAAACAACAGTCAGATATCATCTCACACCATAGACTGGGACATATCCATAAGAACAAAAGTGTTGGCATGGACGTGGGAAGAAAGGGACTCTCCTTAACTGCTGGTGGGAATGCAGACTGGTCCAGCCTTTTGGGAAAACAATATGGATATTTCTCAAAAAACTAGAAATTGACCTCCTATTTGACCCAGCAATAACTTTTGGGAATATATTCTGGAGATGCAAAAAGTACAGTAGAAATGACATCTGCATTTGTATGTTTATTGCAGCACTATTTACAATAGCCAGAATCTTGGAAAAACCCGAATGCCCAAGAACAGACGACTCGTTAAAGAAACTTTGATATATCTACACAATGGAATACTATGCAGCTGTTAGAAAAAATGAAACCATAAAATTTGCATGTAAGTGGATCAACATGGAGGGTATCATGCTAAGTGAAATGAAACAGAAAGAGAGTGACAGACATAGAAGGACTGCACTCATTTGTGGAATATAAAGTCACAGAATGGAAGACTAACACCCAAGGATAGCAGAGATAAGGGCCAGGAGGTTCACTCCAGAGCTTGGAAGCCTATCTCATGTACTGGGGGTAAAGGCAGGTGGGATGGAGATGAGACCACTAAGTAAATGATGGTTGAAGGGATAGCTCAGGTTGGTAGATGAGTGCTGAAAGTAGACTATGGATCAAGCATAATAGCTGCTTAGTACCTATACTGAAAACCATAACACCCGATAGGAGAGAGAAAGAGGGAATGTGTCTGCCACAGAGGCAGGGGGTGGGAAGGGGTGAGGGTGGTGGAGGGACACTGGGAACATTAGTGGTGGAGAATGGGCACTGGTGGAGGGATGGGTACTCCAACATTGATTGAAGCGTAATCACAAATGCTTGTAAATTTGTAACTGTATCTCACTGTGATTCTTTAAAATTTAAAAATAAATCGGTAAAAACAAAAGAGAAAAGAAAAGGAACCGAAGACATAGTACAGTGGGTGGGCACTTTATTTTATTCAGCCAAGCTGAATTGAATCCCCAGTACACCATAGAGTCTCCTGAACCCACCAGAGGCCACCCCTGAATGAAGTGCAGTAAGCCCTGGGCTCCTGAGGATGTGCCCCACCCCAAATTAATGAAAATAAATCTGCCCAACCTATTCACGCCTGAACAGTGAGGCTTCCTCACAGCACTTCGGGGATCTGGGTTTTTGTGGGACAGAAGATAGCACCATCATAGCTACATGACCACAGACAGGGAGATAGCTCCGCGAGCCAGACACTGCATGTTCCCAGAGCAATGCCTGGGGTGACCACTCACCCCTACCCCCAGATCCCCAACCGACCCCACACCACCCATATACCCAAACCCACAAGAACCACACCCCACACAGAGCCAGCTGTGAGTACTCCTTGAGCACTGCTGTGTGTGGCCCCCAAACCAAAATAAATAAATCAAACAAAGCTAAACAAAGCTGAAAGGCTGCAGTGACCGTATTAGGAACTCTGTGTTAGTAATGGCTCTAATTTGAACAGGCATAGTGAACAGGATATCTGGGTTTATCTTTAATCTAGTTGAGACCATCACTGGCATAAGTCCTGGGAAGGCATGCAAAAGCAGAAGAATAAGCAACAGTCCAAGACCATAAAAGGTAAAACACCCAACAGCAGACAGGGCAGGGGAAAGGAAGTCAGGTAGAGTTACCTGAGATTTAGGGCCAGGGTTGCAAGGAAGGAATAAGCCAATCAGACAAAAACACCACCTGAGGGTCCTGGGGGGAGTCAGTCCAAGGAAAGCAGGTGCAAACCAAGAGGGCATAAAAGGGGCTGCTTACAGCAAGGCAGGGTTCCACTCTATGCAGGGGAATTTGGTTGACCAGTCACATATGCTTGGCGTGAATAAAGGAAATCTGCTCACAATTTTTACTATGTCTCGTTCCTCGAATCACGGACCCTAATAAAAACCAACAACAAAGAAAACTCCATGAGACAGGTGGAGGGTAGTGGATGGTTCACAATGTTTTGCAAGCAGGGAGGGTAGCTCAGGGTTCTGGAACATCTAACGAAGCAGTTTCCTGGCTGACTTTCCAAGGGCAGACTTGGAATACTGAGTCAGAGACTAGAGATATGAGTATAGAAACAATCCTTTAGATGTTCTGTTAGATCTGTGTCAGAAGGGATTAGTTAAAGGATGGAGGTACTATGCTGTGATGTGGTGGCAAAGATGTGTATGAGGCTGGGGAGATTCAAACGAAGAAGATTCCAAATACAGAGAAAGGAGGAAAGGAGGGGAGGGAGAAGGAGAGGAAGGGGGGGGGAGGGAGGGAAGGGAGGGGCAGAGAGAAGGGGAGAGACAGGAGGCAGGTGGGATATGTAGGAGGATGAAGAGGAATGAAAGGAATGGAGGGAATGGAAGGAGAGGGAGAGGGAGGGGATGGAGGAGACTGTGGCAGGAGGGGGCGGGTGGTACGAAGCCCTAAGCTCTGGTCTAATAGTGACTGTGGCTGAGTCTGGGTGTTCCCAGGAGCGGGAAGGGGAGGCTGTGCTTGCTGGCCTTGGTGTGTTGTTAATGGTTCATATAAACAGTGTCCAGAGCACTTTGTTGTCCCAGTTCTGTTGGGAGGAAGGAGGGCGAATGGTCTGAGTAGAACCTGGCAGGTGTGGGGAGCTGGGTCAGGGAATGGACAGTACTCAATGCCCTGCAGAAGGCCCTGACCAACCCTCCCACCTCTCTACCCCACAGGACTGAGGCAGGAAGTGGGGGGGAATCCCCCACCGGGCTCAGCCTGCCTGTCTGGCCTGCAGAGGGAGCTGGTCTGTGGGCTGGGGACTGAGACTGGAGGGGTCCAGCAGCCTGCAGTCCCTCACAGTTTGGCAGTCAGGCGGGTGCTCAGCAAGGCTCCAAAGACAGTTCACTACATCCCCACCAGAGAGCTGGAATAGCTGGAAACTGGGCTGCAGGGCCAGAGGAGGAGGCGGTGTCTCAAAG
Organism: Sorex araneus; assembly: GCF_027595985.1. Classification (NCBI taxonomy): domain Eukaryota; kingdom Metazoa; phylum Chordata; class Mammalia; order Eulipotyphla; family Soricidae; genus Sorex; species Sorex araneus. Next base: position 7,865,542 of record NC_073308.1, on the reverse strand, counting down.
TAGACTGGCCTCAGTGTCTGCCGGGGAAGGAGGGTAGCATCCAAGAGCAACAGAACCCCAGCTCCTCAGCCTGGAACTCTGGAACTTGAGGTGCCCAGAGCTCAGTCACCTCTGAAAGCCATAGGAGGACATCCAGTGGCCCCTCCGGGCCCTCCTACAGTCCTGCTTTCTTTTGCTTCAGCAGAAATACTGAAACATCTTAGCTGAGACGTTGGTTCATGATCAAAAAGACGAGCTCAGAGGAGCTGTGGGCTGCTGAAGTGAGCAGACCGTGGAACAGAGGACCAGACCGCACACGCACACTTCCACCCGCCAGCTGGCACCTGTAAAAGCAGGCCAGAACACACGCCCCCCCCACAACCACCACTCATGGATGGCTCTACGGGGCCAGGGAGGCGGCACCTTGCTTTCAGGGTGAGGCTCTGGGTTCACATTGGCCTCAGGGTGCTGCGTGTGAAGTGCGTGTCACAGGACACATCTCTAGGTCTCCTGGTGACAGCCTGACCCTGGAGCAGGGAGGAGGCCTTGGGACTCACAGTTAAGGTGGGAATGGTGCTTTCCTGGGGGAGTTCGAGTTCTCCGGGGTCAGAGGATTGTGAATCAGGCGAATCCAGAGGGTCTAGAAGGAATCGCATCTGACATGGGCTGGGGCACGGGGGTGGGGGGGAGTGGAACAGCTGCCAAGAATCAGTATAGACCAGCCCCTCCTGGGCTCGGTGCTGCAGGAGCCATGACAGAAGTGCCTGTCAGACCCAGGCAGACAACTGAGCTTCTTCCTCTGACTCCCACACAGAGAGGAGCACCGTGAACTCCCCTGTTCGCCCAGGTGAGCCCCACTGTGCCTGGCACTAACGCTGGCTCACTGCCATAGGAGGCATCAGAGAGGGAAACCCCTGTGTCCCCAAGGCATGACACTAGCCGTTCCAGGGAGCAGGGGCTCACCCTCCTTGAGGCCTGGTGTTGGGAGGAGCCAGGGGCAGGCCACCTTGCTTCGGGAATTGGTACTCCCAGACCTGACCCTGGCACCTCCTCTGAGGTGTCTGAGGTTCAGAGCATCCTAAATGCCCCCAGGCAGATAGGCCAGGAGACAGGTCAAAGGGTGAAACACATACCTCACACAGTCAAGGCCTTAATTTGATCCCCAGCACCAAATGCCTACACACACACACACACACACACACACACACACACACATACACACACTCACACCAGCACCTCTAAGGGGGACATTAGTGAACCAACATCACCTTATTTAAAACCAAATAAATCTCCTCATTGGGCATAGAAGAAAGAAGAGAAAGGAAGCTGTCCTGACCAGGAAAGTCAGTCAGTTGCTACTGACCAGGAAGTGAGAGTGATGAGGAGCGAGGGGCTGTCTTAGGCTGAGAGTGTGAGCACCTGTGCGCTGCTTATGTGGGGAGTGGACAGTAATCAGGGACTGGTAGACCTTGCTCAGGAGGCATTTGTGGGGAGAGAACAGAAACAAGAGCCTGGGGCCAGAGATAGAGGTCCCTGCTGACACAGTCCTGTCCCCAGCCTGCGCCCCCTACGCATACGAGCTAACTAGAGTGATTTGAATGCAGAGCCATCGGTAAACCCTGAGCTAAGTCTGGGGTGGCCCAAACCCGGTTCTCACAAAACAGGCAGTGGGGAGAGATTGCTTTTCATCCTCCAAGGATTCAGCTTCCCATGCAGAAGAGGAAACCGAGCCTCAGGACACAAGGCGAAGACCCCATGGCTCCTCCATCAGCCTCCGCACCAGCCCAGCCCGGGTCCAGGGTCCAGCCACTGCGGGCTCAGTTGGGAACAATGCACCCAGTATCTCCACCTATTGCCACTGCTGGAAGCCCAGGCAGACGTGCAGCAGGACCAGTGCTCCCTGGGCAGCACGAGTCATATGGGCTGAGTGACAAGAAATTAATCGTTTCTGTTTGCAGCTCCCACAGCCCCTCTCTGAGTCTCTAAGTCCCTTCTTCAGCTCCTCAGCTCCATTTAGCCAAGTGTCTCAGCACCACACCCATGTGCATGGCAGCTCTGCCGGCCCCTGTGAGGCCAAGACACAGCCCAGATACAGGGCACAGACAGACTGTCAGGGGAGGAAGGGATCTGGAGGCCTGCTTGGAGGAGGGTAATGCTGTGAGTCCTGAAGACAAGTAGGTGGTCACAAGGTCTGTGTCCTCCAGGAAGACTGGGCATCTGGGGCCACAATTTTCTTTAAAATTAGAAGGAGTGGTCACAGTGGTCATTCGAAGGCCAAGGCCATTGCCTTGCTCACAGCCGACCCACTCAATCCCTGTTACCCCAGATGATCCCCGGAACCAGGAGTGATCCTGTAGTGCAAAGCCTGGGGGAAGCCCTGATCACAGCCAGGTGTGTCCTAAAAAATAGAATGACTGAGATCAGAAGGCAAAAAGGATGGTAACTATTATTGAATCATAAATCAGATTGGCCTACATTCGTCATTATACCAGTATGGTAAAAACCTAATGTGAGGGCTGGAGAGATAGGACAGCAAGTCAGATGCTTGCCTTGCACGCGATTGAACCCTGGCTCCACCTAGGATCCCTTATGTCCTGCCATGAATGGTCCCTGAGCACAGGGCACCGAATAGCCATAGGCTCGGTGTGTGCCATCAGGAGCAGGGCCTCTCTGTGGGGCAGCCCCGCATCCACAGCACAGACAAGATGACTCAGGGATGCCACCAGCGCAAGGCAGCGGGGCAGAAAGTGTCTGCACAGTCGCCAGGCACTTTGGCCCAAACCGCACACCGCACAGTATAACCTCTCACCCTCACACAGCCTGCAAAGGGACAGCAGTGCATGGTCCCCGCCTCCCCAGGGAGCCGACCCAGCCCCGGACCTGTGCCTGCCCCAGGTGGGGTCCAGGACTCCCAAGTAGAGACTCCCCTAATAGCAGTCCCCGCAGGCATATCCCACCTGGCTGGCTCACAGCAGCTCCTTCCCGCCACTTGTCCTCTCGCCCCTTTGGACTGGGCAGTGGGCGCTCCCCCGTGAGTCCTGCTGTCCCCCTTTGGAGCCCGCGCCTGGGCCTTTTTTTTTTCTTCTTTTTGGGTCACACCTGGCGATGCACAGGGGTTACTGTGCATGAGGGGAAGCTCAGACCTGGGCTTAGTTCCACCAGGCCAGCTCCTGAACTGTCCTGAACAGTCCCCTCTCTGGGGCCCTGCAATGAACCCCCATAGCCTGCAGACTCACTTCCTCACAAAGACTGTCTCTACCCCTCTCAACCTGGTGCACAGATATGTGCAGACCTCACAGCCACACACACAAACACAGACCAGCTGTGTGCTCATCTCAACCGCCAAACACACAGACTCGCCAGGTATGTGTACTCGCACAGTCACACACACAATTCCCAAGACATTCTTGGTTTATTTTTCCTTTTCTTTTTTTTTTATTATTTTTCGGTCACACCCAATGATGCTGACTCCTAGGGCTGACCCCTGGCTCTCCACTCAGAAATCACTTCTGGCATTGCTCAGGGAACCATATGGGATGCTGGGAATCGAACCCGGGTCAGCCGCGTAAAAGGCAAACGCCCTACCTGCTGTACTATTGCTCCAGCCACCCCCCTCCCCCCAAGACATTCTTTTGGGCCACACCTTGGGAGACCCACGGTGGTGGCGGGAACTGAGGCGGGGCTTGCAAGGCAGCTGGCCCACCTGCTGTGCTGCTGCTCCAGCCCCTCCCCATACCCTCTTCCTGGCCTGCTAGGTCCAAATGCACCTGGGTTCTTGAAACGCTTCTCCCGGCCTGTTGGCGTAATGCCAGCGGTGGTCACTAGAGGGCAGTGGAGAAGCCGTGCGGGAGAAGGAGGCGCCTTCCCAGCGGTCCTGGCCGCGGGGGGCTGCTGCGGGCCTGAGCTCTCTCCGCAGGGTCGCCGGGGACTGCTCCGCTGAGCCGTCTCGGGTCTGGGGCTTTCCCAGGAGCCCAGGGGGAGTCGGGTGGTGCTCAGGAGACTCGGCGGTGTCTCCTGGCGGTACCTGGTGAGCGCAGAGAGGCGCGTCCTGCGGGGTCTGCAGGACTCGGCAGCAGCGGCCCGGCCTGGCGGGCCCAGGGGTCCAGGGCCACATGCGGCGCTTCGGCCCGAGCCTTTCTGGGCATGGACACCGGGCCCGCTGTGCGCCACCTCCCGCCCCGAGCCTCGGCCCGTGACCCGCGGGTCACCAACAGTCGAAGTTCCGAAGGCGCGACCAGGGCTCGGTCACATCAGATCAGGGACGCGAAGGTGCCCGGGTTCCTGGCGACCCCCAGGAGCTGCGTCCGTCTCTCCTGGAAAGGGCAGAGCCGGGAGGAGGGCTCAGTGCTCGGGCACATCCCGGCAAGCCCACCCCACCCGCCCCCAGCCCGGAGGCTTGACCCCCCAGGCCACAGCTGCATCCCCCCAGCAGGCGGCCACAGCTCGGCCTGGGGGTCTTCCTAGGGGCCCTCCAGCTGGGCCTTCTCTGTAGCCGTTTCTACCTGCTGTGTCTGTCCTATTCCTGGTCGTTTATGTGTGTGATTTGTTTATTCCTTTTTTCTGTTTCACATCTACATTTTTTAAACTATTTTTTTAAACAGGTGTCATTATTTTTTTTTTCTGCTTTTTGAGTCAGACCCGGCGTTGCGTTGCGCAGGGGTTACTCCTGGCTCATGCACTCAGGAATTACTCCTAGCGGTGCTCGAGGGACCATATGGGATGCTGGGAATCGAACCCAGGTTGGCCGCGTGCAAGGCCTTACCCGCTGTACTCCAGCCCCAATAGGGGTCATTCTTAAGACACTCAGGAGGGTTACCTTTATTAAGATATCTGGGTCCCCCTTAAGCCCCCTGTGGGTCAGGGAGCTCAGTGGCCAGGCCTGGCACTGGGAGCCCCCAAGGCTACATCCTGTGCTGCTGCTGAGGACCGAACGCAGAACACAGGTGCTATGGATGCTATGCATTCCTCTAAGACTTGAGTGCTGTACCTAGTCCTGGTTTCATTTTATTGAAGAACTTAATTTATATGTATTATTTATAAATATAGCACAGTGGGAAGGGTGTTTGCCTTGCATGCAGCCGACCTGGGTTCAATTCCTTCATCCCTCTCAGAGAGCCCGGCAAGCTACCGAGAGTATCTTGCCTGCACGGCAGAGCCTAGCAAGCTCCCCGTGGCCTATATTATTTGCCAAAAACAGTAACAAGAAGTCTCACAATGGAGACATTACTGGTGCCCACTCGAGCAATTCGATGAGCAACGGGATGACAGTGACAGTGACAGTGAATTAATGCAAGCAATATGCTAGTCTTCATCAATTTCCCATAGCGCTTGAATTTGTTCACTAGTCAATGGTACAATAATTTCAATAGGATTGCTCCCTATTAATTGTCTAGTTCTTCTTCTTCTTTTGAAAATTATTTGAGATATTTTATTTACATAAGTAACCAATGTTTTACTAGACTTGTTATGTAAAAAACTTCATTCCACAATATTAGTTCCTTGTACCAAAATCCCAGTAGGAGAATGTGAAGTACATAATACTATCATATAAAAACTTTCTGAAGAGTCAATTCTATCCAGCTGAACCTTATTAACAATTTCCTCAATTATTTCTAATTCTTTTTCTGCTGCTGGGCTAAGTTGCCTTGGACTATTTAAAGAGGGATCACCTTCCAATGTTTGAAACAAATTTTGTAGGGCATAGGTTGGAATACCCAAAAAAGGGCATAACTAATTTATATATCCTAATAGTTTTTGTTTATATTTTATAAACAAAATTTAGTTTGTATTTAAAGTTTTTCATTTATCTCTCAGAATTTGGACATTTTGAGGTGTAATTTTACTCTCCCATACAATTTGTCCCCAAAATTCCCAAGAAACCTGACATTGAATTTTATCCCATGCAGTTTTTAAACCCCATGATTCTAGTTCATAAGTTATAGCTTCATAAACTTTCTGCAAATTTATTTGCAGTGATTAGTGATTAGAATATCATCCATAAAGTGAATAATTGTTATTTATTTATCTATTTTTAGTTAGTGAATCACCGTGAGGGTACAGGGTACAGTTACAGATTTATACACTTTTGTGCTTATGCTTCCCTCATACAAAGTTCGGGAACCCATCCCTTCACCAGTGCCCATTCTCCACCACCAGTAAACCCAGCATCCCTTCCACCCTCCCCAATCCCATCTCCCCCCACCCCACCCTACCACTGTGGCAGGGCATTCCCTTCTGTTCTCTGTCTCTCTAATTAGCTGTTGTGGTTTGCAATAAAGGTGTTGAGTGGCCACTGTGCTCAGTCTCTAGCCCTCATTCAGCCCGCAACACCCTTCCCCCCGCATGGCCCTCGACTACATTATAGTTGGTGATCCCTTCTCTGAGTTGCCCTTTCCCCAGAATGTGAGGCCAGCCTCCAAACCATGGAGCCAACCTCTTGGTACTTATTTCTACAAGTCTTGGGTGTTAGTCTCCCACTCTGTTATTCTATATACCACAGATGGGTGCAATCTTTCTATGTCTGTCTCTTTCTGACTCATTTCACTGAGCATGAAACTTTCCATGCCAATCCATTATATGCAAAATTCATGATTTCCTTTTTTCTAACAGCTGCATAGTATTCCCTTGTATAGATGTACCAAAGTTTCCTCAACCAGTCATCCGTTCTAGGGCATTCGGGTTTTTTCCAGATTCTGGCTATTGTAAACAGTGCTGCGATGAACATACATGTGCAGATGTCGTTTCGACTATACTTTTTTGCCTCTCTGGGATATATTCCCAGCAGTGGTATTGCTGGGTCAAATGGGAGCTCAATATAAGTGAATAATTTTGACTTCAGGGTACTGTGTCCTAATTATATCCAATGGTTGATTAACAAAATATTGACACATCCATCGTGGGACTATTCATCATCCCTTGAGGTAAAAGAATCCAGTGATATCTCCTAGCAGGAGTTTCACTATTTAAAGAAGTCACAGTAAAAGCAAATTTTTCTCTATCCTCTTCTCTCAATGGGATGGTATAGAAATAATCCTTTAGATCAATTATAATAATATTCCATTGTTTTGGAATAATGGCCAAATTAGGTAGGCCCATTTGCAAAGGGTCCATTGGTTCCATGCAGTCATTAACTTTTCTTAGATCACTTAACATTCGCCATTTATCAGTCTTTTTCTTGATAACAAATACTGGTGAATTCCAGGGACTGGAGCTAAAAACAATTTGTCTCAATTCAAACTGTTCTGTAACTAATTCAGTTAAAGTCTTAAGTTTTTCTTTTGTTAAGGGTCATTGCTCAACCCAAACAGGCTGAACCTTTTTCCAGACTATTGGGAGAGGTGTTCTTCGAGCAGCGGCCCAAATTAAAAAGGCGATTGCTGAGACACCTCTTTTTCTTTAATGTACTTCACACAAGTTTTTGCAACAAATCTCGTCCCCATAGGGTGATAGCTATTGGAGCAATATATGGCTGGATGACTGCCGTGTATCCAGCAGGATCACCACAATGAAGAGGTTGCACACTCTGTTTAACATCAGTGACCACTCCCATACTAGAAAAAGTAACGTCCACACACCGCTTTTGCCAAACCATAGGCCAATGGAGAGAGGCGATAAAATTACATCAGCACCTGAATCTAACATACCCTCCAGTTTTGTCCCATCCTTAAAGGTCATAACTAGAATAGGCTTATCATCAGTAATCTTTCTGCCCCAAATATTTCTGCATTAGTGCTTCCAAAATCACCTCTTCTTTTCATGCCTGTATTTTTTCCTAGTATACACGGAAGCAAAAGCAGTTGAGCAATATGTTCCCCTTTAAATATTCTGATATCCGCTTGAACAGTGGCTATAATTGAGATTTCATTCACAAAATCACTGTCAATGAGTCCCACTTTTACGTTAACACCTCGCAAACTCATACTGCTTCTCCCTAGGATAAATTCTGCTGTTCCTTTTGGAAGGGGGCCATAAACACCAGTTGGGATTTTATAAATTTTATTAGGAATCAGAAACAAATCCTGTAAAACTGAACTATCAGAGGCTACACTTCCTTCTGTTGCTCTCATAAGGTCAATATAAGACAGTTTTTTGCCAGAGTTCTTGGGTTTATTAATTATTATCATTGTAGGGGATGAAAAACTTTTGAATTTAATTTGAGGTTTTATTGACAATTTCCTGTATTGTTGAAGGGGCCCCGGGTCGAGCCCCGACTCCCGTTTCCCAATGACTCATTAGCTTTCTAAATTTTTCTCTTTTCTAATGACATTTATTAGCCCAATGCTTCCCCTTCACACATCGTCTACAGATGCCTGGTTCTTTCCTTACACTCTCAGACTTAACACGAGAACAATCTCGTCTGAGATGTCCAAAGGCTCCAAGCCGTAACATTTTACCTGGTTCATTATTTTAAAAGCAGCAGCTATTATTTGCACCTGATGGGTTGGTGTTCTGACTTCCCTACATACTTTAATAAAATCATCTAAAGAGTTTTTTTCCCATTAGCCTAGCAGTTTGAATTGCCTTTTGGCAATCTGCTGTAGCATTTCCCACCACTAAAGTTAGCATAAGCATTTCACGAAGGCCTTTGCCAGGTATAGCCTTTTCAAGAGCATCCTGGAGTCTGGCAATAAAATCTGTTCATTTACTTCCTGAAAGATTTTTGTGAATGACAGTACATTTTGCAGAGGTTTCAAGATAACACCATGCCTTTAGACGGGTCTTATTAACAGCTTCTAAAATGTTTGCCTCCAAACAGACTCGTTCTTCCGCTAAAGCCCACTTGCCAGTGCCTAAAATCTGGTTCACAGTGATATCAGGGTCCCTACATAGTGCCGGGAATTGACTGTGTCGAGCACAAAGCATCGCCTCCCCAGTATGCTGTCTCGAAGAACCCCACCTCAAAGGTTTCCTGTCTTGGTCACCCCCATACCTCATCACCTCACAGTTCAATAAATGCCCTTTCCTGTTCTTGGTGTAGGTGGCAAAGGTCGAAACAAGATTCAGCTCTGTACCCTGGGCCTGAGGTGAAGGAACCAGCTGATGATGAAACTGAGGTCATGGGTTTTTGTTTGCTAGTTTCTGTTTGGGGGCCACACCTGGGAATGTGCCGGGGTGACTCCTGGCTATTCCTTCATGAATTACTCCTGTAGGTGCTCAGAGAACACTGTGGGGGTGCCTAGGTGGGCACCCGGGTTAACTGCTGCGAGGGGAGAGCTTTTCTACCCACTTTTCTCCCGCTGTCTTGCCTGAGTCTTGATCCTTAATCATTGAAGCCAAACCCAGAGCTGGAAATCTTCCCTGTAACCCTGGACGAGGCACTTTCTCTCTTCGCCACAAGATGGCGCTGTGGGGCGTTTCCGTCCCTGTCCCAGAACATTTCTCTCAGGACTGTCCACCCCTGCTCCTGACCTTCCTCCAGAACCTGCTGAAGCTCCCCGGACCCTAGAGCTCTTCGTTGAGGGACCCCCGATCCTCGCCGACCTCTGCAGCCCCCCAACTGTCACACTGCTCACAGTGCTCTGGCTTTATTTGGGGGTGGCCACAGCAGAGCTAAAGGTGTGGGGCGTTCGAGGCTTCCTATGATGTGGGGGATCGAACCCAGGAGGGCCGAGGCAAGGCAAGAGCCTGCCCACATTCCTGACCCCTTTTCTTGACCCTTTTTTGAAGGTTTCCCATCACGGTCATTCTCACACCTCTTCCCCCTCCGTACATTTCGGCAGTGCTCAGGGATGCTATGGGATTCTGGGGATCGAACCCAGGTGGGCCGCGTGCACGGCAAACAGCCTCCCTGCTGTACTCTAGCTCCGGCACCCCACTCTGTACATTTTGAAGGACCCCCAAACACTCTCACTCCCTGCCAGAGTTTTGGGGATTCCCATAGATTTCAGATGTTCTAAACATAGTGCTTGCCCTGTTCGCCGCAGTGGAGGGGTGTGTGGGGAAATTTCAGTCCGGTAACCCCCGGGTTTGGGGTGAAGCCGGGGGGATTGTTTAAGAATGAATGTCCAGCATCAGCACATGGAGATAGAGAACAGATATATCCAAAGTCCTCGAAGGATTTTTCCAAAAGTTTGTTCGGGGGTTCAGTGGTTCCTCCCATGGGGGGGGGGGAGAACGACTTGGAGCTCCCCCTGATTCTTCCACCCCAGAGTTCGTTCGTTCGTTCGTTCGTTCGTTCGTTCGTTCGTTCGTTCGTTCGTTCCTTCCTTCCTTCCTTCCTTCCTTCCTTCCTTCCTTTTTCTGGCTACTCTTTCTTTCTTTCTTTCTTTCTTTCTTTCTTTCTTTCTTTCTTTCTTTCTTTCTTTCTTTCTTTCTTTCTTTCCTTTCCTTCTTCCTTCCTTCTTGCTCTCTTGCTTTTCTTTTATTTTCTTTCTTTCTCTCTTTCTTTTTTGCTTTATTTCTTTCCGTCCTTTCTTCCTTTCCTCCTTCTCTCTCTTTTCTGTCTCTTTTTTGAGTCCTGTTCTTTCTTGCTTACTTGCTTGCTCACTTTTTTTCTTCCTTTCTTCTCTCTTTCTCTCTCTTTCTACTTTCCTCCCTTCCTTTCTCTCTTCATTCTTTCTCTCTGTCTATCTTACTTTTGAATCTTTCTCTTTTTCTTTCTTTCTCTCTTTCTTTCTTTCTTTCTTTCTTTCTTTCTTTCTTTCTTTCTTTCTTTCTTTCTTTCTTTCTTTCTTTCTCTCTCTCTCTCTTTCTTTCTTTCATTCTTTCTTTCTTTCTTTTCTTATGTCTTTCTTTCTTGGCTTTTGGGGTCACACTCTGTGATGCTCAGGGGTTACTCCCAGTTCTGCACTCAGGAATCACTTCTGGTGGTGCTCGGGAGACCATATGGAATGCCAAGCATCAAACCCAGGTCACCTGCGTAAAAGGCAACTGCCCTCTCTGCATCTATCGCTCAGAGCTGACCTGCTCCCTTTCATTGCAGATCCTTGCACCCCAAGCTTTCAGAGTACTTGATCTTAATCTCCCCTTTATCCTTCATCAGTAGAGGACAGAGAGAAATAACTGGACTGGGGCTTTTTGTTCTCCAGGGAGAGGGGAAGGGGCACCCTCAGACATGCAGGGAGATGGGGTGCGGGTAAGTCCATCACAGCAAACCTTAAATAACAGGGTTCAGGACAGGGAGATTGGAGAGCCTGGCAGGTGTTTTGATGTTTGTGACCGACCTGGGGTCTCACACCCTTTCTAGTTCCTTGAGACCCCTGGAGCGGGGAAAGTCTATTTCGAGAACCCCAAATCACTGTATCACTGTATCGCTGTCATCCCGTTCATCATAGATTTTCTTGAGCAGTCTCCATTCATCCTAGCCCTGAGATTTTAGCATCCTCTCTTTTCTCATTCTTGCCAGCGGTACCGCATTGGAGGCTCTTTCAGGGAAAGGGGAATGAGACCCATCATTGCTACTGTATTTGGCATATTGAATACACCACAGTGAGCTTGCCAGGCTTTGCCATGCGGGCAGGATGCTCTTGGTACCCTGACAGGTTCTCTGAGAGGGAGAACTAGGGTATAAGAGGTTACTTCTGGGAGCTTTCTTTTGTAGTCTCTGGATCTTGGCTGTTGATGGGATGACATGGCGCCGGGGGCAGTTTGTGGTTGTGGCTGCCAAGCTACTGGAAAATGGGGGATCTGGGTGGAGGAGGTCCAGTCCCGATTTGAGCAGGCTTGGAGATCTTAGTCGTGAGTCACGCACACCTGAGTTCTTCTGCCGATTCGTTCATGCGTAAGGCTCACCCGAATGTGTCGAGAGGGGCCTTGCAGGGAGCTGCGTGGGCATGGCTGGGTGGGGATGTGCGGTGCGGGATGGGGGTGCACGATGCGGGCTGTAAGGTGCACGGTGCAGAATGGGGGATGCGGGATGCGTCTTATGACGTGGGGGTGCTGAGGGTGTGTGTGGTGCGCATTGCAGGGTTTGGGTGTGCAGTGCGTGAAACGCAGTGCAGGGTGAAGGATGCACATGACTGGGTGGGGATGCAAGTGGGGGATTCAAGTGCGGAGGCGGGGTGGGGTATGGGGTGTAGGCTGGGGGTGCGCAGTGCATGGTGCTCAGTGCGGGGATCTTGGTGCCAGAGTGCGAGGTGAGGGCTGCGCAGGGCTGGGTGGGGGTGTGGTGCGGAATGGGGATGAGTGTGCGAGTGGAGGATGTGCAGTGCAGTGCGGGGTGCAGGCTGCCGGGTGGTGGTGCACAGTGCAGGGTGGGGTGGGGATGCACCGTGCACCCTGGGGCCAGGTTCCCTTTAGACTTGCCCCGCACCCCATCCTGGGGGGTCCCCCCATTGCACCTTCCAGGCTACGGCAGTGCAGGGCTTGCAAGGGGACTGAGTCCCAAGTTCCCAGCCTGGGTCAGGGCGGTGGAAGCCCCCAGTTCTTGGTGCGAGACTCTTCCCTGAGGAGAGCCCCACTCCGGGTTGGGGGGTGGCAGTTACTTTTGCTCTAATTTTGGCTGGGGCTCCCGAATTAAGGGTGGAGGAGCTTTTTAACTGGGTGGCAGCTTTGGGGTGTAGATGTGACTGCCAAGGCTTCTGGAAGTACAGGGAGGTGGGGGGTGGTAGCCCATCCTGACCCCCAAGAAAACCTGGAGATTTCAGTCACAAAACCCCATATCAGAATTTTCAGCAAATTATATCTTGGTGAGGTCCATCCTGAGACCATGAAGTCAGGCCAGGGTATGGCGGTGATTTTGGATTATGAAAGCAAGTGGCTGTTGGGGGCTCTACTTGGGTGGTCACCAAGCCAATATCCTCCCCTCTGATTTACCCTGGTATGTTCAGCCATGTGCAGGTATGAGATTAACTGTGTTTTTTGATCTCTTTCGAGATTTATTTATGGGTCTCTGAAATAAGGCTGATAATTGAGCTTGTATAGCTGAGCCAGAGGTGGTCTGTGGGTGTGGCTCCCCCACACAGAGCTTTTGGCCTTTTAATTTCTTGGGAAACTTGATCCCAAGTTGTTGGGGTCCGGCCAAAGGTATGGTGGCAATTTTGGGATATCAGGAAGCCTGAAGGCACCATCAGGCTGCTGATGCACTCACCCTGCAGGTATAGGTTGACCTGTTGGCGGCACCATACCCCCATTATTTTCTTCCTTGACCAATCTAAATACTTGTCAATTTTGTTGATCTTTTTAAAGAACCAATTTTGACTTTATTGATTTTTTCTCCCATTGTTGACTTTATCTCACTTGTGTCTTTTTAATGTTTATGTTTTGGTTCTGCTTGATTTGGGTTGAACTTTCACTTCCTTTTTTCTAGTTTCTTAAAATGGAAATGTAGATATTGACTGGAGATGCTTCTTCTTCACTAGCATAAGCATTTGCAGATGTGAATTTCCTTCCAAACACCGATTTATCAGCATCCTACAAACCCTGTACATTGTGGTTTTCTTGCATCCATCTTAACTTGTTCTCTAATTCCCATATGATTTCTTATATGCATTTGTCAATACCCCAACATTTTTAATTTTCTATGTATGTGTGAATATCTAATTTTAATTATTGTTATTTTTTAATCCTAGAGTGCATGCATTGAATAATTTCAGCATTTTTACACTTATTACGACTTGTTTTATGGCCTTTACCTTGTGTGCTTGAATGGATCTATTCTGCTGTTGTGTGGGACAGTATTTTGTGTTTGTTAGATCTAGTTTGTGGTGTTGTCATATCTTCTATTTCATTGTACATATTATGTTATTTGTCCTATCCACAATTGAAAGTAGCCTTTGGAGTATTTCTTCACTTCTTTTTGTCATCTTTTCCTTTAGTGGAATTCTGTTGTATATATTTTCATATTAAAATTTATTTTACCAGCATTGATATGCCCATAGAAACTCTATTATTGTTAGTTTTACATTGTATAGCTTTTCCTTTCATATATTGTATGAATTTATTCTTTTGCATATGTTCAATTATTTCTTTCTTTGACTCTAAAATCTACAACTTGTAGAAAGTTATAGAGCTGGTTTTTCTTACATTTCTTCAAATATCTTCTTTTTGATTAAAATGTTTACTCCATAAACATTTAATATAATTGCTAACCAATATTTTTGTATTTTATTTTATAATTACTTTTCTACTCATCCACTTTCTCGCTCCTTAATACCTCCAGGATTTTCATTTTGTATTAAATACTTATTTTGCTTAATCTTAATGAATTTGCTATTTTTTCCACCATAAATGTTTTTTATTTTCTGGGATTTTATGTCACGTGTTAAGAAATTGTGTGGGGCTGGAGAGATAGCACTGAGGGAAGGGCATTTACCTTACACGTGGCTGACCCAGTTCAATTCTCAGCATCCCATATGGTCTACCACCAAGAGTAATTCTTGAGTGCAGGAGCCAGTAATAATCCCTGTGCATCACCGGGTGTGACCCCCCCAAAAAAAATATGTTCTGAGTATACTGGTGGAGGGATGGATGTCAGAATACTGTATGACTGAAATCCAATCATGAACAGCTTTGTTTACAAAGCTCTGTCTCACATTCAATAAAAAAAGACTTTTTTTTAATTCAATAAAAAAGGTTTTGAACCGAATCAGAAATGAAAAGGGGGACATCACAACAGAAACCAAGGAGATTCAAAGGATCATCAGAGACTACTTTGAAAGTCTGTATGCCACAAAACAAGAGAACCTAAAAGAAATGGATGAATTCCTTGACTCCTACAACCTCCCAAGACTGAGCCAAGAAGACGTGAAATACCTGAATAGGCCCATAAATATCAAGGAAATCGAAACGGTAATCAAAAGTCTCCCCAAAAACAAAAGCCCAGGTCCAGACGGATTCACTGGCGAATTCTTCCAAACATTCAAAGAAGACTTGTTGCCAGTTCTCCTTAAGCTTTTCCAGGAAATCGAAAAGACAGGAACCCTTCCGAACAGTTTCTATGAGGCACATATCTCCCTAATACCAAAAGCAAACAAAGACACCACTAACAAAGAAAACTATAGACCAATATCCTTGATGAATACCGATGCGAAGATTCTCAACAAAATACTAGCAAATAGAATCCAACAACTCATCAAAAAGATCATACACCATGACCAAGTGGGATTCATCCCAGGGATGCAAGGTTGGTTTAGCATTCGGAAATCAATCAACATAATCCATCACATCAACAAAAGTAAAGATAAAAACATATGATCATATCCATAGATGCAGAAAAAGCATTTGACAAGATCCAACACCCATTCATGATAAAAACTCTCACCAAAATGGGTTTTGGAGGAACTTTTCTCAAGATAGTCAAAGCCATCTACCATGAACCTATGGCAAGCATTATCATCAATGGAGAAAAACTAAGGGCTTTTCCTCTAAGATCGGGGACAAGACAAGGATGTCCACTCTCACCACTTCTCTTTAATATAGTACTGGAAGTATTAGCAATAGCCATCAGGCAAGAAAAAGATATTAAGGGGATTCAGATTGGAAAGGAAGAAATCAAGCTGTCACTATTCGCAGACGATATGATACTATACCTAGAGAAACCTAAAAGCTCTAGTAAGAAACTCTTACAAACAATTGACCTATACAGTAAAGTCGCAGGCTATAAAATCAATACCCAAAAATCCATGGCCTTCCTATATGCAAACAATGAGACAGAGGAAAGGGACATGAAAAAAGCAATCCCATTCACAATTGTGCCCCAGAAAATCAAATACCTTGGAATCAGCTTAACTAAAGAAGTAAAGGACCTCTACGAAGAAAACTATAAAACGCTACTTCATGAAATAAAAGAGGATATGAGGAAATGGAAAAATATCCCCTGCTCATGGATAGGGAGAATAAACATTGTCAAAATGGCAATACTCCCAAAAGCATTATACAGATTTAACGCAATCCCTATAGGGATACCCATGGCATTCTTCAAAGAAACGGAGCAAGCAATCCTGAAATTTATATGGAACAATAAACGCCCACGGATAGCTAAAACAATTCTTGGGAAAAAGATGATGGGAGGCATCACCCTTCCCAACCTTAAACTCTACTACAAAGCGGTAACAATTAAAACAGCATGGTACTGGAACAAAAGCAGAACTGCAGACCAATGGAACAGGGTGGAATATCCCCACACACAACCTCAAATGTATGATCATCTAATCTTTGATAAAGGTGCAAGAGATGTGAAGTGGAGCAAGGAAAGTCTCTTTAACAAATGGTGCTGGCACAACTGGACAACCACATGCAAAAAAATGGGCTTAGAACTCGATCTGTCACCATGCACAAAAGTCAGATCAAAATGGATTAAAGACCTCAACATCAGACTACAAACCATAAGGTACAATGAAGACAACGTAGGCAAAACCCTCCAGGATATTGAAGATAAAGGCATCTTCAAAGATGACACGGAACTAAGCAATCTAGTAAAAACAGAGATCAACAAATGGGACTACATTAAACTAAAAAGCTTCTGCACCGCAAAAGAAACAGCGACCAGAATACAAAGACTATCTACAGAATGGGAAAGGATATTTACACAATACCCATCAGATAAGGGGTTGATATCAAGGGTATATAAAGCACTGGTTGAACTTTACAAGAAGAAAACATCCAACCCCATCAAAAAATGGGGCGAAGAAATGAACAGAAACTTTACCAAGGAAGAGATACGAATGGCCAAAAGACACATGAAAATGTGCTCTACATCACTAATCATCAGAGAGATGCAGATCAAAACAACCTTGAGATACCACCTCACACCACAGAGGCTAGCACACATCCAAAAGAACAAAAGCAACCGCTGTTGGAGAGGATGTGGGGAGAAAGGGACCCTTCTACACTGCTGGTGGGAATGCCGGCTAGTTCAGCCCTTTTGGAAAACAGTATGGACGATTCTCAAAAAACTTGAGGTTGAGCTCCCATTTGACCCAGCAATACCACTGCTGGGAATATATCCCAGAAAAGCCAAAAAGTATAGTCGAAGTGACATATGCACTTATATGTTCACCGCAGCACTGTTTACAATAGGCAGAATCTGGAAAAAACCCGAGTGCCCTAGAACAGATGACTGGTTGAAGAAACTCTGGTACATCTATACAATGGAATACTATGCAGCTGTTAGAAAAAATGAGGTCATGACGTTTGCATATAAGTGGATCAACATGGAAAGTATCATGCTAAGTGAAATGAGTCAGAAAGAGAGAGACAGACATAGAAAGATTGCACTCATCTGTGGAATATAGAATAATAGACTATAAGACGAACACCCAAGAATAGTAGAAATAAGTACCAGGAGGTTGTCACCATGGCTTGGAGGCTGTTCTCTCATTCTGGGCAACTCAGAGAAGGGAACAGCAAGTAAAATGTGGTTGTTGGTCATGTGGGGGAAAGATGATGCGGGCCAAATATAGACTAGAGACTGAACACAATGGCCACTCAAGACCTTTATTGCAAACCACAACACCTAATCAGAGAGAGAGAACAAAAGGGAATACCCTGCCATAGTGGCAGTGTGGGGTGGGGGGAGACGGGACTGGGAAGGGGGGGTGGGATGTTGGGTTTACTGGTGGTGGAGAATGGGCACTGGTGAAGGGATGGGTTATCAAACTTTGTAAAGGAGAAACATGAGCACAAAAATGTATAAATCTGTAACTGTAAAAAAAATATATATATATAATCCAATAGAATTCTGCTTGCCACTTGTAAGCACAAATGTAAAGAATGTGAAAATAATAAAGTAAGTTAAAGAAAAAAAAATAAAATAAAAAAGGTTTTAAAAAAGTTTTACAAAGTTTAAAAAATACTATTGTTTAATTTTCTCATTTTACTTTTTACCTTACATATTTCATCTTTAAACAGTATAACCCATCAACATGGTTTTATAGTTAGTGAGCATGTAACTATTTTATTATGAGATTAGAGAAAAGTTATAAAAAACACATTGATAGAATTTTTATATACGCCTATGTATATAGTAATTGTCTACTCATCTATGTTTCTTCATGAAAATGTGAGTTAGTGTCCAGCCAGTGCACTGTGTCTTGACCTTTTTCTGATCATGACGGCTTTTGACCTTGTTTCCTTCCTGTGTCTCCCTCCCACCCCATTCTACCAATTAGCTTCCTGGTCTCATGCTCTGGCTCCCCAGTTATGTGACTTTTTATCTGTGACCCCCTAAAATATCTTATGGTCCCTGATTGAGAAATACTTGTTTAATACCTAGCACAGTGGTAGGTAGGGCATTTGCCTTGCATGTGGCTGACCCGGGTTCGATTCCTCCGCCCCTCTGTAGAGCCCGGCAAGCTACCGAGAGTATCTCGCCCGCATGGCAGAGCCTGGCCAGCTACCCGTGGCATATTCGATATGCCAAAAACAGTAACAACAAGTCTCAAAATGGAGACGTTACTGGTGCCTGCTTGAGCAAATTGATGAGCAATGGGATGACAGTGAGAGTGACAGTGAATTTGGTTTTAGTTGTAGGGCAGACCTGCTAGATAAAATTTTTTTCAGTGCTCTTTGAATTTCTCTTTCATTTTTGAAGGATGCTTTTGTTATACAAAGAACTCTCTAAGGTCTTTTCCTCCTAGAAATTCAAAACTGTAAGCATATTTGAGAGAATTTATAAATAAATTCCTCTATAGGTAGTGAAAATAATATGTAGGTCTAAAGATCTGTGGAGCCATATGGTGAAGCACTACTGCTTACCCACCCCATCTCCTTTCAGCCTGCCTTGAGACAGCCCTTCCTCCCACACCTGGACTGTGGGACCCACTACCACTAGCCTGTGCCTCGATACCATCCCTTTGGACTTCCCTAAGCTGACCCTGTCTCTAAACCCAAGCAGTCCCAAGTGGACCCAGTGGCTGCACTAATAACCCCCAACACGTGGGCATATCAGCATCCTTGCAACAACTCTACTCCTTCAACACCACTTACAGCATTTTCATAATTCTCTCCCACAATCCTTCCACAATAACCCTGGTTTCTAAATGGGAGTAACTAGACCTACACTTGCCTGTCAACTGAAATGTCATCTCAAGATCATGGAACTAGTTAGAAAACAACAGATCACAAGTGGTAGCCCTGGAAATAATGAATTAGATCAGTTTAATGACGAATAAGGTCAATATTCAGATAAACAGAATTCTAAAGCTCACCTGCAGCATCCACAAAAAAAAAATACAAAAAAAAATCATCTGCAATGGCAGAAAGAGAGAGAAGTCCAGGCAAATTCTCATGCTCAATTCAAATTTTGAGCCTCATCAAAAAGACCCTCAAATCAACACTTTATGAAATGGCAATAGAAATAAAGCAAGGGGAAGAGAAACTCAATCAGATCAAGGAAGAATTGATACGTGTTATTAAAGAGTCCACACAAATGGAATTAAAGGAGGTAAAGAATGCAAGGATAGCACACCACAAAAACAGAATTCTGCATGCAGAGAACCATATCAGTGACAGTGAAGACAAAATGCTAACCAACCGTGAAAATGATGTTGCAAAAGAAAAGAGGTAAGCAAATAGAAGATAAAATAAGATTATTGATGAACAACAGCAAATGGATTATTATAGGAGTAGCAAATGGAGAGGAAAGAGAGAAAGGGGAATAATGACTAGAGGAAGAAAAAATAACTGACAACTTCTCCAGTTTCTGGAGGGAGGCTTTTGCACAGATTCAAGAGGCTCAGAGGGACTGCTCCGGAGCCTGGGGAATGCCTCTAGACAGGGCTGAGCTTCCCACCTGATGCAAGACCAAGAATGCAGAGCATCAGTAAGAGGGAAAAGTGCTGTGTTAGAGCCAGAAAACAAAGGAAAGACAGGCATTTCTTTCTATGGTAAGAAAGAGTCTAGGGACCTGATCAGTAGTAGAGCAGGGCTGGCCCTTGCCCTGCATATGGTTCCCTGAGCCCTGCAGAGTGATCCCTGAGTACCAGCCAGGGATCCTGCACACACCCCTGAGCACACACCAGATGTGGCCCCCAAACAAAATACAGGAAAGGATTCTAGGGCGTTGGAGATGCTCAAAGGGCTGAGCACATGATACCTGGCATATACAGGGCCTGGCAATCAATCCTCTACACCGCATGTAGGAACTCCGGCGCACCGCTGGTGGAGAGCAGCACAGCTGGAAGCCTCACTCCCACCCAAGAGAGAGAAAGACATGAGACTGCAGAGGCCTGAATTTAGTCCGGCTCTGTGCCTGTCACCAGTTGGAACATCTAGACACTTCAGGTTCCTGAGTCCCAATTTCTATCAGATGGAAATAAATTTCCTCATCTATAGCACTGAGATTACTACACTGAGGACAAGGCTGGATTTTTTGTTTGTTTGTTTGTTTGCATTTTGGGGTCACACCTGGTGATACACCGGGGTTACTCCTAGTCCTGCACTCAGGAATTACTCCTGGTGGTGCTCAGGGGACCAGGTGGAATGCTGGGAATTGAACCCAGGTTGGCCATGTGCAAAGCAATTGCCCTACCCGCTGAGCTATTGATCCAGCCCCATGGCTGGATTTTTAAATGTACTTTTCTGTCCCCCTCATCTGGTACAGTTCCTGGTACATGGAAGTGCTCAGTAAGTATTTGCTGAAAGAAGAAATTAAGTGGGGCAGAGGTGATGGCTCAAGGCCTTTGCATGTGGGGGACTTAGGTTTGATCCCCAGTACTGCATGAACTCTGAGCACCGCAAGTCTTATGAGTAGCTTCTGAAATTTGAGCACTGCTGAATGTGGCCTGAAAATCAAGAATAAGCAAACTTGAAGTAGGGCAGGGGAGACAGTTTAAGTAGTGACGGCACCATATGGCCCCCTCGGCATGCTGTTCTGATGGTCTGAAATCACCAAAATGTTGCCATGATGCCCTGCTAGCACCTCTGGGCTAAGCATGAAGAGCATCACAAATGGTTCCATGATGTATCAATTAATTTACAAGAGATGTCCAGAACTGGAATATCTATAGAAATAGAAAACATCTGCATGGCTGCCAGAGACTCAGAGAAAGGGGAACAGGAAGAACTGCTACTGGGTGCTACAGTACTTCTTTCACGGGGGTGCGAATATTCTAAAATTAGATTGTGGCAACAGTGGGTGGCACAGTTCTGTGAATAAATTAAAAACCACTCACCTATGTATTTCAGATGAGTACATGTCATGCCATATATGTAGTTATTGACTATTTTAATATATTACCTTGAGAAACATGTCTTTAAATCCTTTATTTTTAACTGGATCTGCTTTTTATTGCGGAAGTATAAAAGGCCTTTATATATTCTGGCTATTAGGCCCTTTAAAGTTTTTAATGTTGGGCCAGAGACACAGTATGTGGGTTATGCCACTTGTCTCCCACGTGGCTGACTCCAATTCTATTTGCTAGTACCACATATGGGCTCCCAAACACTGCAAGGAATATTTATTGGGCACAGAGCCAGGAGTGAACCCTGAGCAGTGCTGGTGCCCAATGCCCCACCTCCTTCCCCCCCATAAATAAAGGATTTTAAATCTTTATGGAAATTCAACTTAAAATTTTCTTTCTACATTAGATAGTATTACTATATTATATAGAAGGTCCAATCAGGGGTCAGAGTGATAATGTAGAGTGTAGTGCTTGTCTTATAAGCAACCGGCCTGGGTTTGACAACTGGTACCTTCGATGAGCTTCAGGCTGCCAGGTGATCCCTGAATGAAAAGCCAGGAGTAAGCTCAGTAAGCCCTGAGCACCACTAAGTATGGCCCCAAAACAAAAACAAAACAAAGATGCAATGCTTTCTTCAGCTGAACTTCTACGAGGTAGGGTAGGAAGAGACAACGAAGGCACATATGCACCAGAAGCCTACTGCCTAAAGACTCAGTCCTTGTCAGGATACAAAGCCAGCCAGTGGCTCTGCCCAACCTCTGAGGAGCACTGGGAAGGTGGCATAGGGAACAGCCTTCCGAGGAGAACCAGCCTATGGGACAGACATCCCAGTGGCCAGGAGGAGAGAAGACACAACTAAAGCTCGAAGTTCTTTGCTGGAAGAAAGTTCTCAGAATAATGGAACATCAGCAAGGAGAGAAAGCAAGCTCAGCTTCTCCCAGAAAGACACCTCAGAATTTGGTTTCCAGACAATCCAAACATTGTTCTCACACCCTGCCTCTCCCAGGGAATGCAGGGCCCATGGAGAGGCCGGGAGAGCCCAGGCCCACAGCCACCAACAGGTCCCCTTGCAAGGGCCAGAAGGAGGTAGTCTTTCGACTACATGGGAAGGAATGGACATCATGTGAGAGGGGAGGCCAGGCCGAGGGATAGTTGAGCAGCAGCGGTTCCTGAGGTCTCCTTACTCCTTTAGAGCATATGACTGGGGATCAAAGGGAAATATCAGTGCTGTGGGGGCTCAGGGAGGTCCCCTGAAAGATTTCCAGTGAGCCTGCTGCCCTAGGGCTTCTTGATGGCTCTGGGCACCACAGGGTCAAAACCTATATCCTAGTCACCCATGTGGGTGGCCACTGAGGCAGTTACTGTCTTTGTACATTTACTGTTTCCTGATTTTCCCAAGTATGAGTGTTTTGGGCTCTGAGGCAGAACAATTGTTGTCCACTTTCACAGAGAAAACTGAGGTTCAGTAGGAATGGGCCCAGAGAAGGCACAGAATTCTCTGGTCTCCTCACCCCAACCCTACGCTTCTCACCAAACCACTGTCACGGGTATTAAAATAAAAGCATTAAAGGCAACTTATTAATGAGACTTTTAGGAGATAGGCAGATGCTCCAGTTGGTTGGAGAAGACCTAAACTCATGGAGAAACCACAGTGCTGAAGGGGCAGCGGCTCCAGTCAGCTCCCACGTCCCAGCACACAGCTAGGAAGGAACTGCCCTGGTTGTTTGGGTTTTCAGTTTTCATTTTCCTCTTTATATTCTTTTACCTTCTCTATACACTTCCAATTTTACTTCTCCAATTTCCATTTTCACTCTCCCCCACCCACCCTGCTGAGATCAAAGAACAAAAAGAGAAGAATGCTTTAGAAGAGGCTTACATTGAAAGAAGAAATGCAGGGGCTGACTTTCCTGCCTTCAAAACACTTCATCCAGGAGTAAAAAGCAATCTGTGCTCCTGAGAGACTTCTCAGCCATCCCTGCTGGCCAGCTCTCTGGGGCC
Source organism: Sorex araneus (assembly GCF_027595985.1). NCBI lineage: Eukaryota > Metazoa > Chordata > Mammalia > Eulipotyphla > Soricidae > Sorex > Sorex araneus. The sequence goes on along the minus strand of NC_073308.1, from coordinate 7,842,506 downwards.
TGACCCCAGTCCTGTACTGGGCCGCGTGGAGCAATAGACTGACTCTCAGTCATGCAGTGGCGGTGCCACCTGATGAATCGTGTTCTGCAGCTGGGGAAGCATGGCAAATTTTGCTGTTGGAAGAAGCGTGACAAGGTTATCTTCTGACTCAGAAGGGCAGCTGACTTTTCAGCCACAAGTGCTCAATGAGTAAATGGCACTGTCTTGCACTGAGCCAAGCTGGATTTCTGGACTAGTGTCTTGTGAGGGGCAGAATGGGGGTGGGTGGGAGAGGTGGGGAGAGAGAGAGGGGAAGGTCTGTGTGTGTGTGTGTGCAAGGGAGAGGGAGGGAGAGAGAGAGAGAGAGAGAGAGAGAGAGAGAGAGAGAGAGAGAGAGAGAATGGGAACTGAGCCTTTGAAGGAACCAAGTGTAGAGAGAGAAACTTCCACTGTATGATTCCCAGACTAAGCTTGGGATACAGGAGGCAAGGATAGGTTGCTGGGGGACACCAGGTGAAAACGTTCTTTCCTTCCATCCAGCCAAGAACACCCTTTTCCCCTCACACTCTTCTCTCATGTTCCCTAGGACTCTGAATAAAAACAGGAACTTCCCCGCCCCACAAGTTTATCCACCAGTGCACCTCCAGGGCCCCGAATAGTGCTTTTGGGAAAACACTTGCTGAATGAAGTGATGAATAACATAAAAACAAGGGCAAGTCAAAGATAGCTCATGGTGGAGAACAGGCCTTGCCCACAGAACACGGGTTTGATCCCCAGCACCACACAAACCAACAGAGGCCTGGGGCAGGTGTCTCCAGTCACTGAGAAAGGGAAGTGAAGAGGAGAGCTCCTCCCATTAAACCCAGCTGCAGAAGGTGAAAACCAGTCCGATTTCTGGCACCTTAATGAGGGGGATCCTGGAGGCACTTGAAGGAGTCTCAAAGGAATGAGACTCGGAGAAGCTGCACAGAGACTATGGGTTCTCCTTAGGGTCCTTATCAACAACCGTGAAATAACCAAGTCTGCTGCCCGGTCAAGAGAATGTGGAGGGAATGTGCACCCACCGTGCATGGGGCAAGTGTGTGTGCTGCTCTGAGGTCATAGTTCCTTGGGTTCAGGAGTGTCCCAAATGGTCAAAGCTCAATGACCTGGCACCTGCAGAAAGAAGAAACAAACTTGACAGGCCCGGGTGGTTGTTGGGGCTGACCAGCAAACAGCTCTGGCTGGGGGAGCACAAGGTGAGGAGCCTTAACATGTGCAGGACAACTCACACACCATTCTGCCACCACACAGTGGCATCTCCACTTCCCCAGGCCAGCACTGTGAATGGAAGGGCTGGGTCCTGCAGCTGCAGTGGAGTGAGCGACTGAGGCACCAGCACTCACCTTCAGGGATTTGGCTGCTGCCTACCAGGCGGGTGGCCAGCACAGGGAGTCCAGCATCAGTGCCAGACACACAAACCCCAGGAAGCCCAGGGGAACAGAAGGTGAGGAGAAACTGGCTACGCAACAGGGGCGGCCCCCCATGCTAGCTGACCAGTGGAGCCTCTCGGGGGTCAGTCCAGCCAGTCCCCTTAACTGCCAGGCTGTCCCCCAAGCTAGCTGACCCCAGGAGACCCCTCGGGGGCAAGTCTAGCCTCCCCCTAACTGCCAGGTTGTGCGCAAGCGTCTGTATTTAGCTGCTGTGCGGCAGTGAGGGGGGTTAGCAGAGGGCTTGAACTTTCTCAGACCGCATGGGGACTGGGCCAAGGGGCCATGGGTGCAAGCTGAGGCCGCGGGCAGAGGTGCAAGGACCTTGCTGGGTTTGTCATGAGACGGATGAGGAAGCGGAGACGGGGGCCAGGGAGGACGGGAAGGACATGGAGTGAGGCGCTGAGCTCGGGCACATTTAAGGGCTGGTCCAGGTTGTCACCAAAGCGCTGGGCTCCACCGGCCACTCGCCTTGGCTGTGCTGGTGAACGTGGGGCCAGCGGAGGTGGAGGGGGGCTTGGAGGAGGGGCCCCTGGTTTTTGGCTTTTTTGGGGTAGACACCCGACAGTGCTCAGGGCTCAGCCCTACGTTCCGCACTCAGGAATCCCATACGCGATGCCGCGGGGGATCGAACCCGGGTCCCCGGGCGGGCCTCGGGGTGCACTGCAGGGAGCTGAGGGAAACTGGGCTAAGGGAGCCGAGCCCGCGAGGGGCAGAGCGGCGAGGGCGGCCCCCGGGGTCGCGGGGCGGCGGCGGGCCGGGGTCGGGCTCGCGGGCTCGCGGGCTCGGGTGGGGAAGGGGCTGGCAGACGCCGGGCTCGGGGCGGGCGCCCGGGGGGCTCCGCGGGGGTTCCCCGCCGCCGCGACGCTTCCCCTCTGCTCGCCCCCTCAGCCGTCACTCACCACAGGGAGCCGGGAGGCGGTGACGGGCGCTCAGGGCCGGGGCAGCCCCTCAGCTTCGCTCCAGACGCGGTGGCCGCCTCGCAGCCTCAGACAACTGGAAGCAGCGCCCGCGGCGATGACGCAAGCACGTCGTCTGGACGTCGGGCCACGCCCCCACGCGACGGCCCAATCGCGGAGCCCCGAGGAGGTTGAGGGCGGGGCCAGTCATTAGGGGCTTCGCCCCAGATCCCGGAGGAGCCTGTAGACCTTCCCCCTAGTGGGGCTTGCCACTGTCGCAGGTGTCTTAGGCACTAGATCCTACTGGCTACCTTCCCTTGCCGGCCACCTTCTGTGTAAGGATCGTCCGTCTGGGCTTCTGTGAGTGAAGCTTGCCCACTTGTGAAGCCGCCCGTCTTTGCTTTTCCAGGCCGTTGGCGCTGGGGACCAACAGAGCTCAAGCACCTTCCTGCCCAGGGGGCTCTCAGGAAAACGTGTTTTCCCTACTCCTTATAACAGGAGCCGCCCTGAAAGCCCACCGCGATGTTTTATAGTCAACTGTTTGGCATCTGTCCCAAAGACCCAAGACATTTGCACCCTTCTGGTCTTTGCAGCACTATTCACAATGGCCAAAATCTAGAGCCGACCCAAATGTCCAAGAATAGAGGACTGGTTAAAGAAGCTGTCTCTATCTTTAAAGGTACATCTAGAATGGAATACTACTCAGCTCTAAGAAAAGATGATAGCATGTAATCTGCTGCTATGTGGATAGATCTGGAGATTATCAGAACAGATGAAATTAGTCAGGAGAAGAGACCCACAATAACCTCCCTGACATATAAACGAATTACGAATAAAACATCAGTACTTTGGCTCCTTCTTTTTCCGGGTGGGATGTAGAGATCACTCTCAGGTCTGTGGTTGGGAAATGGTCACTCCTGGCAGTGCTTCTGGGACCATGAAGTGTTGTGGCTCGAACCCTGGCCTCCAGCATGCAAACTCTGTGCTCAGCCAGTGAAGGCAATCTCTGCAGCCTGTGTGACCTTTGATGGCAGCCCCAACTTATCCTTCCCTGCAGGGCATGGTGAGAGTTGGGAGGCTTTGAAGTTCAACCCCAGCTCATGGACTTGGATGTGTGAGCTTGAGCACTTGAGCACTGGCTGTCTAGAGAACAGCTATCTCTTATTCCGCATCCACAAACTGAGAGCCCTGACAAGGAAGTGACGGGCAATTCACTCAGCACACTGACCCGCAGAATGTGCTGGCCCCAGGCTCCTTGCAACACACTCATTTCATATGTCCAAAGTGTCAGCATTGATGTTGTGCTCCTTTAGGTACGTGATCAAATCTGGCTCACTGCTCATTTTCCTCACTCATGTATTTAACTTTTCCTGGCTTACAAGTGCACGGGTGATATATCAAGATGATTACTTTTCTTTTTGGGTCACACCCGGTGATGCACAGGGGATACTTCTGGCTCACACCCAGGAATTACTTCTGGTAGTGCTTGGGGGACCATATGGGATGTAGGAATCGAACCTGGGTCAGTTGTTTTCAAGGCAAATTCCCTACCCACTGTACTATTGTTTCAGACCCCAAAGATGATTATTTTGGAGTATCTAAAGGTTATGAGTATCTTCATTGTAGAGGGAGATCTGTGCTTCTTCCACTGCTACTGGGGTTCTTGCTGCCACAGATCTATCTCAGGTGGGATGGAAGGTGGGGTGCATGAGACTGGGATAAGCCCACTGGACCCAGGAGAGCCTCGGGCAGTACCTGGCTGCACCAATGTTTGGTTTGGGGGCCACACCTGGAAATGCTCAGGGGGTTCTCCTGACTGCACTCAGGAGTCACACCTGACCATGCTCGGGGACCATATGAGATGCCGGAGATCAAGCCCTGTCAGCAGCATGGAAGACAACCACCTTTTCCACTGTCTCTCTGGCCCCTCTTAATTTTTTAAAAAATAGTTTGGGGCCATATCTATCCAGGTCTTACTCTTGGCTCTGTGCTCGTGGATCACTACTGGCAAGGTTCAGGGGATTATATTGTAGGGTCACGGATCAAACTCAGGTCACTTGTGTGCAAAACAAGTGCCCTACCCACTGGTCTATTACTCCCGTCCCTCCACCAATGTTTTCTGAAATCGAGGTGGAGAAATATCATCTTAGTCAACTACTGCTCACACATTCTTCTTTACTCTGTGCCTCCCAGCATCCTGCTCACTGCAGACTGAGGGGGTTGGTTTGTTTAGCTTTTTGAGAAATGGGGCTTCGTCCCAACCTAGTGGTGGTCAGGGGATACTTAATGCTCTGTATTCAGGGGTGACTCCTAATTGGGCTTGGGGAACCAGAGGTGGTGCTGGGAGTGAATTACACATTGGTCAGTAACCTGTAAGGAAAGGGCTCTCTTTCCAGCCTGGAAGACTGTGTTTTTCATTGTGTTTGTGTTTTAAAAGAATACCAAGCCCCCCCAAAAAATAAAATTTTCTGCAAGGTTTTAAGGGAGGAGAACCTTCAATTCTAAGATAGGGCATGCACTTGTGAATAAGTCTGAGAGCTTGGGAAAACAGACAGGCCTTTAGCATCAACAGCAGTATAGACACTGCTGCAAAAGTTCTAACCATTTCAAGAGCCCGAGAGTGTGACCATAAGTAGGGGTAGGAATTGAATCTGCTGTCATTAACTGCTTTGGCACTTGGGGAGCCCTTGGACAGAACGACAGGACTGCTTGTGATTTGCTTTAATACTCATCCCTTCTGGAGGATGATGGCTTTAATAGCTTTTCAGGAATGATTATTCTGGGGCCACAGGAGAGCCTCCCATCCTTCCATCCTCCCACTCCTCGTGGACCTCATCCCCGCCTCGGGGAGGGATTCCAGCTCACGTCCAGCATTTCCTGCCAACAGCCTTTATTGGTTACATGAACGTTGACCTTTTCGGCTTTACTTCCCAAGCCCATCGCTGGACTTATTCATGTATGCATTTTAAAGTGAGAAAATAGGTATTTTATAGGAAATGCTGAGAGGCTCTTCAGAAAATAAAATTTCCAGGTGGCGTGTTGCAGGGAGCTGCCTGCTCACATAGCCCTAGGAGCTGCCTCACACAGAGGGCCAAGAACACTTGGCGTAGCTCCCTGTACTGCCACCCCCAGTACGCAGAGAAGCTATTATATTGCCAACCCAAGCCTATAGAGATTAATACATTCCCACCCTTAGCCTGCTGAGAAGTTAACAGGATATAGATGTGTTAATAGATTAGTAATCCCATCAAGGGCCAAGATCCAGAGACAATATAAAACAAATCTCCCAGAAGCACGAGGCCGCTTTGTGGCTGCACAACCACTTATAGTCTAGCCCACTGATGTGCTTAAAGCAACACACGTGTTAGGTTTTAACAAACTTGCTTGTATTCACTGATATACAGTCTCCGTTCCTCTCGGAGAGCCTGGCAAACACCGAGTATACCGCCCACATGGAAGAGCCTGGCAAGCTCCCCGTGGCATAATCGATATGCCAAATACAGTAATAGTTAAAGGTCTCATTCCCTTGACCCCGAAAAAGCCTCCAATCATTGGGAAAGACAAGCAAGGAGAGGCTACTAAAATCTCAGGGCTTGGATGAATGGAGACTTTACTAGTGCCCGCTCAAGCAAATCGATGAACAACGGGATGACAGTGATATAGTGACAGTGAATAGATTAGTAGGATACACACGTAGCTGTACGGTCTGCTAATCATTAAAAGGTTTAGGAGTGATCAGGTTGTTCCCCATTGCATTTTGTTAAGATCAAAGAAATGTATGATCTTAGGAATATGCTTTTTGCCATTACAATCGATGACAATGCTTGCCAAGTTCCTGACAGAGATGTAGAAAAGGCTTCCTGAAATAAAGATCGAGGCTGCTGGTCCACGAGCACTCAGACCTCTCAACCACTAATTTGTCTCTTTAAGATCCTCACCTTCCCTTTTAGCCCATTCCTTTGACAGCCCGCACGCACTCTAAGTGGTGCCAGAACTAAGGGCAAGAGGAACCGAGGCGTGTGGCCTGGAAAAGACAAGGCAGCTGTGGAATAGGTAAGGAAGTCTGGGGCGGGACAGTTTTGGCTGAGTAAGGGGGGACAATGGAGCAACAATTAAGTAATCAAAAACTGTTTGCACAGATGCTTGCTTTAATGATTCAAAGTGGAGATTTAAAGTAAAATAAAGTCAGATTGTAAAATTTTTGCAGCATGTACATACTGTTTCTCCTTGGTTTCCTAGCCAAGGAATTGTAAATGAGCCAACTCGGAAACAAGAGCTTGGATCAACAGCTTGGATCAAGATCTCCAGAAGCATTTTAATAATTGTGGTCCTGATAAAACTCCAGTAGATAATTTTGCTCTCTGGAAATTTATTATGGAAGGGATCTGCTTCCAGGAAGAAAAATGTGTTCCAGAACAAAAAAGGGAGAAAATAGAAACTAAGGAGGAGCCAGAACAAGGGACAGTCCCTCGGGTCCTCCCACTTCCACAGCTCCTATAGTAGCTGTTTTAGAAGAAGAAAGTACTAACAATCTTATAGCAGATCCGTTACAAAAATTAACTGTTGTTCCTATTAAACAGGATGAAAATGCTATTCGGGTATCCCAAAGAGGAATCAAAAGAGCTATGCTAGGAGTATCACGTCTCACTCAAGTGAGAAAAGGAATCCGGAGTTCAGACCTCCTCAACGGTCAAGAATCAGGGATGATGTCTCGTTTGCCAAGGCATCAAAAATCAGATGGGCCGGACATGTAATGCGATTCAGAGACTGGTCCAGAATTGTTACCGACTGGATTCCACGGGACATCAAAAGACCCCATGGCCGTCCACCAATGAGATGTTCGGACTTCATCAAAACCCTGAATGAATGGTTTGAGGCTCTCCCTGTTCCTGGAGCTAGCAGATATCATTGGGCTACACTAGAACGCAACAGGGACAAATGGAAATGTTACTGGTGCCCACTAGAGCAAATAGAAGATCAATGGGATGACAAGTGATACAAGTGATATTTCTATTAAGACTCAAGAAGGAAATACTCAGCCTCTTCCTCCATATTCTGAGAGGCAATCTGTGTGGGAGGAAGCGATTGCAAAGGCTACAGCAGCAGGAGAGGATGTCAGGGAATTTACTCTATCTCCTGTCAGACTGAATGTGCATGGAAACCGTGTGCATAATAGTCTTACCCTCAAAGAAATTAAATAGGTGTGGTTTGGGTCGCACCCTCTCTGGATTCCCTCCTCCCCCACAGTCACTGTTGAGTGAGCAGACCCAGTAGTTTGACTTTCTGATATACACCTGTCTGAACTGAGCAGTGACCAGTTAATAAAGAAAATCTCGCTGCTGCAGAGTAGTTCAAGAACAATTATATTTGGGATACATCATGCCTTCTAATTCTCCCTGAAACTCATGAATTTTCGTAATAAAAAAGAAATCTGGTAAGTGGAGGAGGCGACGAGATCTTAGAGCAGCTGATGACATATGCAGACTATGGGAGCTCTGCAGCCGGCCTGCCAAGTCCTGTTGCTATTCCTGGCCTGTATTACACAGTTGTTTTGGATTTAAAAGATTGCTTTTTTACTACACCTTGGCAAGAAAAATATTATTGTTGCTTTGCCTTTAGTGTTCCTACCATTAATTTACAAAACCTTATGAACCTTATCATTGGGTTGTTTTACCCCAAAGAATGAAAAACAGCCCCACTTTGTGTCAAAAGTTTGTAGCTAAAGCTATTCAGCCTGTAAGAAAATTATTTGAGCGGGTCATTATAATACATGATATGAGTTATATATATATATATATTTGTATATATATGTATATATATATATACATTCTTTCTGGGTCAAACCTGATGATGCACAGGGGTTACTCCTGGCTCATGCACTCAGAAATTATTCCTGATGGTGCTTGGGAGATCCTATGGGATGCTGGGAATCGAACCCGGGTCGGCTGTGTGCAAGGCAAACACCCTACCCGCTGTGCTGTCACTCTAGCTCCCTGAATGTTATTCTTTTTTTTAATTTAATTGTTTATTTATTTATTTATTTTAAATTTTATTTTTTTATTGACTCACCTTGTGGAAAGTTACAAAAGTTTCAGATTTAAGTATCAGTTATACAATGCTCAAACACCCATCTCTTCACCAGTGCACATATTCCACCACCAAGAATCACGGTATACCTTCCCCCTTCTCCCCACCTCCCCAGCCCCCCACCCCACATGTGTAACTGGTAAATTTCAATTTACTTTCACTTTACTTTGATTGCATCCTGAATGTTATTCTTATGGCTGCCAAAATTGAAGATTTAATAAAAGAAGCATATGTGGCATTACAAGATAATCTTAAGAAATGGGGACTTGTAATAGCATCAGATAAAATCCAATGGAAAGCCCCCTATGAATATTTTGGCTATAGGTTATTACAAAACCGAATTGTGCCACAAAACATGCAAATTTAGAGAGATTGTTTGAAAACTTTAAATAATTATTAAAAATCACTTGGAGATATTAATTGGATTCTACCTGATTTAAAATTAACCACTGGGAAATTAAAACCTCTTTTTGATATGTTAAAAGAAGATGCTGATCCTTTATCCCCCAGGGAGTTAACTCCAGAAGCTTCCTTAGCATTAGAAGCAGTAGAGGAGAAACTTCAAGGGGCTCAGCAAAAATACTTGAATTATAATCATTATTATCCTGGTGATAGATTGTTACAATTTGCCTTAAAGACATCTTTTATATAAGATTATACATCACGACCAAGTGGGATTCATCCCAGGGATGCAAGGATGGTTTAACATTCGGAAATCAATCAACATAATCCAGCATATCAACAAAAGTAAAGATAAAAACCATATGATCATATCAATAGATGCAGAGAAAGCATTTGACAAGATCCAACATCCTTTCATGATGAAAACCCTCGCCAAAATGGGGTTTGGAGGAACTTTCCTCAAGATAGTCGAAGCCATCTATCACAAGCCTACGGCAAGCATTATCCTCAACGGGGAAAAACTAAGGGCCTTTCCTCTGAGATCAGGCACAAGACAAGGATGCCCACTCTCACCACTCCTCTTCAATATAGTACTGGAAGTACTTGCGATAGCTATTAGACAAGAAAAAGAGATTAAGGGCATCCAGATAGGAAGGGAAGAAATCAAACTCTCACTATTTGCAGACGACATGATACTATATCTAGAGAAGCCTAAAACCTCTACTAAGAAACTCTTAGAAACAATAGACTTATACAGTAAAGTTGCAGGCTACAAAATCAATACCCAAAAATCCATGGCCTTCATATATGCAAACAATGAGGCAGAGGAAAGGGACATGAAAAAAGCAATCCCATTCACAATCGTGCCCCAGAAAATCAAGTACCTCGGAATCAGCTTAACCAAGGAAGTAAAAGACCTTTACAAAGAAAACTACATAACGCTACTCCATGAAATCAAAGAGGACATGAGGAAATGGAAACATATACCCTGCTCGTGGATAGGGAGAATCAATGTTGTCAAAATGGCAATACTCCCTAAAGCATTATACAGATTCAATGCGATCCCTATAAATATACCCATGACACTCTTCAAAGAAATGGATCAAGAAATCCTAAAATTCATATGGAATAACAAACGTCCAAGGATAGCTAAAACAATTCTTGGGAAAAAGATGATGGGAGGCATCACCATCCCCAACCTCAAACTTTACTACAAAGCAGTAACAATTAAAACAGCATGGTACTGGAACAAAGGCAGAGCCGTAGACCAATGGAACAGGGTGGAATATCCCTACACACAACCCCAAATGTATGACCATCTAATCTTTGATAAGGGAGCAAGAGATGTGAAGTGGAGCAAGGAAAGCCTCTTTAACAAATGGTGCTGGCACAACTGGACAACCACATGCAAAAAAATGGGTTTAGACCTTGACCTGACACCATGCACAAAAGTCAGATCAAAATGGATTAAAGACCTCAACATTAGACCACAAACCATAAGGTACATTGAAGACAAGGTCGGCGAAACCCTCCACGATATTGAAGATAAAGGTATCTTCAAAGGTGGCACGGAACTAAGCAATCTAGTAAAAACAGAGATCAACAAATGGGACTACATTAAACTAAAAAGCTTCTGCACCGCAAGAGATACATTGACCAGAATCCAAAGACTATCCACAGAATGGGAAAGGATATTTACACAATACCCATCAGATAAGGGGTTGATATCAATGGTATATAAAGCACTGGTTGAACTCTACAAGAAGAAAACATCCAACCCCATCAAAAAATGGGGCGAAGAAATGAACAGAAACTTTACCAAGGTAGAAATACGAATGGCCAAAAGGCACATGAAAAAGTGCTCTGCATCACTAATCATCAGAGAGATGCAGATCAAAACAACTTTGAGATACCACCTCACACCACAGAGACTAGCACACATCCAAAAGAACAAAAGCAACCGCTGTTGGAGAGGATGTGGGGAGAAAGGGACCCTTCTTCACTGCTGGTGGGAATGCCGACTGGTTCAGCCCTTCTGGAAAACAATTTGGACGATTCTCAAAAAATTAGATATTGAATTCCCATTTGACCCAGCAATACCACTGCTGGGAATATATCCCAGAGAGGCAAAAAAGTACAATCGAAACAACATCTGCACATGTATGTTTATCGCAGCACTGTTTACAATAGCCAGAATCTGGAAAAAACCCGAATGCCCCAGAACGGATGACTGGTTGAGGAAACTTTGGTACATCTATACAATGGAATACTATGCAGCTGTTAGAAAAAAGGAGGTCAAGAATTTTGTAGTTAAGTGGATGGGCATGAAAAGTTTCATGCTGAGTGAAATGAGTCAGGAAGAGAGAGACAGACATAGAAAGATTGCACTCATCTATGGTATATAGAATAACAGAGTGGGAGACTATCACCCAAGAACTGTAGAAATAAGTACCAGGAGGTTGACTCCATGGCTTCGAGGCTGGCCTCACGTTCCGGGGAAAGGTCAACTCAGAGAAGCGATCACCAACTACATTGTAGTCGAAGGCCATGTGGGGGAAGGGAGTTGCGGGCTGAATGAGGGCTAGAGACTGAGCACAGCGGCCACTGAACACCTTTATTGCAAACCACAACAGCTAATTAGAGAGAGAGAACAGAAGGGAATGCCTTGCCACAGTGGCAGGGTGGGGTGGGGGGGAGATGGGATTGGGGAGGGTGGGAGGGACGCTGGGTTTACGGGTGGTGGAGAATGGGCACTGGTGAAGGGATGGGTTCCCGAACTTTGTATGAGGGAAGTATAAGCACAAAAGTGTATAAATCTGTAACTGTACCCTCACGGTGATTCTCTAATTAAAAATAAATAAAATTTAAAAAAAAATGACATCTTTTATCTTTCCCCATGTTGTTAAATACTTCTATTGCAGGTGCCTTAACTGTATTTACTGAGGGCAACTCTAAGGGATTTGCTAGAATAGTTGTGAAAGATACACTTTAGTTGTTTTCTATTTCTTTTTTTTTTAAATTTTATTGAATCACCATGTGGAGGGTTACATAGTTCTCAGGATTATGTCGGTTGTACAATTCTCAAACACCCTTCCCTTCACCAGTGCCCATCGTCCATCACCAACCCCCCCAGTATACCTGCCGCCCCCTCCAACCTCCCCAGTCCCCACCCTTGTACTTGATAAGTTTCACTTCGTTTACGCCTTATTTCGATTACATTCCATGTTTCAACACACAACTCACTACCGTTGTTGGGGTTTCCCCCAAAAAAGAAAAGCAGTCCTATTGCCAAGGAGGCATTTGATAGTTCTCTACTGCTAAGAATATAGAGATATTAAGTCCCGCTGTTTGTTACATAACTTTTCTTTTTCCCCCTTGCCCCGCGCCACCGAGTTCACGCCTGTTTAGTAATCGCCACGCTGCCTGACAAGGGAAAAAAAACCGAAAAGGATGGTTATTTCCCGTCATCAGCAGGCGTGGGGCTCTGGCTTAGTTGATAGACTAGTAGAGTGTCTGCAAGCAGTTTCTGGAACCGAAGGTCTTGCGCTGGTATCGGCTCCGGCTCGAGATTCCACCAGCGTCCCACTGTTCCATGTACATAATTTTTCCCCTTATATCCCATTCCCACGCCACCAGGTCTGTTTGCTTAATGGACATCACACTGTAGTTGACGACACGCCGCGTTTCTTCCCGAGAAAGAAGAAAATTTCTTCTCAGCCGGCGTGGGGATATAGCTTAGTTCAGTCTAGAGAGATGGCTACCACTTTGATTGCCTTCAATATTTCAGCAACAGACTTACTATTCTTGTTAGGATCTCCCACAAAAGCCCGACCCATTAAAAAGGAACCATTACATAATGCTGATGCTAAGATGACATTAGGTCGGATGCGCGGTTTTGGGTTTCTGTATAAAGTCCAGGGAAAGTACAACCAGAAATAACATCACTACAAACTTTTACCCTTTTATGGTGCTCATAAGATGGAGAAACCTAGAGAGAGGCTCGGCGTCTCCATTTTGCGCTCAGGAAAACCGCGGAACCTGCGCTGTGCTCAGGAGGAAGGAGTTGAGAGGGAGAGGTTAAAAGAATTGGGGGATGCCCGGTTCCCACTGTTTCAGCCCGCCGTGGGGTCTCTGGTCCCATGCCGGAATTAGTTCAGTGGGCTGCTTGGAGTCCAAGGGCGCTTCCTTGGGCTCTTCCATCATGCTCGCTCCACAGCAGGGTCCAAAGGGAGTTGTTTTCTATTTCTACTGCATCTGCACAGCAGTGAATTATATGCTATTTGGAAAACTTTGCAATTATGGAAAGACACTTTGAATATTTTTATGCATAGCTACTATATAGCAAAAAATTTGCCAGCAGTAGAAACAGGCATTTTGTCTCAAATGAGTACCTCTCCTATTGTTACTTTGTTTATTAATATTCAGCAATGCTTGCAAGCCTGGATCTCTAGGGTCTATATAGGACATATCAGAGATGTCTGGGGTCTATATAGGACATATCAGAGCCCATTCAGAGTTACCAGGTCCTTTATCTGAAGGCAATGAGCAAGCAGACCTTGCTCTTAGATATCATACTATTCTTACACCTGAACTGTCACTGTCATTCTGTTGTCATCGATTTGCTCGAGCGGGCACCAGTAATGTCTCCATTGTGAGACTTGTTACTGTTTTTGGCATATTGAATACCGCCATGGGTAGCTTGCCAGGCTCTCCGAGAGGGGCAGAGGAATTGAACCCATGTCGGCCGCGTGCTAGGCAAACGCTCTAGCTGCTAGGCTATTGCTCCAGCCCAGGCTATCGCTACACCTGAACAATCAAATAAATTACATCCTCAAAATGCAAAAGCCTTTCAATATCAATTTGGATTTACTAGAAAGGCAGCATGATTGTTAAAAATTACCCTGCCTGTGCACGTCATTCCAGAATAGTTTCTGATGGGGTTAATCCGAGAGCACTCCTTCCTAATGAATTATGGCAAATGGATGTTACTCATGATCCTTAATTTGCAAAATTGAAATTTATTCATGTTTCTGAGGACACGTTTTTAGGTCTGATCTTTGAAACTTGACAAACTGACGAGGCCTTTAATGATGTATCATGTCATTGTTTTAGTCAATTTTTTCAATTTGGTATTCCACAATTCTGTAAGACTGGTAATGGCCAGGATATACTGGTAACGCATTTTATACTGGTAGCACATTTTAAAACTTTTGCGTTCACTGTGGGGCCTCTAACACCATGTCCTCCGGTGATGGTTCCTATTGCTCCTCATCAATCTGAGTTGAGATCTCCAGTGATGACAGGATCTCCTGGGATCTGAAGGACTCTCGTGCATGGGGGACCTGTGGAGCCTTGATGGACTGTCGTGCTGAGAGGGGCTGTGAAGACCTGATGGACTGTCGTGACTGGGGGGGGAGTCTGTGGTGTCGGGGTGCCATGTAGAGATTTGCTGGTCTGTCGTGCCAGGGAGACAAGTGGTGGCGGGGGGCGCTGAGGTGCCTGAGTCTCCCGTGCTCCCTGGGTCTTCATGGCTGCCTTGGTCTCCTTGGCTGCTTTCTCCTCAGGAGTCAGTTCTGCTGTTTTCACTACTCCGACCTCACTGAACTCCATGGAACAAGAAGAACACAGTCAGCTCTCACAATGTACGTCCCCCCTCTGCACCTCTTCCTGACTTCAATTTGGTATTGGACCTGTCCCATCATTTACCCTTGGTTTCTGTTGAAAGTCTCGTCCTCGTCTGAGGAATCCTTGTTGTGTAGCTTCCGTGCCATGTTTTTCTGACGTGTGGCATTGAGTGGCTGATACATGTCCCTCAACCACAGGGGCTGCCTTCGCCAGAAAAAGTCCTGGAAAAGGCAAGGGGAGCTCGTGATCCTGCACCCTGGCCCACTCCTGTCCTGCCTCAGTGCCCCTCCCTCCCCTTGCTTACCTGAGGCTCATGTTCCACTGAACTTCTCCTATGAAGCAATAATCCAAAGAAGAACCTTGGAGGAAAACACGGATACACATCATTCATCATTCGCCCATTTCCCATGCTTCCTAAGATGGAGGTCTCTGGTCTTGTTAGGATAACTACATGGGTACCTTGGTCTGGAGCCATGATGAGTCAAACCACTATGACCTGACACCTTGACAAAGTTTCCATGCATACCTGTGGCAGTTTTTAGACATTTGCTGGGTCCATCCAAAGGGACAGCAGTCTCTCAAGAGACCATTACATGTACCCTGGCTAGGAAAACATGAATGATATGTAGTTGTGCTCACCACCGTGGCCCCAGCAGATGCTATGTGCAAAGAACAAACTGCCCACCACACTGAGAGAAAGCACTAGAGTCTGTCCAGAAGCCTTTCCACTTGTCGCCTCTGGATTTAGTCTCTCAGGCACCCTTTACCGGAAGTTTTGGTTGGGGGAGGTGATTCTATCGTCCTAGCTGCTTTATCCCAGATGCTGAACTAGAGTAAATGCCTGTGTGCAATTAGCCAAATCCTTTAGCCCACTAGCTTTCATCCTGCAGACAATCGCCAGTGAGCAAAGAAGCCACAGGTATCAGCATCAAAGGCAGGAACCACACTGAGGCACGGCGATGGGTTTTGAGTGTGAACAGAGGAGAGAGCAGTCTCATGATTTACAGGCAGTGTGTGTGTACAGAGCAAGTGGGCGCTGAGTGGAGGCAAGAAATGCAGCTCCCAGTTCAAGGACTCTGGTCATCAATGGAGAGGCCCCAAGGGACAGGGACCATGCTCTTTCCCACTCACCAGCAGTGCACCCCCAAGGGCAAGGTAGTTTCCATTTTCCCTCGGTTCCTTCTTATAAGAGTTAGAGACAGAGGTTGGGGGATGTGCCTCAATGGTAAAGTACTTGGCTTGCATGTGTGAGGCCTTGGGTTCAATTTCTGGCACCACACTGAGCGCTGAGGATGGAGTAGCCCCAAGCTACTGGAAAGAGAGTTAAAGGGGCCTTTTGGGCGTGAGCCTCCAACTTTGGTCTCTGGCACCATATGGCTTCCCTGAGCACAGGTGGGCTGTGATCCCTGAGAGCAGAGCCACCCCACATGGGGGACTGAGCAGCCTGGCCTTACGGGGCCCTAAGACACTAATGCTGAACTCAGGCCAGGTCACAGAGCCAAGTAGCACACGGAAGGGCTCCAGGGTCCCTAAGCACGGCGGGGAAGGACACTCCAAGGTAAATGAAAGATTGACAGACTAATATTTACCTGGATCTTCCATCTTTACACTCCTCTGGTCTATGAGAATGAATCTGTTTTTTAAAAAAATACAATCATGATTATCGTGGTGACCAATCTCTATACAACCTTATTAATTCCATTGATTTTGCTGTACCTACTCACTGATGTCACTTTTTCAGAACAGGAATTCTCTCCTGATTAATAGTCCCGGGACTCTCCTACAGCACATGACTTAAGGGGCACAGTTAGGAATACAGCTTAGTGACTGTTTTAGAGAAATTCAGCACATTAATCCAGATTTAAAATTAAAAAAAACTGAGGTAGGAAACAAAGTATCTGCCAATACACAAACACAGAAACATTCTTTTTAACAATGTTTTCTAAACAGTGTCAAGGACCAGTCTGATGCCTTTCCCATCGCCACTATTCATCCCCAGTGAGGAGTCCTCCTCAATGCAACGAGCAGAGTCGAGTCTTACAGGAGACAAAACTTGGTTGCAATTGCAATGATTCCTCCCCAAACAAACCAAATCCAATAAAGCTTCTATGAGATATGTCGATTCCTGGAGCTATAAATATCATACAGTGGATGGGGCACTTGCCTTGAATGTGGTTGACCCAGATTCGATCCCAGGACCCTAGATGGTTCCCTGAACCCCATTGGGAGTGAACCCTGAGAGCAGAGCCAGGAATAAGCCCTGAGCACAGATAGCCCCCAATAAATAAATAAATAAATAAATAAATAAATAAATAAATAAATAAATATGTCAACTCTTTGAGCGACTTTGACTGAAATTTCAATACTTTAAACATTTCCATGTTTTTGTCCTTAAGGAGATAAAATGGAACAGTGGAATAAGGAGCACGGGCTGCTTTGCATGTGACCCTCATGTTTCAAAGTGGGATGATGGGGTTGGGGAGGTAGCTTAGTGGGAGAATGCCTGCCTTGCATGCACGAGACAGGAGTTTGGTACCCAGCATGACAAGAACAGCAGGAATGGAGGGATGCTAATGCTGCCCTTAGAGGACTGTGAGGATTAAACCAGACAACATATAGGAAACGACTTGTACTGTGGTTGGCATAAATCAGTGCTGTGTTTGCTGGTGATGTCACAAACGAGCAGCTTACACATATCAAAGGCTCAGAGAGCTCTTCCTCAGCACCGTCACTTCTAATTTATTCTAATTCTTTGTTGGTGGTTATGGTGGTGCCAGGGATTGAACCCAGGGCCTCACATGTGCAAGACAGGTGCAACACCACTAACCTAGATCCCAAACCATTCAATCACATTTTGCTGTTTTTTTTTTTTTTTTTTTAAGGCTCCACCTGGCAGTTGGTACTTGTGCGAGCTACTTCTGGAGTGGTGCTCAGGGGCCAGGTAGCACTATGGCTAGCACCTGGGTTCCCATGTGCAAAGTGAGGTGAAGTTTTAGTCCTTTGAGTTATCTCCCTGGCCCTTAAATCACTTATTTAATGTGCCTGCTGGGAAAAGTCAGTGGTGTGTAATTGAACAGTAGACAGATGTAGCTGAGCTCCTTGGAGTAACTACTGCACGCCTGCCATGATCAGAGTAGCCCAATGCGGGCTCAGGCTGCAGTGCGGGTATGTTTGGTTTGGGACCCACACAGCATATGCAGGAACAACTTGATTTGCTCTTTGGGAGGAGTTCCTGATGGCCCTGGTGGGTCTGCGGGACCATGTAGTGCTGAGGATAGAATCCAGGTCTCCGTCATGCAAAGTATGGAAATCACCCCCGTCTTAGTTGCAGTGTTTTAACTTCATCTACCAGGACGGACCTTAAACCTAAAGAGGGCTACTGCACTGATCAGCAGGACAACACCTTTATCTTTCAGTCCCAGGAGGGTGGTGACTCTCCATTTTGATCCTTCCAGTCAACAAGGAAAGTAACCAGTAGAAGAATGTCAGTGAGTGGTGAGCACATCAAACCACTGACATTCTTTTGAATTTAAAAGAGGAAAAAAAGTTTATATTGGGACCAGAGAGAGAGTGAGAGAGCTGAATGGTCAGAGTGCATGCTTTGCATGCAGAAGGTCCAGGCTGGATCCCTAGCTCTGCAAGGTGCCCTGAGCACCACCAGAAGTGACACTCCCCCACCCCGTCCCCCGAACTGAGCTGGGGGGCAGGACCTGAACATTGCAGGGAGTAGTCCCCAAACAGCACACAGGGGGTTCATCTTTTTGTTTCATCTCTATCCTTCTTATCTTCAAAGTTATCTAAGAGCTTGTTATTTTGGTTTCACTTCCACAAGGACCTCCCGGGAGTCAGGTTTCTTCACAAGCCCTGGGATCATCTTTGCAATATGAGAAGCAAGCACACCTCATTACTCAAGACTGAAGAGGAAAATCAAGTGTCATAGGAGGAAAAGGGGCTTCTATTTTCCATTTGTAGACCCTGAATCTATTATAAGACAGATTAAATCCTGGAAGTCTGAATGAACTGTTCTTACCTCAATGAGACAGAAAATTATAATCAATATCATCACGAGTACAGTCACAGATATTGCCAAGAATAATTTGTTATTATAGCCATATCCTGGAACTTCTTTTGTGAGCTGAAAGGAAAAGAACAATTATTTTTATGCATTATTTTTGGAGGGCCACACCCAGTGATGATCAGGGGTTACTCCTGGCTCTGCACTTGGAAATCACTCCTGGAAGACCAATAGGGATGCTGGGGAGAGAATTTGGGGTGGTGGCATGCAAGACAAGTGCCTAACCCACTGTACTATCGCCCCAGCACCCAAGAACAATTAGACAAAAAAATGGGAAGGATTTTTAAGCACATTAGAAAGAATGGCTAACTATTCTTATACAGTCTAAAATCCCATTTTCTCAAATCAGTGGATTATAGGCTTTTGTTTGATATGTTTTGGGGTTGTTTTGTTTTTGTTTTCAGCCCATACCCAGGGTTCTCAGAGCTAAGAGATCATCATGTTTGATCCTTTACCCACTTTCAGCACACGTCTCCCATCCAGGCGATCCCTTCCAACTATCATTGTTATCGTGATCCCTTCTCTATCCCAGCTGCCCTCTCTCCCAGCCCTTGAGGCAGGCTTTCAACTGTGGACCATTCATCCTGGTCGTTGTTTCTAAATGTCCTTGGCTGTTAATCTCATACTAAGATTTAATTTATTTTTTAACATCCCATAAATGAGTGCAATCATTCTGTTTGTCCTTCTTCTGACTTATTTCACTTATGAGACTCTATGAAAAAAAAATCTGTCCTCACCTCACTTTCCTCTGGCTGTTTCTGTTCATCCTGGCCTTCGGTATTGTCACTGATGAAGTTCTCAGTCTTCCACTGGTCCGTATCCCATTCTGGCTTGGGAACCTTTCCTTCCTCCTGCTCACTGAGACGCTTCATCAGGAGGCCGGTTTCAGAGAGGAGCTTGGCACATGCCAGCTTCAACTGAGGCTCAGAGCAGTCCATTTTTATAGTCCGCATCATGTGAGCAATGAGCTTCCTCACGTTATTGTTGGGGATAAGGGACCGCAGCTGCTGGATGTATTCCATCTCCAGTTGTTCTCTTGGGTCTGGTCTTTGTGTGGCAGAGACGATGTCCGTGGCCACGTTGTGATATTCCCACTGCATCTCGCTGGACTGCTTGACAGTCGGCGTGAGGTTGTCCACCATCGGGGCTTCCATCTCATGGGAGGTGCCTTTGCTACCAACAGTTTTCTCTGGCACCGTGATGCCTCTGGTGTTTGTCCCATTTGCAGCATTCGTGCTTTCTGCAGTCCTTTTTCCTGCAGATGAGTGTGAAGGTTGAAAGGACTGGAGCAAAGGTTTGTCCTGATCTCTCCAAGACAGAGACTCCTCTCTTGGCGGGGACTTGATGAGGCTCTTTACTGCAGCGAAAGGAGGCCGCTTGGCGACTCGCACTGGCCTCTCCGGTGCTGATTCCTTCGTCTCTGTATTCACTCTGGGTTTGGCCCTTCTGTGTCCCAGCTGAGAGTAAGATTTCTGAAAATTATAATTTGTTCCATTGTGTGGCACGGGCCTGGGAAACTTCATGTTCCGAACCCTGGCATCTGCGTCTTATAAAACACGGAGAATGTCCCTTAGGTCTTTGGGGTTCTTGGGTGGGACTTTAGGAGTGGCGGCAGATGGGTTGCCCATGGAGAACTCTTTCAGGGGCATGGAGAACACCACTTTGTGCTCCTGGATGGAGGAGGTCTCTTCATTGAAGGAGTTTTCCACCCATTTCGTGGGCCTCCCTGCCAAGGGAAGCTCTTTCGGTTCTCTTGGGGCCGGCTGCCTGAGCCTTCTTTTTTGGGCAATGTTCCCCGTCGTGGGCAGAGCCTCCCCTTTCCTTAGGCTGTGCTGATTGCCCCCTTCTTTGAAGCGCCTCTTCTGGAGGCCCCCGGGGTTCTTGAACGTGCTGCTCATCTGCAGTGGTTTCCTCTCCCCCTCCTCCACCTTTTCTAAGTGCTTTCTCTTTGGGCAGACAGTTTTCAATTTCTTCGGAAAGATTTGATGTTTCAGTTTGGGCCCGAAAAGTATGGAACTGACCAGCGTGGCAGTTTTCTCTCTCTTTCTAGCTTTGTGAACTTTTGCTTGAGTTCCTGCATTTATCAAGCTTTCCAGAAAATGGAGACTTTTCGACTTATTGTATGTTGTATTGTTGGATTCGAGCTGTAGAGACATCGGAATTGTGCTATTCTTCAAATGTTCCAGAGGATTTGCTCCATCTTGCATATCTGAAAAAAGGAGCTTAACGAAGGGTAACAATGTTGATTCAAAATCTCCTATGTTCCCATCCAGGAGAAAAGGCACTATGTAATTTAGCCCAGTACTGATATCACTCTCATCATTCACGTCTAGCTGCTCGTTCACTAAAAGGGACATGCTGTTCCTCTCTGGCGAGGTGTTCTCCGATTCAATGGTTAGCTCGGTGCTGGTTGTCCTCTTTTGGGCCTGTAAAACCTTCATGAAGTCCCCTTTGGTGTTGCTTATGGACTCTTCCTCATCTGTCAAAAAGAAAGAGCTTGCTTGTCATCATGAAAGATGACTGGGGAGAATTTTGGGAGCATCGACAGACAGAAATCCCAGGCAAGCAAATAAGTAATCAGTAAATGAATGCCGTATGGTGGGACGGGGAACAGGGAAACCCTAAATTTACACCTATGATTGACAAAAGGCTGGCTGGAGCGATAGCACTGCAGTTGGGCATTCGCCTTTCACGCGGATGACCCGAGTTCGATTCCTTCGCCTCTCTCGGAGAGCCCAGCAAGCTACTGAGAGTATCGAGCCCTCGCGGCAGAGCCTGGCAAGCTACCCGTGCGTATTGGATATGCCAAAAACAGTAACAATAAGTCTCTCAATGAGAGACGTTACTGGTGCCCGCTCGAACAAATAGATGAGCAACGGGATGACAGTGACAGTGATTGACAAAAGGAGTAATGAAGTGGTCATCGCTATTTATTCAGAATAAATAAGGCATGAAGCTCAGTACATGTCACTATCACTGTCATCCCATTGTTCATCTATTTACTCGAACAGGCACCAGTAAGGTCTCCATTCCTCGAAGCCCAGAGATTTTGCAGCCTCTCCTTACTCATCTTTCCCAATACTAGAAACTCTTTCAGGGTCAGGAGAATGAAACCTATCATTACTGCTTTTGGCATATTGAATACACCACAGGTAGCTTGCCAGGCTCTGCCCATGTGAGTGGGATTGTCTCAGTAGTTTGCCGGGCTCTCAGAGAGGTATATGTATATGTGTGTGTGTGTGTATATATATATATGTATATACATATATGTATATATATATTACTCTATATGTCACTGTCACTGTCATCCCGTTGCTCATCGATTTGCTCAAGCGGGCACCAGTAACGTCTCTCATTGAGAGACTTATTGTTACTGTTTTTGGCATATCCAATACGCATGGGTAGCTTGCCAGGCTCTGCCGCGAAGGCTTGATACTCTCAGTAGCTTGCCAGGCTCTCTGAGAGGGGCGGAGGAATCGAATTTGGGTCGGCTGCGTGAAAGGTCAATGACCAACCACTGTGCTATAGCTCTGGCCGCTCTACATGTATGTTATGTGTGTATATATATATATATATATACACATACATATATACATATATATACTAATTTAATAGATATAGATAAATTCACTCAGTACATGTATTTAGGATTATTCCACTGGCAGGCAGAGTGACAGTAGAGTAGATAAAGTACTTGTCTTCTACGCAGCCAACCTGGGTCTGATCCCCAGCACCCCATAGGGTCCCTCAAGCCTTACCAGGCCTGACCCCTGAACACAAAGTCAGAAGTAAACTTTGAGCACCTCTGAGTATGCCCCCAAACAAGCAAACACACAAACAATAATAATATGATTATTCCACTGGTCCCCAAGGACCAAGTGCCTAGTATTCAAGACAAATATTTGCTGCCCAGTTAGACTCTTTACAGATCAACAATGACTTCTGTTTTATTTTTTGGCCATTTCCAGCCATGCTCAGGGGTTACTCCTGGTTCTGCTTCAGAATTCTAGCAATTCTGATTTCTAGGAATTCAGAATTGAAGTATGTTGAGTTATGAATTCAACATAATCTGGTTCCAACTGTATTCTGTGAATCTGAAAATATTTCAGATCATTAAAAACTAACTAACCTTGGGTCTGTGATTCAGCCACAGGACAGGATTGATGCACAGCTGACTTAAATAACATGCATCTTAGAGATAAGTGACCTTCCTCTATGATTAAGGAGGAGTGTTTTAGATAGAGAAAAATTAAGATTAAAATTGAGCAAGTTCCAAATTCTGATTTAAAGTCTACACTTTTTGAGTAAAATATACCTTTCTTAATGTCTACCTGCTCTTCATGCTTATTGGTTTATATAAACACTGAACTAATTTAATAATTTATTCTTTGTGCTGATAGTTTTACTCTTTAAATAACACAATTTAACACTAAGGTCCATGTTAGAATCTATCTTATAACTGTTATAAGCTAATTGAAAAATATTAATGCCATCAATCACTATTAACATTTGAAAACTTTTCATAATGTATCATTGGGATGGCTATGAGATTAGTTCCTGGTATGTCAAACAAATCACATGTATTTGGATCTTCTTTATGTTTATCAGAAAAACTATTTAATAAAGTTTGCAGACATAATAATGCAGCTATTAGAGCTTTTGGACCCGGCTGTGGAGCGAGCATGATGGAGGGGCCCGAGGGAGCGCCCTCGGACTCCAAGCAGCCCACTGAACTAATTCCGGCATGGGACCAGAGACCCCACGGCGTGCTGAAGCAGTGGGACCCGGGCATCCCCCAATTCTTTTAACTTGTCTCTCTCTCAACTCCTCCCTCCTGAGCACAGCGCAGGGGCCGCGGTTTTCCTGAGCGCAAAATGGAGACGCCGAGCCTCTCTCTAGGTTTCTCCATCTTATGAGCACCATAAAAGGGTAAAAGTTTGTAGTGATGTTATTTCTGGTTGTACTTTCCCTGGACTTTATACAGAAACCCAAAACCGCGCATCCGACCTAATGTCATCTTAGTATGAGCAATATGTAATGGTTCCTTTCTAATGGGGCGGACTTTTGTGGGAGATCCTAATAGTAAGTCTGTTGCTGAAATATTGAAGGCAATCAAAGTGGTAGCCATCTCACTAGACTGAACTAAGCTATATCCCCACGCCGGCTGAGAAGAAATTTTCTTCTTTCTCGGAAAGAAACGCGGTGTGTCATCAACTACAGTGTGATGTCCATTAAGCAAACAGACCTGGTGGCGCGGGAATGGGATATAAGGGGAAAAATTATGTACAAGGAACAGCGGGACGCTGGTGGAATCTCGAGCCGGAGCCGATACCAGCGCAAGACCTTCGGTTCCAGAGACTGCTTACACTCTACTAGTCTATCAACTAAGCCAGAGCCCCACGCCTGCTGATGACGGGAAATAACCATCCTTTTCATTTTTTTTTTCCCTTGTCAGGCAGCGTGGCGATTACTAAAACAGGCGTGAACTCGGTGGCGCGGGGCAAGGGGGAAAAAGAAAAACTATGTAACAAACAGCGGGACTTAATATCTCTATATTCTTAGCAGTGGAGAATTATCAAATGCCTCCTTGGCAATAGGACTGCTTTTCTTTTTTGGGGGAAACCCCAACAACGGTAGTGAGTTGTGTGTTGAAACATGGAATGTAATCGAAATAAGGCGTAAACGAAGTGAAACATATCATGTGCAAGGGTTGGGACTGGGGAGGTGGGAGGGGGCGGCAGGTATACTGGGGGGGTTGGTGATGGAAGATGGGCACTGGTGAAGTGAAGGGTGTTTGAGAATTGTATAACCGACATAATCCTGAGAACTATGTAACCCTCCACATGGTGATTCAATAAAATTAATTAAAAAAAATAATGCAGCTATTAGATAATTTAACCCTGAGTTAGAGAAGCATAAGAATAAGCCCAAGAACAACCTCAAATGTATGATCATCTAATCTTTGATAAGGGAGCAAGAAATGTGAAGTGGAGCAAGGAAAGCCTCTTTAACAAATGGTGCTGGCATACCTGGGCAACCACATGCAAAAAAATGGGCTTAGACCTCGACCTGACACCAGGCACAAAAATCAGATCAAAATGGATTAAAGATCTCAACATCAGACCACAGTCCATAAGGTACATCGAAGACAAGGTCGGCAAAACCCTCCACGATATTGAAGCTAAAGGTATCTTCAAAGATGACATGCATCTAACCAACCAAGTGGAAACAGAGATAAACAAATGGGACTATATTAAACTAAGAAGCTTCTGCACCGCAAAAGATACCATGACCAAAATACAAAGACAATCTACAGAATGGGAAAGGATATTCACCCAATACCCATCCGATAAGGGGTTGATATCAATGGTATATAAAGCACTGGTTGAACTCTACAAGAAGAAAACATCCAACCCCATCAGAAAATGGGACGAAGAAATGAACAGAAACTTTCCCAAGGAAGAGATACGAATGGCCAAAAGGCACATGAAAAAGTGCTCTACATCACTAATCATCAGGGAGATGCAGATCAAAACAACCACGAGATACCACCTCACACCATAGAGAATGGCACACATCCAAAAGAACAAAAGCAACCACTGCTGGAGAGGATGTGGGGAGAAAGGGACCCTTCTACACTTCTAGTGGGAATGCCGACTGGTTCAGCCCCTTTGGAAAGCAAAATGGACGCTTCTCAAACAACTAGAAATTGAGCTTCCATTTGATCCAGCAATACCACTTCTGGGAATATATCCTGGAGAAACAAAAAAAATATACTCGAAATGACATCTGCACTTATATGTTCATTGCAGCACTGCTTACAATAGCAAGAATCTGGAAAAAACCTGAGTGCCCTAGAACAGATGACTGGTTAAAGAAACTTTGGTACATCTATACAATGAAATATTATGCAGCTGTTAGAAAAGGTGAAGTCATGAACTTTGCATATAAGTGGATCAACATGGAAAGTATCATGCTAAGTGAAATGAGTCAGAAAGAGAGGGACAGACATAGTAAGACTGCACTCATCTGTGGAATATAAAATAACAGAGTAGGAGACTAACACCCAAGAATAGTAGTATATAATACTAAGGTTTGCTCCATGGCTTGGAAGCTGGCCTCACATGCTGGGGGAAAGGCAGCCCGGATAGAGAAGGGAAGACCAAGTAAAATGTGGTTGGACATCCTGCACGGGAAGGGAGATGCGTGCAGAAAGTAGACTAGAGACTGAACACGATGGCCACTCAATACCCCTATCACAAACCACAACACCCAAAAGGAGAGAGAGGACAAAATGGAATACCCTGCCACAGAGGCGGGATGGGGTGGGGAGGACGGGATTGGAGAGTTGGAGGGATACTGGGTTCATTGGTGGTGGAGAATGGACACTGGTGAAGGGATGGGTTCTCAAACATTGTATGAGGGAAACACAAGCACGAAAATGGGTAAATTTGTAACTATACCCTCACAGTGACTCACAAATTAAAAAAATAAACATATTAAAAAAAGAAGAAGTTTAGAAGGAAGCCTCCAATTCAACCCGTGGTTCTCCAGTAGATGGAGGACAATTTAATTAGTGGAAATCTAGTTCAGTTTGGCGATATCCAAGAAGAGACAAGTTGTCCTGTTTGCTAATAGAACAGCTCATCTCTTCCAGGGTGGTTGAGAGAATGATATCAGATAGATCAGGTGAAAAAATGCGTCATCGCAGCAATTGATACAGATATAATATAAAATTTTCTCCGTAATTTCTAAGCCTTTTTGTTCAGGATAAAGAGACTTTCACAGAATCCTCATTGAAAGTATGAGTTAAGTTAGTGAGACATTAACATGCAAGGTATGAATGTGTTCAAAATTGGGGGCATGTAAAGCTAACCTAAGAGAAGGTACTGAAAAGATTGTTTAACAAGAAAGGCAGGTGCATGCCGGAGGCAAGGATATTATTTGATAAGCAGGGATGACCCAGAAATGCTCAAAATCTATAATCCTAGATAAGAAAGGTGGCTGTGCAATCAGGACCAAGAGGTTACGGATGGCTCTGGGAAACCACGATTCCTAAGAGAAGTCCAAAAATGTGGAAAAATATGGCCTTTTTAGTCGAATTCTGATGGGTATTCTTAAATGTGTCTTGAAGAATCTTTAAGGAAGAATAAACGAGAATACACATTTAAAAAAAAAGAATAAGCCCAAGAAATTTGAATGGTTTAATGTACTACAAAAATAATATTTTTTAATTTTTTAGTTAGTTATTTTTATGGCTCACAATTATCACGTTTGACAAAAGTTTAACAAAACAAGCCTGCTGTTGATCATAATAAGGTGTACTAAGCAAATATGTAAAATGATATATGATAAAGTTTAGACTTGGTGCTCTGAATGCATCAAAAAGATAAACTACATTTGAAAAATAGTTGGATTTTTTGTGGGGGAGGGGACTACATGGCAATGCTTAGGGGGTACTTCTGGTTCTGCACTCAGAAATCACTCATGATAGCGTTTGGGGAACCATATGAGATGCCAGGAATTGAATCCGGGTTGGTTACACGCAAGGCAATCACTTTACCTGCTTTACTATCTCCAGCCAAAAAAAAAATCTTTATCATGGCTAAATATTTACTTTAATTAAATTTTACATGTGCCTATTACTTATACTTGTTTGCATAATTGTTGATAGCATACTTTTTAAATAATATAGAACCGCCTTATAAAAGTAGATAAATGCAGGGCTAGAGAGAGAGTACAGAAGGTAGAGCAT
Organism: Sorex araneus; assembly: GCF_027595985.1. Classification (NCBI taxonomy): domain Eukaryota; kingdom Metazoa; phylum Chordata; class Mammalia; order Eulipotyphla; family Soricidae; genus Sorex; species Sorex araneus. The sequence goes on along the minus strand of NC_073308.1, from coordinate 7,815,215 downwards.
TCACCTTGCATGTGTCCAACCCAGATTTGATCCCTGGAATCCCACGTGTTCCCTGAACACTAGCAGAAGTAATTCCTGAGTGCAGAGCCAGGAGTAAGCCCTGAGCATTAATGGGTGTGGCCCCCAAAAGCAAATTAAAAATTAATTAAAAAATCCTTTTTTAAGGTAATTATGTCCATCAGGCTGGAGTTATCGATAGAACAGTGGGTAGGGCATTTGCCTTGAATGCAGCCAACCCGGGTTCGATTCCTCCGTCCCTCAGGAGAGCTGGCAAGCTACTGAGAGTATCCCACCTGCACGGCAGAGCCTGGTAAGCTCCCGTGGCTTATTCGATATGCCAAAAACAGTAACAACAAGTCTCACAATGGAGACGTTAGTGATGCCCTCTCAGCAACTCAATGAACAACGAGACAACAGTGCTACAGTGCTACAGTGCTGCTCTCAGAAACTATTCTGGGTGGTGCCTGGAGGACCACATGGGATCCTGGGAATCGAACCCAGGTTGACTGCATGAAAGGGAAGCACCCAGGGACTGGAGCGATAGCACAGCAGGTAGGTCATTTGCTTTGCATGTGGTCAGTCCGGATTTGAATCCCAGCATCCCATATGGTCCCCTGAGCACTGCCAGAGCCAGGAGTAACCCTTGTGTATCACCGGTTGTGACCCAATAAAGAAAAAAAAAGGCAAGCACTCTTTCCATTAGACCATCTCTCCAGTCCCTCAACTATGACTTGTTATACTCCCATACCTTTATCCTGTCCTGCCCATATAGAGAGGACTTTTCTCTCTACCTCTTTTGGGTGATAATATTCTTATTACCATCATAGACGAAGAAGAAATTCTTCCAGAAATCAGATCCTCATCTGAATGCACCCTTCCTCCACCTACCCACTAATTCTTTCGCTTATTAGCCTTTAGTGTGATGTTGTTGAATCTGGGCAGATGTCTAAGGATAGGTTAATGGATTTGCCAGAGTATATGTCAATGTGCAATGTTGATAAAATCTAGAAAATAATCTTTTTTGTTTTGTTTGTGGGCCACAATTGGTGATGCTCAGGGGTTACTCCTGATTCCGTGCTCAGGTAATCACTGCTGGTGGTGCTTGGGAAACTATATAGGATGCCAGCAATGGAACCCAGGTCATCTGTGTGGAAGGCAAGTCCCCTACTCACTGTACTATCTCTCTGGCTCCTGAAATAATATCAGAGCTACCAAAATTGGGGAATACAGCTCTTATAAGATGTGTATTTTGTCTTCACTTACTTCCTACTATTTCCAGCTCTAGTTAGGGAACCATACAAAATTTCTGACTGTGAGAAGGTCAAGTATAACATTGTGTAGTTGGGTTTCTTTTGGGGGGAGGTGGGGCCAAACCCAGCAATGTTCAGGGGTTACTTCTCTCTCTGTGCTCAGGGATCACTGCAGCTAGTAATTGGGACCATCTGGGATGCTAGGTATCCAACTCAAGTCTGCCGTATGGAAGGCAAGTGTTGTAGCTGCTAGATGATCTCTCCAACCAAACTCTACTGAAGAATTCAAAGTGCTTTTGGTGGTGGTGAAGTTTAGAGAGGGAGTTAAGGGAAGTGAGGAAGAAGCATGGACTTGCAAAGAGTCCCAGACTGGGAACACGCAATCTAGGCATTAGACACATTTAACACTTTTAGTTTTGCTTCTCCTCACATAAAATAAAAAATGTTATTAGTATCTTATTGTGATTTCGATTATTTGGTTTAGTTATTCTCTAAATAACATTATTGCAGTTGGAGTAACATGGTTACAATAGTACCAACGCTATTGGTTTCCATGTACAAAGTGAACCTCACCTGGACCACCACCGAAGTGTCGAGACACCACAGTTTGTACATCCCTTTTAGTCTGATTCTTCTCCCCGCCACACCCCCCAAATTCCCCAGGATTGATGTTCATCTTATGAAAGGTGATTTGAAAATGATTGTTATGCCCATCTTTGTGAAGGGAGTGATAGACTTGCTAAAAGTTGATTTTAACAATAACACTATCTTTGTGTAAGAAGCAAAGTGATCGATGTGCCCAATTTCTGTTAGCAAATCAGAGTCATACTATCCCGGCATGAAAACACTTTTTTGGGTGTTTCATGTGTGTGTGTGTGTGTGTGTGTGTGTGTGTGTGTGTGTGCGCGCGCGCGCGTGTGCACATGCATGCATGCCCCATATTCAGTAATACCCAAGGAATACTCCCAGCAGTGCTTCAGAAACTGTTTTGTGGGGGGTGCACTCACACCTCCCACATGAAAACTATGTGTTTTAACCTATTGTTCTATTTTCCTGGGCCCTTAAAAACACATTTTGGAAGTTATCAAGCTAAGGTCAGTAAACTTACTATGTGGAAAAATACTTAAGGGCGCCTGAGTGCTTTGTAGATGGAAGGGTTAAAGTTCTAAATAGGCTCAGAGGTGGGGATGGTCTAAGAATCCACAAGGCCATCCATCCTTAGAAGGATTGAATGGCAACCTCTGCTTAGAAAACCAGAAATTCTCAGGCTCTAAGCAAAATTTTCATAAGACAGTATGACTTGTACTTGCCTACTGAATTACAAAAACACATGCAATAAAGTAGCGACACCTGTCCTATGAAGAAAAGGGCGCTTGAGATCTGCTGTATATAAAATCTGTTTACAAACTGCATTCTGTGGCTGAGCTCTCATCTGGAGGACCAGTACCTTGCCCACAGTGTGGCCCTCATTTGTGACCATTAGTGTTAGCTCCCTTCCCCACTTCCATCCCTTTCTTCCATTCCTCTGATGTCTCAGGTCATGCATAGACTGCTAAGGTAAAGACGTAACTGAGATTCTGACTTTTACCACGGGAAATAGTTCTTAGAAATATAGGGAGTTGAACTCTTAATAGAAATAATGCAACTACATAATCAGTTTAAAATGGGCCATCAGTGATTAAAATTAAAATAAAACATAAATTAAAAATCTATTAGCAGGCAATTCAGACTCACCACAGTGTGTGGTACTGGTAGAACATTGAGTAGTACAATGTAGTTTGACTGTCTTGCACATGATTTCAATAATAACTTTAAATTGACAGAGGCAGCAGGTGAGATGCCTAGGTAATATCCTATGAATGGAAACACAGAGAATTAAGTGCAGAGTAAAGGGGTTACTTTAAGTAGGTAGAAGAGGCAGCCAAAGCCACTGTGCAGCTATTCAAAATGTTCCTGAGAACCATGGATGAGGCGCTGCTCGAACTCAGTGGTGGTGGGAACCCAACTGGGAGGTGATGCGTGCAAAGCGTGTACCTTAACCCCTCTAACTATCACTTCAGCCCTCAGAAAATTGAGTTTTGTTTTTGAGCCATATCTGGTGGTGCTCAGGGATTACTCTGGGCTCTCGACTCAGGAATCATTCCTTGCAGGCCTTGGGGAACCATAGACAGTGCCAGACTGAACAAGAGTTAACCACATGCAAGGCAAATATCTAACTCACTATCCTATCTCTCCAGCTCCCAGAGAATGATAAAAATACCAGTTATAACCTGGGGAAATCTGAAAGCACTTTTTCAGACTATGAGAAAATAGGGACTAGAGTAATATTATAGTATAGCAGCTCTGGCATTTGCTTTGAACACAGTTGACCTGGGTTTGATCCCCAGTGTCCATGAGACACCAAAAGGGATTCTTGAGTATCTCAACTTAAAACAAAAATATATATATATATATATATATATATATAAATTTAAACTCAATTAAACATAGCTTAAGAAAAATAAACAAGCTGGGGTATGGTGCCACCAGCAGGTCAACCTGTACCTGCGGGGCAAGAGCATCAGCAGCCAGATGGAGCCTTCTGGCTTCCTGATAACCCAAAATTGCTGATGTACCTGTGACTGAACCCCAACAACTTAGGGCAAGTTTACCAAGAAACTAAACAGCCAAAAGTTTGGTATGTGGGAGCCAACCCACAAACTACGTCTGGCTCAGTTATACAAGCTCAGTTACCAACCATATTTCAGAGCCCCATAAATCTCGAAAGAGATAAAAGCCACAGTTAGGGCTGGTGGTGAGGTGCCCTACGGCCAAGCGGGCATATCCTGCAGGGCATATGCCAATAGTTTATTTCTCTGAGAAGATGGAAACAAGGGCCACCATCCAGAGACACACAAAAGAATCTCTGAACCGAGCAGCTCTCTGCGAGATGCCTCCGGACTTTAAGCCAGGCCAACTTCACTGGGGAGCCTCAGACAGGGGCAGGCATCATCCCTCCACCTGCCCCTTAAAAACCCCGACAGGCACCAACTTCCAGAACACAATGAAAAGTGCAGGCACACAGGTTCAGTGACAGCAAACTCCAGGCCTCAAGGGATAGGGGATGGGCCGGTCCCTCTCATTGGCCTCCCTCTCCCCGAGGGAAGCTGGAGGTCATGCCCACAAACTGCCCTCGGCTGCCACTTAAGCTCCTTAATGGTCAAAATCCAGATACACAAAGAAACTCTGAACTGAGCAGCTCTCTGCAGAGATTTCTCCACACCTTAATTATCTAAACTTTTAAAATTTGAGGAGCACACAGCCACTCCTCTGGTCTCATGACATCTTATACTATTCATAACAAGCAACACAAGAGAGAGTAGCACTGTAGCACTGTCATCATGTTGCTCATCGATTTGCTCAAGCGGGTACCAGTAATGTCTGCATGGTGAGACTAGTTACTGTTTTTGGCATATCGAATATGCCACGGGTAGCTTGCCAGACTGCTGTGCGGGCGGGATACTCTCAGTAGCTTGCCAGGCTCTCTGAGAGGGACGGAGGAATAGAACCCCAGTTGGCTGTGTGCAAGGCAAATGCCCTACCCGCTGTGCTAGCACTCCAGTCCAACAAAAGACAGTATGGGGGAGATTGTCTGCCATAGAGGCAGGGGTAGGGGTGGGACGAGGGGGTGGATCCTGGGGACATTGGTAGTGGATGGTGGGCACTGGTGGAGGGTTGGGTGTCCTATAATTGTATGACTGAAACTCAAACATGAAAGCTTTGTAACTGTATCTCACAATGATTCAATTTAAAATTTTTTAATTAAATTAAATTAACATTCTGAATAAAAAAATGTATTGTGGAGTGCATGTCAAATTCAATTAGCCTAATCAATGGATGAATAAGTAGCAATACTCCAACATTTAAAGAAATCTGTGGCACTGTAGCACTGTCATCCCGCTGTTCATTGATTTGCTCGAGCGGGAACTAGTTACGTGTCCATTGTGAGACATGTTACTGTTTTTGGCATATCGAATACGCCAGGCTCTGCCTTGTGGGCAGGATACACTCAGTTGCTTGCCAGGCTCTCCAAGATTGAGAAACAAAAATAAAAAGCCTTAAAAACCTAAGTGAAAATAAATGTCAGAAAAATCAACTTACAGTTTTTCTAATTCAAGAGTCATCATGAGGATGTTTTGGACTGGTCCAAGCAACACTGATGTTGCTCCCATGTCTCTGAGGGAGAAAACACAAGCATGATGTGAATCCAAATGCAGAAGCTTTAGAGTTAAGTAGATGAGATTAATGAAGCATATATTTGATTCTGGCTTCGCTGTAAAGCCAGGTCAACTGTTTACTCTAGACCATAATTCCAGAGAGCTCTTACAGAAATAAGAGATTTCTCTATCATCAAATTAATGACAATTTGGTAGACTAAATAAATTTCCTTCCTTCCTTCCTTCCTTCCTTCCTTCCTTCCTTCCTTCCTTCCTTCCTTCCTTCCTTCCTTCCTTCCTTCCTTCCTTCTTTCCTTCCTTCCTTCCTTCCTTCCTTCCTTCCTTCCTTCCTTCCTTCCTGGCAGTACTTGGGAGATATGCTAGGTGCTGTACTTGTGGGTTGCTCTGAATAGAGCTCTGAGAAACACGCATGGCGCCAGAGGTCGAATCCAGGCCTCTAGCATGCAGTGCATGGGCTCCAACCACTCACCTATCTGGTCCTCTTTACTTTCTTTTTTTAAGTAATGTTTACATTATTACTCATTACTTTCTGGAATAAATAATACTTCTACATGTATATTTCTTATCTATATGTACTCAACATTGCTCTTTTCCTCTGTTGGCTGTTACCCATGTACATTCTTTCTTAATCTTTTCCTTTGACAATGAATCTCAATTCAACAATCCAGTGTTAAAATTCAAATTATAACTTTTAAATTCAATGCAAAACACAATCTTTGGCAAAAATGGAGAAAAATAAAGACCGCAAATTATAGCAGAAACCATATGAGCTACAAAACTATTATAATACTTACAGATATTTTAATGCTGGCAATTTAAAAAGATATGAATCTTCAATAGTTGTTAGAGGATTATGACTGAGAATTCTAAAAAATATACAATAAAATTAAAATTATAGACATAATCAGCAACTAGCATTAAAGTTTATATTTATTTTATTAGCATGGAACTAGAAGGTGAAAAAACATTATTTTCTGTCATTATCTATAATCATGCTTAGAATCCATAAAGCATTTTTTTTTTTGCTTTTTGGGTCACACCCGGCAATGCATGGGGTTATCCCTGGCTCATGCACTCAGGAATTACTCCTGGTGGTGCTTGGGGACCATATGGGATACTGGGAATTGAATCCAGGTTGGCTGCGTGCAAGGCAAATGCCCTACCCGCTGTGCTATTGCTCCAGCCCCAAACATTCTCCCTTTGGGGAACACTCAAGTCTCTAGATGATAAAGTGAAGAGGGAAGAGGGTGGGAGGGTGGAGAGAAACACAAATGTAGAACAAATTAAAAATATGCTGACAAATTTTTCCAAGTTGAAAACCCTAGGAAGAGAGGCCAAATAATACAGCATGTGGGGTACTTGCCTTGCATGCAGCCCACTTGTGTTCCATTCCTGCCACCTTATATAGGCCCCACAATAAGCCAGGAGTGATCCCTGAGCACAGAGTCAGGAGTAAGCCCTGGGCACCACTGGGTGTGTCTCCCTACCACCCCCAAAGATGAAAGAAAACCCAGAGAGTGATGATGTCTGCAGGAAGTCCTTGCTCTGCAGCAAATATTATTTTTTTTCTTTTTTAAAATTTTATATAGGGCATAAACTCCATATTACTTTTTCAAATTTTTTTTAACTTTACAAGTTAGTCCACAATGTTTGATTACACTGAATATTCAAACACCAATCCCACCACCATTACACCTTCCCTCCACCAAATTCGGGATGTTTCCATCCCAACCCCAATCCATGTCACAAAACACAAACGAAGTAATATATTTCATATTGTCTGTTATGAAGAACTGCTGAACAGGCTTACAAAAAAAGTGTTCACATAAGAAAGAGTGTGAAGATTGTTCTATTTTGGCAGGAACCATTAAGACATTCTATATTGAAAGTAAAGTGAAATTTATTAGTTACACAGGTGGGGGGGGCTTAGGGTGGGGAGGCTAGGGGCGTGGGGGGGTTTGGGGTGTGAGGGGGCGGGGTGGAGGTATACTGGGATTCTTGGTGGTGGAATATGAGCACTGGTGAAGGGATGGGTATTCGAGCATTGTATAACTGAGATTTAAACCTGAAAACTTTGTAACTTTGTAACTTTCCACAATAAAAAATTAAAAAAAAAAGACATTCTATAGGATATCACTAACAAGTTGTTGAAGTTTGGGTGGTGTGAGCTTTGGTATACATATCTGAAAATATGTATAACTGTATCACTGTCATCTTGTTGCTCATCAATTTGCTCGAGCGGGCACCAGTAACGCCTCCATTGTGAGACTTATTGTTACTGGTTTTTGACATATCAAATACGCCACGGGTAGCTTGCCAGCCTTTGCCATGCGGGTGAGATACTCTCGGTAGCTTGCCAGGCTCTTCTAGAGAGGTGGAGGAATTGAACCTGGGTTGACCGCATGCAAGGCAAATGCCCTACCCACTGTGCTATCATTACACCCCTGAAAATATATATGTATGCATATATACATATATTTCCCTCTATGATTTATTGCCTACAAACTGAACCCCATCAAATGTGGTGTGGTAATTATGGAGAATGGGTAGGGAGTGTTTTATGACGTGTTGTGCTGCCACTTTTGCCGCTGCACAGTCCAGGAATATTTTTGCTCGTATGTGAGGTTCGGCCTGAGCACGTAGGGAGCAGCCTTGAGCATTGTGGCGCTTGGGTTAGGGAGGTTTTCTAAGAGGATCTGGTGGAAGCAGTCTTTTTGCCAGTCATTCTCACAGAGATCTTTGTGCCCTGACCTTTGTCACACTGTATGTGATCACTGGGTCACCTGTCAGTCTCCTGGACTTTCAGCTTCTTGAATGCCAGGGTCACCTTGACTGTCACTGGTCTGACAATATTGGGTAGTTACTAGATACTTCAGAAATAACATTATGGATAGCACTGTAGCACTGTCGTCCCATTGTTCACTGATGTGCTCGAGCAGGCACCAGTAACGTCTCCATTGTGAGACTTGTTTTTACTGTTTTTGGCATATCGAATAAGTCACGGGGAGCTTGCCAGGCTCTGCTGTGCGAACATTATGGATATATTGGTAAAATGAACCAGTTCCTTCCCTCCCTCCCTCAGTTCCTCTCCCTTTTCTTTCTTTGGTTTGTGGGCCACACCCAGGAATGCTCAGGGATTACTCCTGATGGTGCTTAGGGGACCATATGGAATGCCAAGCATGAACCTGGGTCAGCCGCCTGCAAAGCAAGCACCTTTCCTGCTATATTATCACTTCAGTCCCAGAAGCAGTTCATTTTTGACAAAAAATTTTGTTCCAAGATGCTAGAATGAATTTTCTTTTTAAAAATAGGCAAACTTTTTAAAACAAGCAGACAAATACACAGGAGGGGAAAAAAACAAAGAAATTTTCAGTAAACTCTATTCAAGAAACATTAGCATTGGCATACCCTAATATATATACACATTAGCATACCCTAATATATATACACATGTATATTAGAATATATGTGTATATATATACACATATATATATATAAAGACAAAGCTAATATCTATTGCCAGATGCCTGGTATCTGTGATCAGCACTTCACATTTAATCGTCACAATAACTTTACTGATAGATATTGTTAGTCTGCTTTACAAATGAGGGAACTGAGCCACAGAGCAGTTATATATAACTTGTCCTAGCCATCAAACTGGTAAAAAGCAGAGCTGGGATTTAAATTCAGTTCAGACTCAAAAGTCTGTTTAACCTGTTGAATGATGAGAAGGGGTTTAAAAGATTGTGTAAGCTTAATTTTCTCAGGGCACTCAATGCAGAAATACCCTTTCAAACTACCTTCCTGGGAGTCCAAGTGACTGTACAATGGGCAGTGTTTGCTCTGGAATTTTTTTTTCTTTAAGAATTTTATTTTATTGAATCACCATGTGGAAAATTACAATGCTTTCAGGCTTAAGTCTCAGTTATACAATGCCGAAACAACCATCCCTTCACCAGTGCCCATATCTCACCACAAAAAAAAAAACAACACAGTACACCTCCCATCCTGCCCCCCCTCACAGCCCCACCTTGAAACTGATATAAATTTCACTTTACTTTCTATTTACTTTGGTTACATTCAATATTTCAACACAAACCTCACTATTATTGTTAGGAGTACCCCACTAGAGACAGACCTGTTTTGAAGAGATATGAGGTCTGCGGCAGCGTGGTTTTGGATTGCTGTACTTTAGCAACTAAGTCCAGGGAGGTTTCTTCCAGATATTGGATCATTGCAAGCTTGTAAACCCCATCTGTGGTCGTCATAATATGTTGGTCACCGTGCCCTTCACCCCCGGCAAGGAAGAGGCGAGAGAAATACCTTTCCCCTCCTGGGCGGGCATGGGGCCGTGGCTTAGTTCTTAGGCTGCAGACATTCTGCGAGGAGCTGCCCATGCCGAAAACTTTAGCTGGCGACTGGAGTCACGTCTGGAGATTTTTATTCCCAGCACCCCATATGGTCCCTTGAGCCCTGCCAGGAGTGATCCCAGAGCACAGAGCAAAAACCCTTACGTGCTTTATCTTCCCATCCTGGAGAGAATATAACAATTACATTTGGAGACTGAAGAGACAGCTTATATGGCTGCATGCAGGTTTTGCCCAGGTACCATCCCCAGAACTACATGAGCCGCAGATCCCCACCTATTGGCGACCCCTGAGCACGGGAGGTGTATCCCCCAAAGCATGACCTGGTGTAGCACTCCCAAACAAAAACTCTCTATTTCCTTCTTCTAAAGATCTTCCATGAGTAAATATTTAATTAGCTATAGTCATCAAGACTTTAGAGAATTGTAACCGGGCTATTGGTGAATCAGTGAAAAGGATAGAATCTAAAACTTCATTTCCTCTTTCACAAAATTAACAACTGGAATATTTGATAGAATCGTATTTTCAGAATTCTTGAATTTTAGTAAGTGGGTTTATACCAAAAACCCAGGAACATTCAGTTGAGAAAAAAGACAAATTCCTGTAAGAATAGTAAGATGGATATTGCTTTAACTTTTCAGACATTTACTCTCCATTCTGAGGGGAGCTTAAAAAGCATCCACTTCCCCCAGGATCAGTGGGAGCAGAATGCAGCTGGGGTCCCTTCAAAGCTGCATTCTCAAAGAACTGTCAGAATTTTACTTCTCTGGTGAATTTCCATGAGAAAGGCTTGTCTTTGGACTGAGGCACTATTTTACAAGGTGTTGAGGCACTTGCCTTGTACACAACCAAGCCAGATTCCATCCCTATTTTTCCATTTGCCTATTTTTAAAAAGATTCCATCCCATAGCTGGTCCTGTGAGCACTGCCAGAGTGAGTCTTGTGTGAGGATCCAGGAGCAAGCCTTGAGCACCTCCTGATGGAGAAGCTATACATAGCTAAAAGCCTCTCCCTACAGGGAATTTTTGGAAAACAGTCATAGGTAAGTATTTCAACATGGCTGCTCTTTAAGAGGCAATGGATAAAAGCTAGGGCACAAAAGTCAGCTCAACCAAAAGACTTCAAAGGTGAAGCTGAGGAATGAGAGATCCAGAGAGACTTCAAAATGCTCTGGCAAATTGCTGGGGAACTGGACCATGAGACACAAAGACTATGTGACTATAGAAAAAAAGACTACTATCATTAATAAACAAATTCCACCAGGTTTTAAGATACAGGAGCAATATGCCTAAATTGGTCATATTTCTAGACACTAGCTAGAAGTAATTAAAGATTAAATTTTTTAAAGTTTCAGATATACGGCCCAGAGATATAGTACAGCGGGTATGGTGTTTGCCTTGCACACAGCTGATCTGGGTGTGATCCCTGGTATCCCATATGGTCTCCCCAACACTTCAACACTTGAGTGCAAAGCCAGGAGGAAGTCCTGAGTATCACCAAGTGTGGTCCAATAAACAAAATAATTAAAAAATAAATTTAAAAGGTTGCATATATAATGACACAAAAAATGAGAAACAGGAGAAGAGATGAACAGGAACTTTTTCAAAGAAGAATACAAATGGCCAAGGACCGAGAGACAGCATAGTGGGTAAGGTGCTTGCTTGGATGCAGCAAACCTGGGTTCAATCCCCAGCATCCCATATGGTCCCTGAGCAGCATCAAGAGTGATTACTAAGTGCAGAACTGGGAATAAGCCCAAACATCGCCTAATATGGCCCAACTCCCAGCCCAAAGGAGATACAAATGACCAAAATGCATGTGGAAAAAACTGTTCTATATCACTAATCATCAGAGAAATGAAGATCAAAGCAACAGTGAGTTATCATCTAATACCACAGAGACTGGTATCACTGTATCACTGTCATCCCCTTGCTCATCGATTTGCTCAAGCAGGCACCAGTAATGTCTCCATTGTGAGACTTGTTACTGTTTTTGGCATATCGAATATGTTACGGATAGCTTGCCAGGCTCTGCCGTGCGGGTGAGATATTCTCGGTAGCTTGCCGGGCTCTCCGAGAGAGGTGGAGAAATCAAAGCTGGGTCGGCCGCATGCAACAGAGACTGGTACTCATCAAAAAGAACAACAAGAACTAGTGTTGACAAGGATTTGGGGGAACAGGGCCTCTCATTCACTGCTGGTGAGAATGCTAACTGATCCAACCTTTTAGGAAGACAATATGGACATTCTTCAAAAAAACTAGGAATTAAACTTCCATATGATCCAGAAATTCCACTCTTGTGAATATATCCTAAGGGCCCAAAAGCACAGTGCATAAAAGGCATCTGCACTCCTAGGTTCATTGCAGCAATATATACAACAGCCAAAATATGGCAACAGCCCAAATTCCCACAAACAGATGACTAGATAAAGAAACTATGGTAGATATACACACAATGGAATATTACCCAGCTATAAGAGGAGATAGAGTCATGCAATTTGCTGCAATGTGGATAGATCTGGAGAGTATTGTGTTGAGTGAAATCAGTCAGAGGGAGAGGAACGGACTCAGAACCATCTCTCTCAAACTTTGTAGGGGAACCTCAAATGCCCAACGGCAACAGAAACAAACAGCTGAACTGGTCTTCAGTAGGAAACTTGCCACTGGGGCAGAGATGGGGGTGGGAGATAAGTTAGGGAGAACAGTAGGACAATGAGATGGCTGGACAAAGTGCCTGCTACAGGGTCAAAGGGGACCTGGGGGAGGGAGCGGGGGGAGAGGAGGGGGAGACGGGTGGAAAGTAGTGGACTCTGGTGAAGGGGTTAGTGTTAGAACAATGTATGCCTGCACCTCAATCACAAATATCTTTGTAACTTTGTAATTCACAGGGATTAAAAATAATTTTTTTAAAGGATAAAGGACTGGAGAGATCATACAGGGGTTAAGGTGCTTGTCTTGCATCCACTGACCCAGGGAACCACACCCAGATGGTTCCCACCAAGGGACACTCCTGAGTACAGAGAGCCAGGAATGGCCCTGCATGCTGCTGGGTGTGGTCCCCAAACCCCCAAAACCACACGTAAATTTAAAAATACCTGGGAGACATTAAAGATGGAAATAAATGGAAAGACGCGTCCTGACCAGAACCCTATTACTGATAGCATTCATCAAACTGAGCTGTGTTTTTAGTATCATCTTTGTACAAATCCCAGCTTTAATATCATCATCATCATCATTATCATCATCATCATCATCATCATCATCATCATCATTATTATTATTATTATTTTGGAGCTCATGGATACATCCAGCAGTGTTTAGGGCTTATTCCAGGCTCTGTTCAAGGGTCTCTCCTGGAGGTGCTAAAGGACCATCTGTGGTACTGAGGACAAAAAGATTGTCCACATGCAAGGCAAGCGCCCTACCCGTTGTACTATCACTCAGCTCCCAAAGAGGATTTTAAAATATCTATAATAAGCATGAGGAGATAGTTAATGTATCTCCATATTCACCAGGGATATTGGCCTGTAGTTTTCTTTTTTTGTGGTGTCTTTGCTTTTGGTATTAGGGAAATATGGGTCTCATAGAAACTGTTTGGGAGAATGTCTGCTTCTCCAATTTCCTGGGAAATCTTGAAAAGAACTGACAGTAGGTCCTCTTTAAAGGTTTGAAATAATTTGCTAGTGAATCCATCTGGACCTGAACTTTTGTTTGGGGGAAGACTTTTGATTACAGTTTCAATTTTCTTGATAGTGATAGGTCTATTCAGGTATTCCACATCTTCTTGGTTCAGTCTTGGGAGAATACAGGAATCCAGGAATTTGTTCATTTTTTCAAAGTTCTCATGTTTCATGGCATATAGCCTTTCAAAGTAGTCTCTGATGATCTCTTGAATTTCTTTGGTTTCTGTTTTGATATCCTCGTTTTCATTTCTGATTCGGTTTATTTGGGTCTCTCTCTCTCTCTCTCTCTCTCTCTCTCTCTCTCTTCTCTCTCTTTGTGAGTCTTGCTAGTGGTTTGTCAATGTTCTTTATTTTCTCAAAGAACCAGCTCTTGGTTTCATTATCTTTTGAATTGTTTTTTGGGTTTCCATGTTGTTAATTTCTGCTCTAACTTTTTTTTTCGCTTTTTGGGTCACACCTGGCAATGCACAGGGGTTACTCCTGGCTCTGCACTCAGGAATCACCCCTGGCGGTGCTCAGGGGACCATATGGGATGCTGGGAATAGGACCTGGGTCGGCCGCGTGCAAGGCAAACACCCTACCCGCTGTGCTATCGCTCCAGCCCCTCTGCTCTAAGTTTTGCTATATTTTCCTTCTGCCTGTTTTGGGATCTTTTTATTGGTCCTTTTCTAAGATCTTGAGGTGTGAAGTCAATTATTTATGTAGGCCTTTTCTTCTTTCCTGAGAAATGCATACAGCGCTATAAATTTTCCCCTTAATATGGCTTTCGCTGCATCCCATAGGTTCTGGTAACTCTTGTCTTCATTATCATTTGTTTCCAGTTATCTTTTGATTTCTTCTTTGATTTCCTTCCTGACCCACTTGTTGTTCAACACTGAATTATTTAATTTCCAGGTGTTTGATTTAGTTCTCCGCATCTGTGAGTGATTGACTTCTATGTTCAGTGCATCATGGTCTGAAAAGATATTTGATACAATTTTTACCTTCCTGATTCTATTGAGGTACGTTTTGTGGCCCAGCACGTGGTCTATTTTGGAGAATGTTCCCTGTGCACTGGAAAAGAATGGGTATCCTTTCTTTTGGGGATGGAATGCCTTGTATAGATCTGTTAGCCCTCTCTCTTCTATGTCTTCCTCAACAAAATATTAGCAAATAGAATCCAACAAATTATCAAAAAAGATCATAGGCCACGACCAAGTGGGATTCATCCTGGTGATGCAAGGGTTGTTTCACACAAAAATCAATCAACATAATTCATCGTATTAACAAAAGAAAAGATAAAACCATATGAGCATATCAATAGATGCAGAGAAAGCATATGACAAGATCCAGCACTCGTTTATGATGAAAACTCTCACCAAAATGGGTTTTAAAAAAACTTTCTTCAATATAGTCAAAGCTATCTACCACAAGCCAATGGCAAGCATTATCCTCAATGGGGAAAAGCTAAGAGCCTTCCCCCTAAGGTCAGGGACAAGACAAGGATGCCCACTCTCAACACTTCTGTTCAATATAGTACTGAAAGTACTTGCAATAGCGATTAGGCAAGAAAAAGATATTAAGGGCATCCAGATAGGAAAGGAAGAAATCAAGCTCTCACTATTTGCAGATGATATGATACTATATTTAGAGAAACCTAAAGCCTCTACCAAGAAACTCCTAGAAACTATTGACTTGTATAGTAAAGTTGCAGGCTATGCGAACAATGAGAGAGAGGAAAGTGGCATAAAAAAAGCAATCCCGTTTACAGTCATACCTCAGAAAATCAAGTACCTCAGAATCAGCTTAACTAAGGAGGTAAGGGACCTGTACAAAGAAAATTACAAAACGCTACTTCATGAAATGAAAGAAGACACGAGGAAATGGACACATATCCCCTGCTCATGGATTGGGAGAATTAACATTGTCAAAATGGGAATACTCGCCCAAAGCCCTGTACACATTCAATGAGATCCTCATAAGAATACCTATGAAATTCTTCAAAGAAATGGATCACACACACTCCTGAAATTCATATGGAACAATAAATCCCCTAAAATAGCTACAGGAATTCTTAGGAAAAAGAAGATGGGAGGCATCAGCTTCCCCAACCTCAAACTCTACTACAATGCAGTTATAACTAAAACAGCATGGTACTGGAACAAAGGCAGAGCTGCAGATCAATGGAATAGGGTCAAATATCCTGATGCACACCCTCAAATATACGATCATTTAATCTTTAATAAGGGAACAAGAAATGTGAAGTGGAGCAAGGAAAGCCTCTTTAACAAATAATGCTGGCAAAACTGGACAGCAATGTGCAAAACATTGGGCTCAGACCTCTACCTAACACCAGCCACAAAAGTCAGATCAAAATGGATTAAAGACCTCAACATCAGACCAGAATTCATTAGGTACATTGAAGACAAGGTTGGCAAAGCCCTCCATGACATTGTAGCTAAAGGTATCTTCAAAGATGACACCCCACTGACCAAGCAAGTGGAAATGGAAATAAACAAATGGAACTGTCTTAAACTAAGAAGATTCTACACCTCAAAACATACAGTGACCAGAATACAAAGACAATCTACAGAGTGAGAAAGGATATTCACCCAATGCCCATCTGATAAGGAATTGATATCAAGGATATTCAAGGTACTTGTTGGACTCTACAAGAAGAAAACACCCAACCCCCATAAGAAAATGGGGTGAAGAAATGAACAGAAACTTTCTCAAAGAAGAAATCCAAAGGGCCAAAGGGCACATGAAAAAATGCTCTTTATTATTAATCATCAGGGAGATGCAGATTAAAACAACAATGAGATATCATCTCACACCACAGAGACTTGCCCACGTCCAAAAGAACAAAAGCAACTGGTGTTGGCGCGGGTATGGCAAGAATGGGACTCTCCTTCACTGCTGGTGAGAATGCCGACTGGCCCAACCCTTTTGGAAAACACTAAGGATGATCCTCAAAAAGTAGAAATTGAGCTCCCATTTGATCCAACAATACCACTTCTGGGAATATATCACGGAGATACAAAAAGCATAGAAGAAATGACATCTACACTTGTATGTTCATTGCAGCACTGTTTACAATAGCCAGAATTTGGAAAAAACCCAAGTGCCCAAGAACAGATGACTGGTTAACAAAATTTTGTACATCTACACAATGGAATAGTATGCAGCTGTTAGAAAGGATAAAGTCATACAATTTGCATGTATGTGGATCTACATGGAGAGCATCATGCTAAGTGAAATGAGTCAGAAAGAAAGGAACAGACACAGAAAGATTGCACTCATTTGTGAAATATATAGAAACAGAATGGGAGACTTACACCCAAGAATAGTAGAGATGAATACCATGAGGACTGTTCCATGGCTTGGAAGCTGGCCTCACATGTAGTGGGGAAAGGCAGCTCAGATAGAAAAGGGAACACCAACTATGGGGTGCTTGGAGGGCCCGCTCGGGATAGGAGATGCATGCTAAAAGTAGACTTCAAACCAAATGATAGCAATTCAATACCTCTATTGAGAGTCCACAACACTCATAAGGAGAGAGAGAGCAAAAGGGAATGCCCTGTCACAGAGACAGGGGGGTGTAGTGGGGATGGGTTGGGAGTGGTGGGAGAGATACTGAGATCATCGGTGGTGGAGAATAGGCATTGGTGAAGCGATGGTTACTCGATCATTGTATGACCGAAACGTAAGCACGAAAGTTTGTAAGTCTGTAACTATATCCCACGGTGAGTCATTAAAAATTTTTTTAAATAGAAGATAGTTAATATCTTGCCATTATCAAAACACATATCCAAGTCACAATTAGATACTACTTTATACTCAGTAAGATGGCTAAAAACAGATAGTAAGTGCAACCAGGGTGATGGAGAAATTGAAATCCTTATGCACTGCTGGTAAAAATATAAAAAGAGGCACTGCAGGAAAGCTTGATGGTTCCTCAAAAAAGTTAGCCATAGTTACCAAAGACTCAGCAATTTAATACCTGGGTATGTGCCCACAAAAAATGAAAACATGTCTATACAAAAGAAGTGAGTATTCAGTCAAAAATTGGAAAGGGCACCTGAACACCTGCTCTGCATGTCAGTTCTTTCTCTGGCTGACTTCATTCTGCATTTTATAGATAAATGTATGTGCATGCCTAGTTCATCCATTGCCTCTTATACATTCATGAACTTATTTCTATGCTTTATGGAATCAACTATGGCAAAAGGACTAAGAAGTAAGGCTCAGAAGTAAAACACTTGTCTTGCAGATATAAAGTCTGAGGGTCTATCCCCAGCCCCATAAATAAAGGAGCAACAGTTTCTATCAGTCTTAGAGACCATGACTGAGTTGAGGAGTTTGCTCAAAGTGGCAAAGCAGATGCCTGGCATTTCTGAGGTGCTGAGTTTGACTCCTGGTATCATCAGATCCGTGAGCACCACCATAATCGGTGCCTAGGTCCTTTGGACATTATTGGAGAATCCTATTTTAAAATAAACGAAGGGGCTGGAACAACAGCACAGCAGGTTTGCCTTGCATGCAGCCAATCCAGGTTCGATTCTCAGCATCCCATATGGTTCCTCAGCACTGCCAGGAGTGATTCCTGAGTGCAGAGCCTGGAGGAACCCCTGAGCACTGCTGGGTATGACCCAGAAAGTAAATAAATAAATAAATAAATAGATAGATAAATAAATAACAACAAAAATAGGGTTCAAACAAGCAAACAAAGAAGGGCTGGGGTAAATGCCTTGCCGAGGGGGAGGGGTGGGGCAGGTTCAAGGCACTACATGGCCCCCCTCAAGCACCCCCTCAAGGACCAGCACCCCATGAGCACTGCAGGGTATAATCCAAAAACAATAAAAAAGACTGATCTCTTTCCCTTCCCTTTCTTTTGGTTAATCGGCCACACCCAGCTGTGCTTAGGGCTGACTCCTGGCTGTGCACAGAGGGGTCAGCCCTGGTGGTGCTCTATAGGGAGAACATTCAGTGCTGGGGATTACACATGGGTCAGTGATATGCAAGGCAAGTGCCCTGCCAACTGTACCATCTCTCTGACCCCAGGCAATATTACTTTCAATGACCTTTTGAAATAGATCTTATCTGGGGACTCCGGCTTGACCCCCTCACTGCAAGCATGCAGTCTCGAATTCGATCCCCCGTGTCACCACATTGGCTGAATGAGATTCCTGGCAGCTCTGGGGTCTGTCTTGCAGCTCTGCCATTCCTCATCCCCGGCAACTGATTTCCAGTTGCACTGCAGTCAGTCAGGAGGACGTTAACATCACAAGAAAAAAGGCCCAATCCCTGGCAAGCAACACCAGTAAAAGGTTGTGGAAACACTGTTGAGTATGTTACCCCAGGTTAGAAAAACATTCAAAAGGACACATGAACACACATTCATCGCAGCACTCAGTGCAATAGCTAAGATACGGAATCAACGTAGGTGTCCAACGACAGGTGACTGTTTTGTGAAGATGTGGAATAGATATGCAATGAAATACTATGCAGCTGCAAGAAATGATGAAATCATGTAATTTGCTGCAACCTGGTTGGAACTGGAGGATATCATATTGAGTGAAGTCAGATGAGGACACATACAGGTTGATCTCACTTCTCTGTGGTAGATAGAATAATTGGATGAGGAAATGCAATGCAGTAGAAGGGGATGCCTACATCAGTCTTGAGCCCAGAGTACAGGAAGGAGAATGACAGAGAAGCAAAGAAATCAACAGGCGGTAGAAAATAAAGGGCGGGACAAGGGCCAGGGCTTTATTTTACCAATGATATGGGAAAGTGGTATAGCTCTCTACTCAAAGCACAGGCTCAACACTTAAAATATGAGACTTAAACAACCACCACTGGGACAGAGCAACAGCCCAACAGGTAATGCGCTTGCCCTGCACACGGCTGACCTGGGTTCAGTCTCCAGCAACCCATATGGTCTCCTGAGCCTGTGAGGAGTGATTCTGGAGTGCAGAGCCAGGAGTAATCCCTGAGCACCATTGTGTGTGCTTCCCCGATCCCCCACCCCCACAAAAAACCCTACAACCACTGACCTTGAAATGTGCCTGTCAAGATTGCAGATTGGGTGTAGGAACACTGATGGTGGGGTTGGGGTCAAAATATTGTATACCTAAAACCCAACAACATGTTGGAAATGCCAACTTATCCACCCTTTTTGGAAAACAATATGGGCATTCCTTAAAAAACTAGAAATAGAGCTTCCATATGACCCCACAATACCGCTTCTGGGAATATATTCCAAGAGTACAAAAAAGCACAGTAGAAATTACATCTGCACCTGTATGTTCATTGCAGCATTATCCACAATAGCAAGAATCTGGAAACTACCGAAGTGCCCAAGAACAGACGACTGGTTAAGAAAACCTTGGTACACCTACACAATGGAATACTATGTAGCTGTTAGGAAAGAAGACGTCATCAAATTTGCTTTTTAGGGCTGGAGCTATACACAGCGGGTAGGGCGTTTGCCTTGCATGCCTTTGGCCTTGCATGCCGCAAGCTGGGTTCAATTTCCAGCATCCCATATGGTCCCCTGAGCACCACCAGGGGAAATTCCTAAGTGCAGAACCAGGAGTGACCCCTAAGCATCGCCGGTTGCGACCCAAAAAGCAAAAAAAAAAAATTTTTTTTTGCTTGTAAGTGGATGGTCATGGAGAGTATCATGCTAAATGAAATGAGTCAGAAACAGAAAGAAGGGGACAGACATAGAATGCTGCACTCATTTGTGGAATATAAAATAACATAATATGAGACTGACACCCAAGGACAGCAGAGACAAGGGCCAGGAATATTGCTCCATAGTTGGAAGCCTGCCACATGAGCTGGGGAGGAGGCAGCTGGAATAGAGAAGGGATCACTACGTCAATGATGGTTGGAGAGATCATTCGGGATGGGCGATGTGTACGGAAAGTAGATAAAAAATCAAATGTGATGGTCTCTCAGTATCTATATTGCAAATCATAATGTCCTAAAGTAGAGAGAGAGTATAGAGAAAATTGTCTGCCATAGAGGTATGAGGAGGGTTGGGATTTGTATGGGGGAGATACTGGGGATATTGATGGTGAAAAATGTGCACTGGTGGCGGGATGGATGTTTGATCATTGTGTAACTGAAACTCAAATATGAAAGCTCTGTAACTGTAGCTCACAGTGATTCAATTAAAAAAAACCCAACTCTCAATAACTTTGTAAATCATGTTCTTTAAGTATTTTTTTAAGAGATGTGCACACAGTGGACTTCATGTCTGTCTCCCAATCCCCCAGGTTATCTGAACGAACATGGATACTTAGTTTGTGACAGAGCCACACTGTCCTCTTGCTAGGGACCACAGACCCTGTAGTGGCTTCCAGCCCAGGCCACTGTGGCTGAGCAGATGGCTCTCTGCCAGTGGGCACGGGTGGAGTTCAGTCTCAGGAAAAGCAAGACCCCAAGAGACACATGAATCCACCTCGAAATTCAGGCAAGGAAGGTCTTTGCTGCTCTCTGATATAAAAGAGAAACGATGAGCAAGAATCACGCTGAGAAGTGGCGCCTCTGACAAGCACAGGTGTGAGCACAGCTCTTAGAAGATTCTTATACATGAGTAACACGAGTAGAAGAGCAACCCCTGGTGGTCGTGTGTGAGATCCCCCCATACACACACACACCCTTCCCGAAAGGATGGAGGCCTGCAGCAACCATCAGCTCAGGGGGCAAGCGCCTGGCTCTGATGTAGGATTTCTGGTGAGCACCGCAACTGAATATGGGAGCATCACAGCCAGGGGTGTGTATCACCCTCAGATATCTCGCAACAAAAAAGATGAGGAAGAAAGGTAAAACCCAATTGGAGGTATGGGGGCAGCGGGGAGCTGAACCAAATCTGGGTGGTGCTCAGGTGTGACCCCTACAGTGCTCTGGCAGCACTACTAAGTTGAAACAGAGAATATCCCCTTATAAAGATGGGAAGGAAAAGACGCACTTGGGAGACCAGAGTAGTTGCTGAATGTGACCAACTCCTCAACTTCCCAAATTATTACAAAGAATCCAGTCACCCCTAAACCATTCCAAGGTCCTCAGCAGTCTTCCTCTTTAAGGTAGAAGCTTTTGAACGATAAGAAGCTGCTGCCAGGATTTCAGTACACACCCCAAATTGATAACAATGCCTTAGAGTAAGCTCTCGTGTGGACACTCATCTAAAGACAGGCCATTATGCTATGTGGCTGGGAGAGCGTGAGGGCTTCGCTGTGACCACAGCTCCGTCTGCCTTCACAGTGCAGCTCCCCACCTCACTGACAATCTCCACAGTGGGGTCAAGCGGTCAGTAGGAACAAGGTTTGGGTTTCCTTTGTTCTCTCTTAGTACTTATGTCTTGGCAAAACACTGATGTTCCACAAACAAGCCAGAGTGTCCACTGCTCTGTCTGAGTAAGGCATCGCCTTTCTACTTTGTCAAGTCTGCAGTTGCTACAATCATGGAACTTGTAACCTTAGAACTGATGAGAAGACTAAAAGAATTTTTTAAACAAGCCATCAGTGTAGACCTGTGTAGGTGAACGAAGAAACACTTGAAAGTCAGAAGGGAAAAAAAAGATGCTTGGGGCTGGAGCAATCGTACAGCAGGTAGGGTGTTTGCCTTACACACGGCTGACCCGTGTTTGATCCCCCATCCCATATGTAATTCCTGAGAGGAGAGCCAGGAACAACCCCTGAGCATGGCGGTGTGGCCCCAAAACAAAAAGGAAACAAAAAGATACTGAACGTTTAGGATTAGCAAATGCTGTTGGATTTCCATAACATATGTCATTCCTGATTTCATCTGTAAGAGATGTGATTAGCTCCCTTTCAAAAACAATGGCATCTTACTAATATTTTGGCAATTTATGGAAAATTTATTAATTTACATTTGCAAATAATTATGGCATATTGTAGGTGACCTGTTACTCATTCAACTGATAATGTGTTCACCATTCAGTGTTTATTAATATTATAGATGCTTCATTCAAAAAACTCACTGAGTGATAATTACCTGGAACCCAGGAAGAATCAAGCTTTTGTGGACCCTAAATTTCATCTAGTTTATTAAAATCCTGTTTAACAAAATAAATGAAATGCAAAGTTATGAATATAAAAATCGCTGGGATCTTCCCCGAGATCCTGCAAGTGAGGTTTGGAGTTCAGCTTCCTTTAATTCCTTATCAATTCACCTCAGCTGGGCCATTTTGTTTTGTTTGTGCTTAGGTTTGGGTTACACCTGGCATGCCCTCAGCTGACTGAGCTCTTCTGGCTCTCACCTCGACCTTTCCCCAGATATATTTAATGCAGGGAGTAAATTATGATCAACCCAGCCTCTAATCAACCCAGTCATTTGTCAGATAGGTAATAAAATGAGCTAAGTGAATCCCTTGCCTTTGGAAAAAGATGTAACATTATTTTCCCTTGTTTTTCAGCCACACATAGCAGGGTGCTCAGGGATTACTCCTGGTTGTGCTCAGGGAGAGCATGTGGGTGCTGAGACTTGAACCCAGATCAGCCATGTGCAAGGCAAGTCATGCACCCACTGTACTTGTGCTCCAGACACAGAGTTTTGATCAAGCAGGCAACTTGTACCTGAAAGGAATGAGCTAGGTCATTTAGAAAGATTGGGCCCCAAAGAAAGGAGCCCATCCCCCAGCACATTTGGGCTCCCACACTTTCGTTGCTGGGGTGGGTAGTGCCATACTTGGGCACTCCATGAGTGCTGGGGAACCATGTCGTGCAGGGGCTTAACCCTGGGGCTCCAGCACCTACAGAGTGCGCTATCTCCCCAGACTCCATGACAATCTGTTGAGGTGACTGAATTACTCTTAGGAGCTAGTTCTATTTAAATCACATGACAGGGATGATCATTTCTTTTTTTTTTTTTTTTTTTTTTTTTTTTTTTTTAACTTCTCCACAGTGACACTTTTTATTTGTTTCAATGTTTCACAATGACTGTTCCAAGACATCAGACCCAGAAACTACAACTTGAATCTATTTGATTCCTTTACAAACAACTA
The DNA here is from genome assembly GCF_027595985.1 of Sorex araneus. Lineage (NCBI taxonomy): Eukaryota > Metazoa > Chordata > Mammalia > Eulipotyphla > Soricidae > Sorex > Sorex araneus. The sequence goes on along the minus strand of NC_073308.1, from coordinate 7,791,681 downwards.
ATTGAAATGATTTACTGGTGACAAACAGTAAAAAGATAAGTTTGCATTTGACTGATCATCTTCCTGAGAACTTTACTAGGCCTTAGACTGGTTCCTGCAAGTTTCCTTTACATTGAAGTTTTATTTTATTAATTTATTTTGTTTAATTTTTAAATTCTTTAATTAGTGAGTCACCATGAGGGTACAGATACAGATTTACACATTTTCAAGCTTGTTTTTTTCTCATACAATGTTCGAAAACCCATCCCTCCACCAGTGCCCATTCTCCACCACCAATAAACCCAGTATCCCTCCCACCTCCCAATCCCATCTCCCCCCCCACCCCACCTTGCCTCTGTGGCAGGGTATTCCCTTTTTTTTTTTTTTTTAAATTTATTTATTTTTAATTAGAGAATCACCGTGAGGGTACAGTTACAGATTTATACACTTTTGTGCTTATACTTCCCTCATACAAAGTTTGGAACCCATCCCTTCACCAGTGCCCATTCTCCACCACCCGTAAACCCTGTGTCCCTCCCACCCTCCCCAATCCCATCTCCCCCCCACCCCACCCTGCCACTGTGGCAAGGCATTCCCTTCTGTTTTCTCTCTCTAATTAGCTGTTGTGGTTTGCAATAAAGGTGTTGAGTGGCCGCTGTGCTCAGTCTCTAGCCCTCATTCAGCCCGCAACTCCCTTCCCCCACATGGCCTTCGACTACAATGTAGTTGGTGATCGCTTCTCTGAGTTGACCTTTCCCCGGAACGTGAGGCCAGCCTCGAAGCCATGGAGTCAACCTCCTGGTACTTATTTCTACAGTTCTTGGGTGTTAGTCTCCCACTCTGTTATTCTATATACCATAGATGAGTGCAATCTTTCTATGTCTGTCTCTCTCTTTCTGACTCATTTCACTCAGCATGAAACTTTTCATGCCCATCCACTTGACTACAAAATTCTTGACCTCCTTTTTTCTAACAGCTGCATAGTATTCCATTGTATAGATGTACCAAAGTTTCCTCAACCAGTCATCCGTTCTGGGGCATTCGGGTTTTTTCCAGATTCTGGCTATTGTAAACAGTGCTGCGATGAACATACATGTGCAGATGTTGTTTCGATTGTACTTTTTTGCCTCTCTGGGATATATTCCCAGCAGTGGTATTGCTGGGTCAAATGGGAATTCAATATCTAATTTTTTGAGAGTCGTCCAAATTGTTTTCCAGAAGGGCTGGACCAGTCGGCATTCCCACCAGCAGTGAAGAAGGGTCCCTTTCTCCCCACATCCTCTCCAACAGCGGTTGCTTTTGTTCTTTTGGATGTGTGCTAGTCTCTGTGGTGTGAGGTGGTATCTCAAAGTTGTTTTGATCTGCATCTCTCTGATGATTAGTGATGCAGAGCACTTTTTCATGTGCCTTTTGGCCATTCGTATTTCTTCCTTGGTAAAGTTTCTGTTCATTTCTTCGCCCCATTTTTTGATGGGGTTGGATGTTTTCTTCTTGTAGAGTTCAACCAGTGCTTTATATACCATTGATATCAACCCCTTATCTGATGGGTATTGTGTAAATATCCTTTCCCATTCTGTGGATAGTCTTTGTATTCTGGTCACTGTATCTCTTGCGGTGCAGAAGCTTTTTAGTTTAATGTAGTCCCATTTGTTGATCTCTGTTTTTACTAGATTGCTTAGTTCCGTGTCACCTTTGAAGATACCTTTATCTTCAATATCGTGGAGGGTTTCGCCGACCTTGTCTTCAATGTACCTTATGGTTTGTGGTCTAATGTTGAGGTCTTTAATCCATTTTGATCTGACTTTTGTGCATGGTGTCAGGTCAAGGTCTAAACCCATTTTTTTGCATGTGATTGTCCAGTTGTGCCAGCACCATTTGTTAAAGAGGCTTTCCTTGCTCCACTTCACATCTCTTGCTCCCTTAGGGATGATCATTTCTTTCCAGGTATCTATGATTCTTTCATTACCTTTTTCTCTCATTTGAGAGTAAAATTTCAATATATGCAATTCAAATAAATCGTCACCTTCTCCATTATAAATTTGTTGGGTTTTCTTCTCATTGTTTGGGGACCACATTTGGAGGTGTGAATGGGAGTGACTGCTGGCAATGCAAAGCTCAGGCTCCAGCTCTCTGAGCTGTCTCCTCAACCTCATTCATGATGAGTCCTTCTCAGTACACCACCCACCATTATCTCCAGTGTCGCCCCACTATCTTGTTACCCTGCTGTCTGCACTAGCAGTAGGGCTCTCATGTTTTCCCACCAGCATCTGTCTTCTTTCTTCCAGTACTCAAGGTTCTTGGTGACAAACACCCTGCTCTATTCTTCCATATAGTTAGGCTTGACACTCAGAAGAAATGGCACTCTGTGAATGTTCTTGAATGTCTTAATTTTTATAAAGTATGATGCCATTCCACCCCGCCCCCGCTGTCTCCTACAAAACTATACCAAAACTGAGGTTCTTACGGTGCTTGGTATAATATAATGCTTAGTAAAAATGTGGCATTAGAGGCACTGAGGTGACAATAATCTCTAAGCCTGCTCCTTACTAAACTGGTCTTCAGGGTTCTTTTTGCCATTGTCAGTAAATTAAGGAGGTGAAGGGGAGCTGCTACAGGTGGGCACCTGCAGGAACTGTGACCCCGGCCCAGACACACTCCAACCCTTACCCGCCCCATCTAATCTGTCTGCCGGAGGATCGACTCAGGTTTATACCCATGCAGAATCACCGAGCTGCTTTCCTGCCCTTCCTTCATCTAATCTGCAGGAATGGTATAAAACTGGATTTCTGAAACACAAGCAGGTGAAGACTCTTTTCAAAGTCAGACTGAAAGGAGGACCTTCCGCTTGAGTACAGAATTTCCTTTAAGCCTCTGTATTTTGATCTGCTTGTGTCACATCAAATCAGAGAGAAATCAGAGGGAACTTTTCACCCAAGTGGTATAAAACCACACGCTTCTTACACATGAATAATCAGAAAAGTAAGTACAATGAAATTAGGCAAGAACAATGTATGTTTGATGAATGTTTTTCACTCACTCTGATGTAACACAAACACTTTTGGGGTCACAGAGATAGTTTCAGAGATGGAGCACATGTCTGCCATGTATAAGCCCAGAGTTTGATCCCACCACACCACAGAACTCCAGGTGCCTCCCATGGCCGCCTTCTAGCTCAGCTGGCCAGTGTGATGCCAGTTTTGCCAGGAGTGATCCTGGATCCCTCCCCAGCACTGCCAGGTGTGAAGCCTATGGTATGTTTTTATCATAGCTTTTTACCAACTTTTACCACAGCTCAAATCTTTATACTGACCACAGTGAATTCACTTTAGAGGTGTGTATCTATATGTATATATATGTATATATATGTCTATATATACATATGTATTTTTTCTTCAAAATAATGGTCTAGATTATGAGGGAGGGAAATATGCTAAGACAGATGTTCAGGAACTCTTCTCCTTCCCCATGTAAAAGAAGCTACCAGCTAGGAATGAATCCATAATTCTCCTTCTCAGCCAACTCCCAGTAAAAACTGTTATACCTAGTTCTTCCCGGCTCTTTGTTGCATACATTTAAGTGGTTAGAAACTTTGCGTATGAACAGGAACCAAAGTTGGAATTAAACTGGGAATTCAAAGCCTCATTCACAGTTCAGGGCCATACCAGTGGGAATCACAAGACAATGCTAATGGATACCTTTCTGTTAGTGCTCGAGCCAATAATCAATAATAGAGAAAGCAAAGCATGCCAGGCATCATGCAAATCTCTTGGCCTCTTTGTTCCTTAGTTTCTTCGTTTGAACAAAAAGAATTGGATCTCAAGACATAGAGTTCACACTGGCCTTGCACCAGTTAGTTAATAATAACTGTATGATGTTTTGATGCAGTGTTATTATGTATATTTATCTGCTTTTTTACTTACATCTTGTGTAAAAACTGCATTCCATGCCAGGACTGAAACGTTCCAAAGCTCAGTTCAGTGATTAAATTGCAACCAAGATTCCTACCAAAGAAAAAACACAGGAAAAAAAAGAAGACAAAAGCAGCAGCAGAAGAAGAAAGAAGAAGAAGGAAGAAGAAGAAGAAGGACGAAGAAGGAAGAAAGAAGAAAGAAGGAAGGTGAAAGAAGGAAGAAGATGAAGAAGGAAGAAGGAAGAGAAAGAGGAAGAAGAAGAAGAAATAAAGAAAAAGAAAGAGGAAGAGGAGGATGAAGGGGAAGAGGAAATAAAGGAGGAGCCGGAGGAGGAGGAGGAGGAGGAGGAGGAGGAGGAGGAGGAGGAGGAGGAGGAGGAGGAGATGCAGAAAGAGAAGGAGGAGGAGGAGAAGAGGGAGAAGGAGAAGAAGGAGGAGGAGGAGGAACAAGAAGAAAGAAGGAAGAAGAAAGAGGAAGAGGAGGAGGAGGAAGAAGAGAAAGAGGAAAAAGGAGGAGGAGCAGAAGAAAAGGGAAGAGAAGGAGAAGAAGGAGATGCAGAAGGAGAAGGAGAAGATGCAAAAGGAGAAGGAGGAGGAAGACGAGGAGGAGAAGATGGAGAAGGAGGAGGAGAACAAGAGAAAGAAGGAAGAAGAAAGAGGAAGAGGAGGAGGAGGGAGAGATGGAGGAAAAAGGAGGAGGAGCAGAAGGAGGAGGAGAAAGAGAAGAAGGAGATGCAGAAGGAGAAGGAGGAGGAGGAGGAGATGGAGAAGGAGGAGAAGGAGAAGGAGAAGGAGAAGGAGAAGAAGGAGAAGGAGAAGGAGAAGAAGGAGAAGGAGAAGGAGAAGAAGGAGGAGAAGGAGAAGAAGGAGGCATTACTTCTAATTCACATAACCACATTTCATGCACTAAACATCACTGTGAAAGACCTTTAAGATTTATTCTTTGATGTTTATGACACAAAATAGCAAATGCTTAACAAATACTTCACTAATGAAGTTCTCTAGAACAGGGATTCATGACTTCAGCACTACTGCCACATGGGGACTGGATACTTATGGGGGGGCTGTCCAGTGCATTGTAGCTATTCAGCAGTGTATCTGGAGGTCTCTGCTCACTAGGCACCAACAGCATCATTATAGATCTGACAATTAAAACAATAAAAACTACCTCATGGCACTATCAAGGGTCATGTGGGCACAAAATCATCCAGGTTGAGGGCCATGGTTCTATTGTTCACATTGCTCTGACTAGTAATTCTCATACTAATACTTACTTACAGGCAAAAAAGGATTTGCTGTAGTTTTAGTAGCTGAAGCTACTAGGAGTAAGAAGGAAAAAAATCTTTCAAACTTAGTTAAGTGAAGATCTTTGCAGCTTTTAAAATTCGCTGTGTTGACAATGTTAGGGGAACTGTTTAGTAACTCAAACATAAGGTTTTATTTTGGATTTCATTGCACAACTGGCCTCTCTCTGGGCTAAAATGTGTCTCCCAAGCTAGAGTCTAGCATTGTGTGTGAAGTTGGGAGCAGGGAGGGATGCAATGAGGCCTGTGCAATGATGCTAATGAAACCCTTTCTGTATGTGATATTAAACAGTGTTTCTTAGCCTCGGAAAAGAGTAAAAAACGTTGTACAAGGGAATGGAATCATCTTTATGGTGCTTATAAAAAACATGTTATTTTTGGAAGTGGGACTCTATTGCTAATTGATTTCCTGACCCTGCTATTAACAGTTTTGTTAGAAATAATTATAAAAATATTTCCCCTAATAAAACAGATCTTAAGAAGTTGCTAGCAAACAAAGCGTTGCTTTCTTGTGCACACATATTAAAATAGATATTGTCCAATTTTCTTCAGTTCTGTCCCTGTTCATTCTTTCACTGTACGAGTGTAATCAAATGTGGTGACATTTGGGGGAGTGTATGTAAGCTTTAAAATGCTGTCTCAGTCATAATTACTGTGGTAGAAGGAGAGTGTGTCTTCTGAAAATAATAAAAAAGAAATTTGTATTACAATAGCATTGAATTTGAACCCAGAAATAAAGTAAATGTAAAAGAAATGTGCACTAGACTTGCTTAGCTGATTATTTTTCAAATACTTGTTTACAGTGATATTAAAGATTTGCATTGTTAGGCCTCATTCAAGGAACAGTAACTCAGTCTATATTAAATCTCTGTGCTCTTCTGTAGCTGATCCTGTCAAGTGACCTTTCAAAGCATCCCAAATAAGGATCGACTGAGGTCACCATAGGCTAATGAGTCTTCACCCAAGCTTCACTTAATTCTTTAAATAAAGTAATTAGGGAATGCTCTAGAATATGAAGTCTTTAAACATACCTGGATATTCCTCTTTTCAGGAGAAATTGGGGATATTGCCTCATCCTACATTTGAGAATCTACAGAATAGAAGACTTTAGACATTTCCAGTACTTCCTGAAAACTAGTTTACTTTTCTAACTATTGTGTTGAGAACAAATTGCTGTAGTTTTCTCTTAGCTAGTTTATACATGGTTATCATAAGTCACGTAACTTGGAGAACCTGGCAAGCTACTGAGAGTTTACTGCCCACATGGGGGGAGAGCCTGGCAAGCTCCCTATGGTGTATTCATATGCCAAATACAGTAATAATGATGGGTCTCAAACCCCTGATCCTGAAGAGCCTCTAATGCAATGCCACTAGGAAGGACAAGTAAAGAGAGGCTGCTAAAATCTCAGGGCTAGGATAATGGAGACGTTACTGGGCCTGCTGGAACAAATCAATGATGAACAGGATGACAGTGACAGTGACAGTGATTTTTAACTTACACATGCTGCAAAAATGGTAATGCTTCAAATGTACACCTTTCAATGAACTGTATCTTATTGCAAGATAAATCTCTAGGAAAAGGAAGAGGAAAATATTGTTTCAATTAACTACCAAATATATAATATTAGAAATAACTAGTAGAAGTCAAAATAATATTGAATGAGTAGATTTGAATGTTCCAGAACCCCTAACCTTCTTTCATTTCTCTCAACCACAAATCTTCATGAATTAATTGTATGACTACTTGGTTCTAATATTGGAGTTAAACTTTTCTTGGAGCAGAGAATTGATTGGGTGATTTTTATGTTCTCAATTCTACTTGGAGTTCAATTTTTTTTACCTCCATGTGAAATTACTATATTTAATATAATCATTTCAAATATTCAAATGAACAGTCTCATGTTTATATACCTTCCTGTTTAGCTAGGCTAATAAAATGATCCTTTTTCATATAATGTGAAATGAAATTACTCCTTTCAGACAGAACTTTGAACTAATTTAGAATTAAACTTTTTTATCATAATAGAAAATCAATTTTTGGTTCTATATTTTCTGAATATTCCATTAATTCACTGCTTTCATTGTACAGGGGTGGAACAAACAAAATCCTCAGAGTGCTGAATTTTTTTTTATTACAGTTGACTGTTTTATATCTATTAATTCTCCTTAAGTTCTTTCACATATGACCAAGATGGGTATAACTATCTCCTAGCTCATCCCTCTTCTTCTTGCCTCTGTTCTTTCTTTCGTTCCCTTCCTTGGCACTGCTCAGGGATCACTCCTGACTGCACACACATCACTCTGGGGGGCTCAGGGGACCCTGCATGGTGCTGGGGATCAAACCTGGGTCACCCATGTGCAGAAGCAAGCCCCTTACCCCTGTCCTATCATTCCAGTCCCAGGCTTTCCTTTTCTGACCCACAATGCACACCGTCATGTATTAACTTTCCAAATAGTTCTCAAACACCAGTCTCACTTGGGAGCTGATTGAAGATGCCTGTTCTCCAATCAACCTACTCCAAATCAGCTGGAGCAGGAACTGTGTTGGGGGGTTAACAGGCCCTCCAAGTGATCTACTGCAGGCCTGAGTGACCCAGCGCAGGTGGGCACGAGGGAGCTCTGCATGCTAGCCCTGGCTTACAACTCCTGGGTCTAGGTGTCTACTCTCTTTTTTGGTATTCTGAGAGCATTGAGGTGTTTTTCCTGTGTTCTACCTTTCTCCTACTCTCTTTTTACAAGATTCTGTCCAAGATGTCTGTGTGACAATAGCCCAACAATTCCTACAACAGAACTCTCCTCGTGATAATCTCACATGTTCTTAATAGTACTGCTATAGAATCACTCTGTTTTAGCCAAGTATTTCATATTTAAATTTTCATTTAAGTTATAGATAATTCAGAAATATGCTGACATAGGGTGTAAGAATGTATTGCAAATCACAATGATGAAACTACACATATTTTTTAAAATTCTGGGCTAATGGAATTCAAGTAAAGTTCTTTATTTTCTTGTTCTATAATTCAAGTTTATTTTTATTTTTTAAATAATTTTTATTAAGCCAACTTTTAAAAGTTTTCTATAAAGGCCAGAAATTTAAAAATAATAATATTCTAGATTTTGCAGAGCATATTTTTATAATATTTTTTCTTTTACAGAAAAACACAAACATCAACTTTATAAACACAAGCATAGTTTGAGCTTGCTCTTCAAGCTGTGCTCTCCCGTGTGTCTCGCTTGCTAGGGTCTATGTTCCTTGGCTTATTCACTTGCACTCTGGAAAAGCCGGTGCTCTCTCTCCAACATCGCCCTCCTTTCTCTCCTCCCACATCTTCCTAAGCACGTTTCATTCAATCTGCTTCACTGTTGCACCTCTTGAAATTCTTTCCTGCAAGGGACAGGCGGTGGACCCAGGATGCCTGTGATGAGGTTGGGACTGCTTTCCCTTTCCTACTGGTGCAGGCTGGCAGATGTACTTTGGGGGAATACTAAAACTAAAGAAGACATTCCCTAGCCCCAAAGTAGCTCAAGAGCTTGAGTCACATCATTTGAAATGCAAATCCTGAGCTCTTGGAGGAGAAACTGAGGTACCACCAGGATGCAAAAATCCAAGGCCCCACCCAGAAAAGGCTGGTCCCCTCAGAAAAGAAATTACACAAGAATCCATGAGATTATAAAGAGAACATCAACAGTGCAAGACATTCCTGTGACAACACCCAGACTAATTTTTAGTATGCAAAACTCCAGGAAAGGACAACCTTTTTGGAAGGATTGAATAAAAACACCTTCTGAAAGTCCTCAGGGCTTGCTCTTCAGGGCCTGACTATCTCACTTGCTTCTTTCTGTTTCTTTGCTTGTTTATTTCCACTCTGTCTCACCTGTGTTCTCTCTTGGACACATACTTCTTACTTCCTCTCCCTCACAACTTTCTAAATAAGTTTTAATAAAATCTATCTTTCTTCATGCACAAAATTTTAATAAATAAATAAATAAATAAATAATGAAGCCAGAGTGATAGTACAGCGGGTGGGGTGTTTGCCTGGCATGCAGCTGACCCGGGTTTGATCCCCAGCATCTCATATGGTCCCCCCAGCACTGCCAGGAGTAATTCCTGAGTTTAGAGCCAGGAGTAACCCCTGGGCATCCCTGAGTGTGATCCAAAAGTAATACATACACACATACATACATACATGAAAATTTAAAAATAAAAAATAAAAACAGGAACATATTTGCATAGCTCTTTGTTTTTATTTAGTAGTGCTCAGAGGATGCTTCAGGAACATTACTGGGGGGTCAGGGAATGGGGAGCCCAGAACCTCGTTCTGCTGGGAAACCAACCTGGGCCTCCTGTTGCTAAGCATCACACTCAACATTTGTGCAATATCCCCAGCTGACAAAAACAATTCTTAAGTTAATGGGCTATGTAAAACTGGACCATGCATTGGTTTTGATCCATGGGGACATAAAGGAACTCTATGCGAACACAGAGGAGATGGTATATTAGCACTCTAAGTTAAGTTTACATGGGTGATGCAAATATAAGTACTTTTCATTTATTATTAAAGTTTAAAGAAAAACTTTTGTGAAGCAAGACAGTTTATATTGAATGAAACTTTCTTAGAAAGATCCTGGGGGGGTTGCAAAGAGAAAGAATTTGTTCACAAGATAACCCGTTTCTCCAGACCAAAAAAAGCAAACAAAGAGACATGGGGACAAGTAAGCAAAGTACACGATCCAGGGAGAACATGGGCTTGAAGAGTAAGCCTAAAGTTTTTTTATATATGCACATGTAGATATTTATATACATAAATGCAAATATAATTTAGTGCCAGAAATAACATGAGAGGTTTTTAATGCTATAATCACAAAACTATAGAATTGTATTACTGGAAGAAATGATAAAGATTAACTTGCACACCCTTTGTTTTATAAACAACAGAGCTAAAATCTCATAAATGAATGATTAACTAACTTACAAGTACTTGAGGGATAGCAGGCCTTCAAATGAATCCTTATGTAATTCAGTCAAAGAATTGTCACTGAGGATTCTGAGAAATGGAAAAATTATTTCTGGACCAAAATGCAAAATAACTATGACTATTTACTACATAGGACTAATTCTTACACATAATCATGGTGCTTTCTAAAGACCCCAATTCTTATTTAACTTAGGGATAGTGATCTCTGTTTAAACTCTTTGTTTTGTCCTCACTTATATCCATCATATACTGATATCCATCACACAAGCACAGCTATTGACTCTTCACACCAAGTAACTTATTCAAAGCATATTCTCTAGGTCAGAAAATCTGTCAGATCCAAATTCTGGGTGACACCAGAACCTCAGGATTGCCACTCCCTCCTCTCTTCCAAACATTACTCTGGATACCCCATGAAGAATGAAATTAAATCTGTAAAGGAAGCCCTTTGAAACTTAACACCATTAACTTTTTTTGTTCTGGGAAATAAAACGTGCACAAAGTGCATATGACAAATACTCAAGAATGATTGAGGCCAGTGATCACGCTGGACAAGAATTGAGTGTTTAAGGTAGATAAGGGGATATTCCTGATAACCTTTCAGTATCAATATTGCAACCCCAATACCCAAAAGGAGAAAGACAGAGACAGAGACAGAGAGAAGAAGAGTGCCTGTCCAAAGCAGGCACGGTGTGGGGGGTGGGGGGTGATGGGAGGAACCTAGGGATACTGGTGCTGGGAAACGTACACTGGTGGAGGGATGGGTGTTGAAACAGTGTACGATTGAAACCTAACCATGAACAACCATGAAACACTACTATGGACAATACTGTAAAACTGTAAATCAAAATAGCTAAAATAAAAAGATATTTTTAAAAATGAATTAATTATAGCCTTTTCCGATCTTGCCAGTAAGTATCAAATTCCTATGACTATCATGCTTTCATTAATTTAAACATCATTTATTACTCATATTCAAGTTTAATGACATACAAAACTCATAAAAGATTAGTCTACTACTTCGGATGTCAATATTTTTCTATACATCACTTGTGTCTCAATTGACACAATTAAAAAAGCAATAAACATCAGAAAAATGGGCAAAGGACCATCCATTCAAAAAATGCAAAGGTTCAGTGAACATGTAAAAGTATTTAAATTCAAAAATAACCAGAAAAATTAAAATACAGATGGGATCCCTTTTATTCATTCATCAGACCAGCCCCCGAATGAAGAATGCTCAGAGGTGGATGGGCATGGAGAATCAATGCTTTCATGAACTGTTAAATTAGCACAACTATTTTGAGGTCAATTAAATTTTTATAACTACATATCCTTCAGCCCAGCAAATCTATATCTATTTATCTATTTAACAGACCTATTTGCCCATATTCACAAGACCATGAGCTGCAGTAATTCATGTGAAAAAAAAAATCAAGGGGGCTGGAGCAATAGCACAGTGGGTAGGGCATTTGCCTTGCACGTGGCCGACCCAGGTTCAATTCCCAGCATCCCATATGGTCCTGAGCACCACCAGGAGTAATTCCTGTGTGTAGAGCCAGGAGTAACCCCTGCGCATTGCCGGGTGTGACCCAAAAAACAAAAACAAAAACAAATTTAAAAAAATCAAAACATCTTTCAATACAATTACTATTAAACAGGAGTTTAAATGGATGGGGTAAACCTTTATGTACCATAAAGGAAAGAAGTCTAAAGCAAAATAAAGTGAAAGTATCAAGTGGCAGATGTTATATTTACAGGGAAAAAAACAAATCAGAAGATTAAATTTTGCACTATGAATCATTTTTTAAATTTTAATTAAGAATGTAGTCATGGGGCTGGAGTGATAGAACAGCAGGTAGGGCGTTTGCCTTGCACGCAGCCAATCCAATTTCGAATCCTAGCATCCCATATGCTCCCCTGAGCACCCCCAAGGGTAATTCCTGAGTGCAGAGCCAGGACTAACCCCTGTGCATTGCCAAGTGTGACCCAAGAAGCAAAAAATAAAAAAGAATGTGAACACATATCATGTTTGTTCATCTGTGTGGGCTGTCTCTAAAACATGTACTTCTCTTTTTCTCCTCTCACATCTTTCTAAAGTAAGTTTCAATAAAAACCAGCTGCATCACCAAAATATATACATATATGTATACGTGTGTATAAAATTAACTCTATTAGTTATAGAATGGAAAACAAAGAGACATTTTAAATAAGAGCTTGGTAAACTAAAAATTTTTATTTATTCATTTATTTTTGCTTTTTGGGTCACACCCGGCAATGCACAGGGGTTACTCCTGGATCTGCAATCAAGAATTACCCTTGGCAGTGCTCAGGGGACCATATGGGATGCTGAGATTCAAACCCGGGTTGGTCGCATACAAGGCAAACGCCCTACCCGCTGTGCTATCGCTCCAGCCCAGTAAACAAAAAATTTTTAAAGAAGTAAACTATTATAACTAATGGAGGTTGTTATGGGATGTGAGGGGGAAATTCCTTTTATCAGAGGTATTGATCTTAAAATTGTATACTAAGGAGGATTTTATGGTGCAATTACTTTTTAATATTCATATTTGGAGAGAATATACTCACAGTTTCTCAACCCAAGGGTATGCCTTCCATGTATTTCCATCAATGGAAGAAATAGAGTTTCCTTGGAAATTTCTATGAAGAAACACAGTTCAGAGACTTGAATAGGTAGGAAAAGAATGAACAGAATAAGTAAAAGAGGAGCTGAAGCGAGAGCACAGCAGAGAGGGCGTTTGCCTTGCACACAGCTGATCCGGGTTCGATTTCCAGCTTCACATATGGTCCTCCGAGCACTGCCAGGAGTAATTCCTGAGGGCAAAGCCAGGAATAACCCCTGAGCATTGCAGGGTGTGACCCAAAAAGCAAAACAAAACAAAACAGAATAAGTAAAAGAATAAAGAAAACACAGAAGACACCAGCTTATTTCCACAGCTATCAGATTCCCATTTTGCCCCACTAGAGACATAATGTGGGGTGACTAGTCAAACAATGAAATATCTGACAACCTAAACTTCCTAATTCCTTGAGTAGCTAAAATAATGCCAATTAATTAGCATGTAAGTCATTTTTCCAAACTCACACCTATTGTAACTCCTACTGCAAATCAATGGAGAAACTTTTAATTTCAAAAGTATAATATACAGGGAAATGAACAAAATTATCAGCAAATAAATATTTAAAAAACATTGCCAGAGAACACCAAAGTTTTAGATCTATACTCTCTATTCGAAGTTCGAGATAGTAGAAATTTCTAGACAGACTAGGGAAATTAGAAAATGAATGGGACTAGTGAGGAGAGATATATTCAATGTACTTCACCAGGAAAAGAACAAATCACAAAGAATTATCTTTAGTGGGGGAAAAAATACACAGGAAAGAAAGTAGAAGAAAACCCAAGATGGTAACAGGAGTTACTGTGCGGTAGTCATACAGCTGGGAGAGTGGGAAAGTGGGATTTTCACACATTATCCTGTTTACTTTACTGACCTATTGTACCAAAGTTTATGAACTTACACATGTATAGATGCATGAAATTGGTAGGGGTGCGGGGGGATGGTGCTGAGGACTTACCCCTGGTACTTAACTTCATAAGTATCAAAATGAACAAGTATCACAGCAATACTAGGAAGTGATAATTTACCATACTCCCCACCTAAAGAAAAGGGAACTGAGTCACAGAGCTAAATGACTTGTCCAAGGTAACAAAGCTAACAAATGACAAACTCAGGCAGTCTGGCTCCAGAAATCATGTCCATAAGCACAAGGTGTGGCACTAGCAAAAAAAGATAAGGAAGACATACTATTGTCTAAAAAAAAAAAAGCTAGGGCAAAAAAGAAAACAAAGGTTAGGGAATTAAATGAAGGAATGAGGGGATGAAGGATAGGTTGAGGGTGAGACAAAAATAGGGAAGGAAAGAGAGTATGGACAATTATAAGAAAAAGACTGGGGAAGAAGAAACAACATTTAAAGAAAAATGAGGATATCTTTTTTTTTTTTTTTTGCTTTTTGGGTCACACCCAGTGATGCTCAGGGGTTACTCCTGGCTTTGCACTCAGGAATTGCTCCTGGCAGTGCTTGGGGGACCATATGGGATGCCGGGGATCAAACCCAGGTCGGCCGAGTGCAAGGCAAATGCCCTACCCGCTGTGCTATCGCTCCAGCCCCAAAGAATGAGGATATCTTTTGACCAACAAAATATGAAAAAAGAGAGAGAATCATTTAACGTGGACATGGGGGATGAGGCAGATACAGGAAGACATTGAAGCAAAGGCTTGCTACGTCAATAGGCAGAATGCAGAGATGAGAGGAAAGGTGATTCTTACAGTATAGTGAAGGTCCTGTTGATGTTGGGCCCTGGCACAGGCACTCTACGGAGTCTCTTCTCTGGACTGAGACCGGTGCAGGAGAGGGTATCCTCTGTTCAGGTACAGAGCTCACATATGTTGAAGGTCATGTGTTCATTCTGTTGCAGTTGCTCAGGGAAATCTACATGTGCCTTTTCGGAAGTAGATCGTCCAGAAGATAGGGCTGAAGAGTGAGTCAGGGAAGCTGTCCTTGATGTTTCTGGTTGTGGCGTTTCGTCCAAAGTTACAGATGTCTGTTCACTCAGATCTGTGTGTTGATGCTGACGCTGTTCTGACAGCAATCCCTCTGTGGGGGTTGTCAGAGTGGTACTTGTTGAAACTGTTACCTCAGCTTTCTTTGGGGCCTTTGAAAACGGAACTCCAGTCTCTTGCATGGTTGGAGCTGTAACTGAACTGCCTTCAGTGACAGGAACGTCCTTGTTTATAGGTGGATATGTGACTTCACTCAGGTTTGAATGAGGACTCAGAGATGGTGTAATAGGTGTCACATCTGAGTGCTCTGTAGCACTGGTACTTGTCAGGGTTGTCGAGGGTTTAGTCTTCACAGTGTGTTCTGAAGGTACAGTTATATATTGATGTGTAGAAGGTTGATTTTGATTAGAAGTCTGACCTGTGGTCTTCTGTGTGGTTGGAGAAGGTACTGTCTTCAAAACCCCCAGACTGGGTAGAGCTGAAATCTTAGTGGCGATTGAATGAGTCTGCACATTCCCTGTTGGTTTTGTCACAGTGTGCTCTGTGGGAGCGGTAGTCTTCTTCAGGGTCATAGAAGCTTTGCTCTCCCTACTTGGTTCTGCCGTGAGAGTCGTGACCCGGACTGATGATGGATGCTGAGTTGATGCTGAAAGTGGTCCTTCCAAATGCTCTGAAGCCTGAGCCAAAACGATATCTGTTGGTAACTCTGAAAGCTGAGTGAGGGTCTCCTGCACAGGTGAAGAAATTTCCATTTTCTCAGCAGGTTCCTTGTCTGGCGAAAGCTGAGTTAGAGTCTGACCCAAATGTAGAGCTACCATCTCACTCTGGAACATCTGTGTTTCAGAAATGGTTGATGATACAATCTGCCAGCCAGATAATTCCATGTTCTCAGAGAGGCCTGGAAATGAAGCCTGGACCTCCTGGGATGGAGGTTGAGCCTGGGCCTCCTGCTGAACTGAAGGTTTGACCTCATTTATGACCTCTGTAGTTTCAGAAATAGTCACACCCTTAGGATTAGAAGTGACACTGGGCAAGTTGATGTGTGGAGCTTTACTGTGACTTGGAGATGGAATATTTTCTTCAGAATGCGGGAAAGGGTGAGTGACGGATTCCTCAGATGGCTCAGGAGATTGAGCCTGCATCTCCTGCTGGACTGAAGGTTCATCCTCATTACTGATCTCTGTAGATATGGAAAATGTCACACCAATAGGTTTAGCACTGACATATGTCAAATTTAAGCTTGGGGATTCATTGTGACGTGGAGATGTAATAAACTCTTCGGGATGCAGGGGTGGATTAGTGACAGATTCCTCAGATGGCTCAGACGGTTGATCCAGGGCCTCTTGTGGCACTGGAGAAGATTCAACCTCATCACCAACCTCTGAAAAAATGGAAAATGTCACACTCAAAGGCTGAGCAGTGACATGGGGCAAGTTTAAGTGTGAAGTTCCATTCTGACTTGGAGTTGGAAGATTTTCTGCAGGATGAAGAAATGGTTGAGCTTCCAACTCCATAGAAGATTCAGGAGGCTGAGCTAGGGATTCCTGCTGGATAGAAGATTCAGTCACCTCAAGGATCTCTGGAGCTTGAGCCACTGCCTCCTGCTGTATGGCAGAGTCACCCTCAGGGCTCTCTAGAGGCTGAGACTGGGCCACCTCTTGAGCTAGAGAGTGTTCATTCTCTTCTCGGTTCTCTCCTGTGTGACTTAGACTTAGGGTTTCTGGCTGGGTTGAAATTTCATCCTTCTTGTTGACTCTTGGAGTTCCAGTAATCTGCAGATAGGCAGGTTTGATGATGACAGTAGAAATATTTGAAAGATGGGCTTCTTTCTGGACTGGAGACAGTTCATTTGGCTGATGATGAAGTAAAGACTGCACTTTCAGACCTGACTCTGAAGACTGAGCTTCCATCTCCTGAGGTACTGAAGACCCCCTTTCTTCAGGAGCCAATGTAGGCTGAACTAGGATTTCTGGCTGGACCGAAGCAGTATCACCCTCTTCAGGGGTACTGGACAGCAAATCTGAGTCTGGAACTAAAGGTTTCGATTCCTCGGGAAATCCTGGAAGTGCAACTGGGGTCTGTTGTGTGCTTGCTGAAACTTCAGCTTCCAGGGCCTTAAAGGGAAGCTGTTCTAGCTCTTCAGAGGGTTCTGGATGCTGGGACTGGGTTGAAAAGGATTCAGTCTTGTGAGGGATCTGTGGATGTGGCTCTGAATCTTCCAGTACATCCAAGGGTTCATTCCCCTCAGGATAAAAGATATCCATACTGGAATCTAAGTCCTCATCCTGCATCTGTTGTGGTCGATGATGAGGTTTCTTAGATTTTCTGGGAGTTCCAACTGTTAAGTTAAAAGAAATTATATTGTGTTAAAGCCCACTCTTGACCTTTGTAACCTCGCTTTGTTCTGCTTCTGTAACCATGCTTATGACCCTGAACTGTATATAATAATGTACTATGCCTGGGTCCTGTCACATACATCCTGACATCTGACTGTCGGTTGGGCTGGAATTCACGTATGTGCCTAAAAGATAGGGACCCGCTCACAGAAGGAGTTGCTGAGAACAAGGAGCCCAGATAGTGACTCCGGTCCCACGGCCCAGCAGATAGTGAATCCGGCCCAGTAGATAGTGACTCCGGCCCCTGACACATAGCCCAGATAGTGACTCCGGTCCCAGGGCTCTACAGATAGTAACTCCTGACGAAGGGCAAGAAGAATGAAAGAATGTCTCCAGACACAGGAATTCCGAGATAGTGGTTCCGGACGAGGCTACGTGACTAACGTGACTGGCCCAGAGGACTTGAGCCCTATAAAAAGACTACCCTAACTAGCACAAACCGCTGCATCCACTTGAGGTGCAGCCCCAGCATGTTGGTTTGAATAAACTTTTTCCTTGCAAGTCTGGCCCGTCTCTGCTTCTTGCGGCTCTGGACCCAACACAATTTCAGCAGCATGGTGATGGCCAACTAGACCCTCCCTCCTGTTTTCAGGAGAAATAATGAAGTTTAGTAGTTTTGGAACCTGTCCACCTAGAGGTGGAGCAGGCATTTCAGATGTGTGATCTTCAGGTTGACCTAGAACTATAGTTGGACTTGTACTTGCCCCTCTAAGAGACAAAGCTAGAAGTGGACTCTGATCCTGAGTCCATCATATTATTGGATCAACTGGGAGCCTCTGATGTGTTGCTGGCTTGTCATTCAAACCCTGGTGTGGAAGGGCAAATCGATGGGATGCAGAGGGCAACCCTTTACCTGAGTATTCATGCAGAATGGGGATGAAACCTTTAAACTTCTGCGGCGGTAACAACATCCGGCCAACAGTCGGGGTGAAACGTTGAAAAAACCCGGACTTGACCCGTGGTTGAAGGGCATGAAGCGATTCAGGTGCAGGAGCACGGGAAGGTGAAATCCAGGGCTTGGGGGTGGAGGGGTCGGGGATCAGCGGGACTGGGTGCAGGACCTGCTTCATGATCGGAGCTCCCTGCACAAGCAGCCACATTGGTGGCCACAAGAGTAGACACAGGACATATCGCTGTTGCCAGGACATGACACTCGGATTAACTCGAGAGCCATGGTCCAAGCCACTAGGGCGCGGGCGTCCGGACCCGAGGCCAGCCATTGTGGCAGCCAGGAGATCCGTGGCACCCTTAGGCACTGAGGACCTTAGCAACGGCACACCCTTAGCAACCCCGCGCCCCTCCCCCACAGCCCCTTTATGCTGCCTTTATTGGGGAACCAGCAGGACCCAGAAAGGCACTTGAAAGGCACCAAAGACGTCCAATCAGGTCCTCTTCCCACCTTCTCCGCCCACCCCCAGCCTCCCCTGCCAGCCAAACAGGACTGGGACTGCCAACGACTCTGGGCCTAGCCCTGTGGTGGGGGTGGGGAGGGGAAGGAACAGTGTGTCCCCCATTGGGCACACTGGCGAATTCAACAGTACTAGTCCAGTTGTGGTGGTCTTGGTGTGTCCTCCTCACTACTGAAATCCGAGACACATTCTTCCTCCCCTGGGCCATCCTGCTTCCAAGAAAGCTAGCTGACCTGCAAAAGGAGCACTACTTAGGATGGATGGGGGTTCCCAAATGTTCTCATTTCCTTTAAACTCTCAGTATCTCTGATTAATACTCTCCTAGAGAGGGGATAGCATGGAACCACTGACCCAAAATTTTCTGAAGGAGGGCTCTGGGGCCATAAACAGTTTATTCTGGGAGACCGACCTTAAACAAATGAACAGTCATATACACTCCTTTACACTGGCCTGGGGCAAAACCCCCTTTCTTGCATGGAGCTCAACATTAATTCATAGAGAAAAAGTAGCAAGCCCCTTTCTAGAGGGCTGCCTGCCTTTCTAGCACTCTTGGAGAGACCACTGAAGAGCTTAATGTCAGAATGTAACAAGGCTCTCTTGCAATACTGTGACTAGCACCCATTTAACTTTCTTCACAGTCCTTCTCATGGATTTCAGTTCTCATTATCTCACACTTCTAGAATATACATTCCATGTGAAGGGGCTTCCTCCCAGTGTCTAGTTGAGTAGAGAGCTTTGAATGGAGTTGGTTCCAAGAGAGTCCTCATTTAGGGATGGGTGTTAGTTTTCTGAATTCTTTGGCATTAGTACTAAATGTTTTCTCACATTTCATAATAAGGTGGACGTTTTTGTTTGTTTGGGGGCCACACCTGGAGGTGTTTGAGGTTGCTCCTGGCAGTGCTCCGGAGGCCATGCAGTGGCAGGTATCAAACCCAGGTCTCCCTCGCGCACAGTCCATGCTCCAGCCTGAATAACTATGTCTCAGGCTCCTGAGCTAGTCTTGTTAAGATCCAAGTATAGGTGTTTGAAGTTTTCTTGATGTGTTTGTTTTAAACTATTTGAAAAATTATTTTGCATAACTAGATCAAGAGTTCAAAAGACTGAGCACATGCTTTGCAGGAGAAAGGTTTGGATTTGCTTCCTACCATCACCTGGTCCTCTGAGCACTTTGACAAGTGATTATAATAAAGAGGCAGGCCAGGTAATTTCTGATCAGTGCCAAGTGTGAGCCACGCTACCTACTCCACAAATAAAAATTATTTTACAAACAAAATAATATTTTTAAAAAGAGGAACACAACACCTTTTCTCTCCCTTTCTTTTCCTAACTTTGAAAATACATTTTCTGATTTTGAGCCACATTAATTACATATGTCCAACTCCAAATTTAATCCCAATGGTATGAAACACATTTTCCCGCCTACTCCCACCCCTCTGCACCCAGCCCCTCCTTCCGCCATCACTAGAACACACACAGTTAAATAGTGCATTTATATTTTCTCCTGGAAATTAGCAAATTAATTCCTAATTTGGAATACGGTGCACTTGTTTAAGAGAAATGTTCTTTCATAAAATGTTTCATACAAGATATATATGAGATAATGAGCTCTAGGTATTGTATCTTACTTGAAAAAAATGTAACTTTTCAAATGCTGCAACATAATCACAATTAAGGCCAAAATCCCTAGATCCTGTTTAAGGGGATTTCAAAAAGGTATTTCTCTGACAGAACTCAGAGGGCACTTAAAACTCTCCAAATTTCTTTTATTTTTAAATGTAGGCTAATTTATTTTCTTCTTCTTTTTTTAAATTTTATTTTATTGAATCACCATGTGGAAAATTACAATGCTTTCAGGCTTAAGTCTTAGTCATAAAATGCTGAAACAGCCATCCCTTCACCAGTGCCCATATCCCACCACCAAAGAAAAAAAAAAAAACACAGTACACCTCCCATCCCACCTACCCCCGCACCCCACCCCGCCTTGTAACTGATAAATTTCACTTAACTTTCTATTTACTTTGGTTACATTCAATATTTCAACACAAACCTCACCATTATTATTAGGAGCACCCCACTAGAGTCAGACCTGTTGTGAAGAGAGATGAGGTCGCGCGGCTGCTACTGCGGTTTTGTATTTCTGTACTTTAACAACTAAGTCCAGGAAGATTTCTTCCGGATATTGAATCATTGCAAGCTTGTAAACCCCATCAGTGGTCGTCATAATATGGCGGTCCCCACGCCCTTCATCCCTGGGAAGGGACAGGCTCGCGAGAGAAATACCTTTCCCCTCCTAGGCGGGCATGGGGTCAAGGCTTAGTTCTCTGGCTGGAGACAGTCTGCAAGGAGCAGCCCATGTTGAAGTTGGTGAAGCTGGGTCTGGATTCATGCTCGTGCAGCTGTGGAGGAGCCGCACGCGCGTGCGGCCCCCAGGGTCACATCTCGGCAGCGGTGGGAAAACTCTCCAAATTTCAAATAAGAGTTTAGAACCAAGGGCCAGGACTTCAGGAAAACTTCAGAAATTCCCTCAAATAAAGTTTTAGAGTTCATTTTTTTTCTGGGGATGGTAGAATTGACTGCATATGCTAAAAATTTCCAAGGTCGGCTCATTATTTTGAATTATAGCCATATTCTGTATGTTATCCTTGTGTTTTTCTCTTCACATACTTGAATTAAATCATGTAGTTCTGGCATCAGTCAGCTCCTCAAAAGGCCTATATTCCACAGGTATTTTACCACTTTCTGAAATAAAGTTAACAAGGATAAATTCAAAATTACTGTCTAAATTGGGTAGGACATTTGCCTCGCACGAGGCCAACCCGGGTTCGACCCCCAGCATCCCATATGGTCCCCTGAACACCGCCAGGGGTAATTCCTGAGTGCAGAGCCAGGAGTAACCCCTGTGCATCGCCAGGTATGACCCAAAAAGCAAAAAAGAAAAATTACTGTCTAAAATGTTATTTCTATAAAGGCAGTATACAACGATACTGGTGTGTACCTCCGTTATACATCCAATAATTTTATTTTTAAGGCATAAAATAAGAGCATTTTCCTTTTCAATGCAGAAATTAAGTTTGGTTCTTTTTGTTTCTCTGTTTTGAAGTCAGACTCGATGGTGCTCAGGGATTATACCCACTTCGTACTTGGGAGTCACTCCTAGTAATGCCATGCTGAGCTGGAACTGAAACTATGCTTCCTGCATGCCAAGAATGTGCCCAGTCTGCTGAGCTATCTGTCCAACCCACTGCTTCTTTTGTTTCTTTATATTTTGGGTGTGGGGATCATATCTTCTGGTACTCAGGGGCTATTGCTGGCTCTGTGCTCCCTGGTGGTGCTAGAGGGGACCATATGCCATGGCAGGGATGTGCAAGGCAGGTGCCTTGGCTCCAGTATCATCTTCTTAAGCCCCCATTGGTTCTTAAATGTTCCTATAGTTGACAGAAATTCTACCAACTGACCAAAGAAGTCACTTTTCCTAGAAGAATTACCCAGACTGGAAGGCTGAAGTCAACTCCGGGTCTACTCGTGTAAGTAAATAAGGTCTCTGACAGCTTAAAATTTCTGTCTCTAAGACTGCAGGGCTATAGAGCAAGGAGAGCAATTCTGTTTGTGGATTCTCTACTGATTCTTCAGTTTCCTTCTGGCACAGCCGGCAATATTCATAGCACTATTAAATTTCATAAGAGGAAAAAATTTTAAAATCTTAAATCGTATGACCATTATTTGTTTTTATTTGGGATCACACTCAGCAGTGTTTAGCGTCTTCTCCCGAGCTGGGTACTTGGGGGTGCTCCTGGATACCCATGTGTTGCCAGGAATCCAACCTTGGCCTTCCACATGCACAGCATGTGCACTACGTCTCTCAGCTGTTTCCTGGCCCCAGCAGAATCACAGTGAAGATTCACAATACATAGTTGTTTGTTGTATAAAATCACAACCACTCAATATGTCAGTGCTGAAAACCAACCCTGAACTGATGCCAGTTGAGTTTCCTGTTCAGTAGGAAAACAGTAGCAATAATTAGAATATTTTGTCTGTTACTAAATTCTAGGTAAGTTTTTTAAATATTATTTATTAATTTTTATTATTTGATGTCTTTATTTTCTTGTTTTTAATGAATCACTGTGAGGTACAACAGTTACAGACGAACAAACTTTCATGCTTACATTTCAGTCATAGAATGACTGAGTACCCATTCCTCCACCAGTGCCCATCCTCCACTGCCAATGTTCCCAGTATCTCTCCATGACACCCCTCCTCCCACTCTGTGGTAGGTACATTCCCTTTTACTCTCTTCCTTTGGGTGTTGTGGTTAGCAATATAGGCATTAAGTGGCCATCATGTTTGGTCTGTAGTCTCCAGCACACATCTCCCATCCCAAATGGGCCCTCCAAGCATTCTTGACTTGGTGTTCCCTTCTCTATCTGAGCTGTCCCACATGCACCAGCATGTGAGGCTAGCATCCAAGCTGTGAGCAATGATAGTAGAGAATGAGACCTCCTGGTCTCATTCTCTACTATCCTTGGGTGCTAGTCTCCCACTGTTACTTTATATTCCACAAATGTAAGCGTTAAGTATTTACTTTTACAATATTGCCCATAAGGTCAGCTAAATTAAAAGTATATTTTTTCAGAAAACTGTAGCTTAGAAATACCTTCGCATATCTGTTTAGAAGACCTACAGTTACATTTAAAAACTGAGACAGAGGGGCCAGAGTAATATTACAGTGGATAGTACATTTGCCCTGCATGAAGCCAACCCAGGATGAGTCCCGGAATCCCATGTGGTTCCCCAAGTCCTGCTAGCAGTGGTCCCTGAACACAGAGCCAGGAGTCAGCCCTAAGCATCAGCAGGTGTGGCCCAAAACCCAGAAAAGTAAGGAGCACTGGAGTACTGTCATCCCGTTGTTCATCGATTTGCTTGAGCAGGCACCAGTAACATCTCCATTGTGAGATTTGTTGTTACTGTTTTTGGCATATCGAATATGCCACGGGTAGCTTGCCAGGCTCTGCTGTGCGGGCAGGATACTCTCAGTAGCTCACTGGGCTCTTCGAGAGGGACAGTGGAATCGAACCTGGGTCGGCCTCATGCAAGGGAAACACCCTACCCGCTGTGCTATTGCTCCAGTCCAAAGGCAGAAAAATGAACAGAGCTAGTACTTAAACAGGAGTCTGAAGTTTATAACCACTATACTATTCTGTTTTATTGACTAGCAATTGAGAAAGAAGAATTGGATCAAACACTCTACAATCTAAACTATTCTATATTTATACATTGGGGGTAATATTTACTGTAATTATTTTTCACAGGTTCCACAAAGAACAAATTTGAGACTTCTGAAAAGCATCTAGTGAATAAAAGAATAGGAAGTACTACTATTTCCATTATTTTCAATATAGGGCTGGAGCAATAGCAAAGCAGGTAGGGCATTTGCCTTGCACACGGCCAACCCGTGTTCGATTATTCCTTCCCTCTCAGAGAGCCTGGCAAGCTACCGAGAGTATCTGAACCACACGGCAGAGCCTGGCAAGCTAACCATGGCACATTCAATATGCCAAAAACAGTAACAACAAATCTCAAAATGGAGATGTTACTGGTGCGTGCTCCAGCAAATCGATGAACAATGGGATGACAGTGCCACAGTGCATTTTCAATAAAATTGACTTCTCAAATTCAATTTATTTGCTCTTCAAATAAGAAAACTGCAGTACTTCAAGGACAACTGAGAAAAGTCTTACCTAAAACCACAATGAGCAGTTTCTGAAATGCATCTGACACAGCCTTTTGAATAGCAAACTTCTGAGTCATAATTATGATCCTAAATCCAACCCAAACAAATAGATTTACAATGCCAATCTGTATTAACTGACTTAAATGAAGTCTAAAAAGAGAACTGGAGATGAAGCAATACTACAGCAGGTATGGACTCTGCCTTGTATGCAGTGGATCCATGTTCGATCCCCGAAATCACATTTGGTTTCCCCTGCACTGCCAAAAGTAATTTCTGAGTGCAGAGCCAGGACTGCCAAAAGTAATTTCTGAGTTTGGAGCCAGGAGTAACCCCTGAGCATTGCTGGGTGTGACACAAAACGTTTTTAAAAATTAAAAATAAATAAATCACTGTATCACTGTATCACTCTCATCCCTTTGCTCATTGATTTGCTCCAGCGGGCACCAGTAATGTCTCCATTTTGAGACTTGTTACAGTTTTTGGCATATTGAATACACCACTGGTAGCTTGCCAGGCTCTGCTGTGCAGGAAATAAATAAATAAATGAATAAATGAATAAATAAGTAAATAGATAGATAGATAAAGAAAGAAAGAAAGAAAGAAAGAAAGAAAGAAAGAAAGAAAGAAAGAAAGAAAGAAAGAAAGAAAAAGAGAACTACATCATGATCTTAGTGAGTAAGGGAAGGCACCACACAATGTTAGGGTCGAGCAGATCTCTGCCGGGGGAGGGGGGAGGCGTGAAGGAACAAAACCGAAACTGCTCTTTCTGCAACAGCAAGGGGATTTATTCAGGCCAGCACGCTGGGGCTCTCCCTCCGCTTTCACTCCTACGCAGAGGAGGGTTAGAGAGAGAGAAAGAGAGCCCCGTATACAGAGTTCAGACTCTTTTTATACACCTTAGTAAATAAGATTACTTTGATCATTATTCTCATTTTTCCCATTTTTCCAAGGTAACTTTGATCAACATCTTCATTTTTCCCAGGTCGCTTAGATCAACATCCTCATTTTTTGGGATCAAGGGGGGTCATCAGTGACATTCTGCTTTGCTAGAGAAAATTTCGCCATATGTCCGTGCCTTTCCTGGACATTACCAGGCGTCTGGGCAGTTTCATTTCCTGAAACAGGTCCTTGTTTTGTGTAGCTTAGGTCATACTGCAAGGTATTATTTTACAGAGAGTGATCAAGTAAGTTAGCAAGTTACAGAAGGCAATTTAGCAAGTTACAGAAAGCAATCAAGCAAGTTAGCAAAACATTAACCCTATCCTTTGCTGCTACATGGCCTATACCGCTCAACAAGGCTATGTCTCAAAGGCTCTGTGGTAGGTATATTCTGTCAGGGCTATTACCATACATTTTTGCTGTCTGATGTATTCTGTACATTCCAGAATAAGTGAACTAGATGGGAGAAATCAGTCAAGATCATGGCACAGAGCTCACACTGATTATGTATTTCAAATAGGCAAAGTAAAGCTAGACACCTACAGATTACACTACTATAAACTAGGAAGTTGACATACCTCGCATCACTAATATTCCAAGAGCAGTACACCACAGTTGATGGGGTTTGAAGTAGGAGGCAACCAATCTCAGAGGGAAATACATTTTTACAGAGGGAAATACATTTTACATTTTACACAAGGCTCAACCTTTAACAACATATCAATAATCTCTTATTGTAGGGCTTAATGGTCCCTGAGGGAAATACAGCAATCTTCACATACTTTCCTCTAAGGAAACTTTTTTGGAGCATATTCAACAGTTGATTCAGAGCAAACAATACAAAATAAATTCTTTCTTTCTGCTTTGGGGCTGGAGTTCGAGATCGGGATGGAAACACCCAAAATATGGTGGTAGGAAGGTGTAATGGTGGTGGGATTGGTGTTTGAATATTAAATGTAATCAAATATTGTGAATTACTCTATAAAATTAAACAAACAAAAAAAACCACAGGAGATTGAGAAAGGGTTGGTAGTGGCATAGATGAGCTGGTCTCTCCCTAAGATTCACCTACCAGAGGCTGTTCCAGTTCTTTCACTAACAGCCCTGCCTTTGACTGAATACCCTAAGCCTACGTGCCACAGATTCTGGGGGAAAAAACATTTATATTAGTTTATTTCATTATCTAGATGAAGAATTTGCTGGGATAACAGAAGATTACACATGATCTATACTTGAAAGATACTTTGGAACAAAGAAGATTATTACTCCAAATAGGAGAAACACTGTTCCCATCTCCATACCCCTAAGCTTCTTGGTAGGAAGACAGCTCTAAAATTGTGAAGTTCAAGGTTCTGTCAGAGTGACAGAACAGCAGGTAGGGCACTTGCCAACCCAGGCTTGATCTCCAGCATCCCACAGAGTCCTCTGAGCACCTCCAGGAGTGATTTCGAGTGCTGAGCAAGGAGTATCATCAGGTGTCCCTAGCACCTCCCCTCCCAAAAAAAAAAAAACAATGGTTCTGTGGTTACTACCTAAGATTTGAACAAGTATTGTTAAAAACATCTGCCCAAGGCTTTAGCAACTTAGCAAGGAAAGGGCTGTTTCTGATGTCTGAAAATATGATGAGAGAGAGAGAGAGAGAGAGAGAGAGAGAGAGAATGAATTCTTTCCCACACCCCCATTCCAGTCCCCACAGAGACCTTCCAGTTTATCCAAAATTTCCTTGGCTATGCCAACTCCAGGGCTCTTGCAATCAAAGGGTGACAATACCACCTCTAAAGCACAGAAGATCTTTATGCTTTGCTTCTGAAGTGGTGCCACAATATCTTCATTTTCCCTTTCTTCGAGGTCAGAAAGATCCTGAAGCTGGATTTTAGATTGAAGGTCCTTCTGGACATCTCAATGTAGACTTTAAAATGTTTAATTAGAAATAAAAATGAAACTCCAGCAATCCAGGCTAACACTTGAAGTAACCTGTGACTTCAACATTAAGCAAAACTTTTCATGAACTACACCAACCATGCACATGCAGAGCACACAAGTGTTGTAGAATATGGACAACACCGTCAATTCACTGAGATCTTTACTGATTCTGGGTGTGACCGAGGCTCAGACACTTTCACTTAGACAACTCTCATCTGCCAGGTCTGTCGGTCCACAGGGCCTGCTGGGGTCACAACCCACAGTGCTGTGGAGTCGTGCAGTACTCAGGACAAAAGCCAGGGCCTTGAACACGGTGGGCACAGGCTCTGCACTTGAACTCTCTCCACTTCCTACCCTGACAATCCTTTCAGACCATCCATTGAAACCAAAATAGTAGCTTGCCAGTTCCTGGCATTGGGAGCTGTTTAGGGCAAGGGCACGATGTTGAACTGCTTTATGTCTGCTGAGACGAATCTAAAGACATAAGAGACATACTCGAGGATTGGAACGAATTGCCACAGAGATCTAATTCAGCCGACCCAAGACTTCTCAATACAAGTTTCATAAGATAGCTGTGAAGAGCAAATTGTACAAACTTTGGTGGTTGCTCTTGTTTCAGACCCATACTCAGCAACAATCAGTTACTCGGAGCTCTGTGCTCTGGGATCATTCCAGGTGGTGGTTGGGGCAATCATATGTGCTCCTGAGTATAGGTATGTATAGGGCATAGAGCAGGGACTGAAGCAGGCGTTGAGCCTGCAGAGGAGCAGCAGAGTCTATGGTCACCACGGAGGGGTGTTCTCATGTCCGATGGAGGAGCAGGCAAGGAGGAAAGGATGGGGAGTGAGAATGACCAGCAAGATGAGGGGTGAGAAGCCAGTTCAGGGAGCCAATCAGAGAAGGCTTAGAATTATCAAATGAAAGTTTTGTAAAAGAATAATCCTCATTCATATATTCAGAGGCATGGGAAGTGGTGGGGGGCGTGCACGGGAAAACAGCAGAGAGGGGGACCCCTAGGTTCTTATCCCCATCCCCTCCACACCCAACTCTATTCCACCAAAAGCGAAACGAACCACAGAAGAATGGAAATGGGTCAGACAAAAGAATGGGACCAAAATGAGGCCCAAGCGAGACGGAATTCGGGAGCTGGAGACTGTGGGGCGGGGTGCACTCAAAGGGAAGAAAGTTTACAGTGGGAAACTGGGGGTGGGCATCGGGAACGGCTGGCTTAAGACAGAGGGATGACGCTGGCCGGGAGTCCCTCCAGCCAAAAGGACTGCCAAGCGCACACGTGGACCCCATCAAAGCCCAGAGGAGGCTGGGAACTGGCTCTGACCCTGTCAGCGAGTCTCTTCCTGCAACCAGCCCTGGCCTTTCTGCAGCAGCAGCCCTGGGGGACAGGCTGCCTGCTACCCGGATTCTGGGGGACACTCTGCAAGGCAGCGGGAGGCTGGTGGGTGGGGGCGGCTAGCTGCCAGTGTAAGGTGCCCCCGCCCAGCACTGCTTCCCACGGGGCCCGGCCCCCGCCGAGTGCGGACCCACCTTCAGCGGAGAGGACTAGAAGAGCGGCTGCCAGCCTCAGGCCCCTTGGGCTGAGTGAGCGGCGCGCGCAGAATAAAACTTGACCATGGCGTAGGAACCCTGCGGGGCGGCCGCAGCGTTGGCGAAGACGCGCACCGCATACAGGAGGCCAAAGCGGGAGAAGGCTGCGGACAGAGAACGATGCGGGGCCGCCGCGGTCACCCACCGCACAGTCCGCGGCCGAGGCCCACCCTCCCCGCACACGCCCCGGCCCCGCGCGGGGAGCCACTTCCCCAGCACGCTGCACTCTGCAAGCCCGGGCTCCAGCAGCGTCGCAGGGGCACGGGCCCCGGGGTGCAGCAGGAGAAAGTGTCGCGGCGAGCTGACAGCCACGGTTCCCTTGGCACAGGACAGGGTGCGGGGCCACGGTGGGAAGTCAGGGCTCGGGGCGCCTTTCCCGGAACACCCTGTCCTGCCCTCCGGACCTGGCTCACATGCAAGGCTTTGACCTTGGGGTCAGGGCTCAGCTCCCACACCAACAGGGTTTTGTCACTCTCGCTGGGAACCGTGAAAGGTACCACCTCAGCCCTCCTCAGCTTCACTGCATCTGCGCAACCCAGTCCAAAGGTAAGAATAGCGTTCGGTGCACCCCCAGTCTAGAAAGTGAGTGGGAGAACAGGATTTTTAGTGTGCTGGGGATTGGAATCCTAACAGCATTCCCCCACTAAGATGGGGCAGATTCTGGGCCTTCCCAACATCTTTCATATTTTCTCGAGCCAGACTGAACAGGGCAGGCCATTTATGGATTTGATTCCATTTTTCTTCTGCAGAACAGGAGACCCAGAACTCTGCATTTCCAGAGACCAACTCCGGTCCTGCTTTAAAGTAGTTTATAAGGTTAACCCGTGGTTCCCAGATGAAGGAACTCTAGAAACCAAGACTTGGAAAAAAGTTAAGAATAATGCCTATAAGGCATCTAAGGAAGGGACTAAGATCCCCGTGGAATTCTGGATTACATGGGAGATTGTTAATTCTATTCTCCTGTTTTTGAAAAGTACAATTGATGTGGAGGAGAATATTATAAATAACACGACCTCAGTTCCTTCCACACCTAAGTCTCAAAAGGGTTTTCATAGTAAAAATATTTCTGAGGCTGGTGAATATAGCTCTACTTCCAGTGTATCAGATGAAAGTGATGCGAGTTATGAGTCTGCCACCACTTACTCAGATTCTGAGTCCGAGAGGGACTCCAGACCGCTTGGGACATGCTCCCAATCGCCCAGTCCAGGCAGAGCAGAAGCAGCATCCATCTTATCGCAGGTTAAGGATGGATTCTCTCAGTCGTTTCAAAAAGGCCTGTGTCTCATATGGGCCTACATCTTCGTACTGTAGGGAGTATCTTACAGGCTGCAGCAAAAAAGGCCTACTGGGTATCTCAAGATTTTCATGTGGTTGCTAAGACTTGCTAAAGCTCTTCTCAGTACTTGGAGTGGAGAATGTGTCTCAGTGATGAGGCCAAGGCAAAGCTTCAAGGCCTAGGCCATGCTGGACAAAACTTTTCAGGAATTAAGTTGATTTATGAGATGTTAATTGGTGAAAGGAAATGGCGTGACCCAGAAAGGCAAGTCACCTTGCTGTGTGCTGTTTTTCTTCATGTCCATGATGCAGCCCTGCATGCGTGGGAGAAGGTTGATGTAGATGCAGAAATTTTTTTTTTTTTTTTGCTTTTTGGGTCCCATCCAGCAATGCTCAGGGGTCATTCCTGGCTCTGCACTCGGGAATTACCCCTGGCCGTGCTCAGGGGACCATATGGGATGCTGGGAATCGAACCCGGGTCAGCCGCATGCAAGGCAAACGCCCTGCCCTCTGTGCTATCACTCCAGCCCCAGATGCAGAATTTAAGGGAGGTTTTACAAAGATTTTCCAGAGAGCCTCAGAACCTTATGCAGATTTCATAGGAAGGTTGATGAAAGCCATTGAAATGTAGGTTAAGGACAAGGAAACTCAGGAGCTGTTGACTAAACTATAGGCCTTTGAAAATGCTAATGAGAACCGCCAGGCCTTTCTGTGCCCTATTAAGGAGAAGGAAGACATAATGGGGTACTTGAAAGCATGCTGGAATGTTGGTTCTGTTAAACATATGGTGCAGGTCTATGCCTTACAGAGACAAGCTCAGAAAAGATGTTTTAATTGTGGAAAACCAGGCCACTTTTGTAAAGATTGTTCTACTGTGAGAGCACATCCTGGGCCCTGTCCCCGGTGTAAGAGGGGAAATCATTGGGCCAGAGATTGTCGCTTTAATTTTGATGCAGTGGGTGACCCCAACTCGGGACACCTGCAAGGGGGCCAGAGTCAGGCCCCACAAAATCTGGGGATGTTCTCAGTTTCAGCCCCTCTTCCCAGTGTGGAGCTTCAGAGCTCCAATCAGTATAATCGCTGAAGCCAGTGATGGCAGGAAGGCCTTGGATATTTCCTGCCCAGATACAGTTACTACAACTCCTTTTCAATAAGCCCACAACCTCTGCATCTTCAGTGGACATATGGAATGTTAAATCAAATACAAAAAGGAGGTATTTTCTCAACTGAATGTAGCAGGAAAACTCCTCATTCGAGGAAAAGGCTATGCTTTTGTTTCAACAGATGATAACCCCACTGAGAAACTTTGGATCCCATTATGTCTCATAAGAAGTAGAATTCAACCATGTGATTTGGATCTCAGACCTCCAGAGACTCACAACCCTTCAAATTCCAGCTCCAAGCTGGAAATCACAAGGAAAGAAGATGAGCCAGCGTCAGAGAACCTGAAGAAAAGGCCTCTGAACTCCTTTAAAATAACATGAGATCACATTAAGAGCATCTCTTATACCTCTCTTTTACAGGTTGTGGATTGGACAATGCCACACCAAGTATCCTGAATTACCAGTATTTTACTTTTACTCTTTCCTTGGAATTCACAGTTTCCTGAAGGAGAAAGGAATGGCTTTTAACAGGAACACCTTTTCATTTCTCTCTAGGATATCCTTTTGTATTGGAGCTTCCCTCTGACTCTTTCTATTCACAGGCATGGAGACCAAACCTCAACTGTCAAAGTCTCTGATAACTTTAAAAAAGTGTTTTTTCTCAGACATAAGCTAGGTTGCACCTCTAGGACTACCGAGGAACCTGACCAAAGAATGGCTGCATTCCCCTGCTGAAGTTCTCCTGCCAGGAGTTGTGATGCTCCTGTTCCAGTGTTCCCCAACTGATTCCTGAAATTTATCAGACTCCTAATAGCTGCTCCCTTGAGACTCATTGCTGCAACCACTATTGATGCTGTTACAGGAACAACTCTTCAATTTTGATCCAGACACTTCATTTCTTCAAAATGGGACTACATGACTTATCATTGGTGACTCTTATCACCCCTGGACAGTGCAGGACAATTGGACGCTTTACTACAAGCACTGCTCTGAGCCCAGGGTTGGACTGAAATCTTAGTACAACTAATAAGACTGTATTGTGATTTGGAATTATGTTGTGATTTGGAATTGTTCCTTATTCAAATTTTTGTGTTTCTGTAAAAGAAAAAGGGGGGTATGTAGGATAACATAGCCTCAGGTAGTTTAGGTTTTTTGGGTTACTCTCATCACAGTGATCCCATCCCTCTGAGTTTATTTATAACTTCTTTCTTTGTGTTCTGTTGACTTGTAAATATTGTTTTACTCTTCTTGAGTCCTTTGTATAATTTATTCAGAGCCATGTCCTTTTGTATGGACACAGGAAGACTTAGCAAATGCTATGCTTTTGTAACCTGGGAGTCATTTGACTCTACATGATATTTTCCTCCTGGGCATCTGTTCTCTGACCTAAGCCTCAGCTGCCCTTACTTCCTAGCACCCCCCAAAAGCAGGGTCCCTACGAGGGACGGGACGGACCCAGGGCAATCGGTGAGTTGTGTGCTACCCTGGCATCGGGATGGGCCTGGCCAAAGTGCCTAATGCTTAACTATAAGTGAAGAGCTTGGTCATGGACAAATGCTGTCATGATCCAAACAGTGATAACTAGATTTGGACCCTGCTAGGGTTAGGAGTGATTAATCTGGCCTGAGTGCTGTAGTCTGAGTCTGTGGCAAAATGTTGCCAGGAGAGCTGCCTTGCAAGCCTCAATGTGTCTCTTGCTATGTCCATACAAAAATAACTAGTATTAAGACTGAATAAGTTCTTGGAGGAAGGAAAGGAGAAAAACACCTTAAGAGGTATTTTGCCTGCTGACAGTGGGGAAGGGCTTTGGAATGCCCTTAGGTAGTATTGGCTTTGAACCTGAGAGCCCTCAGGAAGGGCTTTCCTATGTTGACTTTGCTGCCTGGATGTGTGTAGCCTAGGGGCAAGGGGGAGAGAGAAAAAGAGGAGATGAGAGGCTGCAGTAGATCCAGAGAGAGGACAGAGCTAGGAGTGCGGGAGATGAGAAAGATGGAAGATTGAATAAACGGTAACGAATCAGCAACCAGCTTGGTCCTCCTTCTTCCTTCGCCTGTTTTTGGCCAACAGCCTTCCCGATCCAGCCCAAACACAGCGGTTCCAGAGGACCGAATGCAGGCAGTGAGACAGAGCCGCCCTGAGAGCCCATGAGTGCACACGCACTTCGGCTTGCTTAGATTTTTACACTTGAAAAAAGGATAATATAATCAGGGGTCAGAGCAGTAGTACAGCAGGGAGAGTATTTATTTGCCTTGCATGCAGCTGATCAGGTTCAATCCCTAACATCCCATATGGTCCCCTGAGGACCACCAGGAGTAATTCCTGAGTGCAGAGCTAGGAGAAACCCCTGAGCATTGCCTGGTTTGGCCCCTCCCAAAAAACATAAAGGATAATATAACCAATGTTCTTCTTTTCTAAGACAAAAACTGATTGCATTAGTTAAGTGTGACTTCTCTACAATGCTAATAATTGTTTTATAAAGAAGAATTTTAAAAATAATTTATTCCCTTCAGTCTTAAAGTTGCTTTACAAATGGAAAATCTTTAATCATAGTCTTAATTTTATTCTTGTTTTTTTCTGTTCTGGAAACCTACACGTCTGGAAACTACCACATCATCATTTCTCATTTTATATCTGCTGTAGTTAAAACTCAAAAGTAGGAACATGAGTGATTCAAGGCACACCCCAGTTTTATCAGTACTGATGGCTGCTACATGTAGGACATGCCTCCATCTGTCCCTTTTCTGCAAATTGCCCTGTATTGTCTGAAGAGGAGGGCAGGTTAAGGGTTAAATTTGCCTTTGTAACTTCTTGGCTGCTTTGAAAGAGGTTTTCCAGACTGCTGGGCAGGAAACTGTCACCAAATGAGCCAACAAACTGCCCTAGGAACTGTAAGCAAACATTTGCATTTGCAGGGAAACAGTTAAAAGTCAACAAATGTTGAGATAAGCAAATTAAGTGACATATGTGTGATCCCCTTTGATCCATAGATGTGATTTCCTTTGATCTAATAGGTGTAATTTCCTTTGGTCCAATATGTGTGATTTTCCCTTTTCTCCCCAAAAAGGGTTTAAAAACAGCTCTCTTTTTGAGTTCCGAGGCCTTCGACTTTGCTGCTTTTCAGGCACAGTTGAAGGTCCCAATATAGCTATATTGGCTTGAATAAACCCCGTGCCTTTGCAGAAAGAGTTGTCTTGGTTTTGTTCTTTTGTTCTTTTGTTCCACCGCGCCTCCCCGGGGCAGAGATCTGCTAACCCCTAAAAGTCCTTAAGCAGGTTTCATTCCATATTGGCACCTCCTAAGAAAATGAAATCAACAGTGGTAGGGTGCTTGCCTTGCATGTGAGTGGCCTGGTTCGTTCCCCAGCATCCCATATGGTCTCCTGAGCACTGCCAGGAGTGATTCCTGAGTGCATAGTCAAGAATAACCCCTGAACATCACCGGATGTGGTGCAAAAGCAAAAAATTAGATCCTGTGTAAGATACATAGGACAGAGGGTAAAGTGCTTGCCTCGCATGTGGCCAACCCAACTCTGATCCTCGGAATAGTATGTAAAATATAAAGGAACATGTTGGGAGCCCCCCACCCTCGTCTTTTTAGAAAGGATCATCCCTAATCATTATTGTTCCTGTTTTTGGTTGATGACTGGGAGTGTATCCCCAGCACTCCAAGGGGTCACTCCTGAGCAAGACATTCAGGAATAGCCCCAGACACTTGGGTGTGGTCCCAAATAGCCCTGCCCTAAACAAAACAGAGATATAGATTCCATCCAGCACTTTTTTCCTTTTTTTTTTTCTTTTTTTGTGTCACACCTGGAGATGCACAGGAATTACTCCTGGCTCATGCACTCAGGAATTACTCCTGGCTCATGCACTCAGGAATTAGTCCTGGCGACGCTCAGTGGACCATATGGGATGCTGGGAATCAAACCTGGGTCGGCCGCGTACAAGGCAAACTCAACATTTGCTGTACTATTGCTGTAGCCCTATCCAGGACTTTGTAAAGATGATCTGAATTCTAGTTCATTCTTCCATAGCAGGCTGAAATCTTTGGCATTCTGACACACTTCCTCCACCCACCACTATTTTCCATGCCTCAATCAATACGAGATCATAAAGCTGTACCCGAGATTTCTCTCTCCATAGAAAACGATTGGCTTTAGTTATGTTACCTGGAGTCTGATACTGTTTCAAACCAGTAATTACAGAGTTCACTGACTCTCCCAATACCCTGTGAAACTGTTCACACAGGTCTCCACTTCACAATGAACATTCGAGGACAATAATTTTATCTTCCTTTTACTACCCTGAGCGATCCGATTGCCCTTGACACTCAAATTCGATCAGGAAAATGTGAACGCTTTCTTCGTACAAGGAATACTTTAATGAACCCCCAAATATAGACATTTCATTGGGGTCCCCTTGGTTTTATGAATGACAGTCAGGAGCTAGGGGCCCAGACTTGCATGAGAATGAGGAGGCAGCCCTTGGAAACCCATTAGTCCTGGGGCTCTGGCTCCATTTGGCTTGTGATGGGGAAGGGAAGAAAGTGACAGAGAATGAAAGCAAAGGACAGAAGAAATGTAGAATCCCCAAGTGAGGAGCGAGAGTAGTTCTGGGAAAACTCCACAGCAGGCCGGCTTCCCCCGCCTCATTCCAGGGGACACTCTGTCACCCAGGAAGAGAGTGGTCGGCCCTCACAGCACAGCTTCCACATCAGCCTGTAGAGACAAAACACTGGTTCTGGCTTCATCCATCCTGACCCAGTGCTCTGTGAGGCCCCGTGGCCACTCCTTGGGTCTCCTTTGTGGTGGATCTCTGCTCCGGCCTCCTGTGGCCCTTCTGATGGTTCCTGTCAATTGCCCTCATCTGTGGCCTTTGCTCTACCCCATTCGGGGGCTTCCACATTTTAAACAGTTTTCTCCCATGACAGGAATGGGCCCTGTTTGCTTGGGCTGAGAGTTGCTAAAGAAAAATGTTGCCCCCACCCTTGCCCCACAGACTCTCTCTCTTGAAAGAGTCAGTCATAAGTACCCCTGAGGTACCTGAGTTTGCCCAACACCGCACAGTCACCTGGAGAGGACAGGTGCTTCTACAATTAATTTATCTGTTCACCGTGAAGGGCAGTGAAGTTCAGTAACCATGGGAACACCCGCCATGGCTGAGCTGACTGCTTGAGGGTGTCTACCTCTCTGGGGAATGGGACATTTCTTTTTCCACTGAAAATGTTGCGTGGCTAGCTGCGACCAGACACGATTGTTTGGTGCAAATGCTCCCGTGTCTCCAATTTTGGAACCAGGAGCTGATACATCGGACTTTGCATCCCAGGTACTTAGGCTGGACCAAAGCCACCCTCATGGCTGCTTAAGACTTTAAGACTTAAGACTTTAGTGGTGGAACTTGAGGGGCCCATCAGGAGTGGAGAAAGCTGGAGTGCAGGGGGAGCTGTGGAGCCAGGTTACCAGCAAAGCAGAGGCAACCTGACTCGGGTTTTCGGTCCCACCTGGCTGGCTCTGCACTCAGGAATTACTTCTGCCAGCCTCAGGGGACCTTAAAGGATGCTGGGGATCAAACCCAGGTCAGCTGCATGCTAAGGAAGCTCCTTACACACGGTGGCTCTGAATCCTCCTGCAAACACTTTGCAGCTTTGCAGATTTATTTCCACTTGCTTCCCAAGGTTCCCCTGAGCCCCTTGGCTGGGCTCTGCAAGACTGCTCGTTTTTGGGGTCAGAGAGATAGTACAATAGGTAAGGCATTTGCCTTGCATGTGGCCGACCCAGGTTTGATCCCGAGCATCCCATACAGTCCCCAGAGCACTGCCAGGAGTAATTCCTGAGTACAGAGCCAGTAGTAACCCTTGAGCACTGCTGGGTGTGATGTAAAAAACAAAATAAATGAATAAATTAAATACAATTTGTAAAAAAAGACTCCTCTTGCTCTCCCTCTTCTAGTTTAAGTGGGTCTCTTACTGCAACCAACCCAGGGTTGCTCCACACTGTTTCCAAGAAAGAACCAGAAAATCCCAGGCCCTGTGAGTCGAAGCTCGCTAGGCACTGACAGTTCCTGCCCACTGCTCCTTCCTCTGTTGCCACATCTTCAGTATGCTGCCCATCTCCCCGAGTCTTAGTTCATCTTCCCTCCTCACCACTTCCTCATCCCTCCTGCTCAGTCAGGCACTGGGGAGCCTCAGCACTAAGCCTCCTGGGCTTCCACCCTCAGACCCACAGGGGCTTCCTCGCTAGTGACGGGGACAGCATGTCAATCTGGGCGGCCACTGGGGCCCATTCACAGCACAGCCTTTGAACAAATCTGCCAGAGCCACTGGCACAACTCCCCAAGGAAAACGAATGGGGGCAGGGAGGGAGTGGCTCTAGGACCTTTCCCAACAGGGCCTGTGCTGGGCTTCCCCCATCCCAGTGCCTCCAGTTAGTTTCTGGACTGGCTACCAGCTGCACTCTCTCTCCAGTGCC
This sequence comes from Sorex araneus, assembly GCF_027595985.1. Lineage (NCBI taxonomy): Eukaryota > Metazoa > Chordata > Mammalia > Eulipotyphla > Soricidae > Sorex > Sorex araneus. The sequence goes on along the minus strand of NC_073308.1, from coordinate 7,754,087 downwards.
ATCTTCTTTTTGGTAAAGAAGCAAAAACCAGTGGCTCTCAGGTTTTAGACTTGGCCAGGGTAGGGCTCAGCAGTGGAGCATAGGGCTGGCATGTGCAAGGCGGGTGTTCCATGGCCAACTCGTGTGCTCTCCCATGCACAGTCAGGAGTTCTGGCGGACTCAAACACCTCCAGGCCTAAGTCTCATCAGGCTCAAGTACCACACCTCTGGGTGCCAGAGCATCAGGCCTGCAGAGCCAGGGTGAGCAGCGATGCACGGGGACTTCAGGCACCATCAGCCCCAGTCCCACGTGGATGGCCCCCATGACAAAACACAAAAGCTGGGCTGGGGAGAGAGTCGAAAGGGCTGGAGTGCATGCTTGGCATGTTGGATGCGGGGACCCAATCAATCCCCAGTCCCTGACCACACACCTGGCTGTGTCAACAGAACAACAACCGAACAACAACCAATGTCCACCTCTGAAGCTTTCTTCATAATAATCTAACCCTGGAAATAATCCAGAGATATTAATAATAATAATAATCTAGAGTATTCCTAGGGGATACTACTGCACAGAGGGAAAACTGACAAGCGCAGCCTCCTGCTGTATTTACAGGTGGATCCCGGTCATTTCACTCAGCCGAAGATGTTAGGCATAAACAGTACACTCTGTGTGCTGCCATCCGGGGAAAAGGGATCAGTCAGAGTGTGTTTTCTGTGTGGGGGAGGGAACCTTCGAGAGCAGCGTTCTTCGACGTTGTCACATTGGTGGGCCGACAGCTGTCCTGCACATAGTCCAAAGCCCGCAGTTACAACCAAGGCAGGGGGCCAGTGGTTTTCAACCCTTTTCTGTGGAACCAGCGAAAAGGGCAGTGATCTTTTGCAGACCAACAAGGCAGGAACAAAAGGCATCATTTATAACGTCACTTTGTGGATTCATTTTAAAGTCTAACATTGCAAAGTGAAAATCGTGCCTCTGGTTTGCCACATGGAAAGTGGCCATCACTTGTCACAAAGTGGCAGAAACCTTCTGGCAGGACAGGCTGGCACCAACCCACAGACCCCGGGTTGGGAAACCACTGTTGTCGTGGGCTACGAATGTTCCAGAATTGGATACATAAAGTAGCTACAGAGTATATGCCATATGTAAATATTACTGAGGTGTACACAAAAATAAGGGAACTGTAAATACAGAGAAATGTTAAGGGGGCGAGGAAGAGGCAGGAAAAACAGACTTCAGTGACTGGGCAGGGGTAAGCGGACGCAGGGCCTTTTTACAACAGACATAGAAGGGAGCTAAAGCGGCTCATGGATCTAAAAATAAGAGCTAACTCCGTAACTATGAAGCGGTGGGCCAGAGGGCTGCCCAGCAGACTGAATGCATGAGTTGTACAGGGGAGGCCCAATTTGATCCCCAGCATGGCAGGTTCCCCTCAGTATCGCCAGTGTGACCCCCAAATAGAGAGCCAAGAGTCGTCTCCCTATACAACTAGTCCAAAGCAAATAATCACGTTCCCAAGAAAAAGCACAGAAATAAATTTTCATGACCTTACACCTGGCAATTAGGATCTTAATTACAAACACCCAAACCCGAAGTGACAAAAGGAAATAGACGCTGGACTACATCAAAACTCAAAACTTTTCATGGAGCTCTGGGACAGGGGTAAGCCATTTGCCTTGCATATGAACAGCCTGGGTTCGATCCCAATCACCATATATGGTCTCCGGTGTTCAGCCAGAAGTGACCCCTGAGCACAGAGCCAGGAGTAAGCCCTAAGTGCCACCGGGTATGGTCCCAAAACTGAAATAAACTGAAAACATTTATGTGGCAAATGATAAAGACCAAGTTTAGGGGCCGTAGTGCATACCAGGCCTGGATTTGATGCCGGGCACCATCTGACTCTAAGCATCACTAGGTATAGCTCTGGAGACCCTTGAGGATCACTGTCACACTGGTGGTCTCTGGCACAAAAGGACCACATTCTTACGCTCTGGCACGGAATCGCATGCCTTGGCTAGATGAGCAGTTAAGAATTTCACTTCACCTCTATCACACCCTTGAAAACTTTGGATTTAACTGGAATGTACAGGGGCATTGCAGCCACGTGACACCTCAAACTATACAACACTCATTAGCCAGGAGTAGCACACCAGACTGGGTGGGATGTAAAGTAGAAGGCATCCAATCTTGATTAGGAAAGTACCAACATAGAAGCATACCCTATAACAACATCTTAGCAATGTCTTGTACAATTGCTTAATAGCTACAGGGTAAGGGGCTGAAATGATAGCACAGCAGATAGGGAATTTGCTTTGTACACGACCAACCCAGGTTCAAGTCCCAGCATCCCATATGGTCCCCTGAGCACCGCCAGGAGAAATTCCTGAGTGTAGAGCCAGAAGTAACCCCTGTCCATCACCGAGTGTGAACCAAAAGGCAAAAACAAAAAACAAAAACCAAAAAAACACCCAAAACTAAAAATAACTAAAAAAATAGCTTCAGGGTGAGATACACAATCTTCACTAATTTTCTTCTGAGGAATTTTTTTTCATTATTCTTTTAGCAAATTATAAGAAGCAATATAAAATAAATTACTGAGTACCTGCTTTGTCGATAGGCTTAAGGGATCATTGGAAGAACTGGAGATAATTGTGGTTGGAAGGTGCAGTGATGGTGGAATTGAATGTCTGTAACAAATCATCATGAACAATTTTGTAAGCCACAGTGTCTATATAAGGTAAGGGAAAATAAAATTTTAAAAAATAGTTAAGTTAAAAACAAAAAGAAAAAACACACCAAACCAGGTCGAGCTGTCCCTTTTCACCAGGAGGCTGGCAGCAACGAAAGAGGCAGACAATCAAAATTGGTGGTGAAGAGGTGGAAAAACATACTGTACCTTTTAGTTTTTAACAATGTGGTAGTATTCAAGAGACTAAACAGAGAGACCAGAGGGAGAGTTTAACAGTCTACGGCACACGGTACATGCTTGGGAGATGAGATTCCACCTCTGGCAGCAGAGGGTACCCCCTAGTCTCCAACTCCAAGCAGCTCCAGGAGCCACCCCTGAGCACTGAGCTGGGAGTAGGCCCTGAGCACCTCTGTGTTTGCCCCCTAACTAAAACAAACAAATGAAAAAGGTTAAACCTGGAATTAAACTGGATTCTCATTCTGTAGACTGTCTTTGTATTCTGGTCACGGTTTCTTTGAGGTACAGAAACTTAGTAGCTTAAGATAGTCCCATTTGTTCATCTCTGTTTCCACTTGTTTGGTCAATGGCATTTCATTCTTGAACATACCTTTGGCTTCAATGTCGTAGAGGGTTTTGCTGACCTTTTCCTCAATGTACCTCATGGATTCGGGTCTGATGTTGAGTTCTTTAATCCATTTTGATGTGACTTTTGTGCATGGTGTTAAGTAGAGGTCTGAACCCATTGTTTGGCATGTGGTTGTCCAGTTTTGCCAGCACCATTTGTTAAGGAGACTTTCCTTTCTTCACTTTTCATTTCTTGCTCTTATCAAAGACTATATGCTCATATATTTGAGGGTTTGTGTAAGGATGTTCAATCCTATTCCACTGGTCTGTGGGTCTACTTTTGTCCCAATACCATGCTGTTTTAATTATTACTGCTTTGAAGTACAGTTTGAAGTTTGGGAAGGTGATGCCCTCTCCCATCTTCTTTTTCTGGAGAATTGCTTTAACTATTTGTGGTGCTTGTTGTTTCATATGAATTTCAGGAGTGTTTGATCCATGTCTTTGAAGAATGTCATGGGTACCCATATAAGGATCGCACTGAATCTGTATAATACTTTGGGGAGTACTGCCATTTTGACATTGTTAATTTTCCCAATCCATGAAAAGGAGATGTGTTTCCATTTCCTTGTGTTCTCTTTTATTTTTGAAGTAGTGTTTTGTAGTTTTCTTTGTACAGTTCCTTTACCTCCTTAGTTAAGCTGATTCCAAGGTACTTGATTTTCTGAGGCCTGATTGTGAATGGGGTTGCCGTTTTCTTTTCTTTTTTTTTTCTTTTTTGGGTCACACCTGGCAATGCACAGGGGTTACTCCTGGCTCTGCACTCAGGAATTACTCCTGGCGGTGCTCAGGGGACCATATGGTGTAAAAAACTAAATTTCGCCGAGGGGGCGCGCGCACCTGCGGGCTCTCTGGGCGGCTCTGTCTCACCGCCCACGTTCGGTACCCCGGAACCACTGTGTGTGCCATCGGTCAAGGGGCAGGCGATGGAAGGAAGAAGGCGAAACTGGTTGCTCGATCGGTTTATTTCATTCTCTCTCTCTCTGCTTCTCTCCCGGCTCTCGGTCTCTCTCTCGATCTGTGGATCTGGCCCCCAACCCACTCTTACAGCCTAGTTAAATCTCCACAGCATAAGGGGGTTGGGGCATACACATAGGTGTGGTCAGCAATAGGGTAAGGTTCCTTTCCCTCAGGGGATGCTTCGCCTAGGACTTAATTCTCTTTCAGCAGGAGGGTCCACCAAGGGCAGAGTCCCATGAATGTGTTTCTCTTCTCCTCAGCCAGCAAACATATAAGAATTCATAATATTAATTATTTTGTATGGACACAATAAGAGATGCATTAAAGCTTACAGAATTGCTCTCCTGGGGCCATCTCAATCTCAGACTACAGTGCTCAGGCCAGAACAGTCTTTCCTATCCCTAGCAGGGTCCTAGTCTCATCATTACTTTTGGATCATGACAGCATTTGTCTATGATCAAGCTCTTAACTTATAGTTAAGAATTAGGCACTTTGGCCAGGCCCATCTCGATGCCAGGGTAGCACATAACTCACCGCTTGCCCTGGATCCTTCCTGTCCCTCGTCGGGACCCTACTTTTGGGGTGCTAGGAACTGAGGGCAACTGAGGCTTAAGTGGAGAAAGCAGATGCCCGGGAGGGAATAATATTCGAGGCCAATTAAGTCCCAAGTTACAAAAACATAATATTGTCTTCTTGTGTCTATACAAAAAAGACATAGCTTTAAAGTAAATTATTCAAAAGGCATAAAGAGGGGAGAAAGGCAATGTTATAATATTCAGTGTCCTAGGAAGTTCTGACCTTACAAATTAGCAGAGTCAGATTAGGGGAAGAGCTGGTTACAGATAAACAAAGGAATGGGAGTGACTCGGGAGCACTTTGATGGGTGTGACTGATAAACCTAAGCTCCTAGTTGCAAGGAGAGCAGGACAAACCAATGATATCCAACAATATGGGATGCTGGGAATCGAACCCGGGTCAGCCCCATGCAAGGCAACTACCCGCTGTGCTATCGCTCCAGCCCCGGGGTTGCCTTTTTCATATCACTTTTTTCTCCTCTCGTTATTTGTGTATAGGAATGCCATGAAATTCTAGCATTGTCTTTCTAGCAGGTTTGAGTCATGGTGGGACTGGTGTCTAAATATCGGATGTAACCAAAGTAGAGAGAGAGTATGGGGGAAATTGTTTACCACCAGGCAGGGGAGGGGTTGGAATGGGGTTTGGGGGGAATACTGGGGATTTTGATGGTGGAAAATGTGCATTAGTGAACGGATGGGTGTTTGATGATTATATGACCGAAGGTCAAACATGAAAGCTTTGTAACTATCTCACGGTGAATCAATTAAAAGCAGGGAAGTAATAATAAAACAATATGGTAACCTAACATTCTGGGGCTGGAGCGATAGCACAGTGGTTGGGCTTTTGCCTTTCACGAGGCCAACTCGTGTTCGATTCCTCCGCCCCTCTCCGAGAGTCCGGCAAGCTACTTAGAGTATGGAGCCAGCAGGGCAGAGCCTGGCAAGCTACCCGTGCGTATTGGATATGCCAAAAACAGTAACAATAAGTCTCTCAATGAGAGACGTTACTGGTGCCCACTTGAACAAATCGATGAGCAACGGGATGACAGTGAACATTCTGAATTTTAAAAAAAGTTGTGTGGCCATGAAAAAAGAGAGCAAGCAAGAGAGGGAGAGTCAGGAATAAGACTGTGGTCTTCCTGCTCATGTTCTTTCATGGCATGGCCTGAGAGCCCGGAAACCCCTGAGCCAGGTCACTGTGAGATAGAGTTACAAAGCTTTCCTGATTGTGATCCAGCTTCAGCCGTACAATGCTAGAACACCCCTCCCTCCACCAGTGTCATCATGTTTCATCCTTTACCCACTTTCAGCACACATCTCCCATCCAGAGCGATCCCTTCCAACTATCATTGTTATCGTGATCCCTTCTCTATCCCAGCTGCCCTCTCTCCCAGCCCTTGAGGCAGGCTTCCAACCACAGACCATTCATCCTGGCCCTTGTTGCTAACTGTCCTTGGGTGTTAATCGCATACTATGTTTTTACTTTTTTTTTTACATCCCATAAATGAGTGCAATCATTCTATGTCTGTCCTTCTTCTGACTTATTTCACTCAGCATGAGCCTCTCCATGAAAGGAAGAAAGAGAGAAAGGAAGAAAGAGAGAAAGGAAGAAAGAGAGAAAGGAAGAATGACAGAAAGAAAGAATGAAAGAAAGAAAGAAAGAAAGAAAAAAGAAAGAAAGAAAGAAAGAAAGAAAGAAAGAAAGAAAGAAAGAAAGAAGAAAGAAGGAAAGAAAAAGAGAGAAAGAAAGAAAGAGAGAAAGGAAGGAAGGAAGGAAGAATGAAAGAAAGAAAGAAAGAAAGAAAGAAAGAAAGAAAGAAAGAAAGAAAGAAAGAAAGAAAGAAAGAAAGAAAGAAAGAAAGAAGGGAAGAAATGAAAGAAAGAAGGAAAGAAAGAAAGTGAAAGAAAGAGAGGAAGGAAGAAAGAATAATAGAAAGAAAGAAAGAAAACAAAAGAAAGAAAGAAAGAAAGAAAGAAGGAGAGAGAGAAAGAGAGAAAGGAAGAAAGAAGGAAAGAAAGAAAGAAATAAATCTGTTTTCATTTCACTTGCCTCTTGCTGTTCTGTTCACTCAGCATGAGCCTCTTCATGAAAGAAAGAAAGAGAGAGAGAGAGAGAAAGAAATAAAGAAAGAAGGAAAGGAAGAAAGAAAGAAAGAAAGAAAGAAAGAAAGAAAGAAAGAAAGAAAGAAAGAAAGAAAGAAAGAAAGGAAGGAAGGAAGAAAGAAAGAAATCTGTTCTCACTTCACTTGCCTCTGGCTGTTCTGCTCACCCTGGTCTTCCTTCTCTCACTGATGTAGTTCTCAGTCTTCCACTGGTCTGTATCCCATTCTGCCTCGGGAACCTTTACTTCCTGCTGCTCACTGAGACGCTTCATCAGGAGGCCGGTTCCGGAGAGGAGCTTGGCACACGCCAGCCTCACCTGGGGCTCAGAGCGGTCCATTTCAGAGTCCGGATCCCGTGAGCAATGAGCTTCCTCACGTCACTGTTGGGGATCAGGACCACAGCTGCTGGATGAGTTGCATGTCCAGTTGGTCTCCGGGGTGTGGTTTCTGTGTGGCAGAGACGATGTCGGTGGCCACGTTGTGATATTCCCACTGCGTCTCGCTGGACTGCTTGACAGCCGGCACGAGGTTGCCGGGCATCCCGGCGTCCTTCTCATGGGCGGTGCCTTTGCTACCGACGGTTTTCTCTGGCAGCGCGATGCCTCTGGTGTTCGCCCCATTTGCAGCACGCGTGCTTTCTGCGGTCTTCTTTCCTGCAGGTGAGTGTGAAGGTTGAAAGGACTGGAGCCAAGGTCCGTCCTGACCTCTCCAAGACAGAGACTCCTCTCTTGGCGGGGACTTGATGAGGTTCTCACCGCAGCGAAAGGAGGCCGCTTGGCGACTCGCACCGGCCTCTCGGGTGCTGATTCCTTCGTCTCTGTACTCACTCTGGCTCTGGGCATTCTGGGCAAAGCCGAGAGTAAGACTTATGAAAACGGTAATTTTTTCCAGTGTGTGACACGGGGCTGGGAAACTTCATGTTCCGAACTCGAGCGTCTGCGTCTTCCAAACCGAGGAGCGTGTTTTTCGAGTCTTTGGGTTTGTTTTTCGCCTCGGCTGGGATTTTCGGAGAAGTGGCGGCAGACGGGCTGGCTGCCCATGGAGAACTGCTCCAGGTGGTGGACACCACCGCCCCGTGCTCCTGGATGCAGGAGGACTCCTCATTGAAGGAGTTTTCCACCCATTTCCTGGGTGTTCCGCCAAGGGAAGCTCTTTTGGTTCTCTTGGGGCCGCCTCCTGAGCCTTCTCTCTCAGGCAATGTTCCCTAAGTCTAGCTGCTCATTCATGAGAACGGACAGGCTGTTTCTCTATGCTGAGGCCTCCTCCGGTTCAATGGTCAGCTCGGTGCTGGTATTCTTCTTTCGAGTCTGTAAAACCTTCATGAACTCCCTTTTCGTGGTACTTATGGACTCTTCCTCCTCTATCAAAAAAAGAGCTTGCTTTTGATCAAGAAAGATAACTGGGGATAATTTTGGGAGCACAGACATAAATTCCAGACAAGTAAATTAGTAATCAGGAAACAAGAGCGATATTGGGGGACGGGGGCACAGGGAAGCCCTAAGTTTACACGTATGATTGGCAAGAACAGAAGGAGAAACAAAGTGATCATCGCTATTTATTCAGAATAAATAGGGCATGAAGTTTAGTGCATGTATTTAGGATTATCCCACTGGGGGGCAGAGTGACAGAAGAGCAGATAAAGTATTTATCTTGTACGCAGCCAACCTGAGTATGATCCCCAGCACCCATACTGTCCCTCAAGCCTTACCAAGACTGATTCCTGAACACAAAGTCAGAAGTAAACTTTAACCACCTCTGAGTATGCCCCTCAAACAATAATAATACGATTATTCCACTGGTCCCCAAGGACCAAGTACCCAGTATTCATGACAAATATTTGCTGCTCAGTTAGACTCTTTACAGATCAACTGACTTCTGTTTTATTTTTTGGCCATTCCCAGCCATGCTTAGGGGTTGTTCCTGGTTCTGCTCTCAGAATTCTTGAATTCAACATGATCTGTTTCCAACTGTATACTGTGAATCTGAAAGTATTTCAGATCATTAAAAACTAACTAACTTTGGGTCTGTGATTCAGCCACAGCACACAGAATTGAACAACAGATGACTTAAATAACATGCATCTTAGAGATAAATGACCTTCCTTTATGATTAAGGAAGAGTTTTAGATAGATAAAATTGAAGATTAAAACTGAACAAGTTCCAAATTCTGTTTTAAAGTCTACATTTTTTGTTAAAAAATACATTTTTTGTTAAAAAACAAATGCCTTTTTTAATATCTACCTGCTCTCAATGCTTATTGGTTTATATAGTTAAACATTGAACTAATTTAATAATTTATTCTTTATGCTGATAGTTTTACTCTTTTAGTAACACAATTTAACACTAAAGTCCATGTTAGAATCTATCTTATAACTTATAAGCTAACTGAAGAAATATTAATACCATCAATCACTATTAACATTTGAAAACTTTACATAATGTATCACAGGGAGAGCAATGAGATTAGTTCCTGGTATTTCAAACAAATCACACGTATTTGGATCTTCTTCAGGTTTATCAGAGAAACTATTTAATAAAGTTTACAGATATAATAATGGAGTTTTTAGATAATTCAACACTGAGTTAGAGTAGCATAGGAATAAGCTCAAGAACTTTGAACGGTTTAATGGACTACAAAAATAATCATTTTTTAGTTAGTTTTCTTATGGCTCACAATTATCACGTGTCTAACAAAAGTTTAATGAAACTATCCTGCTCTTGATCATAACAAGGTGTACTAATCAAATATGTAAAAAGATAGATGATAAAGTTTATACTTGGTGCTCAGAATTCATTGAAAAGATAAACTACACTTGAAAAATAATTGAGGTTTTTTTTTGGGGGGCTACCTAGCAATGTCTAGGGGTTACTTCTGGTTTTGTACTCAGAAATCACTCATGATAGTGTTTGGGGGGCCATTTGAGATGCTGGGGATTGAATCCGGGTTGGTTACATGCAAAGCAATCACCTTACCCGCTTTACTATCTCCAGCCCAAGAGAAAACATCTTTATAATGGCTAAATTTTTACTTTAATTAAATTTTACATGTGTCTATTACTTATACTTGTTTGCATAATTGTTGATAGCATACTTTTTAAGTAATCTAGAACCACCTTATGAAAGTAGATAAATGCCGGGCTAGAGAGAGAGTACAGAAGGTAGAGCATTCACCTTGCATGTGTCCAACCCAGATTTGATCCCTGGAATCCCACGTGTTCCCTGAACACCAGCAGAAGTAATTCCTGAGTGCAGAGCCAGGAGTAAGCCCTGAGCATTAATGCGTGTTGCTCCCAAAAGCAAATTAAAAATTAATCAACAAATCTTTTTTTGCTAATTATGGCCACCAGGCTGGAGCGATAAGAACAGCAGGTAGGGCGTTTGCCTTGTACCTGGCTGACCCGGGTTCGATTCCTCCATTCCTCTCGGAGAGCCTGACAAGCTACTAAGAGTATCCCACCCACATGGCAGAGCCTGGCAAGCTCCCTGTGGCGTATTTGATATGCCTAAAACAATAACAACAAGTCTCACAATGGAGACATTACTGGTGCCCGCTCGAGCAAATCGATGAACAAAGGACGACAGTGCTACAGTGCTGCTCTCAGAAATTATTCTGAGTGGTGCCTGGGGGACCACATGGGAATCTGGGAATGAAACTCGGGTTGACTGCATGAAAGAAAGCACCCTGGGGCTGGAACACTAGGTAGGTTGTTTGCCTTGCATGTGGCCAATCTGGGTTCGATTCCCAGCATCCCATATGGTTCCCTGAACACAGCCAGAGCCAGGAGTAACCCATGTGCATTGCCAAAGTGTGACCCAAAAAAGCATAAAAAGAAAAATGCAAGCACCTTCTCTTGCACCATTATACCATCTCTCTAGCCCCTCAACTATGACTTGTTATACTCCCATACCTTTATCCTGTCCTGCCCACATGAGGAGAGAGGGCTCTTTCTCTTTACCTCTTTCGTGTGCTAATATTCTTTTTTTTTTTTGCTTTTTTGGGTCACACCTGGCGATGCACAGGGGTTACTCCTGGCTCTGCACTCAGGAATTACCCCTGGCCGTGCTCAGGGGACCATATGGGATGCTGGGATTTGAACCCGGGTCGGCCGCGTGCAAGGCAAACGCCCTACCCGCTGTGCTATCTCTCCAGCCCCAGGTGTGCTAATATTCTTATTACCATCACAGCCAACAAAGAAATTCCTCCAGAAATCAGGTCCTCATCTGAATGCACCCTTCCTCCACTACCCACTAATTCCTTTGCTTACTAGCCCTTTAGTCTCATGTTGTTGAATCTGGGCAGATGTCTGAGGATATGTTAATGGATTTGCCAGAGTGTATGTCAATGTGCAATGTTGAGAAAATCTAGAAAATGATTTGTTTTTTTTTTTGTTTGGGGGCGACACTCGGTGATGCTCAGGGGTTACTCCAGGTTCCGTGCTCAGGAAATCACTTCTGGTGGTGCTTGGGAAACTGTATAGGATGCCGGCAATGGAACCCAGGTCTTCTGTGTGCAAGGCAAGTCCCCTACCCACTGTACTAACTCTCTGGATCCTGAAATAATATTTGAGCTCCCAAAATTGGGGGAAAACAACTCTTATTAGATGTGTATTTTGCCTTCACCTACTTCCTACTATTTTCATCTCTACTTAGGGAACCATACAAAGTTTCTGACTGCGTCAAGGTCAAGTATAACATTGAGCAGTTGGGTTTCTCTTGGGGGAACAGTGGGGCCAAACCCAGCAATGTTCAGGGGTTACTTCTCTCTCTGTGCTCAGGGATCACTGCTGCTAGTAATTAGGATCGTCTGGAATGCTAGGGATCAAATCCAGGTCTGCTGTATGGAAGGCAAACATCATAGCTACTAGACTATCTCTCCAACCAGCCTTTACTGAAGAATTCAAAGTGCTTTTGGTGGAGTGAAGTTTAGAGGGGGAGTTAAGGGAAGTGAGGAAGAAGCATGGACTTGCAAAGAATCCAAGACTGGGATCACAAGACCTAGGCATTAGGCACATTTAACACTTTTAGTTTTGCTTTTCCTCACCTAAAAAATGTTATTAGTATCTTATTCTGATTTCGATTATTTGGTTTAGTTATTCTCTAAATAAAATTATTGCAGTTGGAGTAACATGGTTTTAATAGTACCAATGCTATTGGTTTCCACGTACAAAGTAAACTTCACCTGGACCACCTCTGAAGTGCCGAGACACCATGGTCCTTACAGCACCTCCAGTCTGACTCTTCTCCCTCTTCTCCCTGCCACCCCCAACAAATCCCCAGGTTTGATGTTCATCTTATGAAAGGTGATTCGTAAATGATTCTTATACCCACCTCTGAGAAGAGAGTGGTAGATTGTGAAAAGTTGATTTTGAAAATAACACTATCTTTGTGTAAGAAGCAAAGTGATTTGATGTGCCCAATTGCTGATAGTGAATCTGATTCATAATATCCCAGCGTGAAAACACTTTTATGGGTGGGGTGTGTGTGTATGTGTGTGTGTGCTCGCGTGAGTGCGTGGGCACTCGTGAATGTGCCACACTCAGCGGTGCCCAGGGGATACTCCCAGCAGTTCTTGGGAAACTGTTTTGTGGGGGGGTTGAACCCACACCTCCCACATGAAAAGCATGTGGTACAACATATTGATCTATTTTCCTGGGCCCCTAAAAGCACATTTTGGAAGTTATCAAGCTAAGGTCAGTAAACTTACTATGTGGAAAGATACTTAAGAGCACCTGAGTGCTTTGTAGATGGAAGGGTTAAAATTCAAAGTAGGCCCAGAGGTGAGGATGGTCTAAGAATCCATGAGCCCATCCTTCATTAGAAGGATTGAGTGGCAACCTCTGCTTAGAAAACCAGAGATTCTCAGGCTCTAAGCAAAACTTTCATAAGACAGTATGACTTGTACTTGCCTATAAAATTACAGAAACACATGCAATAAAATACCTACACCTGTCCTGTGAAGAAAAGGGCACTTGAGATCTGTTGTGTATAAAATATGTTTACAAACTGCATTCTGTGGCTGAGCTCTCATCTGGAGGACCAGCACCTTGCCCGGAGTGTGGCCCTCATTTGTGACCATTAGTGTTAGCTCCCTTCCCCACTTCCATCCTTCTCTTCTATTCTTATTAAATCTTCAGGCCATGCATATATTGCTAAGGTAATGATGTGACTGAGATTCTGACTTTACCAAGGGAAATCATTCTTAGAAATATAGGGAGTTGAACTCTGAATAAAAATAATGCAACTGCATAATCAGTTTAAAATGGACCATTAGTGATTAAAGTTAAAATGAAACAAATTAAAAAGCTATCAGCAGGCAATTCAGACTCACCGCAGTGTGTACTGCTGGTACATTCACAATGTAGTTTGACTACTTTGCAGACAGAGTCTATTTTATTCTTAAATTGGCAGAGGCAGCAGGTGAGATGCCTAGGTAATATCCTATGAATGGAAACACAGAGAATTAAGTGCAGAGTAAAGGGGTTACTTTAAATAGGTAGAAGAGGCAGCCAAAGCCACTGTGCAGCTATTCAAAATGTTCCTGAGAACCATGGATGAGGCGCTGCTCGAACTCGGTGGTGGTGGGAACCCAACTGGGAGGTGATGCATGCAAAGTGTGTACCTGAACTCCTCTACTATCACTTCAGCCCTCAGAAAATTGAGTTTTGTTTTTGAGTCATATCTGGTGGTGCTCAGGGGTTGCTCTGGGCTCTCGGCTCAAGAATGATTCCTTGTAGGCCTCAGAGAACTACAGACTGTGCCAAAGACTGAAGAAGGGTTAGCCACATGCTAGGCAAACACGTAACTCACTATTCTATCTCTCCAGCTCCCAGATAACAATAAAAATTCCAGTTATCCTCTGGGGAAATCTGAAAGCACTTTTCCAGACTATGAAAAAACAAAGACTAGAGTAATAGTATAGTATCTCAGGTCTGGCATTTGCTTTGAACACGGTCGACCTGGGTTTGATCGCAGCATCCATGAGACACCAAAAATGATTCTTGAGTATCTCAATTTAAAAATATTTTTAAAAAATAAAATTACATCTCAATTAAACATAGCTTAAGAAAAATAAACAAGAAGGGATATGGTGCCACCAGAAGGTCAATCTATACCTGTGAGGCGAGTGCAGCAGCAGCCAGAGGGACCCTTCTGGCTTCCTGATAACCCAAAATTGCCGATGTACCTGTGGCCGAACCCCAACAACTTAGGGCAAGTTTACCAAGAAACTAAACAGCCAAAAGTTTGGTATGTTGGAGCCACACCCACAAACCAGGTCTTGCTCTGTTATACAAGCTCATTTACTGGCCATATTTCAGAGACCCATAAATCTCAAAAGACATCAAAAGCTGCACTTAGGGCTGGTCGTGAGGCGCCCTACGGCCAAGCGGGCATACTCTGCAGGGCATATGCCAAGAGTTATTTCTCTGGAAAAGATGAAAACAAGGGCCATGATCCAGAGACACACAAAATAATCTCTGAACTGAGCAGTTCTCTGCAGAGGTTTCTCCACACCCTAATTGTCTAAACTTTTAGAATTCCAGGAGCATGCAGCCGCTCTTGTGGCCATATGACATCTTATACTATTTATAACAAGCATTACAAAAGAGAGTATGGGGAAGATTGTCTGGTGGGACGAGAAGGTGGATCCTGGGAACACTGGTGGTGGAAGATGTGCAGTGGTGGATGGTTCGGTGTCCTATCATTGTATGACTGACACTCAACAAGGAAAGCTTTGTGACTGTATTTCACGGTGGTTCAAAAAAATTAATAAATTAAATTAAGTTAACATTCTGAATAAAAAATAGTAATGTGGAGTTCATGCCAAGTTGTATTAGCTCAATCAATGGCTGAATAAACAGCAGTACTCTTACATTAAAAAGAAGAGAAACAAAAATAAAAAGCCTTAAAAAACAAAGTGAAAATAAATGTCAGAAAAATCAACTTACAGTTTTTCCAATTCAAGAGTCATCATGAGGATGTTTTGGACTGGTCCAAGCGACACTTGTGTTGCTCCCATGTCTCTGAGGGAGAAAGCACAAGCATGATGTGAATCCAAATGCAGAAGCTTTAGAGTTAAGTAGATGAGATTAATGAAGCATATCTTTGATTCTGGCTTTGCTCTAAAGCCAGGTCAACTGTTTACTCTAGACCATAATTCCAGTGAGCTCTTACTGATAAGAGATATCTCTGTCATCAAATTAATGACAATTTGGTAGACTAAATAAATTTCCTTCCTTCCTTCCTTCCTTCCTTCCTTCCTTCCTTCCTTCCTTCCTTCCTTCCTTCCTTCCTTCCTTCCTTCCTTCCTTCCTTCCTTCCTTCCTTCCTTCCTTCCTCCCTCCCTCCCTCCCTCCCTTCCTCCCTCTCTTCCTTCCTCCCTCCCTCCATTCCTTCCTACTTCCTTCCTTCCTCCCTCCCTCCCTCCCTCCCTCCCTCCCTCCCTTCCTTCCTTCCTTCTTTCCTTCCTTCCTTCCTCCCTTCCTTCCTTTCTTCCTTCCCTTCCTCCCTCCTTCCCTTCCTCCCTCCCTCCCTTCCTACCTCCCTTCTCTTGTCTCTTCCTTCTCTTGTCAATTTAGACTTCTCATTTTATATTGCATCTACTTCTTTTAATGTTTCTTTTTCATGTGAGCTGGGGGTGGCCTTGTATTTTGGCCACATCTGGCAATACTTGGGAGATATGTTGGGTGCTGTACTTGTGGGTTGCTCTGAGTAGGACTCCTGGGAACACATATGGTGCCAGAGATTGAATCCAGGCCTCTCACACGCAGTGCATGGGTTCCAACCACTGACCTATCCGGTCCTCTTTTCTTTATTTTCTTTTTAAAAATAATGTTTACATTATTATTTGTTACTTTCTGGAATAAATAATACTTCTACATGCATCTGTATGTTTCTTATCTATATGTACTCAACATTGCTCTTTTCCTCTGTTGGCTGTTACCCATGTACATTCTTTTTTAATCTTTTCCTTTGACAATAAATCTCATTTCAACAATCCAGTGTTAATATTCAAATGATAACTTTTAAATTCAATGCAAGACACTGAATCTTTGACAAAAATGGAGAAAAATAAAGACCACAAATCATAGCAAAAATCATATGAGCTACAAACTATTACAATACTTACAGATATTTTAATGCTGGCAATTGAAAAAGATATGAATCTTCCATAGTTGTTCAAGGATTATGACTGAGAATTCTAAAAAAGTACAATAAAATGAAAATTATCTGCATAATCAGAACTAGCATTAAAGTTTAGATTTATATTACTGGCATGGAACTTGAAGGTGAAAAACATTATTTTCTGTGATTATCTATAATCACACTTAGAATCCATAAAGCATTCTCCCCCTTTTTTTGGGTTTGTTTTTGGGTCACACCAGTGATACACAAGGGGTTACTTCTGGCTCATACACTCAGGAATTACTCCTGGTGGTGCTTGGGGGACCATATGGGATACTGGGAATTGAATCCGGGTCAGCTGTGTGCCAGGTAACCGCCATACCTGCTGTGCTATTTCTCCAGCGCTAGGCATTCTCCCTTTGGGAAACACCCAAGTCTCAAGATGATAAAGTGAAGGGCAAACGGGGGTGGGGGGGGGCGTGTGGGAGGGGGGAAACAAAACAATTGTACAGCAAAAAAAAATATGCTAACAAATTTTTCCATGTTGAAAACCCTATGATAGGGGCCAAATAGTACAGCATAGTACAGCAAGTGGGGCACTTGCCTTGCATGCAGTTGACTTGTAGGTTTCATTCCTGGAATCTTATATAGGCCCCAGAACATCCCAGGAGTGATCCCTGAGCACAGAGTCAGGAGCAAGCCCTGAGAACCACTGGTTATGTCTTCCCATCACCCCCAAATAAGAAAGAAAACCCGAGGAGTGATGATATCTGCAGGAAGTCCTTGCTCTGCAGCAAATATTATTTCATTTTCTTTTTAAAAAAATGTTTATAATGTAGGAGCACTGCTATTTATTCAGCCATTGGTTAAGCTGATTAAATTGGGCATAAACTCCACATTACGTTTAAAAAATTTTTAATTTTATAAGTTAGTTCACAATGTTTGATTATACTCAACATTCAAACACCAATCCCACCACCATTATACCTTCTGTCCACCAAATTCCGGATGTTTCCATCCCAAGCCCCAAGCCCTGTCACAAAACACAACCGAAGTAATATATTTCGTGTTGTTATGAAGAACTGCTGAACATGCTTACAAAAAAGCATTCATATAGGAAACAGCATGAAGATTGTTCTATTTTGGCAGGAACCATTAAGGCATTCTGGAGGATATCACTAACATGTTGTTGAAGTTTGTGTGGCATGAACTTTGGTGTACATCTCTGAAAATATGTATATATGCATATATATATATACATTTCCCCCTATGATTTATTGCCTACTATCTGAACTCCATCAAATGTGGTGTGGTAATTATGGAGAATGGGTAG
The DNA here is from genome assembly GCF_027595985.1 of Sorex araneus. Classification (NCBI taxonomy): domain Eukaryota; kingdom Metazoa; phylum Chordata; class Mammalia; order Eulipotyphla; family Soricidae; genus Sorex; species Sorex araneus. The sequence goes on along the minus strand of NC_073308.1, from coordinate 7,736,704 downwards.
GAAGTGTTGCACGATGTGTTGTGAGGCCACTTTTGCTGCTGCACAATCCAGGAATATGTTTGCTCATAGGTGAGGCACAGCCCGAGTGCATGGGGCACGACCTTGAGTATGGTGGCTGTTGGGTTGTGGAGGTTTTTGGCTGCCAGAGCTGGGTCCCTTGGGGTGGGATGGGCTCTCACCCACACCCCTCTGGGGTGCACTATGTGAAACAGCCTGGTGCGGAGTCCGGTGGCATGGTTATGGGGAACTCATGTTATGCTCCCTTTCGGGAGAAGCAGCCATGTCATCTGGACAGTGGCTGATGATGAGATTATCTGGCACCGGCAGGAGGTGGCTTATGGCATGACCCCTGGGTCACCGGAGACTGGAGAAAGTGAGCAGAAGATCTCCACTCCTGGTCCCATTGAATCTAGAGTCCAAGGTCACAAAGTTCTACATTACCTGGGTCCTGTAGGATTTCACTCATGTGAGGCTCGGCCAGAGTGTGTAGGGAGCAGCCTTGAGCGTGGCATGGGTTCCCGCCTACCTCTGCACTATGGGCCCTAACTGTGTCTTTTGATCTCTTTTGAGATTTATGGGCCTCTGAAATAAGGCCAATAAATGAGCTTATAAAGCTGAGCCGGATGTGGTCTGTGGGTGTGACTCCCACATACCTAACTTTTGACCATTTAAGTTCTTGGTATACTTGGCCCCAAGTTGTTGGGGTCTGCCAAAGGCACTGCAGCAATTTTGGGGTAAATGGAAATCTGAAGGCACCATCAGGCTGTTGATACACTTGCCCCAGGTACAGGTGGACCTGCTGGTGACATCATACCCCCACAGATATTTCTAACGGATGCCACTACAATTCAAAATCTTTCTTACACCCTGAGAAATTCAAACCAATTCATGGCTTAACACACCCAGCTAAAGATAAAAGTAGGATTAATCCTTGGTTTTGATAAAAGAATACAGGTCACTAGAGGAGCTGGTGGGAGCTGTCTTCTCACCAGTCATTCCCACAGAGATTTTTGTGCCCTGACCTTTGTCACACTGTATGTGATCACTGACTCACCTGTCAGTCTCCTGAATTTACAATTTCTTGAATGCCAGGGCCACCTGACTGTCACTGGTCTGACAATATCCGGTAGTTACTAGATACTTCAGAAATAACATTATGGATATATTGGTCAAATGAACCAGTTCCTTCCCTCCCTCCCTCAGTTCCTCACTACATTCTTTGTTTTGTGGTCCACACCCAGGAATGCTCAGGGATTACTCCTGATGGTGCTTAGGGGACCATAGGGAATGCCAGGCATGAACCTGGGTCAGCCACCTGCAAAGCAAGCTCCTTTCCTGCTATATTCTCACTCCAGTCCCAGAAGCAGTTCATTTTTGACAAAAAATTTTGTTCCAAGGGAATGAAGCAATAGCACAGCAGATAGGGCATTTGCGTTGCATGCGGCCAACCTGACTTTGATTCCCAGCATCCCATATGGTTCCCTGAGCACCGCCAGGGATAATTCCTGAGTGCAGATCCAAGAGTAACCCCTGTGTATTGCGGGGTGTGACACAAAGAGCAAAAGGAAAAACAGAAAAGGTCTTCATCACGAATCATCAGAGAGATGCAGATCAAAACAGCTATGAGATACCACCTCTCACCACAGAGATTGGCACCCATCTGAAAGAACAAAAGCAACTGCTGTTGGCGTGGATGTGGGGAGAAAGGGACTCTCCTACACTGCTGGTGGGAATGCCGACTAGTTCAGCCCTTTTGGAAAACAGTATGGATGCTTCTCAAAAATTAGACATTGAGTTCCCATTTGACCCAGCAATACCACTCGTGGGAATATATCCCAGAGAGACAAAAAAGTGTCTTCGAAATGACATCTGCACTCGAATGTTCATTGGAGCACTGCTCACAATAGCCAGAATCTGGAAAAAAGCACGAGTGCCCGAGAACAGATGACTGGTTAAAGAAACTTTGGTACATCTACACAATGGATAACTATGCAGCTGTTAGAAAAATAATGAAGTCATGACCCTTGCATATAAGTGGATCAACATAGAAAGTATCATGCTAAGGGAAATGAGTCAAAAAGAGAGAGACAGACATAGGAAGATGCACTCACCTGTGGAATATAAAGTAAGAGAATGGGAGACTAGCACCCAAGAGTAGTAGCGATAAGTACCAGGAGGTCTGCCCACGGCTTGGAAGCTGGCCAAACAAGCTGGAGGAAAAGGCAGCTCAGATAGAGAAGGGAATACCAGGTAAAGGGTGGTTCAAGGACCCACTGGGGATGGGAGATACACACTGAAAGTGGAATATGGATCAAACACGATGGCTACTCAATACCTCTATTGCAAACCACAACACCTGAAAGGAGAGAGAGAACAAAAGGGAATGCCCTACCACAGAGGCTGGGTGGGTGGGGGGGTAGGGTGGGGAGGGGGTGGGAGGTATACTGGGATCATCGGTGGTGGAGAATGGGCACTGGTAGACGGATGGGTACTCAAGCATTGTATGACTGAAACATAAGCATGAAAAGTTGTTAGTCTGTAACTGTACCTCATGGTGATTCATTAATAAAAAATTTTAGAGGGATGTAAATGAAATGTAAACATGAAAGTTCATAATTTTGTAACTGTACCTCACGGTGATTCACCACTAAAAATTTAAAAAAAAATTTTTAGATGCTCTGGCAAATTCCTGGGAAACTAGACCATGAGACCCAAAGTCTATGTGACTGTAGCCAAAAAGACTACTATCATTAATAGATGAATTCCATGAGGTTGTAAGATACAGGAGCAATATGCCAAAATTAGTCATATTTCTAGACACTAGCTAGAAGTAATTAAAGATGAACATTTTTTCAAGTTTCACATATAGGGGCCAGAGCTATAGTACAGCGGGTACAGTGTTTGCCTTGCATGCAGCTGATCTGGGTGTGGCCCCTGGCATCCCATATCGTCCCCCACAACACTTCAGCAGTGATCCTTGAGTGCAGAGCCAGGAGGAAGTCACCCAGTGTGGCTCAAAAAGCAAAATAATTTAAAAAAAATACATTTTAAAGGTTTCATATATAATGACATAAAAATGATAAACAGGAGAAGAGATGAACAGGAGCTTCCTCGAAAAAGAATACAAATGGTCAGGGACTGAGAGATAGCATAGTGGATAAGGTGCTTGCTTGGATGCAGCAAACCTGGGTTCAATCCCCAGCATCCCATATGGTTCCCCAAGCAGCATTAAGAATGATTACTAAGTGCAGAGCTGGGAGTAAGCCCTGAATATCGCCAAATATGACCCAACTCCCAGCCCAAAAGAAATACAAATGACCAAATGCATATGGAAAAAATGTTCTATATGACTAATCATCAGAGAAATGAAGATCAGAGCAACAGTGAGAGATCATCTCATGCCACAGAGACTGGTACTCATCAAAGAGAACAACAATAACTAGTGTTTACGAGGATTTGGGGGAACAGGGCCCCTCATTCACTGCTGTGAGAATGCTAACTGATCCAGCCTTTTTGGGAAGACAATATGGACATTCCTCAAAACACTAAGAATTAAACTTCCATATGACTGGCAGAGGAACCCAGGTGTGCGGGACCTGGGGCCTAGATCTCCAAGGCTGCTCAGATCGGGACTGGGCCTCTTCTACCCAGATTCCCCATTTTTCCTGTAGCTAGAATGTCACACCCAGAAACCTCCCACTCCAGCTCCCACACACACACACATACCATGTAATCCCTTCAACGGCCAACATCCAGAGAATATAAAACCAAGCTCCCAGAAGCGTGCGGATGCAATCACACAACATCTGATAGCCTGGTTATCCCTCTTGGAAAACCTGGCAAGTTACCGAGAGTTTACTGCCCACACGGGAAAGCCTGGCAAGCTCCCCAAGGCATATTCACATGCCAAATAGAGTAACAATGATGGGTCTCATTCCCCTGACCCTGAATAGCCTCTAATGAGGCACCGTTGGGAAGGACAAGTAAAGAGAGGCTGCTAAAATCTCATGGTTAGGATGAATGGAGACATTACTGGGCCCGCTGGAGCAAATCATTGATCAACAGGATGACAGTATATACATACCTCGCAGAAAGCCCGGCAAGCTACTGAGAGTATCCCATCCGCTCAGGCAGAGCCTGGTAAGCTACCCATGGCATATTCGATATGCCAAAAACAGTAACGATAGGTCTCATTCCCCTGACCCTGAAAGAGCCTCCAATCGTTGGGAAAGACAAGTAAGAAGAGACTGCTAAAATCCTAGGGCTGAGAGGAATAGAGACATTACTGGTTCCCGCTCGAGTAAATCGACGAAAAACGGGATGACAGTGATACAGTGATGACTCTTGTGAATATATCCTAAGGGCCCAAAAGCACAATGCATAAAAGATGTCTGCACTCCTAGGTTCATTGCAGCACTATATGCAACAGCCAAAACATGGCAACAGTCCAAATACCCACCAACAGATGACTGGATAAAGAAGCTATGGTATACATACACAATAGAATATTGCCCAGCCATATAGGAGATAAAGTCATGCAATTTGCTGCAATGTGGATGGATCTGAAGAGTATCGTGTTGAGTGAAATGAGTCAGAGGGAGAGGAAAGGACTCAGAACCATCTATCTCAAACTTTGTAGGGGAACCTCAAATGTCCAATGGCAATGGAAACAATGAGCTGAACTGGTCTTCAGTAGGAACTTGCCACTGGGGCAGAGGTGGGAGAAAAGTTTGTGAGGGGAAGAGTAGGACAATGAGATGGCTGGATAAAGTGCCTGCTACAGGGGCAGAGGGGGCGGGGCGGGGTGGGAGCAGGGGGGACGGGTGGAGAATAGTGGACACTAGTAAAGAGATTAGTGTTAGAACAATGTGTGCCTGCACCTCAATCATAAATATCTTTGTAACTTTGTAATTCACAGGGATTCAAAACAAAATTTTTTAAAGGATAAAGGGACTGGAGAGAGCATACAGGGGTTAAGGTGCTTGTCTTGCATCCACTGACCCAGGGTTGAATCCCCCACACCCAGGTGGTTCCCACCAAGGGACACTCTTAAGTACAGAGAGCCAGGAATGACCCTGGGAGCTGCTGGGTGTGGTCCCCAAATGAACAAAACCCAAAAACCACACGTAAATTTAAAAATACCTGGGAGACATTAGCGATCACGATCACGATATCCCGTTAATCACCGATTTCTCGGGCGGGCTCAGTAACATCTCATTTCGTCCTTTCCCTGATATCTTAGAAGCCTATCTCGACTGGGCCCTCCTAATGATGTTGCACTGGGGGCTCTTCAGGGTCAGGGGAATGAGATCCAGCTTGTTACTGGATTTTGCATATGAATACACCATGGGAAGTTTGCAAGCTGTCCCATGTGGGCAGGAAACTCTCAGAGGATTGCCAGTTTCTCCCAGAGGGAGAAGTAGGTCAAAGATATCGAGAGGCCGCAAAGCATGTTACTGGGTGTGTTCCCCAAACGAACAAAACCCAAAACCCAAACATAAATGTAAAAATACCTGGGAGACATTAAAGATGGAAATAAACAGAAAGACGGTCCTGACCAGAACCCTATTGCTGATAGTATTCATCAAACTGAGCTATGTTTTTAGTATCATCTTTGTACAAATCCCAGCCTTATTTATTTATTTATTTATTTATTTATTTATTTATTTATTTATTTTTGGAGGTCTGGGATACATCTAGCAGGATTCAGGACTTATTCCAGGTTCTGTGTTCAAGGGTCTCTTCTGGAGGTGCTAAAGGACCATCTGTGGTACCGGAGATAAAAACAGATTGTCCACAGCAAGGCAAGTGCCCTACCTGCTGTACTATCTATCGCTCAGCTCCCAAAGTGGATTTTAAAATGACTATAATAAGCCTGAGAAGATAGTTAATGTCTTGCCATTAGCAGAACAGAAATCCAAGTCACATCAGATACTACTTCATACTCAGTAAGATGGCTAAAAGGAGACATTAAGTGCAACCAGGGTGATGGAGAAATTGAAATCCTTATGCACTGCTGGTGAAAATATAAAAAGAGGCACTGCAGAAAAAGCTTGATGGTTCCTTAAAAAGGTTAGCCATAGTTACCAAAGACTCAGCAATTTAATACCTGGGTATGTGCCCAAGAAAAATGGAAACATGTCTATACAAAAGTGAGTATTCATAGTCAAAAAATGGAAGGGGCACCTGAGCACGTGCTTTGCATGTCAGTACTTTCTCTGGCTGACTTCTTCTGCATTTTAAAATAAATGTATGCGCATGCCTAGCTCATTTATTGCCTCTTTTATATTCATGACCTTATCTTTTTGCTTTATGGAGTAAACTGTGGCAAAACGACTAAGAAATAAGGCTCAGAGGTAAAACACTTGTTTTGCAGGTATGAAATCTGAGGTTCTATCCCCAGCCCAGCAAATAAAGGAGCAACAGTTTTTATCAATCTCTGAGAGCATGACTCAGTTGGGGAGTTTGCTCCAAGTGGCAGAGCAGATGCCTGGCATTTGCGAGGGGCTGAGTTTGACTCCTGGTATAATCAGATCCGTGAGTACCACCATAATTGGTTCCTAGGTCCTTTGGATGTTATTGGAGAATCCTATTTAAAAATAAACAAAAAGAGGGTTTAAACAAACAAACCAAAAAGAGCTGGGGTAAATGCCTTGCCCAAGGGGGTGGGGTGGACAGGTTCATGGCACTACCTGGCCCCCCTCAAGCACCCCCTCAGGGACCAGCACCCCATGCGCACTGCAGGGTATAGTCCAAAAACAGTAAAAAAGACTGATCTCTTTCAGTAACCAAAAACCTTTCTTTTGGTTACTGGGCCACACCCAGCTGTGCTCGGGGCTGACTCCTGGCTGTGCAATAAGGGATCAACCCCGGTGGTGCTCTGGGGAGCACATTCAGTTTTGGGGATTACACATAGGTCAGTGACGTGCAAGGCAAGTGCCCTCCCAACTGTACCATCTCTCTGGCCCCAGCCAATATTACTTTAAATGACTTTTTAAAATAGATCTTATCTGGGGACACTGCCCTCTGTTGCTAGAGACCACAGACCCTGTCGTGGCTTCCTGCCTAGGTCACTGTGGCTGAGCAGATGGCTCTCTGCCAGTGGGCATGGGTGGAGTTCAGTCTCCGGAATAGCAAGACCCCAAGAAGCATATAAATCCACCTTGAAATTCAGGCAACAAAGGTCTTTGCTGATCTTTGATATAAAAGAGAAAGGGTGCACAAGAACCATGCCGAGAAGTGGTGCCTCTGACAAGCACAGGTGTGAGCATGGCTCATAGAAGGTGCTCTAATACACGAGGATTAGAAGAGCGACACCTGTTGGTCGTGTGTGTATGTGTGTGTGTTTGTGTGTGTGTGAGCCTCCCACCCTCCCCCCCCACCCCAAAGCATGGAGGCCTTTAGCAAACATCAGCCCAGGGGGCAAGTGCCTGGCCCTGATGTAGGATTTCCAGTGAGCACCGCAACTGAATTTGAGCATCACAGCCAGGGGTGTGTATGACCCTCAGACATCTCTCAACAATAAAGATGAGAAGTGAAGGTAGAACCTGTTTGGGGGTGTGGGGGCAGCAGGGAGCCTAAAGGGAGCAGCTGGACCACATCTGGGTGGTGCTCAGGTGTGACCCCTACAGTGCTCCAGCAGCACTGTAAGTTGAAACAGAAGATATCTCCTTATAAGGATGGGAAGGGAAAAACGCACTTGGGAGAACAGACGCTTTCAGTTGCTGAATGTGATCAACTCCTCAGCTTTCCAACTATACAAAGAATCCAGTCACCCCTAAACCATTCCAAGGTCCCGAGCGGTCTTCATCTTTAAGGTAGAAGCTTTTGAACGATGAGAAGCTGCTGCCAGGATTTCAGTACATACCCCAAATTGATAACAATGCCTTAGAGTAAGCTCTCGTGTGGACACTCATCTAAAGACAGGCCATTATGCTATGTGGCTGGGAAAGCGTGAGGGCCTCACTGTGACCACAGCTCCGTCTGCCTTCACAGTGCAGCTCCCCACCTCACTGACAATCTCCACAGTGGGGTCAAGCAATCAGTAGGAACAAGGCTTGGGTTTCCTTTGTTCTCTTTTAGTACTTATGTCTTGGCAAAATACTGATGTTCCACAAACATGCCAGAGTGTCCACTGCTCTGTCTGAGTAAGGCATCGCCTTTCTACTTTGTCAAGTCTTCAGTTGCTACAATCATGGAACTTGTACCGATGAAATGACTAAAAGAATTTTTTAAACAAGTCATCAGTCTAGACCTGTGTAGGTGAATGAAGAAACACTTGAAAGTCAGAAGGAAAAAAAATTCTTGGGGCTGGAGCAATCGTACAGGAGGAACAGCAGGTAGGGCGTTTGCCTTGCACACAGCTGACCTGGGTTTAATTCCTGGCATGACATATGGTTCCCCAGACACCACCAGGAGTAATTCCTGAGAAGAGAGTCAGAAAAAACCCCTGCCTGAGCATGGCGATGTGGCCCCAAAACAAAAACAAAAGAAAAAAAGAGATACTGAACATTTAGGATTAGCAAACACTGTAGGATTTCCATAACATACTTCATTCCTGATTTCATCTGTAAGAGATGTGATTATCACCCTTTCAAAAACAATGGCATCTTATTAATATTTTGACAATTTATGGAAAATTTATTAATTTACAGTTGCAAATTATTATGGCATATTGTAGGTGACCTGTTTTTTATTTAACTGACATGTTCACCACTCAATGTCTATTAATATTATAGATGCTTCATTCAAGAAACTGACTGAGTGATAATTACCCGGAACCCAGGAAGAATTAAGGTTTTGTGGGCCCTGAATTTCATCTAGTTTATCAAAATCCTGTTTAACAAAATAAATGAAATGCAAAATTATGAATATAAAAATTGCTGGGATCTTCCCCGAGATCTGGCAAGTAAGGTTTGGAGTTCAGCTTCCTTTAATTCCTTATCAATTCACCTCAGATGGGTCTTTTTGTTTTGTTGGTGCTTAGGTTTGGGTTACACCTGGCATGCCTCAGCCCACTGAGCTCTCTGTGTGGCTCTCACCTTGACCTTTCCTCAGCTATATTTAATGCAGGGAGTAAATTATGATCAACCCAGCCTCTAATCAACCCAGTCATTTGTCAGATAGGTAATAAAATGACCTATCTTTGTTGCATACGTTTAAGTGGTTTGGAACTTTGCACATGAACAGGAACCAAAGTTGGGATTTAACTGGGAATTTAAAGCCTCATTCACAGTTCAGCACGTACCAGTGACAATGCTAACAGGTGCCTTTCTGTTAGTGCTCGCGCCAATAATCAATAATAGAGAAAGCAAAGCCTGCCATGCCCCATGCAGATCTCCTGGCCTCTTTGTTCCTTAGTTTCCTCATTTGAAAAAAAGGGATTGGATCTCAGGACATACTTGTTAGAGTTCACACTGGCCTTATACCAGTGACTTAATAATAACTGTGTGATGTTTTTATGCACAGTTTCAATATATATATTTATCTGCTGTTTCACTTTCATCTTTTGTAAAAAGGCATTCCATGCCAGGACTGAAATGTTCCAAAGATCAGTTCAGTGATCAACTTGCAACCAAGATTCCTATCAAAGAAAAAAATAAAAAATAAATCAAAGCAGCAGCAGTAGAAGAAAGAAGAAAAAAGAAAAAGGAAGGAGAAAAAGAAGAAAGAAGAAGAAGGAAGAAAGAAGACAGATGAAGGAAGAAGAAAAAGGAGGAATAAGAAGGAAGTGGAAGTAGGAAGAAGGAAGAAGAAGAGGAGGAGGAGGAGGAAAAGGAAGAAGATGAAGACAAAAACAAAAAAGAAGAGGAAGAAGGAAAAGGAAGAGGGAAGAGGAAGAAGAAAGAGAGGAGGAGGAAGAGGAAGAGGAAGAAGATGAAGATGAAAAAGAAGGAGGAGGAGGAGGAAGAGAAAGAAGGAAGATAAAGAAGGAAGAAGAGGAAGAGGAAGAGGTGGAAGAAGAGGAGGAGGAAGAGGAGGAAGAAGATGAAGAAGAGAAAGAAGAGGAAAAGGAGGAAGGAGATGAGAAAGAGTAAGGAGACGAGGAAGAGGATGGAGATGAGGAAGAGGAAGAGGCAGAGGAGGAAGAGGAAGAGGCAGAGGAGGAAGAGGAAGAAGAGGAATAGGAAGAGGAGGAGGAAGAAGAGGAAGAAGAAGAGGAGGAAGAAGAGGAAGAGGAAGGGGAGGAAGAAGAAGAGGAAGAGGAGGAGGAAGAGGAAGAGGAAGAAGAAGAAGAAGAGGAAGAGGAGAAAGAGGAAGAAGAGGAAGAAGAAGAAGAGTAATAGAAAGAAGAGGAGAAAGAAGAGGAAAAGGAAGAGGGGGAAGAGGAAGAGGAGGAAGAGGAAGAAGAGGAAGAAGCAGTTGAAGAGGAAGAAGAGGAAGAAGAAAAAGAAGAAATATTCTTTTATTCTTTTGGGGTCACACCGGGCATTACTTTCAATTCACATAAACACAGCATTTTATGCACTAAACATCACTGTGGAAGACCTAAGCTTAAGGTTTATTCTTTGATGTTTATGATGCTGTGGGGGCATTAGACACAAAATAGCAAATGCTTAACAAATACTTAATTAATTTCTCTAAAACAGGGATTCATGACTTCAGCACTACTGCCACATGGGGGCTGGCTAGTCATGGGGGCGCTGTCCAGTGCATTGTAGCTATTCAGCAGTGTATCTGGAGGCCTCTGCTCACTAGGTACCAACAGCATCATTATAGATCTGACAATTAAAATAATAAAAAAAAACCCTCAAAGCACTAACAAGGATCATGTGGGTACAAAATCATCCTGGTTGAGGGCCACGGTTCGATTGTTCACATTGCTCTGACTAGTAATTCTCATAGTAATCCTTACTTACAGGCAAAACGGATTTGCTGTACAGTTTTCGTAGCTATTTATAATGTTCTAATATATTAACATAAATAACAGAGGCTGACATTTAAGTGTTCTAAAAATTCCAAAAATAATGAAGCATATTTTTAACTTACACATACTGCAGATATGGTAGTGCTTCAAATATATGCCTTTAATAAACTGCATTTTATTGAAGGATAAATCTCTAGGAAAATATTGCTCCAATTAACTACAAAATATCTAATTTTAGGAATAAGAAGTAAAGTCAAAATAATATTGAATGAGTAGATTTGAATGTTCCAGAACTCCTAACCTTGCTTTCATTTCTCTCAACCACAAATCTTCAGGAATAAAGTGTATGACTACTTGGTTCTAATATTGGACTTAAACTTTTCTCAGAGCAGAGAACTGATTAGGTGATTTTTATGTTCTCAATGATAGATGGAGTTCAATTTTTTATCTTCATGTAAAATTACTAAATTTAATATAATTATTTGAAAAATTCATATAAATTACTAAATTTAATATTATTCTTTCAAAAATTCATATAAATAATATCATGTTTATATACCTTCCTATTTAACTGTTTTTTAGGCTAAAAAGTTGATCCATTTTCATATAGTATGAGATGAAGTTACTCTTCCAGACAGAACTTTGAACTAATTTAGAATTAAACTTTTATATCATAATAGAAATTCAAATTTTATTTTACTTTCTGAATTATTTTTGAATATTTTCTGAATATCAATTTTAATTTTAATCAAAATTTATGATAAATAATAAATAAAATATAATAAACAACACATACAAATACACAATATATTTAAAAATTAAATATAAAATAAAATTATATAATTTATATAAAATAAAATTATTTCATTTTCTTTTCTAAATTTTTATTTTCTGAATATTTCATGAATTTCACTGCTTTCATTATAAAGTGGTGGAACAAACAAAATCAGAGTGCTGAATTTTTATTTGATTACAGTTGACTGTTTTATATCTATGAATTCTACTTAAGTTCTTTCACATATGACCAAGATGGGTATAACTATCTTCAATCTCATTCCTCTTCTTTCTCTTGCCTCTCTTCTTGCCTTCCTTCCCTTCCTTAGCAGTGCTCAGGGCTCACTCCTGACTGCACTCAGATCACTCTGGGGGGGCTCAGGGGACCCTGCATGGTGCTGGGGATCAAACCTGGGTCACCCATGTGCAGAAGCAAGCCCCTTACCCCTGTCCTATCACTCCAGTCCCAGGCTTTCCTTTTCTGACCCACAATGCACACCGTCATGTATTAACTTTCCAAATAGTTCTCAAACACCAGTCTCACTTGGGAGCTGATTGAAGATGCCTGTTCTCCAATCAACCTACTCCAAATCAGCTGGAGCGGGAACTGTGGTGGGGGGTTAACAGGCCCTCCAAGTGATCTACTGCAGGCCTGAGTGACCCAGCGCAGGTGGGCACGAGGGAGCTCTGCATGCTAGCCCTGGCTTACAACTCCTGGGTCTAGGTGTCTACCCTCTTTTTTGGTATTCTGAGAGCATTGTGGTGTTTTTCCTGTGTTTTACCTTTCTCCTACTCTCTTTTTACAAGATTCTGTCCAAGATGTCTGTCTGACAATAGCCCAACAATTCCTACACTAAAATTCTTAACACCAGAACTCTTCTCGAGATAATCTCACATGTTCTTTATACTACTGCTATAGAATCAATCTGTTTTAGTCAAGTATTTCATATTTAAATGTTCATTTCAGTTATAGATAATTTGGAAATATGCTGACATAGGGTGTTAGAATGTTGCATTGCAAATCATAACGAGAAGACTAAAACTTTTTATAAAATTCTGGGCTAACGGGATTCAAGTAAAGTTCTTTATTTTCTTGTTCTATAATTCAGGATTCTTTTCTTTTCTTTTTTTTTTTTTTTTTTTTGCTTTTTGGGTCACACCCGGCGATGCACAGGGGTTACTCCTGGCTCATGGACTCAGGAATCAGTCCTGGTGGTGCTCAGGGGATCTTATGGGATGCTGGGAATCGAACCCGGGTCGACTGCGTGCAAGGCAAATGCCCTACCCACTGTGCTATCGCTCCAGCCCCTATTTTCATTTTTAAAATAAATTTTTTATTAAACCAGCTTTAAAAAGCTTTTTATAAAGGCCAGAAATTTAAAAATAATAATATTTTAGATTTTGCAGAGCATATTTTTATGATTTTTTTTCTTTTACAGAAAACCACAAACATCGACTTTAAAGACACAAACATAGTTTGAGCTTGCTCTTCAAGCTGTGCTCTCCCGTGTGTCTCGCTTGCTAGAGTCTATGTTCCTTGGCTTATTCACTTGCACTCTGGAAAATCCGGTGCTCTCTCTCCAACATCGCCCTCCTTTTTCTCCTCCCACATCTTCCTAAGCACATTTCATTCAATAAAAACTAACCTGCTTCACTGTTGCACCTCTTGAAATTCTTTCCTGCAAGGGACAGGCAGTGGACCCAGGATGCCTGTGATGAGGTTGGGACTGCTTTCCCGTTCCTGCTGGTGCAGGCTGGCAGATGTACTTTGGGGGAATAATAAGACTAAAGAAGAAATTCCCTAGCCCCAAAATAGCTCAAGGGCTTGATGATCACATCATTTGAAATACAAATCCTGAATTCTTGGGAGAGAAACTGAGGTACCTCCAGGATGCAAAAATCCAAGGCCCCACCCAGAAAAGGCTGGTCCCCTCAGAAAAGAAGTTACACAAGAATCCATGAGATTATAAAGAGAACATCAACAGTGCAAGACATTCCTGTGACAACACCCAGACTAAATTTTAGTATGCAAAACTCCAGGAAAGAACAAGATGGCCACTCAATACCCCTATAGCAAACCACAACACCCAAAAGGAGAGAGAACAACCTTTTGGAAGGATTGAATAAAAGCACCTCCTGAAAGTCCTCAGGGCTTGCTTCTTTCTCTGTTTCTTTGCTGGTTTATTTCCACTCTGGAGAGCCTGTGTTCTCTCTTGAACACATACTTCTTAATTTCTCTCCCTCACATCTTTCTATATAAGTTTTAATAAAAGCTGTCTTGCTTCATACACAAAATTAAAAAAAAAAAAGAACATGGGGCCGGAGTGATAGTACAGCGGGTGGGGCATTTGCCTTGCATGCAGCTGACCCGGGTTTGATCCCAGGCATCTCATATGGTCCCCCCAGCACTGCCAGGAGTAATTACTGAGTTTCCTGAGTGCAGAGCCAGGAGGAACCCCTGAGCATCGCTGAGTGTGATCCAAAAAGCAATAAATAAATAAATAAGTAAAAATTAAAAAATAAAAACATGAACATATTTGCATAGATCTTTGTTTTTATTTAGTAGTGCTCAGGGGCTACTTCAGGGAAATTACTGGGGGGTCAGGGAATGGGGAGCCCAGAACCGTGTCCTGCTGGGAATCCATCTTGGGCCTTCTTTTGCTCAGCATCACACTCACCATTTGTGCAATCTCCCCAGCTGACAAAAACAAATCTTAAGCTAATGGGCTATGTAAAACAGGACCATGCGTTGGATTGGATTCAGGGGACATAAAGGAACTCTACATGGACATAGAGGAGATGGTAAATTAGCACTTACTTTAGGTTTATATGGGTGGCGCAGATATAAATACTTTTCATCTATTAGTAAAGTTTGAAAAAAAAACTTTTGTGAAGCAAGATAGTTTATATTGAAAGAAACTTTCTTAGAAAGATGTGGAGGGTGGGAAAAAAGAAAGAATGTGTTCATGAGATAACACGGGCTTCTCCAGAGCAAAATAAGCAAACAAAGAGTCATGGGGACAAGTAAAAAAGTACATGATTCAGGGAGAACATGGGCTTGAAGAGTAAGCCTAAAGTTTTATATATATATATATATATATATATATATGTGTGTGTGTGTGTGTGTGTGTGTGTGTGTGTGTTTGTGTGTATATATACACGCAAATGTAATTTAGTGCCAGAAATGACATGAGAGGTTTTAATGCTGTAATCACAAAACTATAGAATAGTTTTGCTGGAAGAAATGATAAAGATTAACTTGTACACTCTTTGTTTTATAAACAACAGAGCTAAAAACTCATAGATAAATGATTAACTTACAAATACTCGAGGGATTGCAGGCCTTCAAATGAATCCTTATGTAATTCAGTCAAAGAATTGTCACTGAGGATTCTGAGAAATGGAAAAATTATTTCTGGACCAAAATGCAAAATAATTATGACCATTTACTACATAGGACTAAGTCTTACACATAATAATGGTGCTATCTAAAGATCCCAATTCTTATTTAACTTAGGGATAGTGATCTTTGTTTAGGCTCTTTGCTTTGTCCTCCCATATACCCATCATGCACACGAACACAGCTATTGACTCTTCTCACCAAGTAACCTATATAAAGCATATTCTCTAGGTCACAAAATCTGTCAAATCTAAATTCTGGATGACACCAGAACCACAGGATTGCCACTCCCTCCTCTCTTCCCAAACATTACTCTGGATACCCCATGAAGAATAAAATTAAGTCTGTAAAGGAAACCCTTCGAAACTGAACACCATTAAATTTTTTTTTGTTCTGGGAAGTAAAATGAGCACAAAATGCACATGACAAATACCCAAGAACGATTGAGGCCAGAGCAATAGTACAGAGGGAAGGGCATTTGCTTTGCACATGGCTTACTGGGTCAGACCCAGCACCCCATATGATCCCCCAGGAGTAAACCTTGAGCCCAGAACCAGTGGCTGTGCACCCCCCAACACGAAAGAACAATAAAGCAAAGGTCCCAAGACGTCTTATCACACACCCCTGACTTTAATGAACATTTCTTTGTTATTTGGGGGGGGGGTTCCTTTGGTGCTTTGTTTTGTTTGGGGGTCACACCCAGGTGTGGCCCAAAAAAGAAAAATATAAAAAAACAAGAATTAAAATTAAAAAAATTAAAAAGAGAACTAAATCATGATTTTAGTGACAAAGGGAAGGCACCATACAAGGCTATGTCTCAAAGGCTCTGTGGTAGGTATATTCTGTCAGTGCTGTTAACCATACAGTTTTGCCGTCTGATCTATTCTGGACATTCCTGAATAGGTCAATGGGAAGGGAGAAATTAGTCAAGATCATGGCACAGATCTCACACTGATGATATATTTCAAATGGGCAAATGGGCAAATTGAAACTTGACACTTATAGACTACTTTACTAGAAAGCAGAAACTTGACATACCAAGGCTAATATTATTCCAAGAGTAGCACTCCACATTTAATGGGGTTTAAAGTAGAAGGTAACCAATCTTAGGGGGAAATTTTTACCCTGGGGACTGCCCTTCCTTTCTCTGTCCATCAGTTTTTCTTCCCTGGTTCTTGGAGGGTCAGATCGATTGATCAGGTATGTATGAATGCACATGCATATGATTTTGTTGCCTTTCTGTATGTCTGTCTGTGTTAAGTGTTTAAATATTGAAGTCAGATTGAAATCAGAATTAAAGGTAAGTAATAAGTACTCCAAAAAATTTTTTAAAGTTTGAGTGTTTTTTGGAGCTTATGAAGAGTTGTAAAATTAGAGCACAAAACCAAGGTAAAAATTGTTAAAGACTGGTGTAAAAGATTCATGATTTGAAATATCTAAAGCATAAGAGCTAATAAAATTAATTAAAAAGATGTTTTCCTCATGCTTTGTAAAAATGATACAAGTTTTTATTAGTACATTTTTTTCTCTAAATGTTTATATTATAATTTTTGTTTGTATCTGCATTATATTGAGTTGTTAAAAAGAGAATTGAAATAATTTTACATAAAAATAGGTTCAAAATTTATTGGTTTAGTTCAAAACATAAGTTTTAAGAGAAAACAGGTTTATTATATAAGACCAGATGATATTCCATGCATATTTTATCGGGACATCTATGAAGTTTGAGGAAGAGGAAGTTTCTAATTTGACTTATGCATGCCAGTGATTCTTCTTTCATGCCATTTTTGAAGTTCGTCCAAAAATGGCATGAAATTGTTGTTTTTGTTTAGACTAATTGGTCTTTGTTGACAAATGTCTCTGAACCATGACTGGAACTGAAATATTGCTTAATGTGTGTAAACTCTCTATATGTAAACTCTGTATTGTAAAATGAAAAACAATTTCTGTAGAATAAGGTTAAATTTTCTTAAGATTTTCTTGAGATATTACTGGAAAGATTTGTGAAAATGTTTGTATTATTTATTACTGGTCATCTTAAAAAAAAAAGGGGGAAATGTTGGTGTACAACATCCCATAATCTCAGGCCTGGCTAGGCTTGGATGTAAATATCGTTTTTCTGTTGCTGTTACTTTAAAGGACTATACTAACGGCTATAACTGACTTTGATACTGTTTCCATTGACTAAGCTAATTTGCATATGCTGCCTATGTGGCTGAATATCATTGGTTAAAACACCAACCTAGTTGATAAAATGGGGCTGAACAGGCTGCTCTCCAGCAGGCCACAACACAAAAAACTCTGAAGACTGACTGTTATGTGATCCTCACAGAAAACGCATATTTCTTTCCTGTGCATATCTAAATGCCTCAGACTGTCTAAACAAACCTTACAGCAACGTTATTGCAACATATGGCGCCCAACTGAAGATAAAGGCCCGGTAGGGAAGAAATAGAGAAAGGGGAGAGATAAAGAAAGGGAATAAAGATAGAAGAAAAAGAAAGGGAGAAAGGAGAAATATAGAAAGAAAGAAAGAAAGAAAGAAAGAAAGAAAGAAAGAAAGAAAGAAAGAAAGAAAGAAAGAAAGAAAGAAAGAAAGAAAGAAAGAAAGGAAGGAAGAAAAAAGATAGAAAGAAAGAAGAAAAGGAGAAAGGAAATAAAGAAATATAGAGAAAAAAGAAAGGAAGAAAAAAAGAAAGGGATTAAAGTAATATAGATAGAAAGGTAGAAGAAGAAAAAGAGAAAGAAGGGGAACAAAGAAAGGCAGGAAGAAAGAAAGGGAAAAGAAGAAAGGGAGAAAGAAATAAAGAATAAATAAAGGTAGAAAAGGAAAAAAGGGCAATGGGTAATTCTGTAATGTCTCCACAGGATGCCTATGTTGACACTTTGAACTCTCTAACAAAAGCAGCTGGTCTGCCTTTAAAAGAACAGATAACAAGATGCCTCCTTGAGAGGATACAAAAGTATTGTCATTGATTTAAGGCCCAAAATATAGAACAATTCAATTTAGATTTATGGATAAAAGTAGGAGAGGGGCTGGAGCAATAGCACAGTGGGTAGGGCATTTGCTTTGCACACGGCTGAACCTGCTTTGATTCCCAGCATCCCATCTGGTCTCCCGAGCACCGCCAGGAGTAATTCCTGAGTACATGAGCCAGGAGTAACCCCTGCACATTGCCGGGTGTGACCCAAAAAGAAAAAAAAAAAAGTAGGGAGAGAATTGTGTTCTGCACAGAAAAACGATATTTACATCCAAGCCTAGCTAGGCCTGAGATTATGGGATGTTGTACACCAACAACCAGGGAAAACGGGCTAGGAAGACTGGGTCAATGGTTGAACTCAACCACAGATGTGTGTGGGGCAGAGTGTATGCAAGAAAGAGAAGAGGCCAGTATGACAGTAATTGCTGGGAATGATCACGTTGGGCAAGAATTGAGTGTTGAAGGTAGATAAGGGGATATTCTTGATAACCTTTCAGTATCAATATTGCAACCACAATGCCCAAAAGGAGAGAGAAAGAGACAGAGAGACAGAGACAGAGAGAAGAAAAGTGCCTGCCTTAAGGCAGGCATGGTGTGGGGGGTGGGGGTGATGGGAGGGAACCTGGGAACACTAATGTTGGGAAATGCACACTGGTGGAGGGATGGGTGTTGAAACAGTGTACGACTGAAACCTAATCATGAGCAACTACCATGAAACACTACCATGGACAGTACTGTAAAACTGTAAATCATGATGGCTAAAATAAAAAGATATTTTAAGATATGAACAAATTATAGCCTTTTCCCCTCTTGCCAATTGGCATCAAATTCCTATGATTACCATGCTTTCATTAGCTTAAACGTCATTTATTACTTGTATGCAAGTTTTTACTTGTATGCTTCGTGAGTCTGAGCTGGAGAGTCTGGAGCCTTAGGAGAGGTGCCTGGCTGAGTCGAAGAAATAACTACCTCAAGATGCTCAGGAATCTTAAGCACGAAGTCCTCCTGGGTTGCAAAAGATAAAAGTTTTAGTGGTTTCAGACTTGTTACTTTCAGATTTCTTATGATGAGCCTGATACCTCTTTGCAGTCTGAGATAGCACTTGATGACTTTTTGAAATTTTAGGTGTCCATAAATAAAACTTGGATGACAGGGACCCAGTTCCAGATAGAGGGTGGAGCAGATACCCTTGAGTGGTTATGAAAGTAATCATGAAGGTTCTCTTAAGGCTGGGACGATTCTTGCTCCAGAGTAGAAAAGCTTTTCTCTGGGTGGTCTGGTCCTTGAGTCTGCACTTCCTGTAGGATTGAAGATTCCCCACCCTCCATGAGGTCAGTGCTTTCATATGTTGAAAATGTAGTCTTTGTCCTGGCTCAAAACCTGGCTCAAAACCTGATGCCCATCAGGTACAGAGCTCAGCTCCGCATGTCCCATATGCAGGATAGCTTCTTGTTCCCTGAAAGCTCACTTGTCGGTGAGCCTCTAGATGCTTCATGAGGAATGGATTCAGGGATCAGAGACGCCTTTAACTGCACTGTCAGGGAATTCTCCAGACAACCGTGAAAACCTGATGTGCTGCTTCTAAGGTTCTCTTGAACAAGCTCCCTTTTCACCCCAGGGTTCAAATCTTGTCCCTGTACACCAGAATTTATAAACTGTGGGGACTCTGGGTGGGAGAAATGATAACTTATCAGGGCAGGGAATATCCAAGGCAGTGCTTCCTGCCTTGGCCGGTTGCAGTGAATCTACTGACTCGAGCTCTGAAACTACCACGTTGGGGAGAAGGGCTGCAGCTGGGAGTGTCCCCTGATTTTGCGGGGCCTGGGAATGGCCCCACTGCAAGTTTCCTGAATAGGGGTCACCAGCCACGCCAAGATGGGAGGGACAATCTCTGGCCCAGTGGTTCCCTTAGTCCATCGTGGACGAGGTCCAGGTGGTGTTCTCACAGTGGCACTGTTTGGAGGTGCCCTGCAGTCCTTATGGAAGTGGCCTGATCCCCCACAACTAAAACATTTGCCCTGAAAGTAAAGTGAAATTTACCAGCTACACAGGCGGGGTGGGGGGCTGGGGAGGTGAGGGAGGCTGGGGAGGTGGGGGGGCTGGGGAGGTGGGGGAGGCTGGGGAGGTGGGGAGGAGTGGGGGCGGCGGGGGGGAGTGGGGGAGGTATACTTCGATTCTTGGTGGTGGAATATATGCACTGGTAAAAGGATGGGTGTTTGAGTATTGTATAACTGAGACTTAAATCTGAAAGCTTTGAAACTTTCCACATGGTGATTCAATAAAAGAATAAATTAAAAAAATAAATAAAAAATAAAAATTAAAGAGAGAAAAAAAAAAAAACATTTGCCCTGATCTTGCCTCTGTATGGCATAGGCCTCAACAGCATTCATAGGTGCCTGGTGTTTGATAGAACTAACATTCCCACATGCCTTCAAGTACCCCATAATGTCCCCCTCCTCCTTAATGGGGCACAGCACGGCCTGGCAATCCTCACTAGCATTTTCAAAGGCCAATTGTTTGGACAAAAGCTCCTGAGATTCCTTACCCTTCACCTGCTTTTCTATGGCTTCCATCAACCTCCCTGTGGAGTCTGCATAGGGTTCTGAGGCACCCTGAATAATCTTAGTATAGCTCCCCTTCAATTCAGCATCTGCATCAGTCTTCTCCCAGGCCCACAAGGCAGCATAACTGACGTGAATAAAAACAGCACGGGGCAAGGTGACTTGCTTTTTAGGGTCCTGCCATTTCCCTTCATCTATTAACACCTCATAAATCAATTTAATCCCTGACAATTTTCGTCCAGCATGGCCTAGGCTCTGTAGTTTTGCCTTGGCCACATCACTGAACCACATCCTCTACTGCATATACTGAGAAGGGCTTAAGCAAGTCTTAGCAACCACATGAAAAGCTTGAGGTACCCAATGAGCCTTTTTATCCAGCCTGTCAGATACTCCTTACAGTATGGATGTGTAGGTCCATATGAGACACAGGCCTTTATGAAATTACTGAGTGAGTCCATTCTTAACCCTTCCTAAGAAAGAGATTGATTTTCTTCCACCTGGATGGGAAAAAAGAGACGGAGCTCATGGGGCCTGGGTGGGATTGACCGTTTACAGTCGAGAGGTCTCAGCTGTAGACTCCTGTGTCCTGAGTGACCTGGAGGCCGCTTGGTTGAAGGGCAGAGGCTCCTGTGAGAAGCCTTCTCTACCATGCCGCTCTCAGACTCAGAATCTGAGCAACTGGTAGCTGGCTCATCATACCCCTCACTTTCCTCTGATTCACTGGAAGTGGAGTCACACCAGAGAGGTGGTGGTCTCTCTGGCTTAATATCAGTAGGGAACGTAACTCATGAAAAAAACTCTCATGGCAGAGAGATATTTGCTCTGAGAACGTGTTTGCACTGGAAACGCCTCGAGCTGCTTTCGAGGCTTGGGTATGGGAGTAGCCAAGCCTTGAGCATCGGGCTCAATGAGAAATGAGAATCATTTCACATGGGCAGGGGGAGTGAGGCAGATACAGGAAGACATAAAGCAAAGGCTTGCTACGTCAATAGGCAGAATGCAGAGATGAGAGGAAAGGTGATTCTTTGTTGTTTTTTTTTTTTTTTTGCGTCACACCCAGCGATGCTCAGGGGTTACTCCTGGTTGTGCACTCAGGAATTACTCCTGGCAATGCTTGGGGGACCATATGGGATGCCGGGGATCGAACCCGGGTCGGCTGCGTGCAAGGCAAATGCCCTACCCGCTGTGCTATCGCTCCGGCCCCCAAGAGGAAAGGTGATTCTTAGAGTATAGTGAAGGTGCTGTTGATGTTGGGCCCTGGCACAACGGAGCCTCTTCTCTGGACCGAGACCCATTCAGGAGAGGGTATTCACTGTACAGGTACAGAGCTCACATATGTCGAAGATCATGGGTACATTCTGTTCTAGGTGCTCAGGGAAATCTACATGTGCCTTTTCTGAAGTAGATCCTAAAGAAGGCAGGGCTGAAGAGTGAGTCGGGGAAGAATGAGCTGTCCTTGATGTTTCTGGTTGTAGAGATTTGTCCAAAGATACAGACGTGTGTTCACCCAGATCTGTATGCTGATCCTGACGCTGTTCTGATTGCAATCCAGGGGGTTGTTGGAGTGGTACTTGTAGAAACTGTTACCTCAGCTTTCTTTGGGGCCTTTGCAGACTGACCTGGAGTCTCAGGCAGTTCAGTTACATCTCCAAAGGAGATGTAACTGAACTGCCTTCAGTGACAGTAATGTCCTTGTTGATAGGTGGATATGTGACTTTACTCAGGTTTGAATGAGGACTCAGAGACGGTGTGATAGGTGTCTCATTTGAGTTTCGGTAGCACTGGTACATGTCAGGGTTGTTGAGGGTTTAGTCTTCCTGGTGTGTTCTGCAGTTACAGTCAAATATTGATTTGAACCCCCAGACTGGGTAGAGCTGAAGCTTTCGTGGAGATTGAATGATTCTGCACATGCCCTGACAGGCTTTGTCACAGTGTGCTCTGTAGGAGTGGTAGTCTTCTTCAGGGTCATAGAACCTTTGGTCTTCTATTGGTTCCGCCATGATAGTCGTGACCCGGACTGATGATGGATGCTGAGTTGACGGTGAAACTGTTCCTTCCAACTGCTTGGGAGCCTGAGGCAAAAAGTATCAGTTGGTAGCTGCGAGAGCTGGGTGAGGGTCTCCTGCATAGCTAAGAAATTTCCGTTTCCTCAGCAGGTTCCTTGTGAAAGCTGAGTTTGAGTATGTCTGGAACGAGGGCCAGGCTGGTTGGTCTCAGTTTCAGTTTATGCCATTCCATCTCCATTCTCCTCCTGCTTCTTCCTCCCCCATGCTACTTCATTCTCCTTCTCTGGATCTGGATCTGGATCTGGATCTGGCATCTCCAGATCTGGAACTGGGACCCCCAGCCCACTCTTACAGCCTAGTTAAATCCCCAAGCATGAGGGGTTTGGGCTTACACATAGGTGTGGTCACAATCAATAGGGGTAAAGTTTTTTCCCTCAAGGGATGCTGCTTCTAGGACAGATTCTCTTTCAGCAGGATACCCTCCCAAGAGCGGAATCCCATGGGTGTGTTTCTCCTCTCCTTGTCCAACTAACATAAGCATTCATAATATCAATCATTTTGTATGGACACAGGAAGAGATGCATTAAGCTTATAGAATTGTTCTCCTGGGGTCATCTCCATTTCAGACTACAGTGCTCAGGCCAGATTAGTCTTTCCTATCCTTAGCAGGGTCCTAGTCTCGTCATTACTTTTGGATCATGACAGCATTTGTCCATGACCAAGCTCTTAACTTATAGTTAAGCATCAGGCACTTTGGTCTGGCCCATTTGAATGTCAGGGTAGCACATAGCTCACCGCTTGCCCCGGGTTTGTTCCGTTCCTCGTCAGGACCCTGCCTTTGGGGTGCTAGGAACTAAGGGCAACTGAGGCTTAAGTCGTGAAAGCAGATGCCCAGGAATAAATAATATTCAAAGACAATTAAATTCCAAGTTATAAAAGCATATTAACAACTGTCTTTCTTTGTCCATACAAAAAGGACATTGCTTTAAAGTAAACTATTCAAAAGACACAAGAAGTGGAGAAAGGCAATATTAACTTAATGTTAGGGCGCGAATCGAGATCTCCCTATAACAACAAAGAGACTCCAGAGACTGCAAACAGCAAGCAGGGTTTATTGTAAGACTGGCTAGCCAGGTTCCAGCCGCCTATGCGGACACGCAGGTGCAGCAGGTTTGGCAAAAGTCCCCGACCCAGTGTGCAGAAGTTACTTATATAGGCCCATGTGGGCCGTTTCGGCGAAAGCATGAAAGCCCACGCATTCCCTAGCCAATAAGTTCATAATTCAACACGCCTCTCCCCCCAATCCCATTAGGCCCATCTGCTTGTCCAGCCTATAGATTTACAGGTCACAATTGCGTAGGCGCCTGCATTGGTCCGAGGGCTGAGCCTGGCCCAGGAGGCTATCTGTCTGGATTATACCCTTATATGATCATAGCTCAGGAGCCCGCATTCTTCTTGGAGCAAGCATATAGCAGAGGCCTGAGTG
Source organism: Sorex araneus (assembly GCF_027595985.1). Lineage (NCBI taxonomy): Eukaryota > Metazoa > Chordata > Mammalia > Eulipotyphla > Soricidae > Sorex > Sorex araneus. The sequence goes on along the minus strand of NC_073308.1, from coordinate 7,712,629 downwards.
GAAAATACACGGTTTTTATTGTCTTTGGCCCCACCCAGGGCAGTCCTGTCCTAACACTTACAATACAAGTTCAGTGTCCTAGAAAGATCTGACCTTACAAATTAACAGAGTTGGTTGGGGGGGAAAGCTGATTAACTGGTTAGGGAAGGGAACATAAAGGAGTGGTTACAGATAGACAAAGGAATGGGAGTGACTCAGGAGCACTTTGATGGGTGCGACCCGATAAACCTAAGCTCCTTGTGGCAAGGGGAACAGGACATACCAATGTTGTCTTAAAATTTTTAGAGATTATTGCCAGATAAACCTAAACTCTTTGTGGCAAGGGAAAAAGGACAAACTAATGATATCCTACAATTACTGACCTCTGTAGTTACAGTACTAGTCAAACCCATAGGTTCAGCAGTGACATAGGGCAAATTTAAGCTTAGAGCTTCATTCTGACTTGGAGATGGAACATTTTTTGTGAATGCAGAAATGCTCAGATGGTTCAGGAGGCTGATCCAGGGCCTCTTGTGGCACTGGAGAAGGTTCAGTCTCATTACTGATTTTTGAAAAGATAGAAACTCCTCCTGACTGTGCATGGGAGAGCACACAAGTTGGCCATGGAACCCCGGCCTCGCACATGCCAGCCCTATGCTCCACCACTGAGCCCTACCCGGCCAAGTCTAAAACCTGAGAGCCACTGGCTTTGCTTCTTTACCAAAAAGAAGATGGGGCTGGAGAGAGGGTGCCGCCGGTAGCCAGTCCAGAAGCTAGCTGGAGGCACTGGGATGGGGGAAGCCCAGCACAGGCTCTGTTGGGAAAGGTCCTAGAGCCACTCCCTCCATGCCCCCACCCATTTTCCTCGGGGAGTTGTGCCAATGACTCTGGCAGGTTTGTTCAAAGGCTGTGCTGTGAATGGGCCCCAGTGACATGCTGTCCCCATCACCAGCGAGGAAGCACAAGTGGGTCTGAGGGTGGAAGCCCAGGAGCCTTAGTGCTGAGGCTCCCTAGTGCCTGGCTCAGGTCCCATCTCTCTGGGCCCAGGGAGCTGAGCCCCCCGGGAGCTGCGCCCCTGCTGGGCTGCAGCAGCAGGTGGCAGTCCTGATGGGCATGTGGGAAACTGCGGCAGCAGGGGGAGGTGTGTGTGCTGGGCCCAGCCCTCACATGACTCATTTCCTCCCTGGTCAGCCACTGCGGGTGCCCAGCCAGCTTCCTGGCCTCTGCCCTCCCATGCCAGGCACCAGAAGTCAGGGAGGACTTGGAAAAGTGAGAAAAGAAACCAGAAAAGGGGCTGGAGTCCATTCTCCCGAGCTCAGTGCCCCAGCCAGTGAGTCACTGGTGACAGGAGAGACAGTCATGGCAGGGAAGGGGCCGGGTCTGGCCATCCGCAGCTCACATCCACATGCAGGGCCTAAATGTCCACGACCCATTGAACAAACAATGTTGGGTGCACTAGAGGCCCCCATGCCAAAGATCAGAGGCAGACCCCTTCCTCAGAACACACGCACAAGTGTGCTCAGGGTGTGAAGTGGCACGATTAAGCTCTGAGTGGACAGGACTGGAGCAATGGTATAGTGGGTACGGCACTTGCCTAGTATCCAACTGACCCAGGTTCAATCCCCAAGACCACACATGATGCCCTGCATCCCACCAGGAGTGATCCCTGAGCTCATAGCCAGGAGTAAGCCCTGAACACCACTGACTGTGGCTTAGAACCATAATAAATTAAGCTTTATAAGTTCATAAAGAAGACCAGAAGCAGTTTAGCAGTATCTTAGGACAAGAGCATAGAGACCAAAAACAGGCTAGTTCTAGTGGACATCCTCGAAACAAAAACTTTGTCAGTTCTTAAGGTGCCAACAGGAAAGTGAAAACACAGCCCAAGACATAAGCAGTTGGGCCAAGCGATAGCATAGCGGGTGGGTGTTTGCCTTTCAGCACCCGACCAGGTTTGATCCCCACCACCCCACATCTTTGAGTAACTCCTGAGCATATCCACATGTGGCTGGGAAGAAAAAATACAAGCTCAGTACAGACGCAACCATCACCATCACAGTGACCTAGTGGCATAGAGTTTCCCACTGGTCACTGGTGGGCCTGGGGACACAGTGTCAGCTGAGCCACAGGAACACAAGCAGGTGTGGAAAACGGCCCCTGTGCACTGCTGACAGGGATGTGAAAGGGTGCAGAGTTCCTCAGAAAGATACTCACAGTTATTGTGGATTCCATGTCTCTTTATGTTGTTTGTATTTTGTTTTGGAGCCGCATTCTCAGTAACTTGCATTGGCTTTTTCCTTTACTGATAGACACCCCCAAATTTGGAGTCTGGGGGAACTTCCATTTGCTCTGTTCAGGAAGGTGGTAATCAACAGGCCCAGTGTGCCATCACTCCAACCGCCTGACCCGCACAGAGCTACCAAAGGATCCCAACCATTGGACGGACTGTATGCGGGAGGGAGGCCGGCCTGGCAGAGTCACTCAGATCCCGGGTGCTGGAGTAGAACTAGCGAGTGTCTGTCTCAGTCCTGGGGGGCTTCTCCTGTGCCCACACACAGAACTGCTGTGTATGAGCTTCTCTCTCTCTCTCTCTCTCTCTCTCTCTCTCTCTCTCTCCCTTTCAGACCTGCTCGTGCCAATCTTCTAGCATCCGTCAACTGTGCCAAAAGAGTCTGTCCAGAGCAGGAGGGATGAGGAAATGGTGAGGAGGGAAGATGAACTAGGACTTGGGGAGATGGGCAGCATCTGAGGATGTGGCGACAGAGGAAGGAGCAGTGGGCAGGAACTGGCAGTGCCTAGGGAGCTTTGACCCACAGGGCCTGGGATTTTCTGGTTCTTTCTTGGAAACAGTGTGGAGCAACCCTGGGTTGGTTGCAGTAAGAGACTCACTTAAGCTAGAGCAGGGAGAGCACGAGGAGCCTTTTTTTACAAATTGTATTTAATTGGGGCTGGAGCGATAGCACAGCCGGTAGGGCGTTTGCCTTGCACGCGGCCGACCCGGGTTCGATCCCCAGCATCCCATATGGTCCCCTGAGCACCGCCAGGAGTAACTCCTGAGCGCAAAGCCAGGAGTAACCCCTGTGCATCGCCGGGTGAGACCCAAAAAGCAAAAAAAAAAAAAAACAAAAAAAACAAATTGTATTTAATTTATTCATTTATTTTTTTTGTACGTCACACCCAGCAGTGCTCAGGGGTTACTACTGGCTCTGCACTCAGGAATTACTCCCGGCAGTGCTCTGGGGAATGTATCGGATGCTCAGGATCAAACCTGGGTCGGTCACATGCAAGGCAAATGCCCTACCCGTTGTACTATCTATCCGACCCCGAAAATGAGCAGTCTTGCAGAGCCCAGCCAAGGGGCTCAGGGGAACCTAGGGAAATAACTGGAAGTAAATCTGCAAACTTGCAAAGTGTTTGCAGGAGGGGCCAGAGCCACCGTGTGTAAGGAGTTTCCTTAGCATGCAGCTGACCCGGGTTTGATCCCCTAGCATCCTTTAAGGTCCCCTGAGGCTGGCAGGAGTAATTCCTGAGTGCAGAGCCAGCCAGGTGGGACCAAAAACCCGAGTCAGGTTGCCTCTGCTTTGCTGGTAACCTGGCTCCACAGCGCCCCCTGCACTCCAGCTTTCTCCACTCCTGATGGGCCCCTCAAGTTCCACCACTAAAGTCTTTTTTTTTAATTAATTAATTTATTTTTAATTCGTGAATCACCATGAGGGCACATTTACAGATTTATACACTTTTGTGCTTATGCTTCCCTCATACAAAGTTCGGGAACCCATCCCTTCACCAGTGCCCATTCTCCACCACCAGTAAACCCAGCATCCCTCCCACCCTCCCCGATCCCATCTCCCCCCACCCCGCCCTGCCACTGTGGCAGGGCATTCCCTTCTGTTCTCTCTCTCTAATTAGCTGTTGTGGTTTGCAATAAAGGTGTTGAGTGGCCACTGTGCTCAGTCTCTAGCCCTCATTCAGCCCGCAACTCCCTTCCCCCACATGGCCTTCGACTACATTATAGTTGGTGATCCCTTCTCTGAGTTGCCCTTTCCCCAGAATGTGAGGCCAGCCTCCAAGCCATGGAGTCAACCTCCTAGTACTTATTTCTACAATTCTTGGGTGTTAGTCTCCCACTCTGTTATTCTATATACCCTAGATGAGTGCAATCTTTGTATGTCTGTCTCTCTCTTTCTGACTCATTTCACTCAGCATGAAACTTTTCATGCCCATCCAGTTAAATACAAAATTCATGACCTCCTTTTTTGGGACAGCTGCATAGTATTCCATTGTATAGATGTACCAAAGTTTCCTCAACCAGTCATCCGTTCTAGGGCATTCGGGTTTTTTCCAGATTCTGGCTATTGTAAATAGTGCTGCGATGAACATACATGTGCAGATGTTGTTTCGATTATACTTTTTTGCCTCTCTGGGATATATTCCCAGCAGTGGTATTTCTGGGTCAAATGGGAGCTCAACCTCTAATTTTTTGAGAGTCGTCCATATTGTTTTCCAGAAGGGCCGAACCAGTCGGCATTCCCACCAGCAGTGTAGAAGGGTCCCTTTCTCCCCACATCCTCTCCAACAGCGGTTGCTTTTGTTCTTTTGGATGTGTGCTAGTCTCTGTGGTGTGAGGTGGTATCTCGTGGTTGTTTTGATCTGCATCTCTCTGATGATTAGTGATGTAGAGCACTTTTTCATGTGCCTTTTGGCCATTCGTATTTCTTCCTTGGTAAAGTTTCTGTTCATTTCTTTGCCCCACTTTTTGATGGGGTTGGATGTTTTCTTCTTGCAGAGTTCAACCAATGCTTTATATACCATTGATATCAACCCCTTATCTGATGGGTATTGTGTAAATATCCTTTCCCATTCTGTGGATAGTCTTTGGATTCTGGTCACTGTATCTTTTGTGGTGCAGAAGCTTTTACACCATGACCAAGTGTGATTCATCCCAGGGATGCAGGGATGGTTTAACATCCGGAAATCAATCAACATAATCCATCATATCAACAAAAGTAAAGATAAAAACCATATGATCATATCATAGATGCAGAGAAAGCATTCGACAAGATTCAACATCCGTTCATGATGAAAACTCTCACCAAAATGGGTTTTGGAGGAACTTTCCTCAAGATAGTCGAAGCCATCTACCACAAGCCTACGGCAAGCATTATTCACAATGGAGAAAAACTAAGGGCCTTTCCTCTAAGATCAGGCACAAGACAAGGATGCCCACTCTCACCACTTCTCTTCAATATAGTACTGGAAGTACTTGCAATAGCTGTTAGACAAGAAAAAGAGATCAAGGGCATCCAGATAGGAAAGGAAGAAATCAAACTCTCACTATTTGCAGATGATATGATACTATATCTAGAGGAGCCCAAAGCCTCTACTAAGAAATTCTTAGAAACAATAGACTTATACAGTAAAGTTGCAGGCTACAAAATCAATACGCAAAAATCCATGGCTTTCCTATATACAAACCATGAGGCAGAGGAAAGGGACACGAAAAAAGCAATCCCATTCACAATCGTGCCCCAGAAAATCAAGTACCTCAGAATCAGCTTAACCAAGGATGTAAAAGACCTCTACAAAGAAAACTATAAAACGCTACTCCATGAAATAAAAGAAGACATGAGAAAATGGAAACATATACCTTGCTCATGGATAGGGAGAATCAATATTGTCAAAATGACAATACTCCCCAAAGCATTATACAGATTCAACGCGATCCCTATAAGTATACCCATGACATTCTTCAAAGAAATGGATCAAGCAATCCTAAAATTTATATGGAACAACAAACGCCCACGGATAGCTAAAACAATTCTTGGGAAAAAGATGATGGGAGGCATCACCCTCCCCAACCTCAAACTCTACTACAAAGCAGTAACAATTAAAACAGCATGGTACTGGAACAAAGGCAGAGCCGTAGACCAATGGAACAGGGTGGAATATCCCTACACACAACCCCAAATGTATGACCATCTAATCTTTGATAAGGGAGCAAGAGATGTGAAGTGGAACAAGGAAAGTCTCTTCAACAAATGGTGCTGGAACAACTGGACAAACACATGCAAAAAAATGGGCTTAGACCATGACCTGACACCATGCACAAAAGTCAGATCAAAATGGATTAAAGACCTCAACATTTGACCACAAACCATAAGGTACAATGAAGACAAGGTCAGCAAAACCCTCCACGATATTGAAGATAAAGGTATCTTCAAAGGTGAAACAGAACTAAGCAATCTAGTAAAAACAGAGATCAACAAATGGGACTACATTAATCCACCACTAAAGTCTTAAGCAGCCATGAGGATGGCTTTGGTCAAGCAAAGTCCGCTGGATCAACTCTTGGTTCCATCATTGGAGCCATGGGAGCATTTACATCAAGCAATCGTGTCTAGGTCGCAGCTAGCCGCAACATTTTCAGTGGAAAAAGAAATGTCCCATTCCCCAGAGAGGTAGATACCCTCAAACAGTCAGCTCAGCCATGGCGGGTGTTCCCATGGTTACTGAACTTCACTGCCCTTCACGGTGAACAGATAAATTAATTGTAGAACCGCTTCCTCTCCGGGTGACTGTGCGGTGTTGGGCAAACTCAGGTACCTCAGGGGTACTTATGACTGACTCTTTCGAGAGAGAGAGAGTCTGTGGGGCAAGGGTGGGGGCAACATTTTTCTTTAGTAACTCTCAGCCCAAGCAAACAGGGCCCATTCCTGTCATGGGAGAAAACTGTTTAAAATGTGGAAGCCCCCTAATGGGGGTAGAGCAAAGGCCACAGATGAGGGCAATTGACAGGAACCATCAGAAGGGCCACAAGAGGCCGGAGCAGAGATCCACAAAGGAGACCCAAGGAGTGGCCACGGGGGCTCACAGAGCACTGGGTCAGGATGGATGTAGCCAGAACCAGTGTTTTGTCTCTACAGGCTGATGTGGAAGCTGTGCTGTGAGGGCCGACCACTCTCTTCCTGGGTGACAGAGTGTCCCCTGGAATGAGGCGGGGGAAGCCGGCCTGCTGTGGAGTTTTCCAGAACTACTCTCGCTCCTCACTTGGGGATTCTCCATTTCTTCTGTCCTTTGCTTTCATTCTCTGTCACTTTTTTCCCTTCCCCTTCACAAGCCAAATGGAGCCAGAGCCCAAGGACTACAGGGTTTCCAAGGGCTGTCTCCTCATTCCCATGCAAGTCCGGGCCCCTAGCTCCTGACTGTCATTCATAAAACCAAGGCGACCCCAATGAAATGTCTATATTTGGGGGTTCATTAAAGTATTCCTTGTACGAAGAAAGCGTTCACATTTTCCTGATCGAATTTGAGTGTCAAGGGCAATCGGATCGCTCAGGGTACTAAAAGGAAGATAAAACTTGTCCACGAATGTTCATCGTGAAGTGGAGACCTGTGTGAACAGTTTCACAGGGTATTGGGAGGGGCAGTGAACTCTGTAATTACTGGTTTAAAACAATATCAGGCTCCAGGTAACATAACCAAAGCCAATCGTTTTTTATGGAGAGAGAAAGCTTGGGTGCAGCTTAATGATCTGGTTTTGATTGAGGCATGGAAAATAGTCGTGGGTGGAGGAAGTGTGTCTGAATGCCAAAGATTTCAGCCTGCTCTGGAAGAATGAACTAGAATTCAGATCATCTTTACAAAGTCCTAGACAGGGCTGGAGCAATAGCACAGCAAATAGGGTGTTTGCCTTTCATGGGGCCGACCAAGGTTTGATTCCCAGCATCCCATATGGTCCACTGAGTGCCGCCAGGACTAATTCCTGAGTGCATGAGCCAGGAGTAATTCTTGTGCATCACCAGGTGTGACACAAAAAAAGCAAAAGAAAGCAAAAAAGTGCTGGATGGAATCTATATCTCTGTTTTGTTTGGGGCAGGGCTATTTGGCACCACACCCAAGTGTCTGGGGCTATTCCTGAATATCTTGCTCAGGAGTGACCCCTTGGAGTGCTGGGGATACACTCCTAGTCATCAGCCAAAAACAGGAACATTAATGATTAGGGATGATCCTTTCTAAAAAGATGAGGGTTGGGGGCTCCCAACATGTTCCTTTGTATTTTACATACTATTCCACGATCAGAGTTGGGTTGGTCACATGTGAGGCAAGCACTTTACCCTCTGTCCTATGTATCTTACCCAGGATCTAATTTTTTTTTGTTTTTGCACCACACCCGGCGATGTTCAGGGGTTGCTCTTGACTGTGCACTCAGGAATCACTCCTGCCAGTGCTCAGCAGACCATATGGGATGCCGGGGAATGAACCAGGCCAGTCACATGCAAGGCAAGCACCCTACCACTGTGGATTTCATTTTTTTAAGAGGTGCCAATATGGAATAAAACCTGATTAAGGATAATACAGGGCAATTTGCAGAAAAGGGACAGATGGAGGCATGTCCTACATGTAGCAGCCATCAGTCCTGATAAAACTGGGGTGTGCCTTGAATCACTCATGTTCCTACTTTTGAGTTTTAACTACAGCAGATATAAAATGAGAAATGATGATGTGGTAGTTTCCAGACGTGTAGGTTTCCAGAACAGAAAAAAAACAAGAATAAAATGAAGACCATGATTAAAGATTTTCCATTTATAAAGCAACTTTAAGACTGAAGGGAATAAATTATTTTTAAAATTCTTCTTTATAAAACAATTATTAGCATTGTAGAGAAGTCACACTTGACTAATGCAATCAGTTTTTGTCTTAGAAAAGAAGAACATTGGTTATATTACCCTTTATGTTTTTTGGGAGGGGCCAAACCTGACAATGCTCAGGGGTTTCTCCTTGCTCTGCACTCAGGAATTACTCCTGGTTGTCCTCAGGGGACCATATGGGATGCCTAGGGATTGAACCTGATCAGCTGCATGCATGGCAAATAAATACTCTCCCTGCTGTACTATTGCTCTGACCCCTGATTATATTATCCTTTTTTCAAGTGTAAAAAACTAAACAAGCTGAAGTGTGTGTGCACTCATGGGCTCTCAGGGCGGCTCTGTCTCACCGCCCGCATTCAGTCCTCTGGAATCGCTGTGTTTGGGCTGGATCGGGACGGCTGTTGGCCAAGGACAGGCGAAGGAAGAAGGAGGACCAAGCTGGTTGCTGATTCGTTACCGTTTATTCAATCTTCCATCTTTCTCATCTCCCGCACTCCTAGCTCTGTCCTCTCTCTGGATCTACTGCAGCCTCTCATCTCCTCTTTTTCTCTCTCCCCCTTGCCCCTAGGCTACACACATCCAGGCAGCAAAGTCAACATAGGAAAGCCCTTCCTGAGGGCTCTCAGGTTCAAAGCCAATACTACCTAAGGGCATTCCAAAGCCCTTCCCCACTGTCAGCAGGCAAAATACCTCTTAAGGTGTTTTTCTCCTTTCCTTCCTCCAAGAACTTATTCACATCTTAATACTAGTTATTTTTGTATGGACATAGCAAGAGACACATTGAGGCTTGCAAGGCAGCTCTCCTGGCAACATTTTGCCACAGACTCAGACTACAGCACTCAGGCCAGATTAATCACTCCTAACCCTAGCAGGGTCCAAATCTAGTTATCACTGTTTGGATCATGACAGCATTTGTCCATGACCAAGCTCTTCACTTATAGTTAAGCATTAGGCACTTTGGCCAGGCCCATCCTGATGCCAGGGTAGCACACAACTCACCACTTGCCCTGGATCCGTCCTGTCTCTCGTAGCGACCCTGCTTTTGGGGGTGCTAGGAAGTAAGGGCAGCTGAGGCTTAGGTTGAGAGAACAGATGCCCAGGAGGAAAATATCATGTAGAGTCAAATGACTCCCAGGTTACAAAAGCATAGCATTTGCTAAGTCTTCCTGGGTCCATACAAAAGGACATGGCTCTGAATAAATTATGCAAAGGACTCAAGAAGAGAAAAACAATATTTACAAGTCAACAGAACACAAAGAAAGAAGTTACAAATAAACACAGAGGAATGGGAGCACTGTGACGGGAGTAACCCAAAAAACCTAAACTACCTGAGGCTATGTTATCCTACATATCCCCCTTTTTCTTTTACAAAAACACAAAAATTTGAATAAGGAACAATTCCAAATCACAACATAATTCCAAATCACAATACAGTCTTATTAGTTGTACTAAGATTTCAGTTCAACCCTGTGCCCAGAGCAGTGCTTGTAGTAAAGCGTCCAATTGTCCTGCACTGTCCAGGGGTGATAAGAGTCACCAATGATAAGTCATGTAGTCCCATTTTGAAGAAATGAAGTGTCTGGATCAAAATTGAAGAGTTTTTCCTGTAATAGCATCAGTAGTGGTTGTAGCAACGAGTCTCAGGGGAGCAGCTATTAGGAATCTGATAAATTTCAGGAATCAGTTGGGGAGCACTGGAACAGGAGCATCACAACTCCTGGCAGGAGAACTTCAGCAGGGGAATGCAGCCATTGATTGGTCAGGTTCCTCAGTAGTCCTAGAGGTGCAACCTAGCTTATGTTGTTAGGTCGAGCAGACCTCTACCCGGGGAGGCGTAGAAGAACGAGACCGAGACAACTCTTTCTGCAAACACACGGGGTTTATTTAAGCCAACATGTTGGGACCCTTCAGCGTGCTGAGAGCCAGCAGGGCTGAGGGTCCTGAACTCAAAAAGCAGAAAGTTTCTGTACCGATTTGGAAAAAAAAGGGGGGGGGATCACACCTATTGGATCAAAGGGAATCACACATATGTCACTTAATTTGCTAATCTCAACATTTGTTAACTGTTAACTGTTTCCACTCAAATGTTTGCTTACAGTTCCTAGAGCAGTTTGTTGGCCCATTTGGTGACAAGGGGTAGGTCTCTTTCAAAGCAGTGAAGCAGTTACAAAGCCAAATTCAGCTTTAGCAGAAGCGAGTTTTTAACCCTTAACCTGCCCTCCTCTTCAATCCCCACTTCTTGTTGTGAATATCTCTAATCTTAGAGATTGTGAAGGGGGTCGTCTCCCATTGTCTGGACATGCCACTAGTCGATGTCATTCTGATTCTAAGAGGGGAGGCAGCTTTTTTATTTCATCCTCCTTCACAGCAGTTGGTGTGTTCAGGACCACAGTGTGAAGACCTCTCCACTGAGGTTCTCGGGTGGCAGTTTTTATCACCTGATTCAAACCAGATGTCTCAATGCATACGGATGAGGAGTTCACTCTGGCAGTATGCTCCAAGCCCCCATGGAGCTGGGCCTTGATACCTGTAAAGGCTAGTAATAACTGGAAAAGAGAGAGATCATACATTCTGGCCTACACTTCCTTTTCAAGACTAAGGTGGAACAGTGGCAGTTGACCCCCCCAAAAAAATTTAAAAGGGAAGAGAGTTCCTCCATTAATGGGGTTCACACTCACATCAGGGCAGTTGGGATTTTCAAGGTGGGAGGGGCTTCCTTAATCTAGCTACCTACTTCGTATTCCCCTAGAGATTCCACTACCTTTAATCCTTAAAGAGAAAATGGTCGAAGTTCCGTCTTCTGGAGCTGCTTCCTGCTGACACAGGGACGCTGACCCTGCCTGCACAAGGGGTGAAATCTCAGACTACCTTAGTTTTTAGTGAACCCCAGGCAATGAATTTGAAAAATCACATCAGTTAGGCTAAGGAATGCTACTTTGATATGACCAAACCTTGGAGGCAGAAGAACAAATGACAAATGTTTAAGTACAAGAACCAATTATCAATGGCATAGAAGGCATGCCGCGGACCACCTAGTGGAGACCACCGACCACTGGGAACCAGGGTTGAAGGAATCAGGAGAAGTCAGGAATCGGCAGGGAAATGACAGACAGCCACACTATAAGCTGGTGAACTGCTGCAACTTTATTCTGCAAAGCTGTGCTTATATATTGTTTCTCCAAGGAAATAGCAATAAGCAGGGGATTACAACATCAGGTTACACCATTAGACCACTGCTTTGATGATTACAATACACCATTAGAACACTACTTTGATGATTATAATTCAGCAGAAAAATTATTAACGAAGTACAATACAGTATGAGCTAATTCCGCATATCGCTTTTGTGACCTCTTGTGATTTTCCTGTAAAGCTAGGGTAAAGCTAAGGTTCTTTGAAATGTCTGTTTCTCGCCAATGATCACATCCGTGTTAGTTTAGCATTGAGTGTTTAAAGCCCTTTCTCCCGTCAGAAATTTGTTATAATATATTGCAAAAGGTTTAAATAATAAACACCAGGGTTTTCTTCATCTAGCTAATCTAGCCATAAATGGGAGCTCTGAAAACAACCGTCGTTTCCCTTCATAGTTTACCCATCTATTCCCAATGTTGTCGTTAGTTCCTGTAAAAAAGGGGGGTGGATCTAGGTAATCTTTTACTGCAGGGGGGAGCAACGTGGCGGCAAAGTCCGCCATTGCTCTCCCACAAAATATTGTTGTGAATCTTAGCCAACTCTTCTTTCTGGAAATGTTTTTGTCTCACTATGCTGTGATTTCTACAACAACTTTGTTTTTACTTTCATTTCGTCTGTTGCTTTAATTTCCAAGAACAGCTCTTTTTATCCTCAACCTTGTTTAGAAAAAACCCAATGAGGCGTCTCCAGCATTCTACTATGCTTCTGAGACAGGTGCTTGAACAAAAGGAAAAAGGGGGGCTTTAGATATTAAGTCATCTAATTCTGGCCGGCCTGTGGTGTTGGCAACATCCTGACCAGGAAACGCTCATACTGTTCCAATACGAATGCACAGATAAGAAATGCACAGAAGAAAGGCACAGATAGTTAAGCTAAGGCAAAACCAAGGTTGTCTTGAGCTCCAGCAGTTTCTGGTGTCATCAGGTCACGTGATGACCACAGATTGTAGGGGAACTGCCTGAGGCCCCGCTCCGGGGAGCTCCCACCTCAACCTCTCATCTGCAGACCTCCAGCGTAGCAGCATTTTGCTACAGCTACACAGGTGTCACAGCTGTGGGCGTAGCAGAGGCACAGTTCTGAGTTACTTACTTCTTACTGCCCTGTTCATCCCTTCAATATTTTACTTTCTTAGTCTAGGGGTCTGTAATTTTCAGCGTCCCTTTGGAAACCTCACTCCAATACCTATTCTTCCTCTTCTGCAGGGTGTTCTGGCTTAGAGGAGCTATTCTGTAATGGGCTATTAATCCCATGATAAAACAAGAATTGAGAGCTGTTATGTACTAACTAAGAATGAATACTTAGAACCGGTTTAGATCTCCACCCTCAGTTCTTTAATCAATTTACAGGTTGGGGGAAGCAAATGATACTTTAAGCTGAAGTTCCCCCACTTTGGTAAAGCCCTGGCCCCTGCTTTTCTGGCCAGGCTGGTGACAGCATGCACAACATTGAGTATCTTCATAGACTAGACAGCTTACTTACTAAATTACCCAATTATTTAATCACCTTTGTATAACTAGAATCTGATTCTCACAAAAGAGGCAAATTACAGAAGTATGGTTTTCTCTCCACCTTCATTTTAAAATTTGCCCGATGGCTTAACAAATCTGACTTGTTCTTTTGCATAAACACAGCAAGATTGGAGAACTCTCCATTTGGGATACCCCATTGTTTACTGAGAAGTCCTGGGGGTTGGCTAAAGACAGGAGGCATACCGATAATGGCATTAATCTTATGTGGCACGTCAGAGTTACCCAGGCCTGGCCAAAAGTGTCCCACGATGAACTGGATGGCCTCAAGCCTTCAGGTTGAACTGGAGGTGGCCTTGGGCCTCATTTTCCATAGAGCCATCCTGGCAGAAAGGAGGCCATCCCCTCCCTTCTTCAGGGCTGGGAGAGATCCTGGTTTCCAGGGTTTTTCTTGATGCTAAGAGTAGGCCAGGCTGTGTCAGTCACATAGATTTCCGGATTCCTCATTCTCCATAGCAGTGATGATTTCCATTCTTTCCTTAAGCAGGCCTGCCTCTAGGGTCTCCCTGAGGTTTTTAGGTACTTGAAACAGTACCTGTTAAATACATGCTCCTGTCATTTAGACCAATCCCTTCACTGTTTCCCTGGAAGAGGGTTTTGGGGTCCCATAACTGATTTTCCTGTCTGCATGAGAGGTAGACCCTATTACAGAGAGGAAAGACTTTTATCTGGATTTATGCAAACCAACACAAACCAACAACCATGAAGCATCAAAAACATACTAAAGGTACAAAAGAAGAGAAAAGCAAACATTTCACTTTACTCACAGTGAGATGCAACACACCCATTTGTTGTGGGTCCTAGTCAGAGAAGCTAAAATCTGTAGAGGAAAAGTGTACAATTTAACATCATATTTAACCCATTCAATCCCATGTTGAGAACCTTGACTTCCCATTGAGAGCACTGTACTGGGAGTCCAGTGTACAGTTAAACATGTCTAATTCATTTAATCCCAATAGAAAAAACCTTGATTTTCCACAACTTTTGAAGAATTCCATTATCTAAGAGCACTGTAACAGGAGTCCAGACAATCCATCCAATATCTTTTCCATAGATCCTACCAAAAAAACGTACTAGATGGGGCTGGAGAGATAGCACAGTGGGTAGGGCGTTTGCCTTGCATGCGGCCGACCCGGGTTCAAATCCCAGCATCCCATATGGTCCCCTGAGCATGGCCAGGGGTAATTCCTGAGTGCAGAGCCAGGAGTAACCCCTGTGCATCGCCAGGTGTGACCCAAAAAGCAAAAAAAAAAAAAAAAAAAAAAAAAGTACTAGAACAATTCGGCATGTGATTTAAAGAGTTCCTTAAAAACAACATTCTTTCCTTCAAACACAACTTCAAACCTTCTACACATTCCTTTATATTCATTCTGTCCTGTAACTTTCCTTCAACCCATTTCAAAATCAACTTCACTTTAACAGGATTCCCTTCCTTTTTCTGACTGATGATATCTGCATCCATTATCTTTCTGACTTAAGACATACATCTATATTCCTTATAGTCATCCCACAAGTTTAAACTCTTATTTTACTGAACTTAGTACAACATAATCTTCCAAGTTTGGACACAAATTTCCAATCATCTCATTTAACATGACAAAACTACTTGCAGTGCCATTTCAAAAGCATTAGGTCAGTTCTATAGGTATTCAAAAAGCTTTAAAGGTGCTCACAAGTAAAGTGCTTACAACATATATTAACCTGGAGACATCTTTAGAATTCTGATTTCTACGAAAACACTTTATAAGGATTAAAACACTACACTTGTGTACAAAGTTCTCTGAGGTTCAGGATAAGGTTGGTACCGTAAATCCCAAACTAAGTCCTCAAGCCAATTCAGCCTGTCCTTCCCCATAGGAGTCCTGTGTTGCTGACTCTCCCTCAGATTTCCTTGTGACTTCCAGCTGAGATCTGTTTGAGGTTGATGTTCGGAGGGTTGTGGAGTCTCAGGTGGTTTGGGGTCTGTATCAGGAGGATGAAGTTTACTCCAGAGAGCCATAGCAGGACCCAGAGTACATTAGTAGGTGTTATCTGTTAAAATATAAGCATAGACTTTTCCTCCTACAAGGAGGTTTCACACTGTTTCTTTTTTGTGCGTTTGTCAGATTTTAATGCAAATATAAGAATCAATTGTTTCCCAAGCCCTTTCTCATTTACAAAGTTGCAGGAACCAGATACCTGGAAGAGTTAAGAAACTAGATTAGCAGGTCTTATCTGCTGGGCAAAAGTGTGATTAGAATACACGGTTGAGGTTAGGGAGGGTCTGCATATCCAGTCTGACTGAGGCAGAGCTTGCTGAGCTGGGAATGCAGGAGGATGGGTAGATCCAGGGAAACTCTTTAAAAACTCTCAAGCTGACATCTGAGATTAACTCCTTATAGCCCTGAGCTAAGTAGCTTTAAAAATTTTTGTTACCAGAAGTCTCGGAGATCAAATAAAACACGGGTACAGTAAGTTTTTCAACCAATTTTGCAACTCTAGAAAATAATATTTTAAACTGAAGCATTACTCTTTGAACCTGTTTTCATAGATCACAATTGTTTCAACTCACAAGATTCTCTAGGTCAAATAATTCTAATCCAGTGCAGATACAAATATATACATTGGTATAATAGCATAAGACCTTTGGACCACCAGTTTTTGTGAAACACGGTAAAATCTTCTTTGGCTTAAGTTCAGTAGTTCTCGTACCTTAGTTCAAATCATGAGTTTTCTAACTTTAAACAATTCCACCATACAGACATGCTTTCAAATACAGAAAGAGCCTCCCCGCCCCCCTTTTTTAACCAACCTTTGATATTAGCATAGGAAAAAAAACACTTGGATGTTTGTGGAGACATAAAAAAACTTTGTTTATTTTGATGGTTCCTGTACCTCTGCTGCTTTAAAAACAGCTAAATTCCTCATTAAAATTGGCTGAGGCTTGGAAGATAAAGCCTTGCATCCTCTGAACTGTTATTTCACTTTAGTTTTAGGCACTACTTCCGAAGCTCTTCCTAGATAGTACAGATTATGAATTTCAGAAGAGTTACAACTGTTAATAACCATTAATGTTCTTCCAATAAGAAACCTAGATTGAGAATTTCAATTTCTTTGTAGGCGCCACATGCTGATTAGAAATATTTGTTTGAACCTGATCTAAAAAGTTCCAAAGATACATAGATGTTTTAAATTGCTGGGCTACATATCACTCTGACCTCCCTTGATTTTGTTTGCCCAGGTCTAAGAATTACTGACTTCAAACTAGCTCTAACACTCAAGTGTTCCACAGACAGACAGACAGACAATAAACATCACACATATATGTGCACAAATATATACTTGATTGATCTATCTGACCCTTCAAGAATGGCAGGGATAAAACTGATAGACGGAGAAAGGAAGGAACAGTCCCCAGGGCAAAGTGAGCCCTGTCGACCGATTGGGAACATTGCTCCCTGTTTCTCTGCCTGACCAGCCAGTTTCCTGCTTGTTAAAAACAGGTCAAGAAAGCATTTTTGTTGATACACGCTGGCAAAACAAATTATGACAAAGTTGTTGAAACCTAAGGTTGTCAGATGTTACAATTTTAAGGTCAAGACTACTTTTGAGGCAGGGAGCTAGTCTCTTCTTATCAACCATGGGGATAGACTGCCTTCCTTTATAGGGAGAGAGAGATTATGACCCCTAGCCCGAACCTCAGACCAATGGGCTAGGGTCAGGGACAGGGGAGTTGATGTGTTCTGTCCCATCTTGAAGTACAGGAAGGTACTTGCGATCACCAAACCTAGAAGAAAGCAGGACACAAGCGCTTGTCCCTTAGGGGACTTCAGAAGGAGAGAGAAAGAGTAATAAGATCAGTAAGGCGGGAAAGATCCTCCGAGAATGAAGGATAAAGATTGGAGGAGGAAAAAGGCCAATATCGAAGAGTTGGCATCCACCCGCCTGCCCCATCGGGGATGTCTGGGCCAAAAGGGCGTAAGGGGAGAAGAACAACCTCTGCCTCATTTCGATTGTCAGGGGGTCGGGCGGCCCGCCCACGGGTCCCGTAAGTTGGTCCTGATGGGGAAACAGAAGAATTGGGAGGCGGTGCAGAGGCAGAGAAAGGGGGGTCTGTTGGAATGGGAATCAGCGGGGACAGAGATTGAGGTCCAGGTACCGGAGGATATGGAGGCTGCTCCTCAAAGAGGAGGAGGTCCTGAGACTCCGGCAGAGGGGGTTTTAGTTGAGGATACAGAGGTTGCTCTGGAGGCTGTGGAGCGGTCAATGTCAGAATCGGGGTAGAAGCAGAAGCAGGTATGGGAGTCAATATGCCAGAGGGGGGTAAGAACGGTTTAATCCAAGAAGGAGGGTTTTCACAGAGATCCTGCCAGACCAGGATATAGGGTTCCTGGTCTGGATGCCCCTCTGGGCGAGGTTTATAAATGACTCCTTTCACCTGCAAAATAAGGGGGAGGTGAAAAGACCCCTCAGGGGGCCAGTTAACCTTAAAAGAAGGCCATTCGGCAGAACAAAGAGTTTGCCATTTACTTCTCTTAACTATGAGAGAGAGATTCTGAGCCCTTGAGCGGACTTCAGCCAGTGAGAGAGAGTCAGAGACAGCAGGGTGGAGGATGACTGTCCCATCCTCAGGAGATCTCTGTGGAGAAGGAGTCCGAAGGTGATCCAACCTAAAACAAAACCAAACGTAAGCACTTGTCACCTAGGGGACTTCAGAAGGAGAGAGAGATAGCAAAGCGGCCGATGTAAGTGGCCGATGTCCAGAGTTCCTGGGATAGACCAGACGTAGATCCTCCGGATCTACCAGATAGGAGGCAGCCAGGCGTCCCTAGGCCTCCTCATCAACCCTTGGGGCATCCCCGAGGGCTGCAGCCAGTGTCACCTGGACACGTCTGTCAGACACAAAGCTACTTCAGATATCCCAGGAAAGGTATACCACAGACAGAATTGTGCACATAAAGTAACGGTACCGAAAGAAAAATAGGTGCCAGAACTTACCCCAAAGAGAAGCTCGGGACTGTCCTGTCCGGCGTCCCTCAGGCAGAGTCAGATCTCGGTGGGACCTCCAAATGTTAGGGTCGAGCAGACCACTACCCAGGGGAGGCTCGGAGGAACGAGACCAAGACAACTCTTTCTGCAAACACACGGGGTTTATTCAAGCCAACATACTGGGGCTCAACAGCATACCCAGAAGGAGGTAGAGGCTGGGAGCCCCGAAATCAAAAAGCAGGCAGTTTTTGTACCATTTTGGAAAAAAAAGGGAATCACACATATTGGAACAAAGGGGATCACACATATCGGAACAAAGGGAATTCACACATAGGTCACTTAATTTGCTAATCTCAACATTTGTTAACTGTTTCCGTGCAAATGTTTGCTTACAGTTCCTAGAGCAGTTTGTTGGCCCATTTGGTGACCATTTCCTGCCCAGCGGTAGGGCGCGAAAACACCTTTCAAAGCAGCCAAGCAGTTACAAAGGCAAATTCAGCAGCTAGCAGAAGTGAGTTAGTAATTTTTAACCCTTAACCTTCCCTCATCTTTATATGGATGTTGCTCTGAACCTCCCACTACATCCAAAGATTCACTCCCGTTGGAATAAGACATATCCATACTGGAATCTAAGTCATCATCCTGCATCTGCTGTGGCAGACGATGAGGTCTCTTAGATTTTCTGAGAGTTCTAATAATTTTAGCAGCATGGTGACGGCCAACTAGACCCTCCCTCCGGTTTTCAGCAGAAATAATGAAGTTTAGTAGTTTTGGAGAAGGCATTTCAGATGTCTGATCTTCAGGTTGATCTAGATCACCTACAGATGGACTTGTACTTGTCCCTCTAGGAGACAAAGCTAGAAGTGGACTCTGATCCTGAGTCCATCATATCACTGGATCAAATGGGAGCCTCTGATGTGTTTCCGGTTTGTCATTCAAACCCTGGTATAGAAGGACAAATCAATGGGACGCAGAGGGCAACCGTTTACCTGAATCTTCATCCAGGATGTTAATGAAACTGTAAAACTTCTGCGGCGGTAACAATATCGGCGAACAGTCTAGGTGAACCGTTGATCCAAAAACATGGACTTGGCCTGAGGTTGAAGGGCATGAGGTGATTCAGGTGCAGGAGCACTGGAAGGTGAAATCCAGGGCTTGGAAATGGAGGGGTCGGGGATCAGCGGGACGGGGTGCAGAATCTGCTTCAGGATTGGAGCTCCCAGCAGCCACATTGGTCGCCACATTAAAATATACAACACATAAAGTCGTTCATACAGGATAAGAATCAGGTCCTCTTCCCACACCCTCTGCCCACTCCCAGCCTCCCCTCCGCACCCCTGCCAGGAAACAGGACTGGGACTGCCAACTACTCTGGGCCAAGCCACATGGGGGGGTGGGGAGGGGAAGGAACAGTGTGTCCCCGGGTGGGCACGCTGGCGAATTCAACAGTACTAGTCCAGTTGTGGCAGTCTTGGTGTGTCCTCCTCACTACTGAAATCCAAGACACATTCTTCCTCCCCAGGCCATTTCTTTTCCAAGAAAGCTAGCTGACCTGCAAAAGGAGCACTACTTCGGGTGGATGGGGGTTCCCAAATGTTCTCATTTCCTTTAAACTCTAAGTATTGAGACCCTCCGCACCTAAAGACTGTGATCCTGAGGTTTCCTAACCCATTTTGGCACCAGAGCGGATTCTTTTTTTTTTTTCCGCTTTTTGGGTCACACCCAGCGATGCTCAGAGGTTACTCCTGGCTTTGCACTCAGGAATTACTCCTGGCGGTGCTTGGGGGACCATATGGGATGCCGGGGATCGAACCCGGGTCGGGCGAATGCAAGGCAAACACCTTACCCGCTGTGAAGAGCGGATTCTTGCAGCCATGCATTTTGACTGTGAACTGAGCTACAACCTCGTGCAGCCCGGGGAGGGATTTTCCCTCTCCGCCCTGTTTTTCTGAGCGAAAATGGTGGCAGCGGCAGCACCCACGTGGTGAGAGCCACCCTCTAAGACCCCTCAACCTGGAGGTAGGACTTTTTTTAGTGACGTAGCCTGTAGGTTGTCCTGGGGGGGGGGATTACCGGCACGCCTTCAGTCCAGAGATGATCTGGAGCCTCGGCACGAGAAGCAGACCCTCCGAGCCTAAAGACTGTGATCCTGAGGTCTCCTAACCCATTTTGGCACCAGAGCGGATTCTTGCAGCCATGCATTTTGACTGTGAACTGAGCTAAAATATTAGAAACCCAAAACTACATGGCCGCGTTAGCTGTGCAGTTTTGAGTGAAGACTCAGAGTCTTCACTTTCAGCAATGAAGAGAAATTATTAGATGATGCCTATTCTGCAGGCCTGATTGTAGGGGAAATTTTCCAAACAATAATAGTGAGTTATGTATGGAAATATAGAATGTACTCAAAGTATATAGAGAATAAAGGGAATAACATTAGCTAGTTAGGTGGGGGTGGGGTGGGAGGGGGTGTATTGGGGTTCTTGGTGGTGGAACATGTTCACTGGAGAAGGGATGGGGGTTTAATTAGTATTTGACTGTGACTTAAAAAAAAAAGAAAAGAAAAAAAATAAAGTCTAAGTATCTCTGATTATTTATCACTCTCCTAGAGAGGGGATAGCATAGAACTACTGACCCAAAATTTTCTGAAGGAGGGCTCTGGGGCCATAAACAGTTTATTCTGGGAGACCGACCTTAAACTGAATGAACAGTCATATACACTCCTTTACACCGGCCTGGGGCAAATCCCCCTTTCTTGCATGGAGCTCAACATTAATTTATAGAGAAAAACTAGCAAGCCCCTTTCTAGAAGGCTGCCTGCCTTTCTAGCACTCCTGGAGAGACCACTGAAGACCTTAACGTCTGAATGTAACAAGACTCTCTTGCAATATTGTGACTCGCACCCATTTAACTTTCTTCACAGTCCTTCTTCTCATGGATTTCAGTTCTCATTATCTCACACTTCTAGAATATACATTCCATGAGAAGGGGCTTCCTCCCAGGGTCTAGTTGAGTAGAGAGCTTTGAATGGAGTTGGTTCCAAGAGAGTCCTCATTTAGGAATGGATGTTAGTTTTCTGAATTCTATGGCATTAGTACTAAATGTTTTCTCACGTTTCATAGTAAGGTAGACGGTTTTTGTTTGTTTGGGGGCTACACCTGGAGGTGTTTGAGGTTGCTCCTGGCAGTGCTCTGGAGGCCATGCAGTGGCAGGTATCAAACCCAGGTCTCCCTCACACACAGTCCATGCTTCAGCCTGACGAACTGTGTCTCAGACTCCTAAGCTAATCTTCTTAAGACCCAATTTTGGGCGTTTGAGGTTTTCTTGATGGGTTTGATTTAAACTATCTTAAAAATTATTTTTCAAACCTAGGCCAATAGTTCAAAAGATTGAGCACATGCTTTGCATGAGAAAGGTTTGAATTTGCTCCCTACCATCACCTGGTCCCTTGAGCAATACAACAAGTGATTATTACAAAGAGCCAGGCTGGGTAATTCCTGAGCACTGCCAAGTGTGAGCCACGCTACCTTCCCCACAAAGAAAAATTATTTTGCAAAGAAAAAAATATTTCAACAAGAGAAACACAACCACCTTTTCTCTCCTTTTCTTTCCCTAACTTTGGAAACAAATTTTCTGGCTATGAACAAAGTTAATTAAATTTATCCATCTCCAAATTTGCTACCAATGATATGTAACACATTTCGTTCTGCCCCCTCCACCCCTCCATCACTAGAACACACACATTTAAATAGTGCACTCATATGTTCTCCTGGAAATTAGCAAATTAATTCCTAATTTGCAACACAGTGCAATTGTTTAACAGAAAGGTTCTTTCGTAAAATATTTCATGTAAGATATGCATGAGATGCTGAGCTCTAAGTACTTGAAAAAAAAAACGTAACTTTTCAAATGCTCTAACATAATCACATTTAAGGCCCCAAATCACTAGGACTCTTTTTAAGGGGAGTTCAAAAAGTTATTTGTCTGACAGAACTCAGAGGGCACTCAGAACTCTCCAAATTTCAAATAAGGGTTTAGAACCAACGGTCAGGACTTCAGAAAAACTCCAGAAATTCCCTCAAATACAGTTTTAGAGTTTCATAGTTTCCTGCGGATGATAGAATTGACTACACATGCTAAAATCTTCCAAAATCTGCTCATTATTTTGAATTACAGCCATCCAGTGTACGTCATCCTTACATTTTTCTCTTCACATACTTTGAATTAAATCACGGAGTCCTTCGGTTCTGGCATCAGTGAGTTCCTCAAAAGGCCTATATTCCACAGCTACGTTACCACTTTCTGAAATAAAGTTAACAAGGACCAATTCAAAATTATTGTCTAAAATGTTCTTTCTATGAAAGTAGTACACAATGATACTGGGCGTGTACTTCCTTTATACATCCAATAATTTTATTTATTTTTTGCTTTTTCAGTCACCCGGAGATGAAAAGGGGTTATTCTGTAACTCCGGAATTACTGCAGGTGATGCTTCGAGGACCATTACGGGATGCTGGAAATCGAACCTGGGTAAAATCGTGGAGTTTATTTTCTATGCATCCTTTGCTGCTATCTGTCTAATAAAGTCACAAGTTCTCTTTCATACAGATGGGTCAGTATAAAAGATCCATAATTTTCTCTGGGAATCTTCACCTGTTTCCTGAGAACAAATGTGAAGCGGCAAGGGTGTGGCCTCCCAGCTGAACTACTGGGCCCTGGTCTAAGCTCACAAGGGCCCATGCAGGGTTCTCTCCATGTGGGGCTGGCTTCCCTTGTTTGATCAACACACTGGACTAGTGCAGCAATACTCGTCCAACTGGGATGGACGGGCCAGTGCTAGGGCTGTTACGATGTGGTGAATGAAATTTGAGGAACCGGGACTTAAAAATGAGTCCCTGTGCATGCAAGGCATGCAACCCATGACCACAGAGCTATCTCCCCAACCCAGGACTAGCTGTCTTTCAAGTGTTCACTGGTAGATTATTAGACAATGTGGCTCCTTTGTCTTTTGTACCCTACATGGCAATGCTTAGCGGTTACTTCTGACTCTGCACTCAGGAATCACTCCTGGTGGCGCTTGGGGGACTATATGGGCTGTCGGGGGTCAAACGTGGGTTGGCCATGTCACAAGACAAGCCCCATCCCCACTGTACTATCGCTCTAGTCTCCGGAGAGTGTGTGGTTCTAAACCTGATTCATGTCACAGAATGAGAATTTTATGAACTGTTAATTTAATATGGGCTGAGGGGAAAATAAAGGCTCAGTGAGCCTTTGGAAACTATTTTGGCACAGATGAGCCTCAGCACGGAGTCTGTGGTCAGATGAGCATTAGCTTCCCCCCAGGGCTGATATGCGTTGACAGAACACACCCACAGGAAGTGTCCAGCACTGTGTCTGTCTCATCTCCTCGACTCACACCCAGAAACACGGGCTCCATCATTTCCAGGCAATGAATCCCAGCACTGGGGAGGGGCTAATGGGGGAAAGGCAGGGACCACTCAGAGTCACTAGCTGAGACGTTGTTTGGGGCCCTTCTGCCCTGTCCATAGCTTGCACCACTCACTGGGTTTGCATGTGAGGGAACCACGATGCTCAGTCCGGCTCCATCCTCCCGAGGCTCTGGCTGGCTTCTCCCCTGGCGGGCTGCACTGGTCAGCGGTGGCAAGTCCAGGAACCACCGTCTGGAGATGCACAGGAGAAGGCTGGAGCAGGCAGGGCTGACCTGATGTGGAGGGACACAGTCATGTGCTGGAGTGCAGACAGGGCGGCACAGGGCTTGCTGCCTCCTGGTTTAGTTGGCAGGTTGGCACAGAGTCCTCCTGGGCTTTGATGAATTCTGACAACACCCTAGGAAGTTTTAAACAGAAAAATACCCTGTGTGACAATTTGGACTGCCCACTAGGATGCCCACCGCGGAAATCGTAAGTAGGGAGATATGCTGCTTTGTGATCTGAGCACAGAGCAAACATCTCTCTTACCCTCCCCATGGGGACAGGCCTCCTCCCCCGCAGTCCCTCTGCTCCCCCAGCACAGAGGGCAGCACGTATGAGAGCTGAGAACCTCAGGCAAAGGAAGCTGACAGAGCAGAGACAAAGGATGAGATGGGAAGGGGAAGTAAGTACCTTTGAACTCCTAAGCAGCTTAACTGTGGGCCTGCAGTTAGATCAGCCATTGATCAGAAGCCCAGGCCCCAAGACTCCTTCCTGGGACTTGGAATTTGGTCACTTGGGGACCCATTTTGTTCTCAGAGCAGTGAGGTACTGCTGGTCCACCTCTGTGCTGTGGGGACAGAGTGTGTTCATTCCCTGAAGTCTCTGAGCCCATGGACTCAAGGCTTGTCCTGTAGCCACAAGTACACACATCGGGGAGGAGAAAGACGGTCACTTTCTCCCCAACTGCCTCTATCACCCAGGATCCAGGGTTACTGGGTTCTTGTCTCTTTTTCGGATAAGAATTTCAGGAGTAGACAAACAGCGAAGTAAACAGATTTTATTTAGAGGTTTCTGAGGGAAGGAGGAAGGGATAAGTGGGAGAGCGAATAGTAAGAATAACACGCTCATGAGAAAACATGGGCTTCTTCAAGGGTGGAGAGAGCTCTACACACATCCTAGCTCTAGACACGAAAGCGTGAAAGTACACATCTCATGAGGGGAGATGCGTGCGACAAATGTGCTCGGGCACCACATGTTCTCGGCCATGTGGGCACAAGCAGCACATGGACTCAGGCAGCATATGCGTGCGCTTTCTTTGTTCAAGTGTCTTTTATAGTGTTTTTTCAACCTGCCCTCACATGGGGTTTCGTTTCAGGTAAAAGTCTGTTGCTAAGGACGTTACCAGGGAGGTTGGGAGTGGTGATGGTCTTCTTTAGGCTGGATCCCATTTTAAGCAGGTTAAGGGAGAGGTTGAGGGAATTCGAGGAACTTCATGGGGAGGGGCCCAACCTCCTCAGGGTCTGCTGAAGGTCTTATCAGGTCTGTTTTCTGTATCCACAGGGTGGGTCACTCTCAGGATTCTCCTTTCTGAAGACTTTGATAATCTAAATTTCATTGCCAAGGGCCTTTCCCTATCTACCTGCCTATATCACTTCTTCCAACAACAAACTTTGCTGTGCTTCCACGACTACAGAACACAATTCGTCAGGTGGCACCGCCTCTGCTTGGCTGAGAGTCAATCTATTGACTGGGCCAGTTCCACGTGGCCCAGTACAGGACTGGCTTCAGGCCCCAGAGAGCTGGCCAGCAGAGATGGCTGAGAAGTCTCTCAGGAGCACAAATTGCTGTTTACTCCTGGACAAAGTCTTTTGAAGGCAGAAAAGTCAGCCCATGCGTTTCTTCTTTCTATGTAAGCCTCTTCTAAACCATTCTTCTCTTTTTGTTCTTCTTTGATCTCAGCAGGGTAGGTGGGGAAGAGTGAAATGGAAATTGGAGAAGTGAAATTGGAAGTGTATAGAAAAGGCAAAAAAATATAAAGGGGACTTTTTTGGGCTGCTGCATGAGTATGATCCCAGAGGCCAACTGAACTACTTTGGACACTAGCAGCTTGCAGAGAGGCCTCTGAACTGTGAGCTGAGCCGCTGCCCCATGTGGCGCCAGGGGGGAGGATTTCTCTCTCTCAACCCTTCCTTTCTGGGCACAGCATGGTGATCACTGCTTTCTGAACACAAAATGGAGGTACCAGCCCGCCTGCTGTGGGACTCTCGGGAGTTCCCAGGGGGCGGGGAGTACTGGCCCGCCCTCCGCCGAGATTTAAGCACACCGGCCACACGTGTCTGGCCTTTCGGCTGCTGCATGAGTATGATCCCAGAGGCCAACTGAACTACTTTGGACACGAGCAGCTCGCAGAGAGGCCTCTGGACTGTGAACTGAGCCGCTGCCCCATGCGGCACCAGCGGGGAAGGGTTTATCTCTCCAGGCTTTTCCATCTTATGAGCACCACAAAAGGGAAGCAAAAGCTTGCAGGGATGCAATTTCTGGCAGAATTTTCCCTGGACTTTATACAGAGATCCAAAACCTAATATCTCTTAATTGTCAGCAATGTGAAACGGTTCCTTTTTAGCAGGTCTGACTTTGGGGGGAAACTCCAAACAATAATAGTGAGTTTTTTGTTGAAATATTGAAGGTAATCAAAGTAGCAGCCATGTCTCTAGACTGTGAACTAAACTACTGTGAACTAAACAAAACTTTCCTCTCCTCACGCGGGTGAGGAGAGGAAATATCCTTCTTTCTCGGTTCTTTTCCATTTTTTGGGAAAACGTGGCGTGGCGTCAGTCATATTATGAGGTCCATTAAGCAGGCACAAACTTGGTGGCGTGGGAAGGGGAAAAAAGGAAAAAAAAATTACGTACTTGGAATAGCAGGCTGATACCTGCACATGTTACGCCGAGATTCCACCCGGGTGGCCACACTTTTGTGCGGCTGCGTTGCTGCAGATCAACCAGAATCTGGAGGCCAACTAGACTAATTTTGGTTCCAGAAACTGCTTGCAGCCATGTCTCTAGACTGTGAACTAAGCCATAGCCCCACGCCGGCCAAGGATGGGAAATATCCTTTTTTCTTGTCAGGCGGCGTGGTGTCAGCCATAATATGAGGACTATTTATTAAGCAGGCATGAACTTGGTGGCATGGGAAGGAGGGAAAAAAAATTCTATGTACTTGAAACAGCAGGACTTCATATCTCTCCTGTCTCAGCAATGGAAAACTAATTATCAAATGCTTCATTGGAGGTAGGGCTGTCTTTCTTGGGGGAAAACTCCAACAATAGGGAGTTTTGTGTTGAAATATGGAATGTAATCAGGGTAAAGAGAAAATGAAGTGAAATTTATCAATTACGCAGGCCGGGGTGGGGGTTGGGGGGCAGGGGTTGGGAGGTATACTAGAGTCTTTGGTGGTGGAATATGGGCACGGGTGAAGGGATGGGTATTTGAGTATTGTATAACTGAGACATAAGCCTGAGAACTTTGTAACTTTACACATGGTGATTCAATAAAATAAATTAAAAAAAAGAGTTCAACTCTCTGTATTTCTTTTTTGTGTGTGTGCTTTTGGGGTCACACCCAGCGATGCACAGGGGTTACAGGGGTTGCTCCTGGCTCTGTGCTCAGGAATTACTTCTGGCAGTGCTCAGGAGACCATATAGGATGCTGGAAATCAAACCCGGGTCGGCCACGTGCAAGGCAAATGCCCTACCTGCTGTGCTATCGCTTCAGCTCCTCCCTATATTTCTGACAGCTAGTTCCCTTGGTAAAATTCAGAATCTCAGTCACATCATTACCTTAGCAGTATATGCATGACCTGAAAACTTAAGAGGAATGGAAGAAAGGGATGGAAGTGGGGAAGGGAGGTGACATTAATGGTCACAAATGAGTGCCAGACTCTGGGCAAGGTCTGGTCCTCCAGATGAGAGCTCAGCCACAGAATGCAGTTTGTAACCAATTTTATACACAACAATTCTCAAATGCCCTTTTCTTCATAGGACAGGTTAGCTACTTTATTCTATTTTTTTTTTTGTATTTTATAGGCACATACAAGTCATACTGTCTTATGAAAGTTTTGCTTAGAGCCTGAGAAATTCTGTTTTTTTAAGCAGAGGTTGCCACTCAATCCTTCTAAGGATGGATGGGCTCTTGGATTCTTAGACTATCCCCACCTCTGAGCCTATCTTGAACTTTAACCCTTTTATCTACAAAGCACTCAGGTGCTCCTAAGTATCTTTCCACATAGTAAGTTTACTGACATTAGCTTGATAACTTCCAAAATGTGCTTTTTAGGGGCCTAGGAAAATAGATCAATAGGGGGCTTGAGCGATAGCACAGTGGGTAGGGCGTTTGCCTTGCACGAAGCCAACCCAGGTTCCTGAGTGCAGATCCAGGAGTAACCCCTGTGCATTGCCATGTGTGATAAAAAGAAAAAAAGCAAAAAAAAAATAGATCAGTAGGTTGCACCACATGCTTTTCATGTGGGCAGTGTGGGTTCAACCCCCTGAAACAGGTCCCCAAGCACTGCTGAGAGTATCCCTTGGGCACGACTGAGTATAGAGCAAGCACGCATGCACACGCGCTTATGCACAACACACACACACACACACACACACACACACACACACACACCCCACCCAAAAATGTGTTTTCACATCAGGATAGTATGAATCTGATTCTCTATTAGAAATTGGGCACATCAGATCACTTTGCTTCTTACACAAGGATAGTGTTATTGTTAAAATCAACTTTTAGCAAGTCCTTTTGCAATTTCTCTCTTCACAAAATTGGGCATAACAATCATTTACAAATCACCTTTCATAAGATGAAAAACAAACCTGGGGGGTTGGGGTGGAGTGGCAGTTAGTAGAGTCAGGCTTGAGGGGATGTACAGACTGTGGTGTCTCGGCACTTCGGCGGTGGTCCAGGTGAAGTTCACTTTGTGCATGGAAACCAATAGCATCGGTACTATTGTAACCATGCTACTCCAACTACAATGATTTTATTTAGAGAAAAACTAAATCAAATAATCAAAATCAGAATAAAATACTAATAACATATTTTATTAGTTGAGGAATAGCAAAACTAGAAGTGTTAAATGTGCCTAATGCCTAGGTCGTGTGATCCCAGTCTGGGACTCTCTGCCAGTCCATGCTTCTTCCTCACTTCCCTTAACTCCCCCTCTAAACTTCACTCCACCAAAAGCACTTTTAATTGTTCAATAAAGGTTGGTTGGAGAGATAGTCTAGCATCTAGCGCACTTGCCTTGCATACGGCAGACCTGGGTTGGACCCCTTGCATACCAGATGATCCTCAATTACTACCAGGAGATATCCCTGATCACAGAGATAGATGCAACCCCTGAAAATATGTAGATTTGGCCCCATCAACCCTCAAAAAGAAACCCAACTTCACAAATGCTATATTTGACCTTCAAGCAGTCAGAAACTTTGTATGGTTCCCTAAATAGAATTGGAAATTGGAGGTAGTCAATGAAGGCAAAATAGACATCTAATAAGAGTTATTTTCCCCAATTTTGGGAGCTCCAATGTTATTTCAGGGGCCAGAGAGATAGTACAGTAGGTACGGGACTTGCCTTGCACACAGATGACCTGGGTTCCATCGCCAGCATCCCATTTGGTTTCCCAAGCACCACCAGGAATAATTTCCTGAGCACAGAACCAAAAGTAACCCCTGAGCATCACCAAGTGTTGCCCCCAAACAAAACAAAATTATTTTCCAGATTTTCTCAACATTGCACATTGACATATACTCTGGCAAGTCCATTAACCTAGACGCAGGTACCAAGGCGCCGCCTGCCACCACTTGTCCCCCTGGCACAACAGACCGGCAAGCCTCCACAGGGCACCCCCACACCACAGAACCCCAGTCACGACAGTCCATCAGGTCTTCACAGCACCTCTCAGCACGACAGTCCATCAAGGCTCCACAGGTCCCCTTACACAACAGTCCTTCAGATCCCAGGAGATGCTGGCATTACAGGAGACTGAAGAGGAACCATAGGAGTCATCGCAGGACGGCATGGTGACAGAGGCCCCATGTGAATGCAGTGAACGCCTCCGCCTAACACAACTTGGAAATTTTATTTTCTGAAGAGCCTCTCAGCATTTCCAAAAAAAATTTTATTTTCTCATATTAAAATGCATACATGAATAAGTACAGCGATGGGCTTGGGAATTAAAGCCAAAAAAAAAAAGGGGGTCAACGTTCATCTAACCAATAAAGGCCATTGGCAGGAAATGCAGAACTGGAGCTGGCATCCCTCCCTGAGGTGGAGATGAGGTCCGTGAGGACTGAATGGCATGGGAAGATGGGAGCCTCTCCTCGTGCCCCCAGAATAATCAGATCCTGAAGTTCCTGAAGAGCTGGAAATCAATCCCTCAAAAGCTGCAAAAACTATCATCCTCAAGCAGG
Organism: Sorex araneus; assembly: GCF_027595985.1. Lineage (NCBI taxonomy): Eukaryota > Metazoa > Chordata > Mammalia > Eulipotyphla > Soricidae > Sorex > Sorex araneus. The sequence goes on along the minus strand of NC_073308.1, from coordinate 7,682,411 downwards.
GATGGGTATTTAAGTAAATCACAACCAAACCTGTTGTTCTCTTCACGGACTCCCCAAGTGCCACAGCAGTTAATGACAGCAGACTCAACTCCTTCCCCTATTTATGGCCACTCTCTTGGGGCTTTTGAAATGGTGAGAACTTATTTTTTTTGTTTGTTTATTTTTGCTTTGGGGGTCACTCCCAGTGATGCTCAGGGGTTCCTCCTGGCTCTGCACTCAGGAATTACTTGTGGCGGTGCTTGGGGGACCATACAGGATGCTGGGAATTGAACGCAGGACACCTTATGCAAGGCAAATGCCCTGCCCACTGTCTATCACTCAAGCCCTCCAATAATTTTGTTTTTAAAGCATAAAATAAGAGCATTTTCCTTTTCAATGCAGACATTAAGTATGGTTATTTTTGTTTCTCTGTTTTGGGTCCAGTCTCAATGGTGCTCAGGAATTATACCCACTTCGTACTTGGAGTAACTCCTGGCAATGCCGTCCTGAGCTGGAACTGAAACTGCTTCCTGCATGCCAAGAATGTGCTCAGTCTGTTGAGCTAATTCTTCAATCCACTGTTGCTTTTATTTCTTTATAATTTGGGTGTGGGGATCATATTCTCTGATACTCAGGGGCTTTTGCTGGCTTTGTGCACCCTAGTGGTGCTAGAGGGGACCATATGCCGTGCCAGGGACATGCAAGGCAGGTGCCTTGGCTGCGGTACCATCTTCTTAAGCCCCCATTGATTCTTTTTTTCTTTTTGGGTCACACCCGGCCATGCACAGGAGTTACTCCTGGCTCTGCACTCAGGAATTACTCCTGGGTGCTCAGGGGACCATATGGGATGCTGGGATTCAAACCCAGGTTGGCTGCGTGCAAGGCACACGCCCTACCTGCTGCACCCCCCCTACCTCCAGCACTCCCCATTGGTTCTTAAATGTTATTTTAGTTGATAGAAATTCTAACAGATGACCAAAGAGTCACTTTTACTAAAAGACTTGCCCAGACTGGAAGGCTGAAATCAACCCAGGACCTACTCATGTAAGTAAATAAGGTCTCGGACAACTTAAAATTTCTGTCTCTAAGACTGCAGGGCTATAGAGCAAGGAGAGCAATTCTGTTTGTGGATTCTCTACTGATACTTCAGTTTCCTTCAGGCACAGCCAGTAATATTCATAGCACTATAAAATTCTATTAGAGGGAAAATTTAGAAATCTTAAATAGTATGCCCACTGTTTGTTTTTGTTTAGCAGTGACACTGGGCACGTTTTTGTGTGAAGATCAAGGCTCTGACTGGGAAATGGAACACTTTCTTCAGAATGCAGAAATGGCTGAGTGACAGATTCCTCACGTGGCTCAGGAGGCTGAGCCTGCACCTTCTGCTGGAATGAAGGTTCTTCCTCATTACAAAACTCAGTAGATATGGAAAATGTCACACCCATTGGTTTAGCAGTGAAATTGAGCCAAGTTAAGCTTAGAGCTTCATTCTGACTTGGAGATGGAACATTTTCATCAGAATGCAGAAATTGTTGAGAGACAGATTCCTCAGATGGCTCAGGAGGCTCGGCCTGGGCTCCTGCAGGACTGAAGAAAGTTCAACCTCATAATTGATGTATGTATCACAGTATCACTGTCATCCTGTTGTTCTTCAATCTACTTGAGCAGGCACCCGCACACCTGGCTTCCTCTGCCAGTCCCTTCATGTGAGAGGCTCGTCCCAATGTGTGGAGAGTGGCCTTGAGCATGGCTGTGGCTGGGTTCCAGAGATCTTCAGCTGTCAAGGCTCTGCTTGGGGTGGGGAGGCAAAGGCAACCGGTCCCCTCCCAGGGGCCCCGGTGAAGACAGCCAGGCATGGGGGCAAGAGACTCTGCATCGCTCTCTTCTGGGAACTTGGTCTTATAGTCTCGGGATGTTGGCCGTTGTTGGGATTACACAGCACTGGGGGCAGTTTTTGGGTGTGGCTGCCAAGCTACTGGAAAATGGGGGAGAAGGCCCAGTACCAATCCGAGCAGGCCTGGAGATCTCAGCACTGGGTCCCGCACAGCTGGCGTCCACTGCCAGTCCTTTCATGCATGAGGCTCATCCGATCTGACCTCTGTAGTTAATGGTTATTGTCACAGTGAGATGAGGCAAATTTAAGCTTGGAACTACATTCTGACTTGGAGATGGAATATTTCCTTCAGGATGCAGAAGTGCTTGAGGGACTGATTCCTCAGATGGCTCAGAAAGCTGATCCAGGGCCTCCTGTGGTACTGGAGAGGGTTCAACCTCATGACTGACTTCTGAAAATATGAAAAATGTCACACTCAAAGCTTTAGCAGTGATATGGGGCAGGTGTAAGTGTGGAGCTTCATTCTGACTTGGAGATGGAACATTTTCCTCAGGATGCAGGAATGGTTGAGCTTCCAACTCCGTAGAGGATTCAGGGATTCCTGCGGACTGAAGATTCAGTCACCTCAAGGATCTCTGGAGCTTGAGCCACTGCCTCCTGCTGTATGGCAGAGTCACCCTCAGGGCTCTCCAGAGGCTGAAACTGGGCCTCTGCTTGGGTTAGAGATTGTTCATTCTCTTCAAGGCTCTCTGCAGTGTGAGTTAAATTTAGGGTTTATGGCTGGGTAGATGTTTCATTGGTGACCTTGGAGTTCTGGTAATCTGCAGTTAGGCAGATTACCAGATTTGATGGTGACAGAAGATAGATTTGAAAGGTGGGCTCTTTCTGGACTGGAGACAGTTCATTTTCCTGATGATGCAGTCAAGTTCCAGACCTGACTCTGAAGGCTGAGCTTCCAACTGGAGATCCCCTTTCCTCAGGAGCCAATATAGGCTGAACCAGGGTTTCTGGCAGAACTGAGGCAGTATCACCCTCTTCAGGGGTACTGGACAGCCAATCTGATTCTTGAACTACAGAAGGTTTTGATTCCTCGGAAGACACTGAAATGCAGCTGTGGAAGCAGCCAGAGGATCTCTGTTTCAGTCCAGTGACACTGGAGTCCAAGGTCACAAAGTTCTGCTTGACTTGGTTCTGTGGGGCTTCACTCGTGTGACATGCTGGGTCCAGGCTCAAGGGTCCAGAAAGTGGCCTGGATTGTGGCGGTGCCCAGTAGTAAAGGTACAGGACCCAGAGGGCAATCGATCGGACCCAGAAGGCAACTCTTTACTTGAATCCTCATCCCTCATCAAGGGTCGAACTAATGTCTTAGAGAACATCTTAAATGGAACAAAGGCAGGTAGCAGTCTAGGGAAACAGGTAATCAAAGTCCCTTGGCTTAGCCGGAGTTGAAAGGCAAGGGGCAAATCAGGTGGAAGATCAGGGGAATGTGAAAGCCCGGGCTGGGAGACCCTAGGGTAAGTGGGAAGGCAGCCAGACTGGGTGCAGCACCCACTCGGGGGGCTGAGCTCCCTGTACCAGCAGCCACATTGGTCGCCACGGAGGACATATAGGGACCAGAGTTGCAGCAAAGATGTGACATGCTGAGGCTCTGAGGTGCAGCGATTCAGGCCAGTGGGGCACAGCCCCCCTGAGGGTAGAGAGCAGTGATAGCAGCACAGTTATGGCAGCACCATTATTGCAGCTCGCGCACCCCTCCCCCACAGCACTTTTATGCTGCCTTTAAGCTGCCTTTATTGGGTCAGGGCTGGCTAAACATAACCAGCATGACCCAGGCTTTCCTTCTTTCCATGAAGGCACCTAAAATGTCCAATCGGGTCCTCTTCCCCCGGCCCCTGTCCCCAGACTCACCTCCCACCCCTGCCAGCCAAACAGGACTGGGACTGCAGATTACTATAGGCTGAGTCCCAGGGTGGGGTGGGGGAGGGGGAAGGAACAGCATGCCCTAGGGCTGGGAACGCTGCTGAATTCAACAGTACTAGTCCAGTTGTGGTGGTCACACATCTTTGTCAAAACCCTGAATGAGCGGTTTGAGGCTCTGTGTGCTCCTGGAGCGAGCAGATATCACTGGGCTACACTAGCATGCGACAGGGATGAATGCAGACAGTAGTGGCGCCCGCTCGAGCAAATCAAAGATCAATGGGATGACAAGTGATACAAGTGATATATTAGGTATATATAAAAGCATAGCAGGCCCAGCCTTTAACAACATTTCAGTAAGCTCTTATGGAAGGGCTTAATGGTCCCTGGGGGAAATACAACAATCTCACATACTTTCCTCTAAGGAAACTTTTTTGGAGCATTTTCAGCAGTTGATTCAGAACAAACAATACAAAATGAATTCTTTCATTCTCTTTTGGGGCTGGGGTTTGGGATCGGGATGAAAACATCCAAAATACAGTGGTAGGAAGGTGTAATGGGAGTGGGATTGGTGTTTGAGTATTAAATGTAATAAAATATTGTGAATTACCCTATAAAATTAAATTTTAAAAAAAAACAGGATCTTGAGAAAGGTTTGGTAGTGGCATAGATGAACTGGTCTCTACCTAAGATTCACCTACCAGAGTCTGTTCCAGTTCTTTTTCTAACAGCTCGTTTTTTTTGACTGTATACCCTAGGCCTAAGTGCCATAGATTCTGGGGGGAAAACATTTAATTAGTTTCTTTCATTATCTATGTGAAGATTTTGCTGGGATAATGGAAGATTACACATGATCTATACTTGAAAGGTTACTTTGGAACAAAGAAGATTGTTATCCCCAAATAGGAGAAACACTGTTCCCATCCCCAAACCCCTAAGCTTCTTGGTAGGAAGACAGCTTTAAAATTGTGAAGTTCAAGATTCTGTCAGGGTGATAGCACAGCAGGTAGGACACTTGCCTCGCACGAAGCCAACCCAGGATTGATCCCCAGCATCCCACAGAGTCCTCTGAGCACCGCCAGGAGTGATTTCTGGGTGCTGAGCCAGGAGCATCATCAGGTGTCCCCAACACCTCCTCTTCCCCCATCCCCCCCAAATAAACAATCCTGCTGGTTATTGCCTAAGATTTAAACAAGTATTGTTAAAAAAACATCTGCATAAGTCTTTAGCAGTTTAGCAAGAAGAGGGCTCTTTCTGATGTATCTGAAAATATGAGGGAGAGAGAGAGAGAGAGAATGAATTCTTACCCACACCCACAATTCCAATCCCCACAGAGACTTCCCAGTTTATCCAAAGTCTCCTTGGCTGTGCCAATCCAGGGCTCTTGCAATCAAAGGATGACAATACCACCTCTAAAGCACAGAAGATCTTCACGCTTTGCTTCTGAAGTGGTGCCACAAAATCTTCCTTTTCCTTTTATTCAAGGTCAGAAAAATTCTGAAGCTGTTAGGATTTTAGATTGAAGGTCCTTCTGAACATCTCAATGTAGGTTTGAAGTGTTTAATTTAAATAAAAACTAAATTCCAGCAATCCATGCTAACAGTTGAAGTAGCCTGTGACTTCAACATTAAGTGAAGCTTTCCATGAACTACACCAGCTACGCGCATACAGAGCACACAAGTGTTGTAGAATATGGACACCACTGTCAATTCACTGAGATCTTGATTGATTCTGGGGTGTGACCAGTGCTCAGACACTTTCACTTAGACAACTCTCATCTGTAGGTGGTCAGGGCCTGCTGGGGTTACACGCCACAGTGCTGGGGAGTTGTGCAGTACGCAGGACAAAACCCAGGGCTTTGAACATGGTGGGCACAGGCTCTGCACTTGAACTCTCTCTGCACTTCCTACCCTGACAATCCTTTTAGACCATCCATTGAAACCAAAATAGTAGCTTGCCAGTTCCTGGCATTGGGAGCTGTTTAGGGCAAGGGCACGATGTTGAACTGCTTTATGTCTGCTGAGACGAACCTAAAGACGTAAGAGAGATACTCGAGGAGAGGAACAACTTGCCACAGAGATCTAATTCAGCCGACCCAAGACTTCTCAATACAAGTTTTGTAAGGTGGCTATAAAGAGCAAATCAAACAAACTTTGGTGGTTGCTGTTGTTTCAGAGCCATACTCAGCAGTAATCAGTTACTCCTAGCTCTGTGCTCCGGGATCACTCCAGGTGGTGGTTGGGGCAATCATATATGCTACTGGGTATAAAACTGAGCTGGCAGCAGCAAGGTCAGCACATTAACTCCTGGCCTATTTCTTTGGTCCTTAAGCATTTTAGGCATTAAGTTCATAGTAAGGACTAATACTCATTATTTTCAAGCCATGGTACTCTTCTGCATTATTTCCATAGTCTCTGGTTAATCTGAGCATTCCCCTGACTTCTGCTGGTCAGTGAAAGTATAAGCCAGGAAGATCTCAAGATTTTAGATAAGCAAAAGAAGTAAATTGCTGGGGCTGGAGTGATAGCACAGCGGGGAGGGCGTTTGCCTTGCACGTGGTCGACCCGGGTTCGAATCCCAGCATCCCATATGGTCCCCTGAGCACCGCCAGGGATAATTCCTGAGTGCATGAGCCAGGAATGACCCCTGTACATTGCCGGGTGTGACCCAAAAAGCAAAAAAAAAAAAAAGAAGAAGTAAATTGCTTCAGTGATTCTATCTAGCAGCTCTTGCCTGAAACTATAACCTGAAGCATAGATAAGACAGACATGCCACCAAGGAAGGACCTCCATCTGCAGCACTCCCCTCTCCAAATTATTAGCCTTGCTAAAAGAGACAATAGTTTAATTTTTTGTGATAACATTTTATGAGTAATTATAATTTACATAAGAGGTTCCTTATAAAAAATGTTTCTTATTAGTTCTCTAAATATACATTATTGTGGACTTCTTACATCTTTAGTTCTTAAATGTCAGATTCAACTTTCAGCCAGCCTGTAGTACATGTCCATGGTTTGCCACATAGAAAGTGGCTAGCACTTGTTCACAAAGTGGCAAGAACCTTCTGGCAGTATAGGCTGGCACCTGCCCACAGATTGGGGGGTTGGGAAACCACTGTTGTCGTGGGCTACAAATGTTCCAGAATTTGATACAAAAAGTAGCCATAGAGTACCTACAAGGAGTATATGCCTCAGTAAATATTACTGAGGTGGACACAAAAAGAAGGGAACTGTAAATACAAGAGAAATGTTAAGGGGGCTGAGGAACAGGCAGGAAAAACAGACTTCAGTGACTGGGCAGGGGTAAGGGGATGCTGGGCCTTTTACACCAGACACAGACGGGAGCTCAAGCGGCTCTGGACCTAAAAGTAAGAGCTAACTCTGTAACTAAGAAGCAGTGGGCCAGAGGGCTGCACAACAGACTGAATGCATGTGTTGGTCACGGGAGGCCCAGTTTGATCCCCAGCATGGCAGGTTCCCCTCAGCATCACCAGGGTGACCCCCAAACAGAGAGCCAAGAGTCCTTTCCCTATACAATAGTCCAAAGCAAATAATCCAGTTCCTGAGAAAAAGCACAGAAATAAATCTTCGTGACCTTACACCTGGCAATTAGGATCTTAATTACAAACACCCAAACCCAAAGTGACAAAAGGAAATAGATGCTGGACTACATCAAAACTCAAAACTTTTTATGGAGCTATGGGACAGGGGCTAAGCCATTTGCCTTGCATATGAACAGCCTGGGTTTGATCCCCAGCACCATAGATGGTCTCCGGTGTTCCGCCAGAAGTGACCCCTGAGCGTTAGACCCCGAAAGGCAAAAACAACAACAACAACAAAAAAGAACTAGAAGGAAAATTCCTAAAGTAATAGCTCCAAAAAATAAATAAAACAAAATAAAATAAAATAAAATAAAATAATAGCTCCAGGGTGAGATACACGATCTTCACTAATTTTCTTCAGAGGAGATATTTTTTCGGCATTCTTTTAGTAAATTATAACAAGCAATATAAAATAAATTACTGAGTACCTACTTTAGGTAAGGTTTAAGGGATGATTGGAAAAAATGGAGATAATGGTGATGGGAAGGCACAATGATGGTGGGATTGAATGTCTCTAACAAATTGTCATGAACAATTTTGTAAACTACAGTGTCTATATAAGGTAAGGATAATAAAATTTAAAAAACAAAGTTAAATTAAATTTAAAAAAAATACACCACAACAGGGCGAGCTGTCCCTTTCACCAGGAGGCTGGCAGCAACGAAGGAGAGAGACAATCAAAATTGGTGGTGAAGATGTGGAAAACATACTGTACCTTTTAGGTGTTTTTTTTTCTTTTTGGGTCACACCCGGGGATGCACAGGGGTTACTCCTGGCTTTACACTCATGAGTTACTCCTGGCAGTGCTCAGGGGACCATATGAGATGCTGGGAATTGAACCCGGGTTGGCCGTGTGCAAGCAAACGCCCTACCCTCTGTGCTATTGCTCCAGCCCCTGTACCTTTTAGTTTTTAACAATGTGGTAGTACTCAAGAGACTAACCAGAGGGACAAGAGGGAGACTTTAACAGTCCGGGGCACACAGTCCATGCTTGGGAGATGCCCATTCCATCTCTGGCAGCATAGGGTCTGCCCCAGCCACAATCCTAGCAGCTCCAGGAGCCACCCTCGAGCATTGGGCTAGGAGTAGGCCCTGAGCACCTCTGTGTGTGCCCCCCAACCAAAACAAACAAATGAAAAAGGTTAAATCTGGAATTAAATTGGATTCCCATTCTGTAGACAGTCTTGGTATTCTGGTCACTGTTTCTTTTGAGGTACAGAAATTAGCTTAAGATAGTCCCATTTGTTCATCTCTGTTTCCACTTGTTTGGTCCATGGCATTTTGTTCTTAAAGATACTTTTGGATTCAATGTTGTAGAAAGTCTTGCCGACTTTTTCCTCAATGAACCTTATGGATTCGGGTCTGATGTTGAAGTCTTTAATCCATTTTGATGTGACTTTTGTGCATGGTGTTAAGTACAGGTCTGAGTCCATTGTTTTGCATGTAACTCTCCAGTTTTGCCAGCACCATTTGTGAAAGAGACTTTTCTTGCTCCACTTCACATCTCTTGCTCACTTATCAAAGATTATATGTTCATATAGTTGAGGCTATGTGTAAGGATGTTCAACCCTATTCCACTGGTCTGTGGGCTATTTTTGTCCCAATTCTATGCTGTTTTAATTATTACTGCTTTGAAGTACAGTTTGAAGTTGGGGAAGGTGATGCCCCATCATCTCCTTTTTCCTGAGAATTGTTTTAGCTATTTGTGGGTGCTTGTTGTTCCATATAAATTTCAGGAGTGTTTGATCCATTTCTTTGAGAATGTCATGGGTACCCATATAGGGATCACATTGAATCTGTATAATGCTATGGGGGCGTACTGCCATTTTGACATTGTTAATTCGCCCAATTCATGAGCAGTGGATGTGTTTCCATTTCCTCATGTCCTCTTTTACTTCTTGAAGTAGCATTTTGTAGTTTTCTTTGTATAGGTCCTTTACCTCCTTCATTAAACTGATTCCGAGGTACTTGATTTTCTGAGGCATGATTGTGAATGGGATTGCCTTTTTCTTTTCACTTTCTTCTCTCTCATTATTTTTGTATAGGAAAGGCATGGACATTTGGGTATTGATTTTATATCCTGTGACTTTACATGTTTACTGCTTCTAGGAAGTTCTCTGAAGAGGCTTTAGGGTTCTCCAAATATAGTATCATGTCATCTGCAAATGATGAGAGTTTTCTTTCTTCCTTTCCTATTTGGATACCCGTAGTGTCTTTTTCTTGACTAACTGCTATGGCAAGTACTTCCAGAACTATATTAAATAGTAGTGGTAAGAGTGGGCATCCTTGTCCTGTCCGTGGTCTTACAGGAAAGGATCTTAGTTTTTCCCCATTGAGAATAAAGCTTGTCGTGGGTTTATGGTAGATGGCTTTGAGTATATTGAGAAAAGTTTCTTCAATTTCCATTTTGCTGAGACAAAGACAGTCTACAGAATGGGAAAGGTTATTCACCCAATGCCCCTCTAGAAGGGGTTCATATCAAGGATATACAAGGCACTGGCTGAACTCCACAAGAAGAAAGCATCCAACCCCATCAGAAAATGGGGCAATGAAATGAACAGAAGAAGAAATCCTTTTTCTTCTTCCTCAAAGAAGAAATCTGAATGGCCAAAAGAGACATGAAAAATGCTCTTTGTCACTAATCATCAGAGAGATGCAGATGAAAACAACTAGGAGATATCATCTCACACCACAGAGACTGGCACACATCCAAAAGAACAAAAACAAGCAGTGTTGGCATGGATGTGGGGAAAAAGGGACTCTCCTTCACTGCTGGTGAGAATCCCTAGTGGTTCAGCCTTTCTGAATAAGGACACTTCTCAAAAAACTAGAAATTGGTTCCCACTTGACACAGCAATACCATTTCTGGGAATATATCCCAGAGATGCAAAAATGTACAGTAGAAATGACATAGGCACTTGTATGTCTATTGCAGCACTATTTACAAGAGCTAACATCTGGAAACAACCCGAGTACCTGAGAACAGACCACTGGTTAAAGAAACTTTGGTATATCTACACAAAGGAATACTATGCAGCTGTTAGAAATAAAAAGGTGATCAGGAAATTTGCATAGAAGTAGGTCAACATGGAGAGTATCATGCTAAGTGAAATGAGTCAGATACAGAAGGACAGATATAAAAGGACTGCACTCATTTGTGGGCTATAAAGTAACAAAATAGGAGACTAACACCAAAGGATAGTTAAAATAAGGGTTAGGAACACTGCCCCACGGCTTGATAGCTGATCTCATGCTCTAGGGGAAAAGGTAGCTGGGACAGAGAGAGGAGCACTAAATAAATAATGGTTGGAGGGATCGCTGGGGATAGTAGATGCATGTTGAAAGTAGATTATGGACCAAACACTATGGCTGCTTGTTACCTGTATTGCAAACCATAACAACACCCAAAAGGACAGAGAGAGTAAGAGGGATTGTGTCTGCCACAGAGGCAGGAGGTGGGAAGGGGTTGGGTTGGGGGTGCGGGGAGGGATCTGGGAACATTGGGGGTGGGGAATGGGCACCGGTGGAGGGATGAGTGCTTGAACATTGTTTGACTGTAACACAATCATGAAAGTCAGTAAGTCTGTAAATGTACCTCATGATGATTCATTAAAATAAAAAAAATTAAAATAATAAATAAATAAAATTTAAAATTTTTTTAAAAGAGCAGATACGAGAAGTTTAGAAGCACATGTGTTTGAAAGGCACAAAATGGATTTTAACAAGGAAATGAATAGACTGTGACTAGAGAGGGATATTGGAGCAGATTATTTAGGAGCTTGTTAAGGAGTTTGAACATTATATAGGTAGTGAGAAGTCATTTGACAGTATTAAGTATAAAACAACCCACATTTTCTGTTTCAATATAAAAATGAAAATAGAAATAAAAACAAAATGTTAAGTAAATAAATAAACACAAAATACTGGGTTCCCCCAATATTCCACTTTACATGCACTGAGGAGAAATAAAAACATACAGACACAAATATAATAGCAAAAGCGGCAGAGGAAAGTCCATCAGCCAGTGATAAATAAAATGTAACCTGCCGTACAATGCCACCTACACAGGAATGTCAGTCAACAACAAAAGGGAATGATGCTGCTCCAAGGCTGAGCCTGTCATGCGGTGACAGCAGGGCAAGTTGTGTGGTTCATCCACTATTAAGGGACCCTCCAGAACAGGCCTGACTACTAGCAAAGTGGCTGAGGGAAGGCCACAGGCCAAGGGCAGAGAGAGGACTGGAGAGAGACTGGTAATTGAAGGTGTTTCCTTCAGCGGGGGATGACAAGGTTTTAAAGTGAAACTGTGGGGTTCAAGAGACAGCTCAGCAGGCTACAGAGCTGGCTTTTCACACAGGAGGCCCAGGCGGTATTCCTGGCAGCTCTGAGTCCCCAAGTGCTGCCAAATACACATCCTGGAGCAGCCTGAGTGTTGGTGGGTGTGGCCACAGGACCAAAAGAAATTAAACTCTGGTAATGACTACACAATCCTGTGAATCTATTCAAAAATTAAAATCTACACTTTAATTGGTGAATTAGAGCCCAATAAAGCTGTTCTTAAAATGAAGGGCATGTATGTATGTACATGAAATTGGTAGTAGTGAGGGCCGGAGGGAAGGGATATGGCTCAGTGGCAGAGCACAGGCTTCTAAGTGTGAGGTCCTAGTTTCAATCTCTTGGATCACATATGCACACACACAAAATAAACATGTCAAAGAATTATAAATCTAAGAAGTGGATTCGGAGTGATAGGACAGCTGTAGGGCGTTTGCCTTGTGCCCTTCTGAGCACAGAGCTGGAGTAACCCCTGAGCATCACTGGGCAGCTGCCTTCCCTTTCCCTGGCCCAGCCACCTGGAGCTGACCTCATACTGGACCTTTTCCACCAATGCTCAAGTCAAATCAACAACCACGGAACATCTGTCCCATTGACTAACACACTGCTACATTCTCCCTTGGGGGTTAGTGACCTGGGCACTGGTTCGTGCCCATTTTGAGAGTTGGCATTATTTCCCTTGGAATATAAAGGGGCCACATAATTTTCTTTCATATATTAAGCCTTGTACCTATTTTGGTTTGTGAGCATATATGATACACAGCCTGAGGTAACACATTTACTAGGTCACAAAGTGTTTGCAGATGACACAAAGCTTTCAAAATTTGTGTTTACTCACATCCTATAATTTCAAAGTTGCCAACCTGGTTATGTGGTGCGAATGAGAGGCTCTAATTGGAAGTTTCAGATTTCTTGATTAGAAAAAAAAACAGCGGAGGGGGCAGAGACAGTACAATGGGTAAGGGGCTTGCCTTGCATGCGGCTGACCTCAATTTGATCCCCAGCATCCCATATGGTCCCCTGAGCACAACTAGGAGTGATCCCTGAGTACAGAGTCAGGAAGTAAGTCTTGAGCACTGTGGGGTGTGGCCCAAAGAAAACAAATAATCAAACAAAAAACCTCAAGAAGGGCTGGAGAGATAGCTCAAAGACCTGTAGTATTTGCTTTGCTTGCAGCAGCTCCAGTCCCTGGAGAGTGTGTGGTTCTAAATCTGATTCATGTTGCAGAATGAGAATTTTATGAACTTTCAATTTAATATGGGCTGAGGGAAAAATAAAGGCTCGGTGAGCAAAGTGTCTTGCCTTAGGAAAGTGCCTTGGCACAGATGAGCCTCAGCACGGAGTCTGTGGTCAGATGAGCATTAGCTTCCCCCCAGGGTTGGTATGCGTTGACAAGACACACCCACAGGAAGTGTCCAGCACTGTGTCTGTCTCATCTCCTTGACTCACACCCAGAAACACGGGCTCCATCATTGCCAGGCAATGAATCCCAGCACTGGGAGGGGATCCAGGGCTAATGGGGAAAAGGCAGGGACCACTCAGAGTCACTAGCTGAGACATTGTTTGGGGCCCTTCTGCCCTGCCCATAGCTTGCACCACTCACTGGGCTTGTAGGTGAGGGAACCAGGACGCTCAGTCCGGCTCCATCCTCCCGAGGCTCTGGCTGGCTTCTCCCCTGGCGGGCTGCACTGGTCAGCTCGCCCACTGGACTCGAAGGCTGTTGGCATGGAGTGCTTCGTGCTTTGAGAGACAACAGGGGCAGTTCCCAGCAGTGGCAAGTCCAGGATCCACCGTCTGAAGGAACGCAGGAGAAGAGTTGGGCAGGCAGGGCTGAACTGATGTGGCGGAGTGCGGGGGCGTGTGCTGGAGTGCATACGGGGCAGCACAGGGCTTGCTGCCTCCTGGTTTAGTTGGCAGGTTGGCACAGAGTCCTCCTGGGCTTTGCTGAATTCTGACAACACCCTTGGAAGCTTTAAACAGAAAAATACCCTGCATGACAAGTTGGACTGCCCACTAGGATGCCCACCGCGGAAATCTAAGTAGGGAGATATGCTGCTTTGTGATCTGAGCACAGAGCAAACATCTCTCTGAGCCCTCCCCATGGGGACAGGCCTCCTCCCCTGCAGTCCCTCTGCTCCCCCAGCACAGAGGGCAGCAGGTATGAGAGCTTAGAACTTCAGGCAAAGGAAGCTGACAGAGCAGAGACAAAGGATGAGATGGGAAGGGGAAGTAAGTACCTTTGAACTCCTAAGCAGCCTAACTGTGGGCCTGCAGTTAGATCAGCCATTGATCAGAAGCCCAGGCCCCAAGACTCCTTCTTGGGACTTGGAATTTGGTCATGTGGGGATCATTTTATTCTCAGAGCAGGGAAGTGCTGCTGGTCCACCTCTGTGCTGTGGGGACAGAGTGCATTTGTTCCCTGAAGTCTCTGCGCCCGGAGCTCAAGGCTTGTCATGTGGACACAAGTACACACATGGGGGAAGGCACCACTCAGTCCCCCCAGGGGGCTCCAGCAATGCCTACTCTCCTCTCTGCATGCTTCTGGGGCCACAGGGAGCCAGTGTCCCTGTCTCTGTGGACACACACCCTTACACATTCAGGCACACGAGTCTCCTTCTCAGCCTTCTAGAATGGGCACTAGGCTAGTGTTTTCTCCTCCCTTGTGGAGGTTCCTCTTGTTGCAGGGCCGAGAGACAGTAGCTGATGGCGGCCCACATCTGCCCCCGTGGCTGAGAGTGCAAACGCCCAAAGGTGGGCTCATGGGAAAGAAGACTTTTATCTGATAGTCTCCTAGCTAAGCTTTACTCTGACCTACCTTCATGAATCAGATCTTTCAAAACATCCTAGTCAAGAAGAGGTGACTAGAGGTTGGAGCGACAGCACAATGATCAGGGCATCTGCCTTGCACATGGCTGACTTGGGTTCAATTCCTGGCACCCTAAATGGTTCCCCACCTGGAGTGACCCCTGAGCACAGAGCCAGGAGTAAGCCCTGAGCATTGCTGAGTGCAGCCAAACAAAAACAAAACAAAACAAAACAAAAGGTAATAGGGGATCACCTACACATTTATGGTGAGCTTTTTAATCAGAGGCACCAAAATATTGGATGCCAATATTTTTGTTGTTGTTTAAAAAATTTTGGTTCTGTGCTGCTGAAGTTTAACCAACAGGAGGGTTTGGAGTGATAGTACAGTGGGGAGGGTGTTTGCCTTTAGTGTGGCCAACCTGGGTTTGATCCCTGGCATCCCATATGGGTCCCTGAACACTGCCTGAGTGCAGAGTCAGGAATAACCCCTGAGCACCGCTAAGTCTACGCCTGCCTCCAAAATAAATAAACAAATAAAACCAAAATAAAGGAAAGACAAAAAGGAAAATTTCAAGACAAGTTTAAGAAAGTTCAGTTAGGGAGGGTAAGGGTGAAATGGTCCTGGGTCTATAGATGTGGCAGGGGAGGATTTTCAAAACATTTTCTATTTGTCAATTTTTGGTGTTTTTTTGTTAGTTTGTGGGCCACACCTTGCAGCACTCAGGGATCACTCCTGGTATGTTGAAGTTCAAGCCTGGATTGACTGCAAGGTATGTGCCCTAGCAGCTATACTATCTTGTCATCCCAACTTATATGTTATTAACAAAAATTATATAGTAAATGTTGGCAAAAATCTTAAGCACTAAAACATAAACTCCAAGGGCTGGAGAGACAGTACAGGAAGGGGTTAATACACTTACCCTGTATGTGGCCAATCCAGGTTTGATCCCTGGTACCCCAAGGCCCCCCAATATCACTGAGGACAGAGCCAGAAATAGCCCCTGAGCATGGGAGGGTGTGGCACAACACACTCCCCTTCCCTGCTGTGCATTTGTGTGAGTGCTCCCAACTTCTTAGACTGTGGCTCATGAGCCCTTAGGGTAACTTACGGAAACTGAATGTGAGAGAGTTGTTGTGTAAAAACACACACACAAAAAAGGAAGGGGCGAGGAGCGCCTCACCTCACCGAGCCAGGCACAGGGCACATGGCAATGGCGCTGTCTCTCCCGCCATCCTCGTTAGGTAGTCTCCAGCCGCTTCCCCCACCCCAGGGATGTTGATGGCGATGATGAGGCAGACGAAGGAAGGAACTGAGGCCAGACTGGTTGGTCTCAGTTGCAGTTTATTCCATTCCCATCTCCATTCTCCTCTGATTCTCCTCCTGCTTCTTCCTCCCCCATCCTACTTCATTCTCCTTCTCTAGATCTCCCCTGGAACTCGCAGCACTCACCCCCAGCCCCCTCTCACAGCCACCTTAAATCCCCGCCCCCATCCAGGGGCGGGGCTTATGCATAGGTGTGGTTACAATCAATAGGGGGTAAAGTTCTATGCCTTAGGGGATGCTTTCACTAGGAGACAGAATCTCTTTCAACAGGACATCAGCCCAAGAGTGGAATCCCCTGGGTGTGTTTCCCCTCTCTTGGTCCAACTAACATATAAGTATTCATATTATAAATCATTTTGTATGGACATAGCAAGAGATGCATTAAGCTTATAGAATTGCTCTCCCGGGGTCACCTCGATCTCAGACTACAGTGCCCAGGCCAGATTAGTCTTTCCTAGCCCTAGCAGGGTCCTAGTCTCATCGTTGCTTCTGGATTATGACATGACATGTCCATGACCAAGCTCTTAACATATAGTTAAGCATTAGGCGCTTTGGCCAGGCCCATCCCGATGCCAGGGTAGCACATAACTCACCGATTGCCCTGGTTCCGTCCCGTCCCTCGCCGGGACCCTGCTTTTGGGGGTGCTAGGAAGTAAGGGCAGCTGAGGCTTAAGTCGAGAAAGCAGATGCCCGGGAGGGAATAATATTTGAAGCCAATTAAATCCCATGTTACCAAAGCATATTAACAAATGTCTTTCTTTGTCCATACAAAAAGAATATTGTTTTTAAAGTAAACTATTCAAAAGACATAAGAGAGGACAAAGACAATATTAACTTACTATAATACAAGTTCACTGTCCTAGCAAGGTCTGACCTTACAAATTAACAGAGTTTGATTAGAGGAAGAGCAGATAAACTGGGATAAGTGGTTACAGATAAACAAAGGAATGGGAATGACTCGGGAGCACTTTGATGAGCGTGACTGATATACCTAAGCTCCTAGTGACAAGGGGAGCAGGACATACCAATGTAGTCTAGAATTGTTTAGAGATTATTACCAGATAAGCCCAAGCTCTGTGGCAAGGGAGAAAGGACAAACCAATGATATCCAACAGGTTGTGAGCATGTGGGCCACAGGAGAGTTATTATTTTGGGGGGCTCACCTGGCGATGCTCAGGGCTGACTCCTGTGTCTGAGCTCAAGGATCACTCCTGGCAGGGTTCGAGGAACTGTAGAAGGTGCCAGGGATCAAACCTGGGTTGGCCATGTGCAAGGCAAGTGCTCTCCCCGCTATCCTATCTCTCTGGCCCAGGAAAAGCTTTCTGAACTGAGCACTCATTCAAAATCAAGCTCCTCACGAACCCGAGGTGCTTCTGGCAGCACTTGCGCAGGGTGGCATCTCAGGAGCCAAGAGGGGCGGCGAGTGGAAAGAGTGTAAGAGGCCCCCTGTGTGCTCTAGAACATGGCACTGCTGGGGATTTCCCCCCACAGCGATGGCCCCAACCCCACCCCATTTCTGCAGCACCTCCCCAAAGCCAAAGCTCACTTGTGGGTGACAGCTTTCAGGAGAGGACAGAAGGCAGGCTGCAACAAGGGCTTCTATTGGGTGCGCTTCTTCCTTTTGTCTCCCGCCTCGGTGAGGATGTGCTTGGTGTGCAGACTGTGGATGAACATGGCCTCCAGGGCACTGTACACGGTGTTGGCGTCGGCTTCCTCACTCGTCACCACTGTGTCCCAGGACACGAACTGCTTCTGCAAGGCCTTCATGGAGCCCACAAGCCTCTTCTTGATGACCTGGAGGGCGGCGCAGACAAACACCAGGTTGGTGGCACCCCTTGGAATGCAACTCTGTCCTCCACCAAACACGGGATGGGGCACACCCACGCCAACACTTTGTTCTGCTGAACTACCGAACTAGCACCACCTGATGCTAGAGGCGCAGAAGGAAAAATCACACATACACACCACTCAGAGGAAGCCGCTGTTTGTTAGGTTGTTTTTATGTATAACATTTGCGTACATACTTATTTGGATACAGGGTAGGGGACGCACATTTCAGGAGGCCCAAGGGCCCCTCGAGTGATTCTCAGTAGCTGGCATGGCAGTTCAGTGCGAAGGCCTAAGGGTCTGTGCTACCTGTATTGTGCAGTGCTGGGCAGTAGCTGGGTCACCCCCGGATTCTGGGGGCCACCAGAGCCATGCCCACTGATGCTGGGGGGCCAGGTGGTGCTAGGGATGAAACCTGTGTCAGGTGCACACTACGAGTGTGCCCTAACTGCTGTACTCTCTCCTGGTCCCAAGTAGCAATTTAAAAGTTTTTCAAGGGCCAGGGAGCTATGCAACAGGAGAGGCTTAAGCTTCACAAGCAGGAGGCTTGGGTCCAGCCGAGCACCACCAGGAGTAGGCCCCAACACCCGCCCGCCACACCCAGCCAGGAATAGCCCTTGAGCACCACCTGGTGGCCCCACAAAAATTACCCAATAAAATGTTTTTTATGCTTCCTATTACCAAAGCTTCCAGAAAACGGGCTGCCAGGATGACTTCAGCACATGTACTGGCACAAGGGTTTGGACTTGTGGCCTCAGAGGCTTGTGGCCTCATTCAGGCTTTAATCCACTGGACCACCTATATCCCCTGGTGTTTTTTTTTTTTCTTTCAACAGAGGCTATTTCTGCTATTCATCTCTGGGTGGGCCTGAGAATGTTTGGGGGAAGCAGTGACTGGGCTCAAAATCAGGGCCTTGAAGACAAGAGCTTGGCCACTGGCCACCTTCTCTATTTCTGAAACATGGGCTAAGAGTCACATGGAACTGGGGTTCAGAGGCAGACTCCCTCAGAGGGACTGCTCCGGAGCCTGGGGAATGCCTCTAGGCAGGGCTGAGTTTCCCACCTGATGCAAGACCAAGAATGCAGAGCATCAGTAAGAGGAAAAAGTACTGCATTAGAGCCAGAAAAGAAAGGAAAGACAGGCATTTCTTTCTTGGTAAGAAAGAGTCTAGGGACCAGATCAGTAGTAGAGCAGGGCTGGCCCTTGCCCTACATATGGTTCCCTGAGCCCTGCAGAGTGATCCCTGAGTAGAAGCCAGGATTAAGTTCTGAGCATCCACCAGATGTGGCCCCCAAACCAAAAACTAGGAAGGATTCTAGGGCTTTGGAGATGCTCAAAGGGCTGAGCACACGATACCTGGCATATACAGGGCCTGGCAATCAATCCTCTACACCACATGCAGGAACTCCGGCGCACCGCTGGTGGAGAGCAGCACTGCTGGAAGCTTCACTCCCACCCAAGAGGGAGAAAGACGTGAGACTGCAGAGGCCTGAATTTAGTCAGGCTGTGCCTGTCACCAGTTGGAACATCTAGACACTTCAGGTTCCTGAGTCCCAATTTCTATCAGATGGAAATAAACTTCCTCATCTGTAGCACTGAGATTACTACACTGAGGACAAGGCTGAATTTTTTGTTTGTTTGTTTGCATTTTGGGGTCACACCTGGTGATGCATAAGGGTTACTCCTGGTCCTGCACTCAGGAATTACTCCTGGTGGTGCTCAGGGGACCAGATGGAATGCTGGGAATCGAACCCGGGTTGGCCACGTGCAAGGCATTTGCTGTACTTGCCCTACTTGCTGTACTATTGATCCAGTCCCATGGCTGGATTTTTTTATGTACTTTTCTGTCCTCCTCATTTGGCACAGTTCCTGGTACATGGAAGTGCTCAGTAAGTATTTGCTGAAAGAAGAAATTAACTGGGGCAGAGGTGATGGCTCAAGGCCTTTGCATGTGGGGGACCTAGGTTTGATCCCAGTACTTCATGAACCCTGAGCACCGCAAGTCTTAGGAGTAGCCCCTGAATATTGAGCACTGCTAAGTGTGGCCTGAAAATCAAGAATAAACAAACTTGAAGGAGGGCAGGGGAGACAGTTTAAGAAGGTGCCGGCACCATATGGCCCCCTCGGCATGCTGTTCTGATGGTCTGAAATCACCAAAATGTTGCCATGATGCCCTGCTAGCACCTCTGGGCTAAGCATGAAGAGCATCACAAATGGCTCCATGATGCATCAATTAATTTCCAAGAGATGTCCAGAACTGGAATATCTATAGAAATAGAAAACATCTGCATGGCTGCCAGAGACCCAGAGAAAGGGGAATAGGAGGAACTGCTATTTTGGGTGCAGCAGTACTTCTTTCAAGGGGGTGCAAATATTCTAAACTTAGATTGCGGCAACAGCGGGTGGCACAGTTGTGTGAATAAACTAAAAACCACTGACCTATGTATTTCAGATGAGTACATGTCATGCCATATATGTACTTATTGGCTATTTTAATATGTTACCTTGAGAAACATGTCTTTAAATCCTTTATTTTTAACTGGATCTGCTTTTTATTGTGGAAGTATAAAAGGTCTTTATATATATCCTTTAAAGGTTTTGATGTTGGGCCAGAGACACAGTATGGGGGTTATGGCACTTGTGTCCCATGTGGCTGACTCCATTTCTATTTGCTCATACCACATATGGGCTCCCAAACACTGCAAGGAATGTTTACTGGGCACAGAGCCAGGAGCGAACCCTGAGCAGTGCTGGTGCCCAATGCCCCACCTCCTCCCCCCTCCTAAATAAAGGATTTTAAATCTTTATGGAAGTTCAACTTCAAATGTTCTTTCTACATTAGATAGTATTACTATATGATATACAAGGTACAAACAGGGGTCAGAGTGACAATGCAGTGTGTAGTGCTTGTCTTATAAGCAACTGACCTGGGTTCGACAACTGGTACCTTCTATGAGCTTGAGGCTGCCAGGTGATCCCTGAATGCAAAGCCAGGAGTAAGCTCAGTAAGCCCTGAGCACCGCTGGGTATGGCCCCCAAACAAAAACAAAACAAAGATACAATGCTTCCTTCAGCTGAACTTCAACGGGGTAGGGTAGGAAGAGACTACGAAGGCACATATGCACCAGAAGCCTACTGCCTAAAGACTCAGTCCTTGTCAGGATGCAAAGCCAGCCAGTGGCTCTGCCCAACCTCTGAGGGGCACTGGGAAGGCTGTATAGGGAAGAGCCTTCCCAGGAGAACCAGCGTATGGGTCAGAGGTCCCAGTGGCCAGGAGGAGAGAAGACACAACTGAAGCTCAAAGTTCTTTGCCAGCAGAAAGTTCTCAGAATAATGGAACATCAGCAAGGAGAGAAAGCAAGCTCAGCTTCTCCCAGAAAGATACCTCAGAATTTGGTTGCCAGACAACCCAAACATTGTTCTCACACCCTGCCTCTCCCAGGGACTGCAGGGCCCATGGAGAGGCCAGGAGAGCCCAGGCCCACAGCCACCAACAGGTCCCCTTGCAAGGGCCAGAAGGAGTTGAGTCGCAAACACTCATACTTGGAAAAATCAGGAAACAGCAAATGTCCAAAGACAGTAACTTCCCCATTGGCCACCCACAGGGGTGACTAGGATGTAGGTTCTGACCCTGTGGTGTCCAGAGCCATCAAGAAGCCCCAGGGCAGCAGGCTCACTGGAAATCTTTCAGGGGACCTCCCTGAGCCCCCATGGCGCTGATATTTCCCTTTGATCCCCAGTCAGATGCTCTAAAGGAGGAAGGAGACCCCGGGATCCACTGCTACTCAACTATCCCTTGGCCTGGCCTCCCCCGCCCCCGCACATGATGTCCATTCCTTTCCATGTAGACGAAAGCCTTGTGGCGGCTCTCCCACATCTCCTGTACCACCCTATTGACCCTGGCCACCTTACAAGGGTGGCCGCCCGGGGGTCCAGTCCATTCTCCACCACCGAGAGCATCTCCACCCTGGTTGCAGCTCTGCAAGGATCACATGACACCCGGGCAGACATAGCGTGGTCGCATGAACAAGGTTGGGCTCTGGTCAGGGTTCTGGTCTCTGCCCTCCCTCCCTCTCACCGCAACCCCCTGAAGCAAGGAGCGGGTCGCCATAGCCTCCAAATGGCAGCTGCAGGGCCTTTCACCCCCACGGTAAAAAAAATGAGCAAGAGACAGCACTTCTGGCTCGGTGCATTCCTGAGCTACAGACAAACACAGAGGCTCTCTCTGGGTTTTGTTCTTTTTGAATTCTTTTGTTTTCAGGTCACACCTGGATGTGCTCAGGGCTTACTCCTGGCTCTGTGTTGAGATCACTCCTGGTTGGCTTTAGGGTATCATAGGCGGTGCTGGGTTGGGTCTTGTAGCATGTGATCCAAATCGCCTGGCCCCTACCCATGGTACAGTAACCTCTAGAGCACTATTGGGTGTGCTGAAAACAACAAAACAGAAAAGAGAAAAGAAAGTGAGTGAGTGAGAGAGCAGAGGGTCCATAGAGGATTCTGTCATTGAAGATGCAAACAACCTGTAGGGACCAGAAGCAGGGGGCTCACGTTCTATGGGCCCACAAACTGCTCACACCCCAGGTTTCAAGGACAGGCACGTTTCTGCAGACTTGGCACTGAAGAGAACAAGGGCTCAGGGCCAGAGAGAAGCTCCACGGGGCTGGAGCGATGGCACAGTGGGTAGGGCATTTGCCTTGCACGCGGCCAACCCAGGGTTGATTCCCAGCATCGCCGGGTGTGACCCCCAAAATAAAAGCAAAAAAAAAGAGAGAGGCTCCATATTCCAAGTGGCTTGATATGCAGGAGTGACGAGCTCCTTCGTCAGCACCGCAAGGAGTGACAGTGCTCCCATACTCCTGCAGAGTATGGGATAGTCCCTGAGCACTGTCAGGGGTGCCACCAACCCCAGTCAGATGAGAGAGAGACAGAGAGAGAGAGAGAGAGAGAGAGAGAGAGAGAGAGAGAGAGAGAGAGAGAGAGAGAAAGTACAGGTGACACCGTTTGACAAAGAGGGTGGGGAGGGCTCTCCTGCTGCCACCTGCCCCCTGGGCCTGCCAGCTTGAGCAGCATGAGGCACCACCACTGCTCGAATCTCAATTTGCTAAGAGTCAGCAGCTGGACACACAGGCACGTTGTGGCTGACCCATTCTGCAAGGTCTCTGGGTGTGGGCGGGGCAGCTCCCACTTTGGGCACCAGTGCATCAGGATGGGAGTTATCTCTGGTCAGCGTTCCCCCTGGAGGTTGGGCCCAGCCTCTCTGGTTCCCAGATCTTGGGCTCCAATTCCTTTCGGCCACACTGGAGGCTCACCCCATCAACCCTGTTCTTGGATCCCAAAGAGGCCCTCAGCCAGTCACAAAGCCAGGTGCCAGAAGGCTCCAACTGCCACCATCTGAATGACAGCCTGAGCCCCATGAAGCTCACTCGTTCACTAATATTCAAAGAGTATTCACTGGACAGATGGAACGGGTTATCAGTGAGCACGAGCGCATGGTCAAGTAACATCGGTGAACTGGAGCAAACTCCTCTGAGAGGTCAGAGTAGGGCCAGACAAACCATCACTGCAAACAGAATGTCAGGAACACCAGCAAACAGCACAGAGCAAGCAGACAGCAGCCCTGGGTGATTCCCCACACAAGCCTGAGACGCTGGGACTCAGGAACCAAATGAGAGCCAGAGTGATGATATAGTGGGGAGGGCGCTTCCCTTACACAGGGCCAAACAGGGTTCGATACCCAGCACGCCATATGTTCCCCTGAGTCCTGCCTCAAGTGATCTCGGAGCACAGAGCCAGGAGTAAGCCCTGAGCACTGCTGAATGTGGCCCAAAATAACCAAGAACAAAATAAAAGAGCCAAAGGAGCAATGCAGAGCTCCAAGGAAACATGGGGCTGAAGAGCAAAAAGGGAGACCATGGAGCTTAGCAGAAAGATGGCCTGTCCTTTCAGAAGCCCAAGTCATGCTGAGTCCAACTCTCCATGGGCAACCGATTCACCCTGTACAATGCTCCAAGCTTCTCTGAACGTATTCTCTAAACTCAGTGTTCACAACTCTGAGACAGAACAGTGGTTGTCCACTTTCACAGAGAAAACTGAGGTTCAGTAGGAATGGGCCCAGAGAAGGCACAAAACTCTCTGGTCTCCTCAACCCAACCCTACACTTCTCACCAAACCACTGTCACGGGTATTTAAATCAAAACATTAAAGGCAACTTATTAATGAGAATTTTAGGAGATAGGCAGATGCTCCAGTTGGTTAGGGAAGACCTAAACTCACGGAGAACCCACACTGCTGAAGGGGCGGCGGCTCCAGTCAGCTCCCACGTCCCAGCACACAGCTAGGAAGGAACTGCCCTAGGTTGTTTTGGCTTTCAGTTTTCATTTTCCCCTTTACATTCTTTTGCCTTCTCTATACACTTCCAATTTTACTTGTCCAATTTCCATCTTCATTCTCCCCCACCTACCCTGCTCAGATCAAAGAACAAAAAGAGAACAATGGCTTAGAAGAGGTTTACATTGAAAGAAGAAACACATAAGCTCAATTCCCTGCCTTCAAAACACTTCATCCAGGAGGAAACAGCAATCTGTGCTCCTGAGAGACTTCTCAGCCATCCCTGCCGGCCAACTCTCTGGGGCCTGAACCCAGTCCTGTACTGGGCCACGTGGAGCAATAGACTGACTCTCAGCCATGCAGAGGCGGTGGCACCTGATGAATCCTGTTATGCAGTTGGGGAAGCACAGCAAAGTTTGCTGTTGGAAGAATCATGACAAGGTTATTTTCTGGCTCAGAAGGGCAGCTGACTTTTCAGCCATGAGTGCTCAATGAGTAAATGGCTCTTTGCACCTGAGCCAAGCTGGGTTTCCGGACAAGTGTCTTGTGAAGGGCAGAATGGGGGTGGGAGGGGAGGTGGGGAGAGAGAGAGAGGGGAAGGGGTGTGTGTGTGTGTGCACGCTCGAGCAAGGGATAGGGAGAGAAAGAGAGAGAGAAAGAGAGAATGGGAAGTGAGCCTTTGAAGGAACCAAGTGTAGGGAGAGAAACTTGCACTGTATGATTCCCAGACTAAGCTCGGGATACAGGAGGCAAGGATAGAGTGCCGGGGGACACCGGTTGAAGGCGTTCTTTCCTTCCATCCAGCCAAGAACACCCTTTTCCCCTCACACTCTTCTCTCACGTTCCCTAGGACTCTGAATGAAAACAGGAACTTCCCCGCCCCACAAGTTTATCCAGCAGTGCACCTCCAGGGCCCCGAACAGTGCGTTTGGGAAAACACTTGCTGAATGAAGTGATGAATAGAGTAAAAACAAGGGCAAGTCAAAGATAGCTCATGGTGGAGAACAGGCCTTGCCCACAGAACACGGGTTTGATCCCCAGCACCACACAAATCAACAGAGGCCTGGGGCAGGTGTCTCCAGTCACTGAGAAAGGGAAGTGAAGAGGAGAGCTCCTCCCATTAAACCCAGCTGCAGAAGGTGAAAACCAGTCCGATTTCTGGCACCTTAATGAGGGGGATCCTGGAGGCACTTGAAGGAGTCTCAAAGGAATGAGACTCGGAGAAGCTGCACAGAGACTATGGGTTCTCCTTAGGGTCCTTATCAACAGCCGTGAAATAACCAAGTCTGCTGCCCGGTCAAGAGAATGTGGAGGGAATGTGCACCCACCGTGCATGGGGCAAGTGTGTGTGCTGCTCTGAGGTCATAGTTCCTTGGGTTCAGGAGTGTCCCAAATGGTCAAAGCTCAATGACCTGGCACCTGCAGAAAGAAGAAACAAACTTGACAGGCCCGGGTGGTTGTTGGGGCTGACCAGCAAACAGCTCTGGCTGGGGGAGCACAAGGTGAGGAGCCTTAACATGTGCAGGACAACTCACACACCATTCTGCCACCACACAGTGGCATCTCCACTTCCCCAGGCCAGCACTGTGAATGGAAGGGCTGGGTCCTGCAGCTGCAGTGGAGTGAGCGACTGAGGCACCAGCACTCACCTTCAGGGATTTGGCTGCTGCCTACCAGGCGGGTGGCCAGCACAGGGAGTCCAGCATCAGTGCCAGACACACAAACCCCAGGAAGCCCAGGGGAACAGAAGGTGAGGAGAAACTGGCTACGCAACAGGGGCGGCCCCCCATGCTAGCTGACCACTGGAGCCTCTGGGGGGTCAGTCCAGCCAGTCCCCTTAACTGCCAGGCTGTCCCCCAAGCTAGCTGACCCCAGGAGCCCCCTCGGGGGCAAGTCTAGCCTCCCCCTAACTGCCAGGTTGTGCGCAAGCGTCTGTATTTAGCTGCTGTGCGGCAGTGAGGGGGGTTAGCAGAGGGCTTGAACTTTCTCAGACCGCATGGGGACTGGGCCAAGGGGCCATGGGTGCGGAGCTGAGGCCGCGGGCAGAGGTGCAAGGACCTTGCTGGGTTTGTCATGAGACGGATGAGGAAGCGGAGACGGGGGCCAGGGAGGACGGGAAGGACATGGAGTGAGGCGCTGAGCTCGGGCACATTTAAGGGCTGGGTCCAGGTTGTCACGAAAGCGCTGGGCTCCACCGGCCACTCGCCTTGGCTGTGCTGGTAAACGTGGGGCCAGCGGAGGTGGAGGGGAGGCTTGGAGGAGGGGACCCTGGTTTTTGGCTTATTTGGGGTAGACACCGGACAGTGCTCGGGGCTCAGTCCTGCGCTCCACACTCAGGAATCCCATACGCGATGCCGCGGGGGATCGAACCCGGGTCCCCGGGCGGGCCTCGGGGTGCACTGCAGGGAGCTGAGGGAAACTGGGCTAAGGGAGCCGAGCCCGCGAGGGGCAGAGCGGCGAGGGCGGCCCCCGGGGTCGCGGGGCGGCGGCGGGCCGGGGTCGGGTTCGGGCTCGCGGGCTCGGGTGGGGAAGGGGCTGGCAGACGCCGGGCTCGGGGCGGGCGCCCGGGGGGCACCGCGGGGGCTGCCCCGCCGCCGCGTCGCTTCCCTTCTGCTCGCCCCCTCAGCCGTCACTCTCCACAGGGAGCCGGGAGGCGGTGACGGGCGCTCAGGGCGGCTGCAGCCCCTCAGCTTCGCTCCCGACGTGGCAGCAGCCTCCCAGCCTCAGACAACAGGAAGCAGCGCCCACGGCGATGACGCAAGCACGTCGTCTGGACGTCGGGTCACGCCCCCACGCGACGGCCCAATCGCGGGGCCCCGAGGAGATCGGGGGCGGGGCCTGCGGGTTTGTGCTTCGCCGCAGGTCTGGGAGGAGGCTTCAGACCTGCCCCCCAGCCGGGCTTGCTCGCTGCCTCCGGTGTCCCCGCGGGACTAAACCCTACTGGCTACCTTCCCTTGCCGGCCACCATCTGCGTGACAGTGGAGCCCTCTCGGCTTCCGTGAGTGAAGTTTCTCCAGTTGTGAAGCGGGGTTAATATCGCCGCCAGTCTTTGCTTTCCGAGGGCGTGGGCGCTGGGAGCCAATTGAGCTCAAGCGCAGACTGGACCTTCCTGCCCAGGGGGCTCTCAGGAAAACGTGTTTCCCCTACTCTTTATACCCGGAGCGCGCCCTGGGCGCCCCCCTCCCCCCGCGATGTTTTATAGTCAACTGCTTGGCATCGGTCCCAAAGACCCAAGACATTTGCACCCTTTCTGGTCTTTGCAGCACTGTTCACAGTAGCCCAAATCTAGAATCGACCCTATTGTCCAAGAATAGAGGACTGGTTAAAGAACCTGTCTTTGTCTTTAAAGGTACATCTAGAATGGGATACTACTCAGCTCTAAAAGATGATAGCATGTAATCTGCTGCTATGTGGATAGATCTGGAGAGTATCAGGACAGATGAAATTAGGAGGAGAGAACTGAATAACCTTCCTGACATATGTGATATGAAAAAGACATCATAAGGAAGTAATAAATAAGGAAATAAATAATAATAAATAAGTAAGGAAACAATAAATGCCCAAAGGCAACAGAAACTGAGTGGCCTTCAGTAGGAGCTAACCAGGGCGGAAGGATGGGGACAGACACTAGACACTCTGGTGGAGGGTGAGGTGTTGCAACATGTTATGCCTGAAAGTCTATCGTTGACGGTATTGGAAATCATGATGCCTAAATTAAAATTTGGAAAGAGAGGAAAGAGGGAGAGAAAGAGAGAACGGAAGAAAGGAGGATTTTAAAAGAAGGGGTGACGGTGAATGTCAGGTTTATGGTGATTGGTGATTAGTGGAATTAGGCAAAGGCTATGGTTAAGCTTAGGGTAAGGCCATGGCAGAAGTTGGTGAGGTTAGATTTAGAGTTAGGTCATGGCAGAAGTTGAAAGTTTGAGTCGGGGGTAAATGGTAGGTTTAGTGTAGTTGTAAGGTTAGACCAAGGCTGGCTATAGCACGTGGCTCAAATCATAATGAAGTTTGAGGGTCTCTGCCTGGACTGGGATAT